>NC_090440.1:1950225728-1950856779 GCF_031143425.1 Pleurodeles waltl
CAGCGCCCATCAAAAGAATGGCATGCCATCGCCAAGGATGTGCGGACCCTGGGGGTCTATGGCTGGTAGAGCACCCACTGTTGAAAACGCCTGGTGGGGTGGTATCTGGGTGGTGGGTGTGGGCCCTGTGGGTGCCCCTAGCCCAGGCCTGGCATTGCAGGGTAGGTCCCATGTTGGGAAGGGTTCTGATGTGAAAGCACTCCTACCAAGCTAGTAGGCATCCACTACTGGGCAGGGGTCTGTGGGTCTCAGGTATGCTGCAATTTGCGTTGTGTCCCTATCCATGGGCTGGTGACTAGCATTGTGACTGGTAGTGCATTTCCTAGTGCGTAGGGCTGTTCCCTGTGTGTGAGTGTGTTGTGTACGCCAACGGTGGTGGTGTTGGTGCCATTGACCAAGTGTATCCTTTGTCTCTCCCCCCCTTTTTGTTTTGTCACCCTGTCTTTTTGAGCATTAGCATCATCTGGCAGGAGGAGCAGAGGCACCTGTGACGGAGGGAGCTGCATCCCACAGGACCCAAGAGGCTGAAACCACCGACGGTGAGGGCACCAGTGGGACGGAGGGCAAGGGGAGCACTACGGTGGAGACTGGAGGGGACAGTTCGGACACTGATACCTCCTCCAATGGAAGCTCACTGGTGGTGGTGGACACCTCTGTGCCCACTACAGGTACAGCCACCACCCTTTGACCAGCACCTCCCTCCCAGCAGCCCCTCAGCGAGTTTCCAGTACCCGCTCACACAGGAGGGTGGGCAACTCCTTCTCCCCAGGCACCTCAGGCCCTGCCCCAGTTAGCCCTGCTGCCCTGAGTGAAGAGGCTATTGACCTTCTGCGATCCATCTCTGTTGGGCAGTCAACCATTGTGAATGCCATCCAGGGGCTGACAGCCCAAATTCAACAGACAAATGTATTCCTTGAGGGCATTCACACTGGCTTGGATGCCCATCAGAGATCAATCCAGGCTCTGGCCTCCTCTCTGATGGCAGCCATTGTCCCTGTTTACAGCCTCCCCCCTCCAACTTCCTCTTCCCAATCCCATTCCCCTCAACACCAACCTATCCCAAGCACACAGTCAGACGAGCATGCACCCAGGACAACACACAAGAGTGGACATGCAAACACAAGCACCACACTTCATCCCACAGGCACTCACACAAACATCATCCAGAAGCAGACATTCCAACATCCACTGCCTCCACTGTGGCCCCCTCCTCCTCGTCCACCTGCCTCCCAGTTGCATCTACACTCACACCTGCATGCACTACATCCTCATCCACTACCACAATCACCAGCACACCTATCAGTACACGCCCCTCACTTGCAGTCACCACCCCCACATCCATGCACACGTCCCCTTTGTCCTCTCCCACTGTGTCTGTGCCCCCTCCTCACAAAGTACACAAACGCAAGCACTCAGACACCCAACAGACATCCACCTCACAACAGCATCCAGCCCATGCACCTGCACCCAAACACAGCAGACTGACACCTCCTACAACCACTCCCTCTTCCTCCACTCCCAAACCATCTCCCTCTTCCCGCCCCAATGGCCCTAAGAAGCTTTTCCTCACCAACATTGAGCTCTTCCCTAGCCCCCCCCCCATCCCTCACGTCAGACCAGGGTGGTCAAAACCCATGGTGGTGCAGCCGTCCGAGGCTGCAGGGGATGAGCTGGAGCCTCCCCCCACCACTGCCAGCACCGCCACCAGCAGCAGCAGCCCCAGTGGGCAGCCGTCCGAGGCTACAGGAGATGGGCTGGAGCCTCCCCCCACCACTGCCAACTCCACCATTAGCAGCACCACTGCCACCACTGAGCAACCGTCACCGCCGGCGGACAGTGTGTAGTCCTGCTTCCATGGGCTGTTGTGCGGCCTGGCCCATGCAAATCCTGTGGGTTTGACACCCAGGTGAGAGACTGTGACCTTGCACTCCCCAAGATCTGCATCACTGGGCACAATGCCCCATCCAGAACCAGTGGAGAAGCCATCCACGCACCCCATCCTCCCCAGAATGAAGATCACTGGGCACAATGCCCCCTCCAGAACTAGTGGAGAAGCCATCCTCTCACCCCATCCTCCCCAGGATGAAGATCACTGGGCACAATGCCTCCTCCAGAACCAGTGGAGAAGCCATCCACTCACCCCATCCTCCCCAGGATGAAGATCACTGGGCACAATGCCCCCTCCAGAACCAGTGGAGAAGCCATCCACTCACCCCATCCTCCTCAGGATGAAGATCACTGGGCACAATGCCCCCTCCAAAACCAGTGGAGAAGCCATCCACTTGAGAGACTGTGGCCTTGCAATCCCCAGGACCAAGCACAGGGCATGCTGCCCCCTCCAGAGCATGTGGGCAAGTCACCCACTTGAGAGACTGTGGCCTTGCACTCCCCAGGACCAAGCACAGGGCATGTTGCCCCCTCCAGGACCAGTGGCGTTGTACCATCTTCCGGCTGAGGTCCCCCCCGTTCCCCGTCCCCCTGAGGTGCCTGGCTATTTTTGACCTGATGCCCCTGCAGTGTTCTCTCTGTGTTGCTGCAGGAGTAAGTTGGGGCCTTGGACTATGTGATGTGGCCCTATGGCCCACGGACATTGAGGACTGGGCAGTGTCCCTACATTTGTGTATATGTATATATTTTTTTATTTGGATGCACGCACTTTAATCAATTCCTTTAGTCCTTGCATTATTCCTGAGGAGTACGGGGTGGATATGTAATGTTAGTGCATCTGCTTGTGTGTATGGTGTTGGGGGTGGAGGTGTTGCGTATATGTGTCACTCTCTTTTTCCTCTCCCCCTCCCCTTTGTACTACACAGCAGCACTCACCGTGGTCGTCTTCGCTGGCGTTGGTGTTCGTAGTGCAGCAGAAGGTAGAAGAGCATGGGGAACACATGCAACTCGGGCTCCATGGCGGCGTGGTTCTTCCCTGAGTCTCCACAGGTGAGTCCTTTGACTTCTGAGATCTGTTTCCGCCAGGCTTTTTATGTCGTTGGTACCGCCCCGGAAAAGATGGTGGATTGGTGTCTCATAATACAAAGGGCAGAACATTGTCTTCCACCTGGCTGTAGGCAGTTACCGTAGTGGTGCCTGATGATCTCGCCCTGGTGGTCGGTGTGTTAAAGTGGCTGTCTGTCTGAGCGGTTTCCGCTGTGGTCATAATTTCATATTTATTACCGCCGGCCTGTTGGCGGTATTACCGCCACGTTATCACTGACCGCCAGGGTTGTAATGAGGGCCATAATGTTTTCAAGGTTTCCTACGTCTTTTCACAAAGAATCGGAAAGACGGGGCCAGTTTTAGTGCTGGTAGCGCCCTATGCAACAGTCTTTTTTGGCACCCTCTACCCCATGACAATCTTCTCGGATTCCCTCACTACCAGCCGGCAAATGTGCCCCTCATCTCTGTATAGCCTCCCTTTTACATACATTCATTTGTTTTAAAAGCGGTTGTAAAGACTGCCTTTACTAATCCACTCAGCTATCCACATAAAATATAGTTCTGTTCTTCATAGCATGCATATTAACCCTCTACGCTACTTTATGTTGAGTCAAAGCTGCTACTAGACAAAACTCCCATCTTTCTCCCTAGCAGGAACATTAATTACAAGAGGTGTCTTGACATTTTAATTCTATGTCAGGACCGGAGGCTCCGATTATGCTATCTTTTTCTTTACTGTTCAAAATAGCAGCCAATCAAATTACAATAAACAAAAAACTACACATCCCAAGATGCTAAGGCATAGTTTCACATGACCCAATCAGTAAGCACCACCTCTGTCCAAAATAAGCATGACCCCCAACATCACATCCTCTTTCTTTGCTGCTTCGCAGCAGATAAGTGCTATTACTTTATTTCTCTCATGTGTTTGGGCGATATTTTGAAGGATTGTGCATGTTTCACTATTTGTGTATTGCGACACGATTCTGCTCGCTAATCTTGTCTTCTCTCTGTATTCTCGGCTTCCTGCCATGCTTTGGTGCCCTTTTTGTTTTTCGTCTTGTGGAGCGGGAGTAATATACACGCCTCACGCGTAGTCTGTTTTCTGTTTTCTGGCACAAAGGTGTCATGCGCACGCGCTTTCACGAGCCGATTCTTCCTTCCCTCGCGTCTCTGGAGATCGGCTCGTGTTTGCAACGCGCGCTCAGACAACTCGAATTGCCTTAGTGGCAGACTTTAAAATTGCTCCCTGACGCCCAGTGTACACACCGCCTGGGTTGTAAAATTTATATCAGGCATTGCCTAGAGTGTTGGCCAGGCAGCTCCCTCCACATCTTATTGGGCTTCTTTGTTTCATTAGTGCCTGCAAGGGGTTCTTTCACTCCCCATGTGATTCTGCTATTTCTACATAGCTTATTGAAAAGTATATTGGTTCTGAGCATTATGGCTCAGTGGAATGAACAAGATGCAGGATATTATCCTGATGAATCTAACAACCAGCTAGAAATTAACCTGGTGGAAGCACTGGACTCTCGGGTTCAGCAGTCTGTTAATGATGCCTTAGTTCGAGCGCTAAGACCCTTCTCGGGTCAATTTTTTGAATACGCTCATTCACAGGGCTGGGTGACAGGTCAAACCCCGCCTTTCCCCGAACCGGATAAGTCTAAGGTAAAGGCAAAATCAAAGACAAAATCTAAGAATCTAGAAGGTTCAGATGTCCCTTCAGGGGAGTTACATGCTGATGTTTTTGAGAAATTCCGCAAGAAAAGAGTGGTGGAACATAACTATAGTACAAGAGATGATTCTCCATCTTCTTCAGACAAGGACTCTTCGGACAGAGACTCTGATGACTCTAACACTCCAGGTCCCAGTAAAAAAACAAAGAAGCAAGCCCCTACTTTTCAGGTTTTGGACTTCGATCCGTCTGAGATAGTACACCCCAGATCTTCTAATTGGCTTCCGTCTTCCGATGAGGCACAATATGTTCATGCTAATCTGAGACGGGGTTTTGACAAGGAGGTGCGTTCTCGTCTTAGGGCTGAATGTCCTAGACCAGATTTGGATAATAAAATTCCTGACACTCCTGAGATTGACCCTACAATGATTACTTTCATAAAAAAGTTTGCGAGGGACCCTAAAAAAGGTCTCGATAGATCCTGGCCCCTATGTCAAGACAAGCTTCTTGACTTAAGAGGACCTTTGACTAAGATTTTAGATATGGCTGTTCTTGCTAAGGAGTCAGGCAATCCAGTAGACACAGATGTTTTGATGGGCTAGCTGAGAGGGCCATTTGTCAATTGGGCAACACCAACTGCGCTATATCTGCAGAACGCAGAAAATCCGTCCTCATGCGCATTGACCCAAAATTGGTAGATTTGGCTTCTTCCGAAGCATGCCCAGAGGCAGAAGGACTTCTTTTTGGCTCCCAATTCATCAAAGAATTGGCGAAATTTTGTTCCACTTTTTCCTCTTTGGCTAAAGCACAAATGTCCCTTTAAAAAGTCTTTAAACAAGGCCTTTTTACCAGGGCCGGTCGTTTTGGTGGACGAATGCCCGGCCGAGGATCCTTTTCTAGTCCCCAAAACTATTACCCCAGAGGAAGAGGTGGCTGGTACGGAGAACAATCCAACTCTACTTTCTATCCCACTTGCTCCAGAGGTGGTAGGTCCAGATTCCGCAGAGGTCATTGCACGGGTCAACAAGGAGCAATCCAAGAGGCTGCCTATACAAGTAAGCATTATTCCCCATTCTCAGGTTGTTCTTGGGGGCAGAATGGGATTGTTTCTAGACAACTCAAGAAAAATCGCGGGGGACCCTTGGATTCTCCGGACGGTTTCAGGTTTTCATCTGGAGTTTATCAGTACTCCGACTCAGATTTCCCCTCCTGTTCAGATGCATTTTTCCCACGCAGATCAGATGTTTATAGATGCAGAAGTACAGGCTTTAATAGACAAAGGGGCAGTGGAATTTTCAATTTGTCACCCCTCTGGTTTTTGCAATCCTATTTTTGTGGTGGACAAAAAAGTTGGGGGTCATCGGCTAGTCTCAAATTTGAAAGATTTCAATTCTTGGATCGTGTAAAGACACTTCAAAATGGAAGGGATCCACATGTTGAGGGATATTCTATTAGAAGGAGACTGGATAGTCTGCCTGGACCTAAAGGATGCTTACCTATCAATACCGGTCTTCCCACCTCACAGGAGGTTTCTACAATGTCTCTGGAAGGGCCACTGTTTGGAATTCAAAGCCTTGCCGTTCGGCCTGTCATCAGCCCCTTGGTGCTTCACAAAACTGTTGAGGACAGTGGTAGAATGGTTGAGAACCAAAGGAGTACGATTGATCATTTATTTGGATGACATCTTATTGATGGCGCAGGAACCCCATTCTCTTCTGATGCATTTGAATTGGACAATCAGTCTATTACAGTTCGTTATTGAATCCAACTCAAGTGATAGAGTTCTTGGGTTTCAAGATAGACTCGGTTCTCTCTGAACTGATTCTTCCCTCGTTAAAGATTCGCAATATCAAGAGGGAATTAAGATCGGCCTTAACCAGCCCGACCATTTCTTTGAGGAAAATTGCCAGAATAGTGGGTCTACTGGCCTCTTCTATTCAGGCAATCTTCCCAGCCCCACTGCACTATTGTGCTCTACAGAGACTGAAAATCAGACACCTACGGCAGGGTCTGAGTTACTCGGAATTGATTCCATTGACCACAGAAGTCAAGGAGGAGATTCATAGGTGGCTTCAACACATGGAAGCATGAAATGGCAGGGCCATCTTTGGGTCTCATCCAGAAGTAGTGATAGAATCAGACGCCAGTCAGTGGGGATGGGGAGCCCGTTGTGGGTCTCTAGTGACCGGGGGTCGTTGGTCTCAGGCGGAGCAAAACCTCCATATCAACTGTTTGGAACTCCTAGAAGGCTCCTTTGCTATAAAGAGTCTTTCTCCACTGAAGACAGACTGCTGCATTCTATTGAGAATGGACAACATTTCGGCACTCCGATATGTCAACAAGTTAGGGGGAATGAAATCCAGGATTCTAGCAGAGATTGCCAAGGAGTTCTAGCACTATTGCTTGAATCATCGGCTGATTGTGCTGGCAGAGTACCTTCTGGGAGTCCAGAACACTATTGCGGGCTGGAACTCCAGATACCTGACGGATCCCAGCAACTGGAAACTGGATCCAATGATTTTTCAACAGCTAATCAGGGAACGGGGCCCTTGCGAGGTGGACCTATTTGCATTTCGTCTCAAAGCTCAGATTCCAAAATTCTTCAGCTGGCGCCCGGACCCTCTGGCTCTAGCAACAGATGCTTTTCTGCAGGACTGGTCCCCCTTTTGGGGATATGCTTTCCCTCCTTTTCTGCTCATTCCCAGGGTCCTGTCTCAAGTTCGGAGGCAGAAAACAGACCTGATTCTGGTGACACCTTTATGGAGGTCTCAACCCTGGTTCCCAATTGTTCTGCAATTAGCTTGTGCTCTCCCGCTACTCATTCCTCCTCGTCGGAATCTTTTATTGAGTCCGGAGGGCCTTCAACATCCACTGATTTTATCAGGGAAATTGACGCAGATGGTATGGATGGTTTCGGGTCACGATGGAAAACCCCAGGCCTTTCGCGACAAGCTGTGAAATTTATCAAGCAAGCTTGGGCTCCTGGCACTCACAAAAGATATTCTTCAGCATGGAGTAGATGGGATAGTTGGTGCAATGGAAGGGGTAGTAATCCCATGGAATCAAGTAATGAATTGATTGCTAATTTTCTTACTGAATTGGCCTCTTCGGGTTTAGCTTATAGGGCTGTTAATAATTTCAGATCAGCCATTTCTGCTGGTCATGCACATATTGATGGCAAACCGGCGGGTGAGCATCCTTTAGTATGTAAATTATTTAGGGGTATTCGTCTCTCCAATCCTCCTCAAACCAAATATTCTGTCTTGTGGGATGTGAACATTATATTTAAATTTCTAATTGACTGGCCGAATAACAAATATCTATCTCGTAAACAGATTTCCGCTAAGTTAACTATGTTATTATGTTTGGTTTCATGTAAGAGAGTTTCCGATGTCAAGGCTTTAGATTTGTCTGGTAGAGTGTACTCTTCTGATGGGGTTACTTTTACTATTACCAGAAGAACAAAAACTAATTGCAGGTCAGTAACTTATCCTATTTATCCGGCTAACTCAAGACTCTGTGTTGTGCAATGTTTAAAAGATTATGAGGTGGTTACTGAGGAATTTAGGCAAAATGCTAATGGACAAGTACTAATTTCTTTACAGAAACCTTACAAACCAGTTTCCTCTGCCACTCTTTCAAGATGGATAAAATGGTTAATGAGTGAAGCAGGTATAGATACCAGTCATTTTGGAGCCCACTCTGTTAGAGGAGCTATGGCCTCAAAATCTTATGCCTTGGGTTCTAGGTTGGAAGATATTATGAGAGCAGCGGACTGGTCATCTGAATTTACATTTCGAAGGTTTTATCATAAACCTGTGGTAGATGTTGCATCTGTTGTAATTAGTCAGCTTTGAACGAGCATACTCGGAGCCTCCGGTCCTGACATTGAATGGAAAATGTTCTAGCTTAGGCGTCAAGAACTTTCAATTCTATGAAGGACATGGAGGCGAGGATTATCCCTCACTTTAATGCATATTAGTGTTATATATACAAATGCATGTATATCTTGAATACTGCATTATTATGCCCTCCCTAGGTTTTTTGTTGGATATTGTACATTGTTACTGACTATGTCAGTTTTATGAGATATTACCTTTTGTCATTGTTCGTTTTAGGCTCTGATCAGAAAAATACCTGATTTTCTGTTCTGGTGGACATTGTGGAAGCCGTTCTGCTACTTCAAGTTCTTGGGAGGTTTGTCGTGACTTCCAGTTCCTGCTGAATCCTTTTATGCTTGGATCGGATTGGAGGAGTCTTGATTCTGCATCTTAGAGGATCGTTTCGTTTTGGATGTTTCAAGGTTATCTGTTTGGTCAAAGAAAGAGGATGTGACGTTGGGGGTCATGCTTATTATGGACAGAGGTCGTGCTTACTGATTGGGGCATGTGATACTATGCCTTAGCAACTTGGGATGTGTAGTTTTTTGTTTATTGTAATTTGATTGGCTGCTACTTTGAACAGTAAAGAGAGATAGCATAATCCTCGCCTCCGTGTCCTTAATAGAATTGAAAATTCTTGACGCGTAAGCTAGAAAATGTTTCATTTCTTCCAGAAGGCTGGACGCACAAGAAACTTTCCAGGAGGTGCTTTTAAATTGCAAGTTTCTAAGTTATTGCCAAACACAGCGCCCCTAATCCAGGTCATCACCCGATGTGGCCGCCAAGCTCGCACCGCCCCAAAGCCGGCCCTGGTGAAAGACATGCACCAACTGGCCACAAAAAATGTGGGCTCCTGGCAGAGCACAAAGGGGAACATGCGTTAGATTAGGGGCTACTGATACAGGTGAATCTACAGTGGAAATATCAAAAGACAGGATGGGACAGCGGTTATAAACACCTATGCACTTTCAACCTCAAAGCTCTCCCCACACAGAGTGAAGACACTGGCCTTATTAACAATAGCCCCACAGTGCTGGGAGGCCCGAGCTCCAGGCGACCCACTCCAGCACTGTGCACGGGCGGCAGGCCCCTAGCTGAGTGCTCCTGAGTCAGGAGCATGGGGGACCCCTACATGTATTTTGCAGGGGCGGGGGGCTCAAATTTCGTTACACCACTGACTGAAGACTGCTCTCAATCAGGAAAGTCCTTTTTTTTTAATCAGCTGATCGTCTTTAAAAGTATCAATGCTTAGTTCTATGCTAGTGATCCAAGGTGACGTTCAGTCCACGAAGGATAATTGTCCCACCTCAAATGCACTTTTTAAGTGTTTATAAACAGTCTTGGTGGTAAAGATGGTCCCAAATGAGTCTCAAATAAATAGAAACGAAACCTCTTAAATGCACAATTGATCACAAAAAAGTATCTCTTAATGTCTGCCTACTGATGCTCTCTGGGCCATAATTGATGGCTACTAAAAGCCACCGTTTTTTCAAATGTTCTCTTTGAATTAGGGCAGCATGACTCCTATTCCATGGTCATAGTTATCAGTCAAACCAGTGAAGGTCTACCTGAAGACTTCTGCTTTCAATAACACCAGCTCACAGAGAGTCTTCTTCAGCTGATCAAAGGTCTGCTCACACTCCTGTGCCTAATTGACTTGTTGGGTTGCAATTGGGAGACCAGAGCAATGCATGGTGCTACTGGGTATCCACAGTGCTCGATAAAGATTAACATTTTTACCCAGCAAACCCCAATCTATAATTGCTTGAATATTGGTGGCCTTGGGAGGTTCCACCTTCCTGCCACCACCTTTGTGCCCATAGTAGACCACTGAAGTATTCACTTTCTGTCACTCGGTTGCCTTTAGTGTGAGCTGCACTCCTTTCAGTACCTTGAACAAGTCTTTTAGATGAACTAGGTGGTCTGCTCAAGCGTCACTTAACACCTCTATGTCATCTTGATTGGTGCCACAGAAAACATTCAGGCTATTCATGGCATGATTCACCAATCTCTGGAAGATGAAATATTCCCTCTGTCCTTAAGATCTTGAAGAAAGAGACCACTCTGCAGCTTTGGGAACTTGTGGAGTATATAGTATTCTTGGAACATATTTTTGATGTTATTGGATCTGTTGCCAGCATTTGACATCCTTAATTACCCCAAGCCAATGGAAAGACTTGGGTAGCAGGATGAAGGAAAGTCTCACAATGGATGAATTATTTTCTTACACACAGGAAACTCATAGAGGCAGTCAGTGAGCACCTAGCAGAAGCAATTACAGTTAATTGAGGGGTACCACAAGGTTCTTGCTTGTCTTCACTCCTTTTGTAACATTTATATTACATCTTTACACCACCTCTTGGCCAGCTTGGCATTAGCTTCCGAACCCTTTTGTTGACACCCAAGTGGTGTTCAGATTATCAATGGACCCAACTCATGATTTATTTATTTATTGCATTTATAAAGCGATCAGCCCCAACCGGTATCTTGGCACTAGCCATAAACGAAGGCAGGAAGAAGTATGGCTCAAAAAACAAACTGCTAAGGTACCCAGCCAAGCTACTTAGGGAAGAGCCAAGCCTTAAGGGGTTTTCTAAATTGTAGAAGGTCAGTTAAAGATCTAAGGGAAGCCAGGAGCTGATTCCAGAGTCTGGTTGCCCTGACCATGAATGTCCGACCACCTAGTCTGGCTTTCCTAAACTTGACCACCTGTGCCAGGTTAGCCCAGGAGGAAAGGAGATCCCTATTCGAAGTATATCTCCTCAGACTGCTTCGACAAGGGGCTGGTCCAAACCCATGTAGAGCTCAGAACCCAATACAGAGTGACTTAAACCAGATTCTTTGTTTTAGGGGCAGCCGATGTAACTCCTTCAATGCTAAGGAGGCAGAAGCCCTACTTGGTCTATTCGGGGCAAATTTGGCAGCCACAACTTGTATTCTCCATAGATGAAGTAACAAGCAATCTGGAATGCATAGCAGGAGGGCATTACAATAGTCAAGTCGACTAAAAATGACACTGCCTATCATTCTAACTGAAGATGGGAGCATCGGAAGAATTTTCCATAAAACTCCCATAAGTGCAAAGCAGATGTCCACTGTTTTATTCACATAGCTCTCCATGGTAAGCTTTTTTGTCAACTATAACTCCTACGTTCTGAACCGAGTCAGTGGGCCTGATGTTGCCATTGGATAGAAATATCCAAAAATTAGGGGGAATCACAGTCGGCCCCTTATTAGATTGACAACTGAGCAGCTTGGTCTTATTCTCATTAAACATCAGGGAGTTAGAACTGAGCCACAGCTTGACATCTTGTACACAGTCATGAAAAGAGGGCAGCTGCTGGCCACCCATGGACAAAATCGATTGTGTTTCGTCGCCATAATTGACCACCTGCAGATTGTGAGATTTAACCAGTGAGAATAAAGGGGCCATATAGATGTTGAAGAGAATTGGGCTGATAGCGGAGCCCTGGGGCACACCTTGGTTCGGATTTCTAAACTCTGAACGCAATGGAGGGAACACAACTGCCTGACATCTGTCTGATAGATATGAGCGGAACCAATCCAGAGCCGACCCGCCCACCCCAATAGCGGCCAGCCGGGACAGAAGTGTGTTATGACAGACCATATTGAATGCGACTGAGAGGTCCAATAGAATCAGGACCACCAATTTCCTCTCATCCACCCTCATTCTGAGCTCATCAATGTCTGTGAGCAGTGCTGTCTCCGTCCCGTGACATGGCCGAAAGCCAAATTGTTCCCCTTCAACAGATTGCTGGCTTCTAGATATTGAGACAGTGCCTTACTTACAAATCGCTCCATAATTTTCACAGGGAAAGGCAGCAAAGATAATTGGTTTATAATTGCTCGAGATAGACAGCCCCAAAGAAGGCTTTTTCAAAATAGGCGTTACAATGGCTTTTTTTCGAGTGGCAGGTACCCAACCTGACTGTAACGACTAACAGCAAGTTTTCCAGAGCAGTGGAAAGAGCTCCTCTGCCTGTTCCTTCCACATGTGGTGTGGCAAGGGATCCAGTGGCAAGTCTGAAGAAGCGGCCATAGCCAACATATGGAGACCTTCCTCCAAAAGTAGTCTAAAATGATCTAGCTTACAGGAGAGGCTCCTACATTCGGTGCCACAGGACAGGGAATGAGTGAGGCAGACTGGGGCTTGAGGGATTGATGTCTTCTAGGAGTTTGTTAATTTTCTCATCAAAAAATGTTGCAAGCTCATCACAGATTGCCTGTGAATGCACAACTGCCTGATTCATGCAAATCAGATTAGCCAGCTCTCTTGTGATTTCAAACACCTTCCTAACACTATTCGGAGCGGTGAAGATGGCATTAGCAAAGAACTCTGTTATGGCATTCGTGATACCCATTATGTATTCATGCAAGATCTCCTTAAGGTCTATTTAGTCGTCCTCCTTATAGGCCAGACACCATTTTCTTTCTGCCTTCTTGCAAGATTGCTTCATAAGCTTAAGTGAGGCATTATACCAAGGAGCCCAGGGTTTCTGTCATGGCTTACTTACAATAAAACGGATTACTGAATCTAGAGTTTCTGAGATTTGCTTCGCCAAGACCGCATAGTTGTCCTCGACTGACCTGTCTAAGTCAATAACCAGAGACAACTTAAAGATGGATCCGCCCATGCTAAGTGTCTTAAGTTTACTGCAGGCCCGGCTACAGAGAGACCAGACTGTGGATATTTTCAAGGGAGCCACCTCACGTCCCTGGAGATGGAAAGAAATCAAGGCATGATCGGTCCAACAAAGGGGTGAACTATTATCTACTGAAACGAGCCCTTCTGTGGCAGAGATAATGTCCAAAATGTGGCCTCCCTTATGGGTCAGGGTGTTGACTAGCTGACACATTCTTAAAATCTCACAGGACCTTTGTAGGTTCCTAAGTGCAGAGGATGAGTCTGAGTCTTACCATAAATTAAATTCGCAGAGCACCAAGAAATTGTAGTGTGCTATCACCATATTGCTGACGAGCTCAATGAGTGGCTGTAAGTGTGAATTTGTAAGACCAGGAGAGCGATAACATAAAATACCTCCACCATTCTTTAAAGAGAACAAGGCACACGTGAAATGATAATATGAGATCAGTAGTCCATGTATACTGAATTCACAAGTCAATATCCAAATCTGAGTAGACCATACAGGTTAACAGAAACTCCAATTGAATCTTGGGATGAAATGTTCATCTTTTAATGGACCAGAAAAACAGCCAACACGTGTTTCGTTGTAGGAGAAAATGCTCCCGCGACTTCCTCAGGGCTGTAAAAGATACCAAAATTACTGTAGAAATAAAGTAAAAAAATATATAATATATACATAATACAATAAAGTAATGTTTAACAGTAAAATTAATGTACAACCAAAAGAAACCCACGTGACTTGGTGAGAATAAAACTTAATACACCAAAAGAAACTTGTTGCAACATGTGTGTATCCAAATTTGACCAATAGAGAAATTCCTCTCATCCATTCCGTCTGAAATGGAAAAAGCATGAGAATCCATGACACCCACATGAAGAGAAAGAAAGCCACGGAATTGGCAAAACCCAAAATAAATTCCAGGTTCTTAACAAGAAACACAACCCAAAGACCAAAATTACCTACATTTATCAAAGTATCATAGGTCGTGCAGTAAAAGACAACAATAACTCCAGAGCAGAAAAACATACCTCAATAAGGTATAATGCAAAGATTCAAGAAAATAAGTGGCAAAGCAGTCCCTCTGGTTCTTAAAACCAATGTGCTGTGAAGAAAGCAAATGGTTAATGAAGCGAAATTAAAGAGGAGGCGTCCCCCAAGTTGTGTTCCTCGTATGTTAAGCAAACCAAGACACCCAGACACCTACCAATTTATGTGGCTCTGTGTGAAGAAATCCATAAGGAATGCTCATGAGTGGTGTGTAAGTAAACACCAACTTAACTGCAAGCAAAAGAAATCATATTTTAATGTTTACGGGATATGCTGCCGTAATCAAAACCATCACGCGATTTAACGTGCTCTCAGCAGATGAAACCCCTCGCTTACCTTGCGTTGTTGAAACGGTACGTGAAATCGTGTCGTGGAGCCATGTTATAGGAGCTCCGGTCGGCATGTAGCGCAACCGGCACCCCTCTGCCTCGCGTTTAAAAATTGGCAGACAGAGTAAACAACAGCAAGGACGGACAGCGCCCGCAAAGCCCGGCTGCCATGTTTATGACATGTGCAAAAGTGAAACGAAAAACTCGGGCGCCATCTTGTAAGGATTAAGAAATCTACTCATAAATGTATAAACTTGCGTCTATATATAAAAAGGGAAGAAATATGGTATTGAAATAAATGAGAACTAAATAAAAATAAAATTGATACGTATAAGAGAAGTAGGAAAATGCCGACCCATAATTAATTTGTTGGTGAAACAAACTAAAGCATGGATGGGTGATGAGAAAATACACATCCCCATTTCCCAATAAGAGTGGAAGTGCAAACAGTGAAATGTGAAGTGACAGAAAATCATCAAAAAATATGCATATTTAGTATCACAATGTTATGCCGCGGCGCCTTCCGCGGCCGCGGGCTCAGGTTGCCGCGCCGCGGCGCGTGCATTCTGCCGCGGCCGGCGCCCGGGTCGCAGAGAGCGCCGCGGCCGACGCTCGGGTCGCGGGGGTTGCCGCGGCCCAGGCAAGAGCCATGAAGGCTCCAGGCAGCCAGTCTAGGGGTCGCGGCACTCGCCGCTTGCCCTATTTCAAGTTCTGCCGTAAGGGCAGAAGCGGCAGAGCCTGAGACCCCGAGGGGGTTTCAGGCATGGCCGCATACAGCGCAGTTTGCGCTTAACATATATTTTTTCTTGCAGGACCATTACCTGACAATCACTTACCGTGGTTCTCTGAACAAACCGAACCCTTACACTTGGGGAACTTTATACTTGTCTCTTTTTCCTCCCAGCATGCTGACCACTTCCTCTCTGCCCAGCATGCATTGTTTAACGCACGTAACTAATTCACTATTGTTGTCTTTTCCCAACCCAAGATGGTGGTGTTCTACTTCCTGTTTCCTGTTTCCTGTCCAGGGGTATATAAGAGGATTCCAACTGCTTGTTCATTGCGTTGCAACACTCCTTGGTGGTAGTCACGCTCCTATTTGATATCCTTCTGCGAAACCTGTCTGTTCCTGATCTGCCTTGTTTTCCTGCCTTCCTGATCTACGGTCCTAATACCCTGGTGTCCTCCTTTTCGTTTCAGGGAGTTCCTGTGGAGGTTTTTTACCCTACTGGGGTTTTTCCTCTGGGACTCCTTCTGGAGGGCACGGACTGTGGTGGTTCGCTCATACCAAACAGCACCGTGGCTATCGGAAGGGGTCGCCCCTACCTCGGCCAGAGCAGAACCCGTCGGAACAAGGACCGTTCCCCTACACCTCTCAGCTACGATGGTAAGACCATTGAAAACCGCGACAGATTGCAACGCCCAAAATTCCAGTTGCAGTCCGGAACCATGGATAACCCAGTGGCAAACACGGAACCTACTAACCAGGACCTACTGGCGACGATACAACAACAGGCTCAAGAACTCCAGCAATTACGTACTGAGAATACTGTTTATCGACAAGCCTTTGCCTCCAGGACCACAGATGTCCCTGCAGTAGCCGCCTCTACACCTCGATTTTCCGGGGATCCCACCACATTAAAAGAATTCCTGGATGCCTTAACGGTGTACTTTGCCTTTCGCCCCTCGCAATTTGTACAAGATAATACCAAGGTGGGGTATTTGATTAGTGCCTTATCAGGACCAGCCTTGGCCTGGGCCACACCTCTAGTAACCAGAAACGATCCCTGTCTATCTAATTATTCCACCTTTATCACTACTTTTAATCAGATGTTTGAACGCCCTGGACTCGAGGCGTCAGCAGAAGAGGCTCTTTGCGAAGTCCAACAAGGGAGTCAAGATGTATTACAATACATCACCCGTTTCAGACAATTAGCTGCAGAAACAACCTGGGTGGAACGTACCTTGGTGACACTCTTCCGTAGAGGTCTAAGAGAGGACATCAAAGATGAACTAGTACATTCTGCCAGGATAGAAAACCTCAAAGGGTTGATGGACCAAGCACTAACGATAGAGTATCGGTTGAATGAACGACGAATGGAGAAAAAGAAGAGTCGTTTGCCTTCTCACTCAGTACCATCTCGTCCCTTCGCCCATCGTTCCGAGGAAGTCCGTCCTGAATCCAAAGGGAATACCGAGGAAGAGCCCATGCAGATTGACACAGCTCGCGGACCTCTATCCGCCAGTGAAAAGGAACATAGACGAAGGAAGGGGCTTTGCCTATATTGTGGTGCAGCTGGTCACCTAATTCGCGCCTGCCCCATTCGTCCAACCAAGCCCTTGGGAAACGCCAACTCCCGTCCCCAGTAAGAAGGGTGAGGACGGGATATCGTGATATACCTTCTATTTGCTCTTCCAGGGAGGAAGGAACTGCTCTTTTTCTCTTACCAGTTACCCTCCATTTAACTGATGGCCGCGAAGCAAGAACTTTGGCTTTATTGGACTGCAGAGCCAGTGGCCTCTATTTAGATGAAACCTGGGCCAAAGAACGACAGATAACACAAATACCCAAAGAAATACCAGAACAGGTACATACCGTTGATGGGTCGCTCTTGGCCTCTGGACCTGTACAATACACCACCCCTACCTTCTGTTTACAGTTTGGTAATCATCAGGAAATTCTCTCGTTTGACTTAATCTCATCACCACACCATGTCATGATCCTGGGAATTCCATGGCTTACACGGCACAATCCTTACATCAACTGGGAAACAAAAACCATTTCGTTATCTTCCCGTTTTTGTCAACACCACTGCTATCCGGCCGGGGATTATTGGTCCCCAAAAAGTCTCTCAACAGCACCTTCTCAGGTGGGAGGATCCATTAATGTCCTACAGGGAGTTCCCAGACAGTATCAGGACTATATCGATGTATTCCAGAAGCCAGAAAGACCTGAATTGCCACCCCACAGAGAATACGACTGTGCCATTTCTTTAGAGCCAGACACTGTAGTTCCTTTTGGGCGGATGTACTCCCTCACTGAACCAGAGAAACAAATTCTGAAGGAGTACCTAGATGAGAATCTACAAAGTGGGTTAATAACTCCCTCCTCTTCATCCGCCGGGCCTCCTCTTTTCTTTGTACCAAAGAAAACCAAAGATCTGCGTCCCTGTATCGACTTCAGAGGGTTAAACAGGATCACTATCAAAGACCGGTATCTGTTACCCCTCATCAAAGACATCTTAGAAGCAGTCAGAGGAGCCAAGAGATTCACCAAGCTGGATCTCCGAGGAGCCTATCATCTGCTAAGAATCAGAGAAGGTGATGAGTGGAAGACCGCCTTTAGAACACCTTTTGGTCACTACGAATATAGAGTAATGCCCTTCGGACTCACTAATGCCCCGTCCATCTTTCAAAGATTCATGGATTCTATCTTTTCTGATCTTTTGCAACAAACAGTGGTAGTGTATCTTGACGATATCCTAATTTATTCGGTGCATCCAGAGGAACATTCCAAGCACGTCCACCAAGTCTTAGAAAGACTCCGACAACATAATTTGTTCTGTAAGCCTGAAAAATGCGAATTTGATCAGATAGAAGTGAAATATTTGGGATACTGTATAGACCAAACCGGAATTGCCATGGACTCAGACAAAGTACAGGCTATATTGAATTGGCCACCTCCTTCTTCCATCAAGGAGACTCAATGTTTTCTGGGACTCGCCAACTTCTACCGGCAGTTCATAGCAGACTTTGCCCAGAGAACCAGCTTCATTACTCAAACCCTCAAAAAGGAACACCTAAAGAAAGGTTTTTGTTGGACACCAGGCGCTGAGTCAGCTTTTCAGGACTTAAAGAAAGCCTTTATTCAAGCCCCTATTCTTCGACACCCAGACACTAGCAAACAATTCATTGTTGTCACAGACGCCTCAGAAAGAGCCATTGGGGCTGCCTTGTTACAAAAACAAGACGATGATGACCTAGAACACCCTGTATTCTATCTATCACACATTCTATCTGATTCTGAGCGAAACTATTCCGTGCTAGAACGCGAATTACTCGCCTTAAAGGTCGCGTGCACTGAATGGAGACACTTTTTGATGGGATCAAAGGAGCCCTTCGAAGCCCGGACCGATCATAGAAATCTACAGTGCTTAAGAAATTTCCAGTGCCAAAATAGCCGGCAGGCTCGATGGGCCTTCTTCTTCAGCCAATATGATTTCTATATCACCTACATCCCTGGTTCTCAGAACATCCTGGCGGATGCCCTGTCCCGACGTTATCCTGGGTGCGGTGATTCCGCGGTTCAAAACTTATTCGACAACAATAAAATCATAGGGGTAGCACAGACCTTTTTAGATCAAGTCAAGTCTGAATATGCCCGTCTACACGAAACAGAACTAAAAAGGTTACGTCCACAGCTGCACATAGATCATGACTACTATTATCATGATAAGGCCCTGTTTTTACCCACTAAAACAGTGCAAATCGAAGCTTTACGCATGTGCCATGATTCCCCTATTGCAGGTCATCGAGGAGTGAAAGCGACTCAAGATCTTTTGCTTCGCTCTTTCTGGTGGTCAACTCTCAAGGCTGACACTGAGGCATATGTGTTATCCTGTCCTACATGTGCTCAAGCCAAGACACCCCGAACCAGACCTGTGGGGTTACTCCGCCCATTACCTGTTCCCCCAGGCCCATGGCATACCATATCCACCGATTTTATGTGCGCATTACCTTCCTCAATGGGAAACCACCTCATAATGGTAACTGTGGACTCCTTCACCAAGATGGCCCACTTCACGGCCTTGAGAAAGTTACCTACGGCAAAGGAGTTAAGTCAGGTCTTTACTCAAGAAATTTTCAGGCTACATGGGCTACCCCAAGTCATTATATCAGACAGGGGTCCTCAATATATCTCCCGTTTCTGGAATCAATTCTGCAAGATCTTGGGGATCCAGGTGGCCTTATCATCCGGGTTCCACCCTCAAACCAATGGACAAACAGAACGACTCAATCAGGGTCTCGAGCAGTACTTACGTAGCTTCTGTAACGCTACACAAAGTAATTGGGCTCCCTACTTACCGCTTGCAGAATTCTCCTATAATAACTCTCTACACAGTGCCTCTAAAGTCTCTCCTTTCTATGGCTCTTATGGTTTCCATCCCAGGGCCTTCCCAACTCCCCTGAGAGACAACTCCAACCTTCCCGCCGTCTCCTCCTTCGTTCGACAGCTACGGGGTATACAGCGAATTATCCATTCCAACCTTGTGTCCACCAAGTCCCGCATGAAGAAGATAGCAGATAGGAGACGCTGTGCGGCTCCTCTATATCAGGTCCATGATAAGGTCTGGCTCTCCTCTAGATTCCTACCTCTCCGACTCACCCAAAACAAATTCAAACCCCGCTTTTATGGTCCCTTTCTCATTCTCAAAAAAATCAACCCAGTATCTATGCGTCTTCGCCTACCTCGGACATGGAAGATCCATCCGGTATTTCATGTCTCGCAGTTGAAACCTTACCGTCCTGATCTTTTTCATAGGCAGTTGCCCTGTCCCCCTCCTCTGTTGGTTGACAATGTACCTGAGTACGAAGTTCAGGAGGTCTGTGACTCTCGGTTTTTCCATGGGCGCCTCCAATACCTTATTCATTGGAAGGGATACCCTTTGAGTGAGTGTTCCTGGGAGGATGCCTCTTCAGTCCATGCTCCTCTTTTGCTCCGCCGCTTTTTTCGGCTCTTCCCTCACAAACCTGGGGCCTCGGGGAGGGGGCATACTGTTATGCCGCGGCGCCTGCCGCGGCCGCAAGCTCAGGTTGCCGCGGCGCGTGCATTCTGCCGCGGCCGGCGCCCAGGTCGCAGAGAGCACCGCGGCCGACGCTCGGGTCGCGGGGGTTGCCGCGGCCCAGGCAAGAGCCATGAAGGCTCCAGGCAGCCAGTCTAGGGGTCGCGGCACTCGCCGCTTGCCCTATTTCAAGTTCTGCCGTAAGGGCAGAAGCGGCAGAGCCTGAGACCCCGAGGGGGTTTCAGGCATGGCCGCATACAGCGCAGTTTGCGCTTAACATATATTTTTTCTTGCAGGACCATTACCTGACAATCACTTACCGTGGTTCTCTGAACAAACCGAACCCTTACACTTGGGGAACTTTATACTTGTCTCTTTTTCCTCCCAGCATGCTGACCACTTCCTCTCTGCCCAGCATGCATTGTTTAACGCACGTAACTAATTCACTATTGTTGTCTTTTCCCAACCCAAGATGGTGGTGTTCTACTTCCTGTTTCCTGTCCAGGGGTATATAAGAGGATTCCAACTGCTTGTTCATTGCTTTGCAACACTCCTTGGTGGTAGTCACGCTCCTATTTGATATCCTTCTGCGAAACCTGTCTGTTCCTGATCTGCCTTGTTTTCCTGCCTTCCTGATCTACGGTCCTAATACCCTGGTGTCCTCCTTTTCGTTTCAGGGAGTTCCTGTGGAGGTTTTTTACCCTACTGGGGTTTTTCCTCTGGGACTCCTTCTGGAGGGCACGGACTGTGGTGGTTCGCTCATACCAAACAGCACCGTGGCTACCGGAAGGGGTCACCCCTACCTCGGCCAGAGCAGAACCCGTCGGAACAAGGACCGTTCCCCTACACCTCTCAGCTACGAGGGTAAGACCATTGAAAACCGCGACACACAAAGTAACAGTATGTTACCCTCTACACGTTTGTGTCATGATACTCATCACAAATTCCAACTCAGATAGCTCTGCATATTAAACATCAGTTTCCCTTCCTACATGAAATTATGAATATATACAACATTTTTTAATTAGGAGAAAACAACCATGGTAAAGAGACAAATCTACAACCATTGAACCACATACAGTATCAAGTTGAAATGATTGCAGCATGGCAATGTCAGAAATGATTGTGAATGAGGTCAGACAATTATCTAATTGATTCTATGATTTCCTCCTAAGAACTCATGTAAGTCAATACAGAATGGCAGATTCATTGGTACAATAACAGCACTGATTGTGGAAAGTTGGTGATAGTATGGAATTGCCCTATACCTGTTACATCAAACTTAAGGGCAGAGACAAATATAACTCTATGACACACTCCCAATGCAGACATTGGTTTTAAGAACCAGAGGGACTGCTTTGCCACTTATTTTCTTGAATCTTTGCATTATACCTTATTGAAGTATGTTTTTCTGCTCTGGAGCTATTGTTGTCTTTTACTGCACGACCTATTGATACTTTGATAAATTTAGGTAATTTTGGTCTTTGGGTTGTGTTTCTTGTTAAGAACCTGGAATTTATTTTGGGTTTTGCCAATGCTGTGGCTTTCTTTCTCTTTCTCTTCACGTGGGTGTCATGGTTTCTCATGCTTTTTCCATTTCAGACGGAATGGATGAGAGGAATTTCTCTATTGGTCAAATTTGGATATACACATGTTGCAACAAGTTCCTTTTGGTGTATTAAGTTTTATTCTCACCAAGTCACGTGGGTTTCTTTTGGTTGTACATTAATTTTACTGTTAAACATTACTTCATTGTATTATGTATATATTATATATTTTTTTACTTTATTTCTACAGTAATTTTGGTATCTTTTACAGCCCTGAGGAAGTCGCGGGGAGCATTTTATCCTACGATGAAACACGTGTTGGCTGTTTTTCTGTTCCATTAAAAGATGAACATTTCATCCCAAGATTCAATTGGAGTTTCTGTTAACCTGTATGGTCTACTCAGATTTGGATATTGACTTGTGAATTCAGTATACATGGACTACTGATCTCATATTATCATTTCACGTGTGCCTTGACCTTTGTTGAGCCTGAGTTTGTCTCTTTGAGATTGTGTTGGAGGTGGGGGAAGATCCTCTGGCCAGGAGCACCGTGTCCAAAATTGTTTGCATCTACTTACTAGTGTGGTGAATGTTGTGAGCGCTTTTATTCCCTTGAATCTTCTTCCCTTTTCTGTTGTTTATTCTTTAAAGAGAAGCCTAGGAGTTTGGGACCCATAAGCTCATCCAGACTGATCAGGGCAAAATCCCACTTGCCCTTAAGGATAATGCCCACACCCCCTCCCTTCCTTTTTAGATGGGGTTTGTGGAAGACCTTATAACCCAGCAGGTAGGCTATGCTCAGGTCAACCACTGAATCAGCACATGTCCAGGTTTCGGTTAGGAAGAGTGCGTCCTAATCTCCTAATTGGAGCAGCAAATGAACATCCAACACATGCTTTACTAGGGACCTTACATTCAGATGTCTACATCTTAGGGTGGTAGTCAGTTGAGTCTTATTGCTCCTAACTAAGCCTGGTTTAACATCTTCTCCCTGTGCCATTATGAGGCCAGTAGGAGTCCTCCCCCACTATCCAACAGAATACTGAGAACAGGTCTTTAGAGTAACCTTCTGGTCCATGGACCAACCAGCAGCGTGGCTGGTGCTGTACACGGTCTGTGTGTAGATGGGTGCAGGCGGGCTTGCCTTTGGCATGCCTTCTGAGTGCTGGTGGCACACTCGCTCCACACTCCTGATGCACTGTTGCGCCAGCCTAGGTGATTTATAATCTCCTCCTAACAAGAAAGACTAGACTGTAAACAAAAATGGCTGACGGGAAGTGACTCACTCCAACAGGCGGTCACTCCCAACACAGCACAACCAGACAGTAGTTCCCCAGAGGTATTAAAATACTTAAAACGTCTTAAAAACAACAGGAAAATGTGCAGTACTGCGCAATTTGTAATTTAGTAGCAGCAAACCGTCTAGCATCTTCGGTTAGGGTTGTGCGGTCACGCCACCCTCTGTGATTTATAGTCTTCTCCTAATGAGAAAGACAAGACTGTAAACAAAAATGGTCGCCAGGAAGTGACTTCCTCTAACTGGCAGTCACTCCCAACACAGCACAACCAGACAGTAGTTCGCCAGAGATATTAGAATACTTAAAACATCTTAAAAACAACAGGAAAATGTGCACTGTTATGCAATTTGTAATTTAGTAGCAGCAACCTGTCTAGCAACTTTGGTTAAGGCTGTGCAGTCGAGACAGCCTCAGTGGAAAGTTTAGACTGTAAACGAAAATGGCCACCAGGAAGTGACTCTCTCTAACAGGCGGTCACTCCCAACACAGCACAACCAGACAGTAGTTCCCCAGAGATATTAAAATACTTAAATTAAAACATCTTACAAACAACAGGAAAAAGTGCAATGTACACAATTGGTAATTTTGTAGCAGCAAGCTGTGTAGCAGCTTTGATTAAGGCCGAAGACTGTAGATTGAAAGTAGCAGAAGTTTTTAAGGTCATTAAGAAATGGATTCATGGATTGCTGGGTTAGTTTACATGCGTCAGAAATGGAGTTTCTGTTGGTTGGTATTAACCATTGGCTGAAAAACTGAAGTGGTGGTCATTGTGTTTTCTAGGTTGGTTGAGATTCAGGTCATAAACAAGGTGAAACCTTGGGGATGCACTATGACAAAATGCTCTCGGTGGACTGACTGACAATTCAACCAGGTGATCTGGCTATCTAATTGCCACCTTAAACTTTTAAGGGAAATTTAGCATCTTTTTGTGACAAGGAAATCAATATGCCATTGCCAGAGTGGTTATGTGGTCTAAAACTGCCTTTTCTAAACCTGAAAGCAAATGTCAATAAGTTAAAGATGTTAAAAATTATTCTAGTAAGAGCATGCTTTAATGTGCCCAAGACAGCTCACGTCTCAAAGGCTCACCACAATCGACAATGTATTCTGGTGTCATCCCAGATTAAGTTTAAGACATTCACATACATGTACAAAATCTTTTTTGTAATTGTTCTTGACTATACACCTTCTAAAACTATCATGTAAATAACATGGGTCAATTCTTTTCAGATTCAGTGACAGCATAGTAAAATTCAGTGCTGGCTAGCCTTAGAGCTCTCCAGCATCTCATTCTGTATAACAAAGCACCAAAAACATGTGTTCTAAAAACTTTCTTGACTTGACAAACTAGCCACACTTAGGCAACCTAATTCTAAGATTTTTAGAACTATACAAATAAGAATTGAATTGAACTGAATGGTAGGTAAGTAGCCTGCAGTACCAACTCACGTTAAAGTCCTGCATGTACTCCATCTATTGAGATCAGACTCTTTCCAGAGCAGGTCTACATGAATAGCTGAGGTATACACAAAGTGCTCTATCTGCATTCCTGTCGCGTGTGTTGGAGGCAGTCCACTACATCGCACCACTGCACCTCAAATTTCTCAAATCAGGCCGGATCAGCAGGAAGTGGTCTACTCCTCCTGTGTGCCCTTGACTGTATATGTTACATTGCTGACATCACATGTTTTTATCGAACCACTTGTATACATAGGCACACACACACTGAATAAATGTACAGAACATTCTATGTCATCAATGTTTCAGCAAAAATACCCATGGAGTAAACCAGACTCGAACATGTTGAGGCAACCTTTTGACAATGGACCATACGTAGACATGTAAGACACACATGGTCATCACACCCCATGCTGAGATCTCAGGTCAAAGGCAACATGTGAAAAAATGCACTCATTCACATACCATAGGTAACTAAGCTGACCTCTCGAGTCCATGGTTAAGGATGTTCTTTACAACTCCAAAGGAAGACATATGGTTTCATCTATTGGTGTTTTGGCAAACTCAAATCCAGACTTTGCTGCCTAGATCTGTCTGGGGGTAGACCTCTTTTCTGCTCCAAGATTGTTTGTGACATGTAGTGTAGTTTGTTGCCCTCTTTTTATGCTCTATAATATCACGATCCCATTCTGTTAGAACTCTAGTACAAAGAAATTCAGATATGATTACACTTTTGGTCGATACGTAGACCACCTCAGTCGAGCAGGGCTCATTAATTAGAGCTGCATCCTGGAAAGTGGCAAGTCTAAAAGCAAACATTACTAATGAAAAGTGGGTCTCTCATATTAAACCATTTTACATTTAATCCTCGGGGGGACCTGGGCCACAGCACAGTTAGATCTGGATGGGTTTACAACACTTTATATTCAGCTATACTCTCTGCTGTGAACCGCGTTAAGGGGCAGGCTCGCTGCTTGGATAATGTTCGCTTTAGGTTGTTATGTAAAAGTACAGCATATGTGTTTACCTAATTTTTTAACAATGGGAAGGTACCATAGGTCATCATGACAAGATAATTCTAATGAATTTATAACAACCATTTCTGTAATACCACGTATCCCCATCCTGAGAAATTCAACTTTTTAGTAGGTGGAATTGTTATGCGTGGCATTTATGTGGCTTTGTTAAATATGTTCAACTTATTAAATGTATGTTATCTAATGATTTGATAATAGCTTTTTCTGCTATAGGTTTTGTCTCTATTATCGAATACGCTTTTGACTCCTGAGACCTCCTTTGGCAGATCATTGATTTTAAAATAGATATTGGCACCTTGAGTGATCATAATCCATTAATTACTCTGCTTTAATCCTCCATTGCTTGGTATGCCTCAGAAATTATGATTCTCAGGGAACAATTAGCAGGCTCATAAGGAAAGACTTAAAATGGGAAAAGATTGACCCGTATTTGATTATAAAAAGGATTGTCAATAGGTATTTCAGGACATTGATGACCTGCCTACATGCGAGTATCTGTGGAACCCAGATTTCTTTCTGCTAATTCAGCCCTGGTTCAGACCATATCTGTTGAAGCTACGTTTTTCTGAAATAAGAAAGTTTTCAGCTCAACCAATAAATGGTTTAATGTAAACTGTAGTGATTCTAGCTTGATCCAATGGCATGCTCTAAAGAGCTTTGTAATAATACCTGAAGTACCGTAAGGAAACCCTTAAAAAATTGTCATAATAGGTAATTACGGAAAGAAACTTGGCATAATTTAACCGAAGCTTTACAGCATAAACATAATTCAACTTTTTCAAAAACTGCAAATAAATCTCCCTTTTCCCACCAGAAAGATACTTTTTTAGATGTGAACATACAGACAGTT
Organism: Pleurodeles waltl; assembly: GCF_031143425.1. NCBI lineage: Eukaryota > Metazoa > Chordata > Amphibia > Caudata > Salamandridae > Pleurodeles > Pleurodeles waltl. Next base: position 1,950,252,235 of record NC_090440.1, read on the forward strand.
ATATAGATAGATCATTCCTCTCATCTTTAGGGGCAATTACCCCCAGGGAGGAAAGACATACATACCAAAGTAAACAGTTGTTTTTTTTCTAGATGAGTTGTAGAAGTGATTGCTTTGAGTCAGAGTAATAAAGCTGTGGTCTGGGTGTAGTTCCCCTGGATCTCTTCAAGTATAGTGTTAAATTCTGGGTTCCTGTGTTAACCAGTATTTAAAACAATAACACCCCAATATGCTTTTCTGGACACCTGGGCCGAATTGATAATTATCCAATATTTAAACAATGACACATAAATAACTCAAAATAATTATATTTCAGTCTTTGATTACTGATTGAGTCAGCAGTGAAGATGATAGGCAGGATTTTGCTTTTTGGCTCAGAGATTCAGCAAAGGATGGATGGATTTTTATGGATACTTTAGAGGTGGGTATGACCAAGCTGCCTCAAATTGTACTTGATTTTATCTAAATATGTTAATACCCAAAAGGGATCGATCTATATAGCCTTTATAAACCTATGTTCTGCTTTTGACTTCATAAATTACCAGAACCTATGGTCCTTAAAGGTTGTAGATGTAGCCATTATTGCCTTCTTGAAACGTATGCATGAGAATCTTTTTGTCAAAGTTTGGTTTGGTTGTACTGGGGAGTATACAGACCTCTTTCACTCAATGAGAGATGTACATCAGGATTGCAACCTTTCCCCCATGACTCTTCCAGAATTGGGACTAAGCATAGTCTGATATTGTTACACTCCGATTATGTAGTTCTGGCTTCCAGGACTGCAGATGGTCTTCAATCCCTGATAAAATGCTGTATCCCTTGCATGGACAATTTTAATTTAAGTACTACGTTTTCAAAATCCTATTTATTGCTCATGGGTTGAAGATTAAAACTACGTTTATAGTTGTAGGAAGTACTTGACTAAGTATGATCAGTTATTTTCATAATTTGAGCATTAACTTTGAGGAGAAATTGAAGTGAAACAAAATATTGGCAGGAAGAAAATCATGATTTCTCTTATGACAAGATGCAGTTTTTAATGTGGCCTTTTGGTTAGAGCATAAACTCCGTGTCCAGATGCTAACAGTGTACAAAGCGACGTGTTAATCATCTCTGCTGTATGGAGCCGAGATTTAAGGATATTTATATGAAGATCACATCTAGGTGGTAGAAAATAAATTCCTTAGGCATCATCTAGGTTTAGCCCAATCAGCTTTCTATACTCAAGGCATTAAGAGTTAGATTGTATTAAAGATCAAATAAAAGTATTCCCTCATCTTCTGTTGCTTTCAGTAAAGGGCAACCCATCTGCCCACATTACTTGAGAGGTTTTGTTAGACAGCATGTTTCTGAAAAAATAATCTAGAATAATGGGATTGTGATATATCATAAATTGCCATAAGGATTTAGCCTGATCATTTATTTATTTTTTACATTTCACATTGTTTGTCAAAAACAGCTTCTGACCGTCTATATTGTGAGAAGATAGTTAAAGAGAGTTGAAGTTGAACTCCTCCAACAGTTAGTTAAAATCCATCTCTTCTTAAAAACATCAAAAAGCATAGAGCTGTATTTATTGGGGTTATACATAACTATGAGCAAACTTTATTGACCAAACTCAGATTTGGGTATATTTTTAATCTTGTATCTGTCGCTAGTAAACAAAATTCGTTGGGGCCCCCATAAACCTTCAGTGGTTGTAACAATCACTGCATTGAAACCTGTGACTTTATTTTTTAAATGAGAAGCAGTGTGAAAAGGACCTTGTCCAGTTATTGAGGCAAAGTGAGATCAGAACCTGTAGACCTGCATTTTTACAAATCTCTTACAATTATGATCACCTTAGGTATGTATTTTGGTTGGGAGACGTTTTGATGACAGCTGTAAAACTAAGGAATCATTTGGTTCAGACAACATCAATGTAGGACACTAGATAATTCTGTGCAGTCTGAGATTCTGTGTTTTGTCTCATTTTAAGTTTTTGATTATGTTGCATAAAATGTCTGAAGTATAACGAAAATGTATTGTTGGTAGCTACTGTGTATTTTAGACTCTTTTAGCCTAGTAGTTGACGTGAGACCTCTGACGTTTCAATTAAGTGTGCTATTTGTTGAACTGTGGTGTTTTTTGTATGCTGCTTTATGGTATGTATTTTACTGCCACAGTGGTTCCTGCAAATGCATTGGAAGTGTGCAATGTTGCGCACTTTCATTTTCATTTTTTGTTTTCAAAACAAAATCCCGAAGCAGAATTTTGCTTTTCAAAATAAAAAAAGCAATGACCCCATAGCATGGGAAGTCGCTGAAAAGTTTCTTCTTTTACGTACTGCCCCTTTTTGGATGGCGCTTTGTAAAAGTTAAAACTGGCCAAGTGTCCACCCATTCTAAATCAGGCAGGGGGCGCTTGCCAAACTTCTAAAGGCCCTTACTCTCTCAGGCTGTCAGAGGAGTATCTTGGCAGCAGAGACAAAGCAGTCTCTGACGTCTACATGCTGAAATTGTGCCTGTCTGTAAATCAGGTGGGTGAACCTTCAGTTTTGCGAAGGGGGCACTCCGTCGCCTCTTCGATGGAGTACCCTCTCTGCCAAACTCTAAATCAAGCCGTTAGTGATAACCCTTATATAAGAATGGGTCTTGAGGAGGAAATAATCCGGAAGTGTGGGTACGCTCAAGAGATATTACTGAGACTAAAGAGGCCCAAGGAAAGGGGAAAATTCCTTTAAATAAAATACACAGACTCTAAAGGAAAGAATTGAGGGTGGGGGGATTTAACACTGTAGCTACCTAGTTTCAATTAACCTCAAAGTTCTTATCTATGATCAGATTTCCTATTGCCACAAAATATGTTCTGTGTTTTTCTGACTGTAAACAAAATTTAATGGGGTCCAAACAATAGCCAAAATGTTCCTCCGTGTCCTGGATTTTTCAACTAACCTTGTGTGTCCATGTGTCTTTTGTTTTGTGTAATATCATGACTGTCGCACGAATGTCTGGTACCCGGTGGTAACAGGTCTGTAGGGGCGTAGCTTAGTCAGTAAGATTTGGATGGGGGGGTGAGCTTCAGATTTCCCGGCAATAGCGCTGGCATATAATGTTAAAATACATTATATGACAAGCAGGGTGCAAGGGAGGGGCCTGAGAGCAGTGGAAAGGGAGAGGTATGCAGATTGATAGGAATACTAAGTGAGAGAAACACAATATTTTGTACAACAATTAACACTTTTAGGGTTTTCAAACCAGAGACGGGGGAGGGTGTATCGGTGTATTGTCAGTGTGTGAGGGAATAAATCCCAGGTGAAATCCGACAGACACCTCACCATGCTGTATCCAACTATTCATCAGAAACTACATCTAGGAGTGTAACACCCCCAAACACCCCCTCGGAAGCTACGCCCCTGCAGGTCTGCTTAATGTGATGTCTCATGTGTAGGTTTTCCCTATGGCATAAATTGACTCGGTGGTCGCCTTATCTTTCCACATCACTGTGGTTGATTCTTCGTCGATCAGTTCCTGTTGTAGGGATCTATCCTGTGTGCACATTTTACACGATTGGTGTCTTCAGACGTCATAAAGGACTCTGGGAATTGCTGTCAGGACCTTTGGGATAATTAGTATTAATGGATGACCCAGTAAGCCTCAGAACCTGGGTACTTATTGCAATGTGGGCAACAGGGGTTCTTACGGACATATTGGGGTTTCCCTTCAGTAACTTATAGAGGCTGCGCTCAGGCTTCACAGGACGGTAAATCATACCACAACACAACAGCGTATAGCCCAGTGCGAGCTGTCGGTGACTTTCTCTGAATTTGATATGAGTTGAACATTAATGGCGATTGAAGTCTAAAAAAACGTCACGCTGCACTCGAGGAGTGGCAAATGTGATGAACAGAAGAGACCTAAAACTTTCAGGAAACATTGGCTAGGCAAAATATTCAAAGAGAGACAATGTATCAAGTCACATCTGCCTACAGTTCACACATCATGTATATAAAGTCCAACAAAAATATGTCCCTTCCGAGGAATATTTGGGAGGGTGAATATTAAAAGCTTTTCTTGATGTTTTTTTTCTTTTGAAATAACTGGCAAATAATTAAATATATTTTGTGACATCAGCCAGTCCAGATTTCCCTGGAGGTTGCATTGTGGGACTTGTAGTTTTGCTTTTGACATTGCAAGAATGATCTAAAAATATCAGAAAACAAAAGTCTTGTTGGCTGAAAGGTCAGAACTGTCACACTTGGCAAGGCGCCTCTTGGTAGCTGTGGTTTGACATTTCACAAAGTGATCGAGTCTATTCTGCAAACTTTCTGCTTGTTTTACATGCAAAAACTGGAGTAATCATTGTTCACGTATTTTGTGAGAGCTCATTCTTTCATGCAGACATGCCTTAACAATGGCACTCGTTCTGGCACAGGGGCAGTAGCAGAGCAAGCTTCCCCAGCGCTAGGATGGTTAGAAGACAAGCCGGAAGTCCTCTATTGCTTTTAGAGTTTTTAGTTGCATTTCTTTAATATTGTGTACACCCAATATTTATGTTTCATTTTTTATGTATTTGCATTTTTAAAGTTGTTTTATGTTTTCTAATGTTTATTTTACAGTTTAAATAAAAAGCATAAAATAGGACAAATTGCAGAAGTGACAGCTCAAGGTTCTGTCACAAGAACAATTGGCACAATACAGGCAGCAACAGTGCATAATTTCCTCTCTCACAGAACAGGTTTTCAATGGAACAGGTACAGTCCGACAGCAGTAGTGCAAGCTTCCTTCCTCACAGAATAGGTACAGCTTGAGCAACAGCCGTGCAAGCTTCTTCCCTCACTGAACGAGTCTTAAATGGGCAGCAACAGTGCAAGCTTCCCTTCCTTGCAGACCACACCCAGCATGACAAGCTTTCTCTCACCAAAGGCAGCAGAGTGCAAGCTTCCCTCCCCTACACAGCAGACACAGCACAGCAGCAGTAATGCAAGCTTCTATTGATCACGGAACAGCATAGTCATTGGCGGCATGACGGGTACATGTGGTGATGTCTTCACTAGGTGCTTAGTTCACTTTGATGAGTACTGAGATAAGAGCTGCTGCCACTCCTGCCATTTCAACTTGCTGTGTCACTCTGTCACACATTCTGTTTTCACTCACTGTGACATCATTGGTGGTTCTATGAAATCTTGAAATCGCTTCTGTGGTCACCGAGTCCTTGTGTCACTGGATTAATGCCTGACATCATATTATGCAATGCCATATTGCCAATTAATATTGCTTTCAATGTTTGTAGCTCATTTTGCTTTCATTTTCTTCTGGTTCTGCTGCTGTCACTACATGCAATTTGTACCACTATCCTATCCTATGAGTCCTACTGCTGTCACTCATTTCTTGCATCGCCCCAAATAAGGCTGACCGCTGCCTCTCCCTGTCACATAAAATGCTGTTATTCTCTGCCGGACTTGCTGTCAGTGTCACTGACACTGCTGTCCCTTCCTCTGGCTTGGTTAGAGCGGGAAGATATGCAGATGAGTTACACAGAGTCTGCAATGGAAACTCATCTTCAGATACAGAAGTGGGTTTTATTTCAGCAGCCTCATGGCCTGTGTCACAAACAGAGGGTGTCTTTGACTGGCGGCACCACTAACAAAACCATGGATCCTCCAACTTATAAAGGCCCTGCGCTCTCACCTAGACAGCCATCTATTCCTTCCATCTTTCTGTGTGAGACAACCCATGATCTGTTTAATTGGAGGTCCATGAGCTGCACAGAGGCTTGTGGTTTAGAAGTTGAACACCGGCTGGAACCACAGTGGTCTGATGCCGAGGTGCAGCAGGTTTCTGTGCAGGTCTGAGCTTTCCAGCATGCACGGATCTATCTCTGGATCTCTCTCTGCCTATCTTGGTCTGATCTTGCAGTACTGCCTTGATCAGCGAATGCATGTCATAACAAAGATACTTAGATTGTTTTAGACAACTTTAACTCCTTTAACAAAAACACCACCATTCTACTTCCTGTGACCCCACCATTTGCATACATCATGATCCATCTGTCCTCTGTAGCACTGGGCAACACAAAGTGTCCTTTGGCAAAAGCAAGGATATGAGATGGATTTAGCTAATTCCTACTGAATACTCATTTACTTCGGAGCCAGTCCAATGGTTTCCTATTGTGTCACTAAAGGACGACTTCAACAGACAGTCATAAGCTAAGCTTCAAGATTGCAACAAGCAATGACTAACACAAGCAGGTAAAGGCCTGATTTATACTTTGGTGGATTGATTAAGGATGATTAAGGACTGCCGTGATTGCGGAGTATTTTACTCTAGTCATGGGTACTCTACCCGCCAAATTTAGCGGTGCCTGTCAGCCCAGTGGACATATCTTGAATTGACAGGAACCATCATCACGTCAAGTCTTCTACACCATCCCTAAAGCAGTTACCTTCCACTCCTCACTTCTTGAATTCTGCAAAAAGCTGAAGACCTGGCATTTGAAGTAGTCCCATTAAGCCCTAGGTTTGGCCAGACTCACACCTGCTCAACACCAGGATACCCTACCAGGTGATAGTGCTGTCTACAAATCTGCATAAAATAACAATGCTAGTGTTGCATGTACAGCTCTTGAATTTCTTAAAAGGAGCAAACAAAGGTTTGGCGTCATTTAGAAACTGCAAGACTCTCCGTTGTTATTTAGTTTTCCACACATTTAAGAACCATAATTATACAGATACATATTTACTGTGCCAGTGACATTTGGAGCAGTGCATCTACCTACTGAAGTCAGACACACATCGGCCAAACTCCTTCAAAATCATTAGAATGAGTGTGAATGTGCGGCACATCACGCAAACCCATTGTTGGTGTTGCATCTATGCAGATTGTTGCAAGCCAACACTGTGTGAGGCAGTACCTAATTTAAGCAGAAAGTGAAGGCTTTGGGGGAGCAGATGAGAATGCTGGGGGAGAAAATAAGTCTCTTGAGTGAGTGTTGCCCTCATGTTGCCCAGTTACTTGGATAGTGGCATGTCTTCATACCTGTCACAAGATTAGCAATTGGCCCTATGTAGCCAGTGATGTGATCGTTGTAGACTCCCTCTGTTTCAAGTTGGCCTTAGTGTAAAGCCCACAAGTATAGCGATCAGCCTTCTACATGTGGGGTTTTAATTTATCAAGTGGATTGCTTCTGGGCCAAGCAATCTATATAGCTTTTTTCAGGGCCCTGCAATCCATATCGAGGCCCTGTTAACAGGTTTATATGTCAATACATTATGATGTATCAGTTCTGTTGGTTGAAACGTTTGGTGAAGAATAATTCTTCAGTGAAATAAAGCAACAAAATACACTTTGATTAAAAGAGTTTTCAGAAGAAAGTATTTTTGACTGAAAACTAAATAACATTTGACTTCACCACATTTGATACCCAGCCATTACTTTGACTTTTATTACTTCAACATAGTCATTAACTAAACTTGCCTTTACATTGAGTAGCATACAAATCGACTACACCTGGAGTAAGAATAGTAAATTATCCAGGTTAGAAAAACAGTGAGTCTGGTGATGGAAAGTTCCTAACTGATCACCGAGGAACAATGAATATATCTTTCTGATCTGGTCCCTTCTACAGGTCAATGCCATGGTTCATCCAAGAAAAAATTTATTTATCATCTTTATGTTTTTCTCTGACCTGAACCATCCACATTACCTCCTCATCCGTTTTCCTCGCCACAGTCATAACTCAATGAACAAAAGATATTAACATAAAGGGAAATCGATTTCTTTACATATCCTTCTTTTGAAGCTTTTCAAGCAAAATTTGTCAGGTAATTATTCAACTGTTTATATTTTTTCTGCTACAGATGGAGCAAGATTAGGCTTTAGGATAGTTTCATGACATGTAGCCTGGCTCTAGCAGGCTTGTGTATGCTGCTGGTTGAGGTCCTGCTCTAGTGGACCCGGATACTTGACATTGTAAACGTCCATCAATTTGTTTAATCTCACCACGCAGTCTGTAAGCCTCGGTTCTGCACCTTCAGCTGCTCCGAGTGCACACAAGTTGCCAGGCAAAGGGCAGAACACATTTTGCATGTTGCTGCCTGGTGGCTATAAAGAAGTAGGAAGTACACCTTTCTGCTCTGTTTGCCAGCTGTGGTGGAGCAGTATGGAGGGCTGAGGAAAAACTAAACAAAAAGTTCATAACCAGGAGGAAGATGCAGAAGAGGCTGCTGAGACATAGTCTATGGCAGTGATCCATTAGATAATAAAGGATGCAGTAGCAGCTGCATTTAAAGAAAGAATCTTCTTTCTCCAAAAAGACCACATTGTGATATCCCAATGTTGTAATCAACAATGTCTTTCTTGCTAAGCAGCAGTCAGGTAGCAAATTCATGTAGGATAGAGGTTGTAGATTTATTTAAAAGGTAACAGAATAAGTTACAAGTTACTTAAGGAAACCCCACCAGGAGCAGCATCTTCTCAGCTCAGCCCACTCTGTCACACACCTCCAGTCACTCACCAACATTCCATGACATCACACACTGGCTGAGCAGAGCAGAGAACAATAGAGGTGTGCACAAATGACATCACAAGCATGGCATATTATAAAACACCTTCCTGTAAAAAATAATAAAAAGCAAAACAGTAATGTAAGATAGAAAATAATAAAGTACCAACAGAAACCATAAGAGTCTCTAGCTTTGATAATTTATATAAATTATTCAAACCTTATAAATTATTCATACAGTGGTCACATCTGACCCCATCCATACAAACCTTAAAGCACACCCATACAGAGGCCCCTCAGAACGCTTAAAACACCAATAAAATCACAAAATGGATATCTTTAAGCCCTCACTCAACCCAGAACAGGTCATGTTGTACATAGCATAATGGGTGTCTTACAACCCTCATTATAGCAGTAGGCAAAAGGTGCCTTTCAACCCTCATTCTAGAAATTCGCAGTGGGTATCTTATAACCCTCATCCAACCTGTGGCAACAGAGAACCACATGAATTTAGTAATGGGTCTCTCACAACCCTCGCTCATCCCAAAACACCAGGATACCACATTAATTTAGCAATGGGTCTCTTTCAACCCACACTCATCACAAAACAACAAGCCATCTTGTAAATTTAGCAACAGGTCTCTTTCAACCCACACTGTTGGACCTGGCCCTTTTTGTAGGGTCTTTGCCAAACTCTTTGCCTCCTTCCTCCTATTTTTCTGACCAGTTTTTGTTGACTTTAGGACTCTGGGCACTTTACCACTGCTAACCAGTGCTAAAGTGCATTTGCTTTCTGTGCAAATTGTATTGGTGATTGGTTTATTCCTGATTGGCATATTTGATTTACTAGTAACTCCCTAGTAAAGTGCACTAGAGGTGCCCAGGGCCTGTAAATCAAATGCTGCTAGTGGGCCTGCAGCACTGATTGTGCCATCTACATGAGTAGCCCTTTACACATGTCTCATACCTGCCACTGCAGTGTCTGTGCGTACAGTCTTGCACTGCCAATTCGATCTGGCAGGTGTACCCACTTGCCAGGCCCAAACCTTCCACTTTTGTACATGTAAGGCACCCCTAAAGTAAGCCCTAGATAGCCCCATGTGCAGGGTGCAGTATAATTAAAATGTAGGACATGTACTGGTGTGTTTTACATGTCCTGATAGTGAAATACTTCCAAATTCAGTTTTCACTAGTGCAAGGCCTATCTCGCCCATAGGTTAACATGGGGATTGCATTTAAATTCCTCTTGAGTGTAATTTCCCATTGGGAGCATATGGAGACATGGAGTTGGAGTCTCTGAACTCACAATTTAAAAAGATATCTTTTGGCATAGTTGGTTTTTAGATTGTCTGTTTGAAAATGTCACTTTTAGAAAGTGGGCATTTTCTTGTTTAACCATTCTGTGCCTCTGCCTACTTGTGGAATCCACGTCTGGGTCAGACTGACAGTTGGGCTGTTTGTGAATTCCCTCTAGAGAGTGACACAAATGCAGTCTTTGGCCCGTGAGGGGTGTCTGGAGCCAGGCCTGAGCAAGGCAGGATCTTGGAAACAACAGAGACTTTCCTTTGAAGTTTGCATACTTCAAAGCCCAGAACTGGTATAAGTAGTGGACCCAAAACGTCAGACATTTAGAACACTGCTGGATCAAGAGGAACCTCTGCCAAGGAGAAGAGTTGAGGAGCTGGAGAAGGAGTAATGCCCCTTTGCTGTGTGTGCTTTGCTGGGTTGGCCTTCAGTTGCTGCTTCTGCCTTGAAGAGGGCAAAGACTGAACTTTGCTGTGTATCCTGCTTGTGAAGTTTCTCAAAGGACTTGAAGTAGAGCTTGCCTCCTGTTGGAAGTCTCAGGGATATCAAAGACTTCAGCTACAGCACTTGGAACTGTGTGTTTTGTGCTCCAACAGAAGAAAAACAACTGCAACAGCATTAAAGATGCCACTGATTGCACCGTGACCTGACACCACCGCATGGAACCGTGCCCTGCTTCGCACCGCAACCGTGGTCTCACCGACCCAGCCACCTGACGTCTTCACCGAGCCACTGCTTGCACCGTGATCCATGGGCCTGCATTCCCATTGCCTTGCTCACACCACAACCTTGGTATCCTCGATGCTCCACGCTGACACCGCTCGTGAGGTACAGGACGCACTGTCCCATCCCGCACCGCAGTCCGGGTTCACCGAAGCCAGCGCCATCAACTCCAGCATCGTCAACAGATGCCACTGTCTGTACCGTGACCCTTTCTTGCTGCAGAGAGCCCACCCTGTGCTGCATCGCTACCTTCGGCCTACCGACAACAGCGCTTCAGCAACAACAACGACGCTGCTTGCACCGCGGCCTAGACACACCGCACGTCGCACTGCTCCGCTTCACACTGCAGCACTGGTCTCAACGACGCCGAAGGAGGCCGTCACTGGGCCGCTGCCTGCATTGTGACCTGTGGGCACCGCACATTGCATCTTTATGCTTCGCACCACAGCCCAGACACCCTCCACGCCAGCACTCCTGACTTCGTTATCAGCTCGGAGTTCAATCTGCAACACGTGTGACTTCAACAGCCCACAGACCACTGTACCGACCTCCGGAACTGACACCCTCCGATGCCAGCGACGCCGCACTCTGGATCTCATTGCGAGGATCATGACACCCTACATTTCCAAGGTACTGTTAGCGGGTCTTCCAGACACTGTAGCTGGCCCACAATGCCACGGCCGGCCTGAACTGTTGGATTTGTTGTTCACGACGCCGTGATAGCACCAGATAGGGCTATCGACTTCAAGGAACTGTATTTTTAAGTAATACTTGCAAAATTCATATCTTTATTATTGTATGTTGGATTGTTCTTGTTTTGGTCTTGTTTTACATAGATAAATATTGGCTATTGTTCTAAAATTGCTGTGGTATCCTTTTGTAGTGTTTTCACTGTTTTACTATGTGTTATGTTCAAATGCTTTACACATTGCTTCTGAGATAAGCCTGATTGCTCGTGCCAAGCTACCAAGGGGGTGAGCAGGGGTTATCTGAGCTGGGTATCTGCCAAATAGAGACCCCATTACTAACACACACTCATCCCAAAACAACAGGTGATCTTGGGAATTTAGCAACAGGTCTCTTTCAGCCTACACTCATCCCAAAACCACTGGCATCTTGTGAATTTAGCTGCGGGTCTCTTTCAACCCCCACTCATCCCAAAACTACAGGTCATCTTGTGAATTTAACAACAGAACTAACACTACACATTCTCCCTCTACTGCCAACTCTTGCTGACTTAGGAACACTCACCCTGTCCTGCTTAATCTTAAAGGACCAGGGACTTAAATGACACAATACATTGTGTAAACCAAATATTAATGCATTTTTCTGACTACTTCACTCAAAAATGGAACAGAATGAGCAAAAATGTACAATACAATTTGACATCAAATGTGAACATTCAGCATAGCTTCAAAATGTTCTCTGGCAGCAAACCGAAAATCCTTCTCTCTGGTGAGTGACGTCTCACCCACTCTTCACATAGTGCACTGACTTATAGTACATTGGCTCCTGTGTGTAATTGAATGCTTCAAAAATAGCTCCATTTACTATTCTTCACATTAAAACAAATGTTATTAATTCATCCTTTTGCAGAAGGTTGGCACTCTAGCCTTCACTGTACTCATGCTGTGCTCTAGCTTTTATCCCAGGCACCCTTCCCTGCACATATCAGCTATCTAGTGACCTTCCTTGTAGAATAAGTGGCAGAACAAACTGGCACTATAATGGGTTAATTGAATAACGACATGAGGCTTCACTTTTGTTTGTAAGGTAATACTCCTATGTATGTCATTGTTTTCATTGTCTGCTAAGTTATCTCTCCTCAGCTGGGCGCACACAGCTGTATTGACACATGCTGTTCTGTTAGACACGTGCGTGTTAGCCTTGACAGCGCCTCCCTTAATAGTGCGTCCTTGGCATATGCGCATTTAGCTTTATGCCACTTTAACGCATAATGAGTCCAAAACGCTCTGGTCCGGCAGTACGGTCTTGCGCACACAGTGCTTCACATTCAGCAGAACTCCAATGGTGCAGTACGCACACCCTAGTCTCATGCAGTGCCTGACATCCCCCACTAGTTCTTTCAGGCTGCTGGTTACAGGTCCTCACGCACTCCTTTGAATCGTCCACAATCTTCTGGCTGTCGGTGACAGGGGCTCACATTCTCCTTTGGAGCATCCACGTTCTCCGCTGAGACTTGGTAGTGCTTCCGAGGACAGCACGTTGCGCGGTCATACAGGACTACTCGTGCCATTCAAATCATAACACTGCAGCTCGCCTGTCTCTGCAGCACAATGCCAGCACTCTAATACTGCAGCACCATTTAGGGTTACTCACCCTTTATCCCCAGCTGTGCTTGTCCTCCACATTTTGCTGCAGGCAAAGGTTAATTCAAGGTAACAGTGCTCACCATGCCCACATTTCACACAGTGCCAGTTCACTCACTAACAGAATATCTTGCAAAAGTAACAAAACACTGTATCAAAGTTAACTCCACACATAGCGCTGCTACCCCTAGCCCTTTAGGGTGTGTACAATTAGCGTTTTATCACAATACCATGCATGCAACATAATAAATGCCAGGACAATATTTGTGGGTATAATATGTCGCAAGTTTATTGATTACACAGGTAGGGTTAGCTTACGGGCGATCCTGGTGTCGGAGATGAGTTTATTAAAATTGGACGACACCCATCCTGAGAAAGCTAGAGCTGTTCTGTCTAGTGTTCTCTGCACCAAGGTGCTTAGCATCTTAAGTGGTTTACCACTTTATTAGTTTGTCATGCTCCTGACAAGTCAGAGCGAGACCCCGGCCAGTCTCCACAGTTGCTCAGGATTCCAAATGTCCCTTGCGGGATTAAGGAGCACTGTCGCGTCATCCCAGGCCTCGCCGTAATGGCTCCCAGTGCCCTGAGGAATATCTTTGGCTCCAAGAATCACCATCTGGAGGCCTTTTAATCAATTTTAAAGCTTTAGGATCACACTGTAACTCCGCTTTGCGACAGTTCGTAAGTTTCCTGTAAAGAAAGGCATGTTATACTCGTGTTTCACATGTATGACCTTCTCTTCTACTACGAATGCCTCCATGACCTTATTTTCTCCTGATGTAGGGGTGGGTTGGGGGGGTCGATCGCCGTTCCCCCAAAGAGGCCCAGCCTTGCCAGGTCACCCCTTAAGAGACCTTCTGGCCTCACTCCTCTCTTCTCACACCTTGGGGGCCAGAAACCAGAGGTGGACCTCTGTATCAAAGTTAACTCCACACAATGTTGACACTGGCTACACAATCATCTCCGTAAATCTATGTACGTTCAGAGTTCAGCCAGTCCAACAACCTTACACTTTCATTGTCCGCAGGCTGTCTGATAGAAAAAACACTGGTGAGGTTCAGGGCGTTTCTTTTTCTTTCTTAAGTCTTCAATCTTCAATGTATCTTCACTTTTTTGTTTTCATTGGTTTTCCTTGCACATGAGTTTAGTTTCCAGTCGCCGCCAGTGTTGTAATCAAAGATTTCTTTCTTGGTAAGTAGGAGTAAAGTAGCCAACTCATGTAGGATAGAGGCTGTAGATTTATTTAAAAGGTTACAGGATAAGGTACAAGTTATTTAATTCTGCTCAGCCCACTCTCTTTAACTGTCACACTTCTCCAGTCACTCACCAACATTTCATGACATCACACACTGGCTGAAGCAGAGCAGAGAACAGTGGAGATGTGCACAGAAAGCATCACAAGCATAGAAGATGATAACACCCAGCTGATGATATTCCAGATGAGGAGGAGGAGACATCAGAGGCAGATATGTGCAAGATATGAATTAAGAATAGTTCTTCAATAAATTAGGGATAATCTGGATTTCCTAGTAAGTTAAACAACTGAGGAGAATGATGTTTTTTTCTCAGTAACACAATAAAGAGCCAGAGCCCTTACAGTTACATTCTTCAATTATGCGTATTATGGAAACTGAGTGGGAAGTTATTGATAAACATTCATTTTTTTGGTATCTGTCCAACAGCTATCAAATCCAAGAATTTGCTACTGTTAAGGTGGACTCATTGATGGCTGCGTCCGTGTAACAGGGAACCATTATTTCTTACAACTCTACCCCAGCAGATCCAGCTAACAAAATAATTGATCTGATACTGAAATGCTCGTATTCAACATCCAACTTTGCAATTGGAGTGCCTACATTCTCTTTCCATGAAATCCAATTCTTGTTAAGGGGTTCCAAAGTTTGTTTGGACTGATTGAGCAAGGAGTGTCACTCCAACTTTAACTTTAATGGAGCAGCAGGTCAACCTGTCATCAAATATTTCTTTTGATTCACTAAATTCAGCTACAGTTGGATCATCTACACAGGCATGGTGTTGGCTTTGTCTTAGATCCTGGAAAGCAGATGCTTCACAAAAAACTATGCTAATGAAAACCACTGGGTCTTAAAGATTGTAGAAGAGGGATTCCAAATTATGTCTGACTCCCTTCATCTGGAATTTTTTTGTGCAACTCCCTTCCAACGAATCCGGTCAAGAAGGTATTCAGCAGCTGCCTTCAAAAAGGGCAACTGTGCTGGTTCCGCCTCACCAAAGAGAAATAGGAGTATATTAAATTTTGTTTTTGTTGCAAAAAACCTCAGGGGAATTCAGGTCACAATTGAACCTCATATCAGTGAACTATTATATCCCTCATGTAAAGTTCAAAATGGTAATTCTGAGAGATTCTACTATTGCTGAGTCCAGGAAGTTTCCTAGCATCCTTGGGTTTACTGAACACACACCTTCATGTTCCAGTTCGTCCCAGGTCACAAATATTTCTCTGATGTTATGTGCAAGACCAGCATTTTCAAGTACTGTCGTTTGGTCTGAAAGTTTCACCAAGAGTGCCTACTAAGATGCTTGCACCATCAGTAGAAGTCATTCATAGTAAAGGAATGCAAGTTTTTCCTTTTCTTGATGATTTGCTCATTTCTGCTCCTTCTTTTCCTGAGGCAAATCTTCATGTGCAAGAGATGTATAAAGTCTTGGAAGATCCTAGTCTGTTGTTCAATCACAGAAAAATGTGTCTATCTCCAATGCAGGACTTAAAGTTTTTAAGAGCACAACTCAGAAAGCAGTTCAGCCCGGTATTCTTACCTCAAGAGAATATCCAAAAAAAGAAGTCAGAAATCCAGAGCTTGCTAGGAAGAGTGCTCTTTCTGTGCGACAATACTGAGACTACAGGGCCTGATGTCCTCATCAATTGCTGTTCTCTCTTGGTCTCATCTCCACATGTATCCTGTGATCAACCATATGCTAGCCCATTGGATTCAGAGTTCACAAGAATGCGAGAAGAGGGTTTCACTATCAGAATATGTGTTGAGATCCTTGGACTGGTGGTTGAAGGAGGGCAATTTGTCAAAAGGGATAGACTTCTTTGTAACACCTTTAAAGATACAAATGCCAGCAAGCTGGGTTGGGGTACCACTTCATACAGTTTGTCAATTCAAGGGAAATGGACAAACCTTCAACTGGCATGTTCGTCCAAACTCTGGGAATCGAAAGCAGTCCATCTAGCCCTAATGGAATTTGCTTCTCAGTTGACAGGGCATCATGTTCAGCTACGGACAGAAAGCAAGATTGTAATGGGAAATGTGAACCATCAAGGTAGTTGCAAAGTTCAATCCCTCAATCTTTTGGCTCAAGAGATCAGTGCTTGGGGCAAGCTCAATTTGGTTTTTATTTAGAGCAGTTTATCTCCCATGAAAGGGAACTGAGCAGTGGACAATCTCAGCAGGGTATTTTCCCCCATGTGTTCCCTCTCTATAATGAAGAAAGTTTTCAGCAATTGCAGGCGAGATTGGGTATCCAGAGATTATTTTTTTCATGTCAAAGGAAAATGTCCTCCTTCCATGTTTCTGCACTATTACTCCTTGTCAGGAAGCATGGAGGGTGAATGTCATGCCTATCACTTGCACACAGTATCTGTTGCATGTGTTTCCTTCAAAACCCTTGATACCAAGTGTTGTCCAGAAGATCATAAAAGACAAAGCCTTACGCCCTGATTTATAC
This sequence comes from Pleurodeles waltl, assembly GCF_031143425.1. Lineage (NCBI taxonomy): Eukaryota > Metazoa > Chordata > Amphibia > Caudata > Salamandridae > Pleurodeles > Pleurodeles waltl. The sequence goes on from NC_090440.1 coordinate 1,950,268,785, forward strand.
TTTTTTTTGCACCGCATTAGCGTAATTTTTTGACGTAAAAGCGGCACAAACTTACAAAATACAATTGTATTTTGTAAGTTTGTGCCGCTTTTGCATCAAACAATTATGCTAATGCAGCGCAAAAAAAGTATAAATCAGGGCCCTAGTGCTTCTAAAATTTCCAGGTTGGGACAAATACCCTTGATACCCCAAGCTACTGTAGCTGGCAATTCAGCCCCACTGGATCATTTCCGTCCACCCCTATCTGTTAAAGAGGTCTCCCCTGCCTCTCGAATAATTGCAGAAAATGGAACTTCTGGCTTGGCTCTTGAAGAGCGTAAATCTGTTGGCTAACGGTTGTTTCTCAGGGGTGGTTGAGATAATTCAACAATCTAAGAGACAATCATTAAGGCTTACTCTCGACATTGGAAAAAACTTTGATAAGTGGTTCAGTGGATCCATTGTGGGTGTTGGATTTCTTTTATCAGATGGCTTTGATATAGAGCTCTCTGTGTCCACTCTGTGTGGTCAGCAGTAAGAGCTTTTAGGAGCCCTCTATTACATTATTGGGATTCTCCAGTGGTTAGATTAATGAAAAGTATTTTTTCTTAAAAGACTTAGGCGTATTTGTTATTCATCTTCATGGATTTACCCTTGGAAATAAGAGCTCTCCAGGGTGCTTCTTTTGAACTATTGGAGCAGGTGGATCTTAAATTCTTGACCCTTAAGTTTATCTTTTTGGTTGCTGTCTCCTCTGCTAGGAGAATAGGAAAATTTTGATCTTTTTTCAAATTTGAGCAATTCCTGAAGATCTTTCTGGACAGAATAATTTTGAAATTAAAACTGTCCAACTCTGCAGTGAGAATATGGATAAAACAGTCAATTCTGGTAGCCTGTGAAGCTCAAGGTAATGATGTTGTTCACGTAGTTCAGGGGAAATCAACTAGCAGCATGGCTACGTTCTGGGCAGCTTTTGAGGCTATATCAATTGAAGACATTTGCAATGCAGCTACAAGTTCATCACCACATACATTTATGGACCATTATTGGCTGGAATTGGGGGGCAATAGCCCAAAAAGGTTTGCTCCATCTATGTTGAATGCAAGTAATGATAATTAATATGTGAGTTAACATATGTATTGTACATTTATTTTGGTTGAACAGATATTAAACCTTGATTTCTGGGCATAGACATTTTCACATGTATTGTGATAAATTGTTTTTTGAAAGTGATTAAGCCAATCTAGACATTGATATCAGCTAATTAGGTTATGACTGTGGCGAGAAAGACGGAATAGGAGGTAATGCCCCATTACTTACTGGTAATCTTCATTACTCTGAGTCCAGGTCTTCTTTGTCTTCAGTCAATGTTTTGCATCCCCCCCAGCCCATTCTGGTTCACAACAAATATTTGGGAGCTTAGTATTACAACAAGATGTGTAAAGGTGTCAACGTCCATTTATGTTAATAATGAGGAAGTGGAAGTTGACTGTCTTGGAGGGATGGTAAACTGGACCGTTAAGTTTTATTTTGCTTGTAAAGTTTTGCACGCAGGAGCTATTGCTTATTGAGTTATGACTGTGGTGCGAAAGATCTGGACTCGGAGTAATGAAGATTACCAGTGAATAACCAGGGCATTGCTGCTTCTTCTACCAGTACTACAGCTATTTCCACACTTTGCAACACTCCTGGTTTAGGTGGAAGAATTAAATGTTTTCAGAAAAAAAACCTTTTTTTTAGCTTTCTAGTTGCTTGACTTTAACGCATGTTAAAGTTAAATTCATCAGATTTCTTTCTTAAACACTCTTACATATTCCCAATTATCGTCATGTATGTATTCCCAAGGTCCTAATGTTCTTAAGGACTTACACAGTATACCATCCCTGTGCTTCCTCTGACTCTACACTTCCCAAACACAGACTCGTGAACACTCTCCTTATCATCCCATGCAAGTTAATTCTTCATCACTCACAACTGGTAGTTTGTATTTAGCTCAGCATTCCCTCCAAAATCCCCAGTCTCTCACCTCTTCCATTTTTACATCCTGCATTACACCTACATCCCTCATCCACAAACCAGTCATTACGAAATAAGGTGGTCACCTCATGACAGGAATAAACAACAGAAGAATCCTTGAAAACTAGCACCACCCACCCAACCTGGGTGACACAAAGGGAGGTGGCTCTTCTAGCTCCTCATGTTTTTAGGGTGAGCTTAGCAGCGCCCAAGTGCTGCACTTCGACATGTTGTAATCTACTCTGTGGGCTTTAACCATGCCCATCTCACGCCCATCAGTTTCATTCGTTCCTGGGCCTGCCTTTCAAAATTCCCTTGATTTTATGGGTAAATGCTTTACGTTTTTCCTGCCTTGAGGCAGCCTTGTAGACTGAACCTGTTACATGGATTATTGCACGATCAGCCATATAGCTTAGTGGGGTTCACTATGTTTTTCTTTTGCCTCATCGCTTCATGTTGCTTGGCTGTAGGTTGTTTCTTCCTCTTGCTTGTTTTGGGCATGCTACTGTTTCTTTGTGGTATCTGCACATAAAGGCTGCAAGCTGGAGGGTCTGTTCTGAGCACTACAATAAGGATACTACAATAATCACATCACTCAGACAATTGCCCCATAATGCCTTGTGGGCCATTCCTTTTACAGAAAGTTTTTTCCCCGTAACTCACTGTGTGGTGGTCCGAGGAGAATGGGACCACCATCAAACTGTTCAGCAAGATGCACTTTTTCTTTCTAGGTCATCTTTTTGTCCCCATCCTAGGTTGGGGGGGACCCCCAAAATTCTGACCACTCCCACCATTCAGTGCCTTTTTAAGATCTCTCATGGCTGGAACTTTTGTTTTACAGCTGGGAGTAGTTTGTGTTTTAAGGGCCTTGTTTGTAATAGTATTACAGTAGGCCTGATAGGCTTGAAAATGTGTAAGACACTACACCCTCTAGGGGCTACATATATGGTTACATTGCATTATTTTCTGCCATTTTGTTTTCATGTTGCTATGCCCTCTAGGGTCTGACTGTATGGTTACATGACCAAGTTTCTTACAAATGTTATTTTTATAGTGGTGTCTTCTGGGGGCTGTTTAGAGCATTACACTCAAGATACTACTCAATTCTCTGCACTCAGAAACTCACCACATGATGCTTTGCGGGGAATTCTTTTTACAAAACATTTTTGCCCATAACTCACTGCACGACCTGCTCTTTCTGTCTAGGTCATCTCTGAGTCCCCACACTAATTTGGGGTGGAGGGACACCAAAATAATAATATAAAAAATATAATAAAGGCAATATTTTATTTTTTTTGCTGCAGATAGAGGAAGAAGGCAAATGGAAGTGCCTTAGTTGTATGCAGGGCCACTGGAATTATATGGCAGAGAGGACCACATGATGTGGCAGGGTTGACCACTTTATGTGCCAAGAAAAGTGCTGCTATGCATTTACAACACCAATAGCTCTATCTCAAGCAAATGCCAGTCCTATTACATTGTGAATGCTTGTTTTGTTTCCTGTGACTGACACAAAAACAGGTTCCCAGCCCGGACTTTGACTAGCTTAGGGTTTTGCTCGCTTCTCTTGCAGGGTCTCAAGGGTGGCAGTCTCCAGCGTGGGAGCAGCATCCAGGAGGAGGACTTTCTGCAGCTTCCCTGCTACAGTGGCATAGATCTTTCTCCTTATGAATTTTGGTGGGCCAGAAGACGATGGTGTTTGATCTTGTCCACCCTTCCACAGACTGGTTGAGCGGAGGGAGCGTCTGCTGTCTGCTCTTGCGCGATGAGCGGTCTTGTGCATGCACAATGGAAGAGGCCTGTTTGGCACATGCATGTCCTTTCAGTGTGGAGGGGCAAGAAGGAGTGTGCCTTTCCTAAATATGAAAGAGATCTAAGTAAGCATCCCTTTATTTATGATCAAGCTTTTCACAGGCTATTATTGTTTTGGGGTTGATTTTGCTGCCAACGCGTACTGAAAGCATTTGTTATGGTCAAGCATCTGGCTAAGAGAAGGCGCAATTCCACTTTGCCTTCTTTTTCATCTCTTTCTTCAGATCACTCCCTTTACCCTACATGCAGGAGGATGCTCAGGGCGAAGGAGAAGAAAGAGGATTAAACATTCTCAGGATTGTATTAGAGACTTTGGCAGCCTTTAACACAAAAACGGGGGACAGATGGGTCTTCTGGCTCAGAGGTTCAGACTGCCTGGATGAAGCCCATATCCGCTCTAACTTAAACAGCAAGTGCATTTCAAAGGAAATGCTATCAGATTTCTTGGCCCATATTATGGAGAAGATGGGTTTTCCACTTTTAGAGAGGCCAGGAACCTCTGATGAGACTCTTCTAAGGCAATTTCGGAAGACCTGTAACGTGGGCTTGCCCATCCATCAATTTGTTATGAATGTCATTAAGCAGGAATGGAATGATCATGGCAATATTGTGTTACCAAGATTTTTGTCTAAACATTATCCTCTTGAGAATAGGGGCATTTTTTGCCAGACAATGTTTCCATAGATTCTGTAGTGGAAAGCCTTGTAGGTCTCTCCTCTATGCAGGGCCGTAGCCACGGGGTGGGGGGTGGGCGAGATTTTTGGGCCGGGCCAGCCCATAATGATCTTTGGCCCCCCCAAATGACCGCTGCACCTGGCACAGTACATATGCGCGGAAGTGCAGATGTTGAATGAGCAATGAAAATGCCTTTAAGTGTTCTTTTTATATTGTTGCATTTGCTGCACGTCCCAAGACAGGCTAAATGTCAGGCTATGTAGTCTAAAAAACTGCTGCCTATTCTTCTACTATGGAGATGTTGTTTACTTCTCTTATTTTGAAAACAAAGTGAGAGGATTTTGTAAAGTGAATTACGTGACAGTCTCTGTGGGACAGACAGGACCACTGGAATTAGCAGCATGCGAGGCTTAAATCATGCAATAATGTTGACTAAATTATGTGGCACGAAAATATAAATTATATGGCTTAATGAAGCACATTTTCTAACTGTATCTCTCCATTATTTTGTCATTTTTGCACGTTAACACTGTATGGGCAAACGTTTTGCTTCATTAGTACCAATTCCACATTCAAATACAGTTATATGTAACTGAAAGGTGACCAGTCACCTATGCAACAAACCTTCCACTGAATGGCAGAACGTGTTCCAGTATTTTGAGTAATTTTGGTCTGTTTGAGATAGAAACAAAATTAGCTTTTGTTAAAAATCTGCAGAATACGCAGATGATGTATTATTTATCAAATTCATAACTATGCAGAAAACGCCAGATTCGCACAGTTCCGCAACCGCAGAATTACATAAATCCAGTGGCCTTGGGTTCAGAGAGTGTGAAAATAAATGCTGTAAGATGTCAATTTGTCACTCATTTCCAAAACTAAATACCTGTAAATGAGCTGTGCAAATAGTTCAACATATACCAGCAGTTATGAAAGCACAACTGAAGCACATTTTTTAAAAATAAATCTGCAGTGTGATGAAAAGAAAGATTTTAATAGGATCCAAACAAATCTTGGTGATGTACAAATGATTAATTTTGTATTGTATTGACATTTGTATAGTGCTTGGTACCCATAGGTGTGGCACTGAAGTGCTTACCTACATGGGCAGCAAGCTACGCTAGATAGGGCAGTGAGTGGTTAGAATGACATAGGGGGTCATTCTGACCCTGGCGGTCATGGACCGCCAGGGCCAACGACAGCGGGAGCACCGCCAACAGGCTGGCGGTGCTCCCATGGGCATTCTGACCGCGGCGGTACAGCCGCGGTCAGATACGGGAAACCGGCGGTGTCCCGCCGGTTTCCCGCTGCCCAAGGGAATCCTCCATGGTGGCGCTGCAAGCAGTGCCGCCATGGGGATTCCGACCCCCTTACCGCCAGCCTGGTTCTGGCGGTTTTGGCCGCCAGAACCTGGCTGGCGGTAATGGGTGTCGTGGGGCCCCTGGGGGCCCCTGCAGTGCCCATGCCAGTGGCATGGGCACTGCAGGGGGCCCCTAACAGGGCCCCACCAAGATTTTCAGTGTCTGCCAAGCAGACACTGAAAATCGCGACGGGTGCAACTGCACCCGTCGCACCCCTTCCACTCCGCCGGCTCCATTCGGAGCTGGCATCCTCATGGAAGGGGGTTTCCCGCTGGGCTGGCGGGCGGCCTTCTGGCGGTCGCCCGCCAACCCAGCGGGAAACTCAGAATTACCGCGGCGGTCTTTTGACCGCGCAGCGGTATTCTGCCGGTGGGACTTTGGCAGGCGGCCTCCGCCGCCCGTCAAAGTCAGAATGACCCCCATAGTCTTTGTTTTGTCATCCAGTGGGGTAAGTGTTTTCATGTCCTACGTGATGACCACAGAGGTGGAGTTACAGTGTGATGAGACGAAGCACGTAGCCATGTGGAGGATGATGAGGTGTGAGAGACACAAATGCACAGTGTATGGTTTTTCAGTAAGCTGGCAGCTTATAGTCTTCTTGGCTGGTCACTCCACTGGGTTGACCAATCAGAAATTTGGGGGCAGATTTACTTACATTTCACAGAGTTTATGAAGGATGACTTGCTGCACTGCATTGCGTGAAATGAAGACAGCAGAAATATGCAATATTCACAAAGAATTGGTGGATTTCTGATGTCTTCTACCATTGGCGCACTGTGTGCTGCCAGGGACCACTCAGGCATCCATGTGCCATGGGGAAGGTGTGCCTGCATTACAGACAGGATTGTTTTTGTGCAGGAATGGACAACTTTCTACACAAATAGAAATCCTTAGAGGTATATTTATTTTTCTATGCGTGATGCACAATGCATAGAATGAGGAAGTAACAAGGAGAAAAAACAATATTTCTCTTTGTTACACCTCATTGGGGAAGGTATAGCATTTTGACGCATTCCTAGGTTTAGTACCTTTAGAAAATCTGGGAATGTGCTAAAATCCATGGGTGGATGCATGAGAATGCCCATGCTTCACCCAGGAAACACCTTCCCAACACAGGGCATCTATATCTACTGCCTCATGTTAGTTTGTATTTGCTAAACTATGCAAAGCCACGCAAGATGACTTTGCATGACTTTTAAATACCAAAAATGATGCAAACCAGACACAAAATCTTGGTAAATCTGCCCCCAGTGTATAGTTCTGGGCCATAGCTGGCATTTTTGGAGGGAGAGGAATGTGGAGAGATCTGCAGGGATGTGCATTGTTACTATCATCTCATGTCCTAAGCCAGTGTGAGATGAAAAGAAGCGGCCAATATATGGAACCTACAGTCATGGACGAGACTGAAGTCCTTTGAGTGACCCGGAGTGTGTGGCAGCTCTCTTCAGTTATTCCATACCTGTTCATTTAGTGATGGCTGGTTCATTAGCTGCACAGTACTGGTGATGGACAAACCTTGTTGCACACACGCCTTAATTGAAAGTAAGAGGTGTAAGTTACAGTGGCTGCCGAACGCTGAGTGTTTTGGTATTAGTATTAGTGTGGGCCAGAAATGTTATGTATGAACTTACATAACAATATAATATCCAGCGAAGCATCGGTCTTAACTTACCAGCTTATCAGAAGTACTTTGCTTGTAACGTTGTTTCCAACCTGTGGATTGTAAACTAAAGACTGTGCTTAAGGCTGCAACTGTCTTTCCAGGTTCCGTTGCCAGGATGTTTGGTGGTATAGTTGTCTTGGATACAGCCATGTTTTCAACTACCTTCTAAAGCAGTGGTTTCCAATCTGTGGTCCTGGAGCCCCTTGGGGTTCATGAAGCCTCCTCAGGGGGTCCGTGAATGCTTAGAAAATTTAATAATATTAACAGATTAGGTCCCCAGCTTTCAGTAATGAGTCATTGGGGGGGTCCTCAAATTCCAATAATGATTCAGTGGGGAAGCGTGAGACTTGGCACTCTGCACCTGACGCCCCCGGTTCGACTTGTGGAGAACAATCACTTCAGGGAGGACTCCCCGGCGACTGCGAGACCGTGAGTAGCCAGAGTTGACCCCCCTGAGCCCCCACAGCGACGCCTGCAGAGGGAATCCCGAGGCTCCCCCTGACCGCATCTGCCTGCTTCAAAGACCCGACACCTGGTAAAGGCACTGCATCCGCAGCCCCCAGGACCTGAAGGATACGACCTCCAGTGCAGGAGCGACCCCCAGGTGGCCCTCTCCCTTGCCCAGGTGGTGGCTACCCAGAGGAGCCCCCCCTTGCCCGCCTGCATCGCTGAAGAGACCCCTTGGTCTCCCATTGCTTTCTATTTAAAACCCGACGCTTGTTTGCACACTGCACCTGGCCGCCCCCGTGCCGCTGAGGGTGTACTTTCTGTGTGGACTTGTGTCCCCCCCCCGGTGCCCTACAAAACCCCCCTGGTCTGTCCTCCGAAGACGCAGGTACTTACCTGCTGGCAGACTGGAATCGGGGCACCTCCTTCTCCATTGAAGCCTATACGTTTTGGGCACCACTTTGACCTCTGCACCTGACCGGCCCTGAGCTGCTGGTGTGGTAACTTTGGGGTTGCTCTGAACCCCCAACGGTGGGCTACCTTGGACCCAAACTTGAACCCCGTAGGTGGTTTACTTACCTGCAAAAACTAACAAACTCTTACTCCCCCCAGGAACTGTTGAACATTGCACTGTGTCTAGTTTTAAATAGCTATTTGTCTTTTATGTGAGAACTGTATATGCTATTTTGCTAATTCAAAGTTCCTAAAGTACCTACCTGCAATACCTTTCATTTGAAGTATTACATGTAAATCTTGAACCTGTGGTTCTTAAAATAAACTAAGAAAATATATTTTTCTATACAAAAACCTATTGGCCTGGAATTGTCTCTGAGTGTGTGTTCCTCATTTATTGCCTGTGTGTGTACAACAAATGCTCAACACTACTCCTCTGATAAGCCTACTGCTCGACCACACTACCACAAAATAGAGCATTAGAATGATCTCTTTTTGCCACTATCTTACCTCTAAGGGGAACCCTTGGACTCTGTGCATACTATTCCTTACTTTGAAATAGTGCATACAGAGCCAACTTCCTACATTGGTGGCAGCGGTGGGATACAAGACTTTGCATTTGCTGGACTACTCAGCCAATACCTGATCACACGACTAAATTCCAAAAATTGTCATTAGAAACTGATTTTTGAAATTTTAGCTATTTTTCTAATTTTTTAAAAGTCCTGCTAGGGCCTTGTGTTAGTCCCTGTTAGCATTTCTTTTAGAGTTTAAAAGTTTTGTGAAAGTTTGAATTAAGTTCTAGAGATAGTTTTAAATTCTTAAAAGGTATTCCAACTTTTAGAAACATAGGGGGTCATTCTGACTCCGCCGCCCGCCAAAGTCCCGCCGTCAGAATACCGCTGCGCGGTCAAAAGACCGCCGCGGTAATTCTGAGTTTCCCGCTGGGCTGGCGGGGGACCGCCAGCCCAGCGGGAAACCCCCTTCCATGAGGATGCCGACTCCGAATGGAGCCGGCGGAGTGGAAGGGGTGCGACGGGTGCAGTTGCACCCGTCGCGATTTTCAGTGTCTGCTTGGCAGACACAGAAAATCTTGGTGGGGCCCTGTTAGGGGGCCCCTGCAGTGCCCATGCCATTGGCATGGGCACTGCAGGGGCCCCCAGGGGCACCACGACACCCGTTCCCACCAGCCAGGTTCTGGCGGTCAAAACCGCCAGAACCAGGCTGGCGGTAAGGGGGTCGGAATCCCCATGGCGGCGCTGCCTGCAGCGCTGCCATGGAGGATTCCCTAGGGCAGCGGGAAACCGGCGGGACACTGCCGGTTTCCCTTTTCTGACCGCGCCTGTACCGCCGGGGTCAGAATGCCCATGGATGCACCGCCAGCCTGTTGCCGGTGCATCCGCGGTTCCCGGCCCTGGCGGTAGTCAACCGCCAGGGTCGGAATGACCCCCATAATGTCTAATGCAGAAGAGAATGTGATGGAACTCGACATCACCCCTTACCTCCATCTTAGGATGAGAGAGTTAAGGTCTCTCTGCAAATTAAAAAATATTAAAGCTGGTTTAAACCCTACCAAATTACAGCTCCAGGAGCTGTTGGCAGAGTTTGCCAAAGACAACCCCTCTGAGGATGACCTTCTAGAGGAAGAAACTAGTAATGTGGAGGAAGTCCCACCTCCAGTCCTAGTTAGGGAGATCAGGGCTCCTCAAACCCTGACTCCAAATGTGATAGTCAGAGATGCTGCTTCCCTCACAGGAGGGTCCAGCACCTCTGGAGTCACTGAGGATAGCCTCAGTGAAGATGACCTCCTGCTAGCCAGGATGGCCAAAAGATTGGCTTTAGAGAGACAGCTCCTAGCCATAGAAAGGGAAAGACAAGAGGTGGGTTTTGGTCCCATCCATGGTGGCAGCAACATAAATAGGGTCAGAGATTCTCCTGACATGTTGAAAATCCCTAAAGGGATTGTAACTAAATATGAAGATGGTGATGGCATCACCAAATGGTTCACAGCTTTTGAGAGGGCTTGTGCAACCAGAAAAGTAAACAGATCTCACTGGGGTGCTCTCCTTTCGGAAATGTTCACTGGAAAGTGTAGGGATAGACTCCTCACACTCTCTGGAAAAGATGCAGAATCCTATGACCTCATGAAGGCTACCCTGATTGAGGGCTTTGGATTCTCCACTGAGGAGTATAGAATTAGATTCAGGGGGGCTCAAAAATCCTCGAGCCAGACCTGGGTTGATTTTGTTGACTACTCAGTAAAAACACTGGATGGTTGGATTCAAGGCACTGGTGTAAATGATTATGATGGGCTGTACAGTTTATTTGTGAAAGAACACCTGTTAAGTAATTGTTCAAATGATAAACTGCATCAGCATCTGGTAGACCTAGGACCAATTTCTCCCCAAGAGTTGGGAAAGAAGGCGGACCATTGGGTCAAGACTAGGGTGACCAAGACTTCCACAGGGGGTGACCAAAAGAAAGGGGTCACAAAGTCTCCCCAGGGGAAGAGTGTTGAGACATCCAAAGGGAAAAATAGTAAAGAGTCTTCTACAGGGCCCCAAAAACCTGCACAGGAGGGTGGGCCCAGAGCCTCTTCACAATCCAATTTTGGGTACAAGAGTAAAAACTTTGATCCCAAAAAGGCCTGGTGTTGTAGCTGTAATCAGCCTGGAAACCAAACTGGAGACAAGGCCTGTTCCAAGAAAGGTTCCACTTCTAACTCTACTCCAGCTAACACTGGAATAGCTAGTCTCCTAGTGGGATCAACAGTGTGCCCAGAGCAAATCAGGTGTCACACTGAAGTTACATTAGTCTCTGAGGGTGGGGTGGATTTAGCCACACTGGCTGCCTGGCCCCCTAACATGCAAAAATACAGGCAGCAGCTCTTAATTAATGGGACAAGTGTAGAAGGCCTGAGGGATACAGGTGCCAGTGTCACAATGGTGACAGAGAAACTGGTTTCCCCTGGTCAATACCTGGCTGGATAAACTTATCCAGTCACCAACGCTGAAAATCAGACTAAAGTACATCCCATGGCTATGGTAACTTTAGAGTGGGGAGGGGTCAATAGCCTGAAACAGGTGGTGGTCTCCTCAAATATCCCTGTAGACTGTTTGCTTGGAAATGACCTGGAGTTCTCAGCATGGGCTGAGGTAGAACTGAAAACCCATGCAGCCATGCTGGGTATCCCTGAACTGGTGTGTGTCAAGACAAGGGCACAGTGCAAGGCTCAGGGTGAAAAAGTGGTGTTGGAGCCTGGAAAAAGGGCCCAACCCACCAAGAGAAAAGGAAAGAAGGCTGGGGAACCAGCTTCAACACAACAAGAAAAAGAGAACCTCTCTTCTCAGAAAGAAGTTCTGCCCTCTGAGGGAACTGAGCCTCTGGAGTTAGAACCTTATCAGGTTGAGCTCCTAGGCCCAGGGGGACCCTCAAGGGAACAGTTGTGTAAGGGGCAAGAAACCTGTCCCTCTCTTGAAGGCCTTAGGCAGCAAGCTGCTGAATAGTCCAATGGAAAGATGACAGGAACACATAGGGTCTATTGGGAAGATGGACTCCTTTACACTGAGGCAAGATAGCCCAAACCTGGTGCCACTAGGAGAGTGGTAGTGCCTCAGGAGTTTAGGGAGTTCATTCTGACCTTAGCCCATGATATTCCTCTTGCTGGGCATTTGGGACAGACCAAGACGTGGGAGAGACTAGTCAACCACTTCTATTGGCCCAACATGTCCCAGAAGGTCAAGGAGTTTTGTGTCTCCTGTGCCACCTGTCAAGCCAGTGGTAAGACAGGTGGGCACCCAAAGGCCCCCCTCATTCCACTTCCAGTGGTGGGGGTCCCCTTTGAAAGAGTGGGTGTGGACATAGTGGGTCCACTTGAACCTCCCACAGCCTCAGGGAACCTATACATACTAGTAGTAGTGGATCATGCTACTAGATACCCTGAAGCAATTCCCCTTAGGTCAACTACTGCCCCTGCAGTAGCCAAGGCACTCATTGGTATCTTTACCAGAGTGTGTTTTCCTAAGGAGGTGGTGTCTGACAGAGGTACCAACTTTATGTCAGCATACCTGAAACACATGTGGAATGAGTGTGGGGTGACTTACAAATTCACCACACCATACCATCCACAAACCAATGGCCTTGTTGAGAGATTCAACAAGACATTGAAAGGCATGATCATGGGGCTCCCTGAAAAACTCAAAAGGAGATGGGATGTCCTCTTGCCATGTCTGCTTTTCGCTTACAGAGAAGTGCCTCAGAAGGGAGTAGGGTTTTCCCCCTTTGAACTTCTGTTTGGCCACCCTGTAAGGGGACCACTAGCTCTTGTGAAAGAAGGCTGGGAGAGACCTCTTCATGAGCCTAAGCAAGATATAGTGGACTATGTACTAGGCCTACGTTCAAGGATGGCAGAGTACATGGAAAAGGCAAGTAAAAACCTTGAGGCCAGCCAACAGCTCCAGAAGTTTTGGTATGACCAAAAGGCTGCAATGGTTGAATTTCAACCAGGGCAGAAAGTCTGGGTTTTGGAGCCTGTGGCTCCCAGGGCACTTCAGGACAGATGGAGTAGCCCTTACCCAGTACTAGAAAAGAACAGTCACCTACCTGGTGGACCTAGGCACTAGCAGGACCCCCAAGAGGGTGATACATGTGAACCGCCTCAAGCTCTTCCATGATAGGGCAGATGTGAATCTGTTGATGGTAACAGATGAGGACCAGGAAGCTGAGAGTGAACCTCTCCCTGATCTCCTCTCCACAGACCCTAAAGATGGCTCAGTTGATGGAGTGATCTATTCAGACACCCTCTCTGGCCAACAGCAATCTGACTGTAGGAAGGTCCTGCAACAGTTTGCTGAGCTATTTTCCCTAACCCCTGGTCAGACACACCTGTGTACCCATGAGACAGCATGCCTGTCAAAAACAAAATATTCAGATAGTCTGACCAAGTTAAGGAAAGCATCAAGGTGGAAGTCCACAAGATGCTGGAATTGGGAGTCATTGAGCACTCTGACAGCCCCTGGGCTAGCCCAGTGGTCTTAGTCCCCAAACCTCACACCAAAGATGGAAAGAGAGAGATGAGGTTTTGTGTGGACTACAGAGGACTTAATTCTATCACCAAGACAGATGCCCATCCCATTCCAAGGGCAGATGAACTGATAGACAAACTAGGTGCTGCCAAATACTTAAGTACCTTTGACTTGACAGCAGGGTACTGGCAAATCAAAATTGCACTAGGAGCAAAAGAAAAGACAGCATTCTCCACACCTGATGGGCATTATCAGTTTACTGTTATGCCCTTTGGTTTAAAGAATGCCCCTGCCACCTTCCAAAGGTTGGTGAATCAAGTCCTTGCTGGCTTGGAGTCCTTTAGTGCAGCTTATCTCGACGATATTGCTGTCTTTAGCTCCAGCTGGCAGGATCACCTGGTCCACCTGAAGAAGGTTTTGAAGGCTCTGCAATCAGCAGGCCTCTCTCTCAAGGCATCCAAATGCCAGATAGGGCAGGGAACTGTGGTTTACTTGGGTCACCTTGTAGGTGGAGGCCAAGTTCAGCCACTCCAGCCTAAGATCCAGACTATTCTGGACTGGGCAGCTCCAAAAACCCAGACTCAAGTCCTTGGCTTGACTGGGTATTACAGGAGGTTTGTGAAGGGATATGGATCCATAGTGACAGCCCTCACAGAACTTACCTCCAAGAAAATGCCCAAGAAAGTAAACTGGACTGTAGAATGCCAACAGGCCTTTGACACCCTGAAACAAGCCATGTGCACAGCACCAGTTCTCAAAGCTCCAGATTACTCCAAGCAGTTCATTGTGCAGACAGATGCCTCTGAACATGGGATAGGGGCAGTTTTGTCCCAAACAAATGATGATGGCCTTGACCAGCCTGTTGCTTTCATTAGCAGGAGGTTACTCCCCAGGGAGCAACGTTGGAGTGCCATTGAGAGGGAGGCCTTTGCTGTGGTTTGGTCACTGAAGAAGCTGAGACCATACCTCTTTGGTACTCACTTTGTAGTTCAAACTGACCACAGACCTCTCAGATGGCTGATGCAAATGAAAGGTGACAATCCAAAACTGTTGAGGTGGTCCATCTCCCTACAGGGAATGGACTTTATAGTGGAACACAGACCTGGGACTGCCCATGCCAATGAAGATGGCCTTTCCAGGTTCTTCCACTTTGAAAATGAAGACTCTCTTGGGAAAGGTTAGTCTCATCCTCTTTCGTTTGGGGGGGGGGGGTTGTGTAAGGAAATGCCTCCTTAGCATGGTTACCCCCTGACTTTTTGCCTTTGCTGATGCTAAGCTTTGATTTGAAAGTGTGCTGAGGCCTGCTAACCAGACCCCAGCACCAGTGTTCTTTCCCTAACCTGTACCTTTGTTTCCACAATTGGCACACCCTGGCATCCAGGTAAGTCCCTTGTAACTGGTACCCCGGGTACCAAGGGCCCTGATGCCAGGGAAGGTCTCTAAGGGCTGCAGCATGTCTAATGCCACCCTAGGGACCCCTCACTCAGCACAGACACACTGCTTGCCAGCTTGTGTGTGCTAGTGGGGATAAAAAGACTAAGTCGACATGGCACTCCCCTCAGGGTGCCATGCCAACCTCACACTGCCTACAGGTATAGATAAGTCACCCCTCTAGCAGGCCTTACAGCCCTAAGGCAGGGTGCACTATACCATAGGTGAGGGCATAAGTGCATGAGCACTATGCCTCTACAGTGTCTAAGCAAAACCTTAGACATTGTAAGTGCAGGGTAGCCATAAGAGTATATGATCTGGGAGTCTGTCATGCACGAACTCCACAGCACCATAATGGCTACACTGAAAACTGTGAAGTTTGGTGTCAAACTTCTCAGCACAATAAATGCACACTGATGCCAGTGTATATTTTATTGTAACATACACCCCAGAGTGCACCTTAGAGGTGCCCCCTGAAACCTTAACCAACTACCCATGTAGGCTGACTGGTTTTAGCAGCCTGCCACACTCCAGACATGTTGCTGGCCACATGGGGAGAGTGCCTTTGTCACTCTGTGGCTAGTAACAAAGCCTGTACTGGGTGGAGGTGCTTCACACCTCCCCCTGCAGGAACTGTAACACCTGGCGGTGAGCCTCAAAGGCTCACCCCCTTTGTTACAGCACCCCAGGGCACTCCAGCTAGTGGAGTTACCCGCCCCCTCCGGCCACGGCCCCACTTTTGGCGGCAAGGCCGGAGGAGATACTGAGAAAAACAAGGAGGAGTCACTGGCCAGTCAGGACGGCCCCTAAGGTGTCCTGAGCTGAGGTGACTCTAACTTTTAGAAATCCTCCATCTTGCAGATGGAGGATTCCCCCAATAGGATTAGGGACGTGCCCCCCTCCCCTCAGGGAGGAGCCACAAAGAGGGTGTAGCCACCCTCAGGGCTAGTAGCCATTGGCTACTAACCCCCCAGACCTAAACACACCCCTAAATTCAGTATTTAGGGGCTCCCCAGAACCTAGGAACTCAGATTCCTGCAACCTAAGAAGAAGAGGACTGCTGAGCTGAAAAACCCTGCAGAGAAGACGGAGAAAGCAACTGCTTTGGCCCCAGCTCTACCGGCCTGTCTCCCCACTTCTAAAGACACTGCTCCAGCGACGCTTTCCACAGGGACCAGCGACCTCTGAAGCCTCAGAGGACTGCCCTGCATCTAGAAGGACCAAGAACTCCCGAGGACAGCAGCTCTGTTCACCAAAGACTGCAACTTTGCAACAAAGAAGCAACTTTGAAACAACACGCGTTTCCCACCGGAAGCGTGAGACTTGGCACTCTGCACCCGACGCCCCCGGCTCGACTTGTGGAGAACAATCGCTTCAGGGAGGACTCCCCGGCGACTGCGAGACCGTGAGTAGCCAGAGTTGACCCCCCTGGCCCCCCACAGCGACGCCTGCAGAGGGAATCCCGAGGCTCCCCCTGACCGCGACTGCCTGCTTCAAAGACCCGACACCTGGTAAAGGCACTGCATCCGCAGCCCCCAGGACCTGAAGGATCCGACCTCCAGTGCAGGAGCGACCCCCAGGTGGCCCTCTCCCTTGCCCAGGTGGTGTCTACCCCGAGGAGCCCCCCCCTTGCCTGCCTGCATTGCTGAAGAGACCCCTTGGTCTCCCATTGCTTTCTATTTAAAACCCGACGCTTGTTTGCACACTGCACCCGGCCGCCCCGTGCCGCTGAGGGTGTACTTTCTGTGTGGACTTGTGTCCCCCCCGGTGCCCTACAAAACCCCCCTGGTCTGCCCTCCAAAGACGCGGGTACTTACCTGCTGGCAGACTGGAACCGGGGCACCCCCTTCTCCATTGAAGCCTATGCGTTTTGGGCACCATTTTGACCTCTGCACCTGACCGGCCCTGAGC
Source organism: Pleurodeles waltl (assembly GCF_031143425.1). Classification (NCBI taxonomy): domain Eukaryota; kingdom Metazoa; phylum Chordata; class Amphibia; order Caudata; family Salamandridae; genus Pleurodeles; species Pleurodeles waltl. The sequence continues at coordinate 1,950,285,557 of NC_090440.1, forward strand.
TGCTGGTGTGGTAATTTTGGGGTTGCTCTGAACCCCCAACGGTGGGCTACCATGGACCCAAACTTGAACCCAGTAGGTGGTTTACTTACCTGCAAAAACTAACAAACTCTTACTCCCCCCAGGAACTGTTGAAAATTGCACAGTGTCTAGTTTTAAAATAGCTAGATGTCTTTTATGTGAAAACTGTATATGCTATTTTGCTAATTCAAAGTTCCTAAAGTACCTACCTGCAATACCTTTCATTTGAAGTATTACATGTAAATCTTGAACCTGTGGTTCTTAAAATGAACTAAGAAAATATATTTTTCTATACAAAAACCTATTGGCCTGGAATTGTCTCTGAGTGTGTGTTCCTCATTTATTGCCTTTGTGTGTACAACAAATGCTTAACACTACTCCTTTGATAAGCCTACTGCTCGACCACACTACCACAAAATAGAGCATTAGAATTATCTCTTTTTGCCACTATCTTACCTCTAAGGGGAACCCTTGGACTCTGTGCATACTATTCCTTACTTTGAAATAGTGCATACAAAGCCAACTTCCTACAGTGCCACTCTGTTTTACGTTGTAGACATGTGGTATTAAGTATAGGTCTGAATCCATAGTTACACCTAGGTTTCTGACTTCTCTTGATATTGTTGGAAGGGCCTCATGTTTCTTAGACCATACGTAGGTAGGCTGGTATTTTTGTCAATGTCCGCAGGTCATAAGATCTGTCTTTGCTGTATATAGCTTTAGATGGCTATTCATCATCCATGTGGTAATGGCCAAAAGGCAGTCATCAAGTTTTAAATAGTAGAAGTCTTTCAGACCATCCATTTGCAAATGATTTGCGTGTCACCTACATAGTTGTAACAGGTGAGGTTGAATGATTTAATCAGGTTTGGTAAGGAAACTGTTCTGATGTTTTTACCAGAAATATTTCCTTTTCCAGTACTGTGGATGATCCATTGAAGTGTATCATACTGTAAAAGTAGTGTGGTGGACATCAGTGGGTTGTCATCTGCCCTAAAGCAGTTAAAACCCACCAAATCCATGCAGTCTGATGTCCTGTCCAACAAGAACTGGCAACAAGCTGCAGGGATACGATGGTCACAGTGTATCAACTTCTTTTTTCATCTTTGTAGGGGACTTCTCAAGTTCTAGGAGGTCCCCAGGATGGTAAGTGTCTGGAACTGAGGAACAGCAAAAAGCACAGAGGTCAAAGAAAGGCAGTAGGTGCTGCTAATTGCCATGCACAGCCAAGAGAAAGTTTCAGTTCCTATAAATGGTATATGGAGAAAAGAGCTAGAGAGAGAATAAACAAATTGAAAATACAAACGAAGATAGAAGAGACGATAGACAAAAGAGAAAGAAAGGAGAGTACATAGAAAAAGCAAACAAGAGCAGGAGAGACAGGAATGGGAAAATGCAGCAGCAAACAGAAAGGGATAGTGGGGAGAAGGTTGAGAGAGGCAGCAGGCACATAGATTGGGAGGCTGGAAGTGAATAGAGAAAGTAAGAGCAAGCCTAAAGGAGTAAAATGAGAGCTAGGTACATGTGGAGAAACTGAGACTGGAGAGTTCAAGTAGAATTTATAGCTTATCATTTTTTGGCCAATACACCTAGCCCAATGTGATTTCTCAGCATAATTCTGCACTTTATTTTTTAAAAGGGGTCTTATTGTAAGATCCAGTTATCTCCTTGCATAGTGGTCTTTAAAATCCTAATAAGGTTTAACTATTGTTACTTGAAACACATTGCTTTTTGTACATTGCTTAACAATGGTATCCCCATGTCATTTGTTGCTGTATGCCCTTGGTGAGAAGTGCCTTCTCATTTATTGCCATCAGCCGTGTCTTTATTTGCTGGAGAAGTTGCTGTAAAGTACAGAGAGGTTAAAGTTCTATTAAGGAAGAGATTTGGCTTTCTAGAGTACATTTAAAGATGGCAGTTTTTAACTGTTTCATTACATGAAGCTTGACTCTTATCTGCACCGGTGGTAATGATGAATAATCTCCCTGTGAGTAAATATTTTCCATTTCCAGTACACATGGCAGGTGTCCATGCTTTCTACATTCACCACTCAGAAATGAGCTTGCTCATCCAAGCAATGTTAGCCACATTTGGGGCGCCACCTTGAGGGTTTATGTAAGCACCAGAGGTTATCACAGAGTAGGATTCTAGATGCAAACTGTGAAACCATCACTCACAACATTACAGGCAGTGCAGCTGCCTGCCCACCTACTGTTCCTCCAACTAGAGACAGAACTAGTGCCCTCTGCAGCCCACATTCAGCAAATGGACCCATCCAAGGTTCACATAATCATCTACCTTTTACCATGCTTACCTCTCATGCTGGTCGATGTCTAATGACGATCTCCTTTTATAGAGCACTTTTCGCACAACCTTCCTGTAACTATAAGGGGTGTATGCCATTGTCAGAGCCTGTCCATGCAGTTTTGATTGGTGCTTTTGATGAAGAGTAATTGAACTATCTGTTTCTGTCTCAACCTTACAGTGAAATTCATTGTGGGACCTTCCCAACTTCTCCTGTAAAATGACATTTAAATTTAATTTGGTGAATCACTAATGTATCAAAATGTTCTTGATGGATTTGATGAAAGCTCCCTGTAAAGGTATTTCAAATTAGTTAAATGAGTTAAAAAACTTTGCTCATGAAGTTAGTCAGAATTAAGAAACTCTACACTTTATGAAGCAGATGAAGTTTCCTAACTTTACTTGAGGTGAGACTTATCCTTTCGGGCCATTCAGGTGTGATGATTTTCTCATGCAGAATGTCGTAGGTAGGACATCCTTCAGTGAGCAAAGTTTGAGTGTGGAGGCTGTACATCCACCACTTCAGGTAAGATGTGTGACAGGGAGGGGTCTGAGCTGAGGGTCATTCAGATTTGTGAGTCAGCTTACTTTACAACCTTACATTCTTTGGTAGGATTTAAAGTCGGATTGTGAAAAGTTGATTGAGTGTGCTTTAACCCCTTCACTGCCAGGCCTTTTCCCCTTCAGGTGCCAAGCCCTTTTTTGGCTATTTGGGGCAGTTTGAGCTTAGGCCCTCATAACGTTTTGTCCACATAAGCTACCCATGCCAAATTTGTGTCCTCTTTTTTCCAACATCCTAGGAATTCTAGAGGTGCCCAGAGTTTGTGGGTTCCCCTGGCGGAGACCAAAAAATTAGCCAAAATATCAGAAAACCCATTTTTTCAACACAATTTTGGCATTTTACTGGGACATACCCCATTCTTACTATTTTTTGTGCTTTCAGCCTCCTTCCAGTTAGTGACAGAAATTGGTGTGAAACTAGTGCTGGATCCCAGACAGCTAACCATTTCTGAAACGTAGACAAAATTCTGAATTCAGCAAGGGTTCATTTGTGTAGATCCTTCAAGGTTTTCCTACAGAAAGTAACAGCTGAAATAAAAAAATATTGAAATTGAGGTGAAAAAAAGAGCTATTTCTGTCCACGTTTTCTTCTATAACTTTTTTCCAATTATGGCAGATTTTTTAAAGCAATATACTGTTATGTCTGCTGGACTCTTCTGGTTGCAGGGATATATAGGGCTTGTAGGTTCATCAAGAACTCTAGGTACCCAGAGCCAGTAAATGAGCTACACCTTGCAGTGGGCTTTAATTGTGTACCCGGTAAATAGCAATTCATTTGGTGAAATATAAAGAGTGAAAAATAGGTTTCAAGGAAATCTTTGTATTTCCAGAATGGGCACAAGATAAGGTGCTAGGAAGCAGTGGTTATTAGCACATCTCTTAATTCCGGGGTCCCCATACTAGCATGTGAATTATAGGGCATTTCTCAAATAGACCTCTTTTTCACACACTGTCTCACCTTTGGAAGGAAAAAAATGTAGAGAAATACAAGGGGCAATAACACTTGTTCTTCTATTCCGTGTTTCCCCAAGTCTCCTGATAAAAATGGTGCCTCAGTTGTGTGAGTAGGCCTAATGCCAGCGACAGAAAACACAACATGGACTGATCACATTTTTACATTGAAAACTGACGTATTTTTGGGAAAGTGCCTAGCTGTGAATTTTGGCCTCTAGCTCAGCCGGCACCTTGGGAAACCTACCAAACTTGTGCATTTTTGAAAACTAGGCACATAGGGAAATCCAGGATGGGGTAATTTGTGGGGCTCTCATCAGGTTCTGTTACCCAGAATCCTTTGCAAGCCTCAAAATTTGGCAAAAAAAACACTTTTTCCTCACATTTCAGTGATAGAAAGTTCTGGAATCTAAGAGGAGCCACAAATTTCCTTCCACCCAGCATTTCTCCTAGTCTCCCAATAACAATGGCACCTCACTTGTGGGGGTAGGCCTAGTGCCCGCGACAGGAAATGCCTCAAAACAAAGCATGGACACATCACATTTTCCCAAAGAAAACTGACCTGTTTTTTGCAAAGTTCCCAGCTGTGGATTTTGGCCCCTAGCTCAGCTGGCATCTAGGGAAACTTAGCAAACCTTTAAATTTTTTAAAACTAGACACGTAGGGAAATTCAGAATGAGAATGGGGTGACTTGTGCGGCTCTCACCAGGTTCTGTTACCCAGAATCCTTTGCAAATGTCACAATTTGGCGAAAAACACTTTTTCCTCACATTTCGGGGATAGAAAGTCCTGGAATCTGAGAGGAGCCACAAATTTCTACCTAGATATCTAGCATGCCCCTAAGTCCCCCGATAAAAATGGTACATCACGTGTGTGGGTAGGTCTAGTGCCAGCGACAGGAAACGCCTCAATATGAAACATGGACACATCACATTTTTACATTGACAACTGTCATGTTTTTTGGAAAGTGCCTAACTGTGGATTTTGGTCTCTAGCTCAGCTGGCACCTAGGGAAACCTGCCAAACCTGTACATTTTTTAAAACTAGACACCTATGGGAATCGAGGATGGGGTGACTTGTGGGGCTCTCACCAGGTTCTGCTACCCAGAATCCTTTGGAAACCTCAACAAGACACATCATATTTTCCCAAAGAAAACTGACCTATTTTTCACAAAGTGCCTAGCTGTGGACTTTGGCCTCTAGCTCATCAAGCACCTAGGAAACTCTAGTACACCTGGACATTTCTGAAAACTGGACACCTAGGGAATCCAGGATGGGGTAACCTGTGACACTCTCACCAGGTTCTGTTAGCCAGAATCCTTAGCAAACCTCAAAAGTTGGCAAAAAAACACTTTTTCCTCACATTTCGGTGCTGAAAAGTTCTGGAATCCGAGGGGAGCGACAAACGTCCTTCCAGCCAGCGTTCACCCAGGTCTACCAATAGAAATGGTACCTCACTTGTGTGGGTAGGCCCAGTGCCCACAGCAGGAAATGCCCCAAAACACTATGTGGTCACATCAAAATGATCAAATGCAAAACTACCTGTTTTTGAGTGGGGCACCTACATTTTTGGTCCTGTGCTCAGCAGCCATCTAAGGAAATGTACCAAACCCAGACATTTCTGAAAACTATACACCCGAGGGAGTCCAGGGAGGTGTGACTTGCATGGATCCCCCAGTGTTTTCATTCCCAGAATCCTTAGCAAACCTCAAATTTAGCAAGAAAATCAGATTTTCCCCACATTTCTCTGTGGGATCACTGCACCAGCACAAATTTCCTACCACCCAACATTCTCCTCAGTATCTTGATAAAAATGATACCTGACTTGTGTAGGTGGACCAAGTGCCTGTGACAGGAAAGAACCAAAACATGTCAAAATTGAGGGGGAACCAAAGCGGGTCCAAAAGGGCAGTCTGAAAAAAAATGTTTTTAGGCTGACAAGTGGGGCAGAATTTTTATCGCTATAGATGCAACAATGATAGGTGGTAGGAATTTTGTGGATTCCTGCAGATTCTGGAAGGTTGCATCACAAAAATGTGGGCAAATGTGTGATTTTAAGCAAAGTTGGAGGTTTGCAGGGCATTGTAGGTAAGAAAATGGTACGGGGTGCATGTGAAGCACACCACCTTGGACTCACCCAGATGTTTAGTTTTCAAATGTGTCGAGGTCTCGTAAGTTTTTCTACATGGCAGCATCCCAAAGTCTAAAAAGTGCAGCCCTCACCATTTCAAGTGGGACAATTTTGAGAGTTAGCCAAGCTCTCATGGCCCAAATGTAAAACCAAAACAATAAAATGTCCTCTTGCTTGCTGTTAGGATAAGATGTTTTAGTGTGCGGGGAAGAGCTGAAAGACTGTTACCCGCTTCAGTTTGGGTGGGGGCATAACCATGCCCATAATGGTTGGTAGCCACCACCCCACTATGTTTTTTTTTTTTAATTACCTAACATCTAGTAGGCTTTCTGCTCCCCAGGGGAGTGGATCGGGGGTAATTGCCCCATCTGCCCACTGGTGGGCAGAACAACTTTGTCCCCATTTATTTAGGGTGGGGGTATGGCCATGCCCCACCCTCTTTTTTAAAAAACAATCTTCCCAGGTGTCTGGTGGGCTTTCTGCCCCCCTTGGGGGCAGGTGAGCCTTACAAAAATAGGCTGATCTGCCCCCAAAGGGGTCAGAAATGGCCAATAGTAATGTGCCCTCATGAGAAGCGACCCTTGCCCAAGGGGCTGCCCCCCCAAACAAAACACACACTCCAATCCCATTGGCCTAATCGAAAGAGGCCGATCTGCCCTCAAGTGGGGGAACAGAAATGGTCTAAAATAAATTAGCCGCCCAGTGGAGCGACTCTTGCCTAAGGGGTCACTCCCCATCTGTAAAAAAAAAAAATAGAAATCCCTGGTGCCTAGTAGTTTCTGCCCCCCTTCGGGGCAGATCGGCCCAATTAAAATAGGCTGATCTGCCCACAAAGGGGACAGAAGTGTCCTAAAATAAATTTGCCCCCCAGGGGAGTGACCCTTGCCTAAGGGATCGCTCCCCTTGCGTGAAATAAGCGTGAAAAAAAAAACCTGGTGTCTAGTGGTTTATTGGCCTAAGAAAAATAGGCCAATCTGCCCCCAAGGTGGGTAGAAAAGGCCTAAAATAAAATTGTCCGCCAGAGAAGCAACCCTTGCCTAAGGGGTCGCTCCCCATCTGTAAAAAAAATTACAAAATAAAAATCCCTGGGGCCTAGTGGTTTCTGCCCCCCTTTGGGGCAGATCAGCCTAATTAAAATAGGCCTATATGCCCCTAAAAGGGGAGGAAATGGCCTAAAATAAATTTCCCCCCAGGGGAGCAACCCTTGCCTAAGGGGTCACCCCACTTGCGTGAAAGTGGCACAAAAAAATCCCTGGTGTCTAGTGGTTTCTCCCCCCTTGGGGGGCAGATTGGCCTGAGAAGAATAGGCTGATCTGCCCCCAAGGTGGGCAGAAATGGCCTAAAATAAAATTGCCCCCCAAGGGAGCGACCCTTGCCTAAGCGGTCGCTCCTCATTTGTAAAAAAATAAAAAAATAAAAAACCCTGGTGCCTAGTGGGTTCTGCCCGCCTTGGGGGCAGATCAGCAAAATTAAAATAGTCCGATAATGGCCTAAAATAAATTTGCCTCCCAGGGGAGTGACCCTTGCCTAAGTGGTCGCTCCCCTTGCGTGAAATTGACGTGAAAAAATAATCCCTAGTGTCTAGTGGTTTCAGCCCCCCTTAAGGGCAGATTGGCCTGATGAAAATAGGCAGATCTGACCCCAGGTGGGGGGCAGAAATGGCCTAAAAACAATTTGCCTCCCAGGGGAGCGACCCTTGCCTAAGGGGTCGCTCCCCATGTGTAAAAAATAATTAAAAAAATTATCCTTGGTGCCTAGTGGCTTCTGCCCCCCCGAGGGCAGATCGGTCTAATTAAAAAAGGTCATCAGACGTTACTGGGAGGGAGTGGGGGTGGAAAGGGAAGCAATTCCCCTTCCATCCCTGCCCAGTGGAGGGAGCGGGAGGCCCTCCGGGGGAGCGCTAGCGCTTACCCCGAGGGACTGGTGCAGAACGTAACAGTGACATCCTCGGCACCCGAGCGGTGCTGCCGAGGACGTAACCGTTATGTCCGTGACACCCAAGGGGTTATTATGTACCTTAAAAAAATCCACATATTCCTTCACACAGAATCACACTGTGTGTGTGTGTGTGCGTGTGTGTGGGTGTGTGTGTGGGGGGGTGAGCGTGGGGGTGTGTGTGTGTGTGTAAATGTCTTCATGGTATGTAGATGTGGAGTTAGGAATAGTAAATCTATACTTCTCAATATGCACTTACCTTTCAATATTCTGTCTATATACTTGCACCACAATATTCTGGGAGGGTAATTATTTAGTAGTGCAACTAGTATGTGGGAAATAATTTTTCTATAGAGCACAGCTTTACTGTTTAGTCATAGCTGAGGGCCAAGCCCCCTTAAAATATACTGCTTGCTACGGGCCTGCCTCTATGGGCTTACATTTTCTCAGTATCTCCTAGGCAATGAGGGCTGGGTTTTATGGCAGTTATACATCACAATCTGTCATCTCACATTTCAAGAGTTTGTTTGTGTCAATCCAGAACGATACAGATTGATTTCCTTTGCTGGAAGACATAGAATGTCAGATTGAGTTTCTTTTGGATATTTCATTTGACATAGGCAAGATTGGTGGCTCTTGCTGGAGGAGCACCCATAGCAGAGAGAAGGAATCTGTATCTAACAAACTGAAACACAGATGCAGGGCAGAGAGTGGCCATACTCAAAATGCCTTTTGAGGGGTTCTATATTATTTGGCATTGAGCTAGAGGAAAAACTACATTGAATGTTTAAAGAACTGAAGCATTCCTCATTGTTTCAACATTACTCCCTCCCTGTGGGGTACAAGCTTGGGGTCCTCTTGGGGTCCTCTTTTTGTCAGCCTTCTAGGACAGTGGTTCCCAACCTGTGGTCCGGGGACCCCTGGGGGTCCGCAAAGCATCATCAGGGGGTCCGTGACTGCTTAGAAAATTAAATAATATTAATAGATTAGGCCCCCAGCTTTCGCTACTAACTTAATGGGGGGGTCCCTGAATTCCAATAATGATTCAGTGGGGGTCCCCGGGTTCCAGTAATGATAAAGTGGGGGTCCACAGAAGTCAAAAGGTTGGGAACCACTGTTCTAGAAGGCAACAAAATTAATATCAACCTTCTAAATTATTTTGTAGCAAGGCTAGGCGCCAGCCAAGAAGGCTTCTCAGAGCGGAGTTCTTTTCCCCCCTCCAGCTTTTCTAACAGACCCACTAAGATTCGCTTGGGGCATCACTCGCATAGGGGACCTGAGCGGCACACACCGCATAGTCCCTGTAGTGAATCCTTCAGGGGCCTAGTCCTTGGCACTGAGTAGGGCACTGTAGCTCCGTGCTTGTGGCCTGTGCATCTAGTTCTCCACATGAACTGCTACTTGATCCTAAGTGCCCAGTAGTAGACCCTCAGTGGGGAGGCAACTCCAGACCCAGTCTATAGGACAGGAGGTGAGTCGCTGGGCTCCCTTGAGTCCCTGGTTGCCTGACAAGGAGACTGAGACAGTTGGAGGGCCTTAGATTGAGGTTAGCCCCCACGTAGTGCAATGTTACTGCTGCCTGCCATATACGCCGGTGCACGAACTGAGTCTTGCTCCATCCTCAAGGACCCGGAAAAGTTATTTTTCACCATTGAGGTACCTCTTATCATACAGACATCTTTAATATGCCCCTGCTAAAACATTAAGTACTGCTGAGGGAGAGCCACACTGGGAACCTCTGATAAGACTCTTCTACTCATAACAAAAGGTTGTATCAAACCATAGTAGAAGATCATACCTCCACAACATTTCAGCAGTGCTAGACAAGACCTTTGTTGCTTAATCTTTGCTGGATTTCTGACATGCCATGGTGTGCCGGTAACCTCTCTAATGACCACCCTGCCGACCTGGTAGGTACTAGAGGATACTGTCTGCATATTGGACTACATGTCTCACCCTTAGTACTTGCTTGCTTTGCTACTGTTGTCTCTCAACACTAGCTTCAAGTTGTATCTATTTACATGGAGAAATCAGAGCCTAAACAAGACTAACTGCTCTTTGAACAAAGGTGGGAAACAAGGTTCCGTTCCAGACCAGCCTCCCCCACACCTCCATCTGTGGCATCTTCAGACAATGATGTGGCTATAAAAACAATCCTCTCAGTGATGAAATTTAGTCTCAAGGTGATAGACACTAAAATAGATCATTTCAATAGGCATATACATCTCTTTGAAAGACAGACTGGATAAACAAGGCGATTATCTTAACACAACTAAAACTGGGATCTTTACCATGGAGGATGAGAACTCTCCATCACTAAAGCTACAGTTCACTGTTCAGAGCAAGATCTTGCATAGGTAATGGCCAAAAATGACGACCTGGAATCAAGATCATACAGAAGAAATACCTCTATTGCTGGCTTTCTAGAAACCACCGCTATGGGCAAAGCTGAACCTTTTATTGAATCCCTGATGGTTGAACTTTTGGGCAGAAGTGGATTCTCTGACTTTCTGGTGGTTGAGAGAGCTCATAGATCTCTGGGTCCCCAACCTCTGGCTGGAGCCCCTCCTTGTCTAATCATTGCAGGACTACTTAAGTTCTGTGACCCTAACACTGCACAGTTGCTGGCGCAAGAATAAGGCCCCTTGAGCTATCAGGGTACAAACATCTCCAGTTATCAGGACCTTGCAGTGGCTGTGAAAGAGGGCTGCAAAGTATTCTTTGAACCAAAGAAGATCCTATAAGCTAAAAACATACAGCATGCCAAGCTTTACCCAGCTTGCTTTCTAATACAACTGGTGGACTGAGTGCTTATCTACACAAAGAGAGGCATTGATTTTTGCTGAAAAAGACAACAAATCTACTTTGAGGGAAACACCTAGCCCTACTACTATGGGCTGGCACCCTGCTGCTAAAAGGAGACTGAGCTGTAACCGAGATGCTGACTGTGATGACTTGACATGAAACCGGCTTATTGCATTAGAAATGTTTCCTGTTATATTACTTCACAAGGTAGACTCTCTCTTCAGGTGTTACCATTATCATTTGATGACTGTGTGGTACCTGAACACCAATTGTAACTATTCTGATACTATGACCCTCATTACGACCCTGGCGGTGAGTGATAAAGTGGTGGTAATACCACCAACAGACTGGCGGTAAGTTCCGCCAAATTATGACCACTCACTGCCCCACTCAGACCCTCACTTATAGACCCACTCAGACACTCACACACCCAGTCACAGACCCACGTGCACTCACTTACAGCCCCACTGAAACCCTCACGCACCCACTCACAGACCCACACAGAAACCGAGGCACCCACTAAGACACTGATGCACCCACTCTCACACTCAGAGAGACACTCTCAGACCCACTCTCACCTCTAGATACACCCTCTCACACCTATTCTCACACCCAGAGAGACAGGCCGCAGCCATCTCCCACCACGCAAGGCCTAAAAGCCATGCGCAGTGCAGAGTTGGGTGGTTATAGGAGTTGGCTGCAGGGCCTGACCGCAGGCCAGGCTCTGCTACCAACTGTTGTGCCGTGCACGGTGGTGGTTGGATTAGTGTAAAGTAAGGAAAATTACTTTATGTTAAAGAAAATATAGAAATTCACTGACAAAAACAAAGGATGTTATAGTTAGGCACACATTTTAAATGTACCAAACTGTAGAAATGCACCTGTTATAGTTATAGTTATCTAAAGTAACTATAACTCGTGACCTAAGGTAACTATAACTCCTGCCCCCACCATGCACTGAAAATTATCCCAGATATTACAGCAATCATGACATCTTTTATAACATCATTGATAATATCACTGTAACATTTGTTGTAAGATTATTAATTAAAACTGTGCATGGCGAGGGTGTGAGCTATAGTTACCTTAAGCACGAGGTATAGTTACTTTAGATAACTCTAACTATTACAGGAGAATTTCTATGGTTTGGTACGTTTAAAATGTGAGCTTAACTATAACGTCCCAGTAACCTTTGTTTTTTATGTGAATTTATATGTATGTATGTATGTGTGTGTGTCTATTACCTACTAGCGGTCTCCAGTAGGTGGTTATTGGTAGGAACATGTTTCCATAGGAAAAGTTTTTTTTAACTTGCCTATATCTTTGCCGCCGTTTGACAAATGTTCACAAAATTTGCCAAAAAGGGTTCCTGTGAATCTTGTTGTACATGGGAACTTTCAAGGTGATCCGTCATGCAGGGGCCAAGACAAAGGGGGTCACGACAACAGTTTGAACAGCTTGACGGAATACACCAAATTTTCCAGAAAGGTAGCTTTTGGAGGTGAATCAAGCCTTTTTGATGTTTGGTGTAAATCTGTTCAGTAGTTTTTGAGATATTAAAAGAAAACGAAATATGTATATCTGAAGGTGCGAACACTTCGCAAATCCACTCGCAGCGTATTCGTGAACCCTCGAGACACAGGAATGCTTTTATTGGCTGGCCGCAACCTGATCTGAAAGTTGCGGCTGCCATTTTCTATAACAGGGAATGGTATCTGGGGCTGAAATGGGGTAGTAAAACAAGTATTAAGTGGCATTATGGGTCAAGTTGGAGGTACTCTGAACCCAAGAATTGTTTAGTTGAGCGGATATTATGACAGTTTATGAGTTTTAAAATCGGGATTTTTTTTTTCACATGACATGGATATTCATTAAACCATTGCAATGCTCAGCATGGGGCCCTGTGTAGCGTTGCAAAAGATTTGCAAATATGAGAAAACAAAACAAAAAAAAATTGGTACACTCACCCACCCACTTAGACATTATGCACATACGCACAGACCCACTCAGACCCTCACACATTCATTCACAGACCCATTGAGACACTCACGCACCCACTCACAGATCCACTCACGCACCCACTCACAGATCCACTCATACATACACATACTCACTGAGTCCCACTCAGACACTCACGGACCCAGTGACAAGCCTACTCAGCCAGCCATGAGCCCACTCACAGACCTACTCAGGCACTCACGCACCCACTCGCAGATTCACTCAGACACTCATATAGCCACTGACAGATCCACTCGGCCAGTCACGCATGCACTCACAGACGCACTCAGACACTCATGCGCTCACTGACAGACCCACTCAGCCAGTTATACACCCAACCGCACACCCACTCAGACACTCACGCACCCACTCACTGACCTGCTCAGACACTCCTGCACCCACTCACAGACCCATTCAAAAACTCACACATCCACTTGCAGACCCACTCACTCATGCACCCACTTACAGACCCACTCATACACTCACACACCCACTGACAGACCCACTCAGAGACTCATACTCACAGACCCACTTGGATACTAATACACCCAGCCAAAGACCCACTTCGCCAGTCACACACCCAGTCACAGACCCACTCAGCCACTCACACACCCACTAAGACACTCATATGCCCACTCACAGGCCCACTCATGCCTGACCCACTCATCACATACCCACCCAGACACTCACAAGCCCACTCACAGACCCACTCACAGACCCACTCGAACACTCATGCAACCACTCAGACCTAGTCAGGCATGCATGGACCCACTCACAGACCAAGACAGACACTCATGCACAACTCATTTGTTTCCAAACGTGTTTTTTGTGAATCGCTGCGATACCCAGGGCAGCTACCCTGTCTAGCATTGCTGCAAATTCACAAATATCAGGGAAAAATGTTTAAAAAAACATAAACACACACACCGACCCACCCACTCAAAAAGTCAGACAGTCTCATAGCCACTCACAGAGCCACGAAAACACTCACTCACCCACTCATAGACCCGGAGGCACTCTCACACATACTCACAGACACATGGAGGCATTCTTACACCTACTTACCCACTCAGACACTCTCATACCCACTCACAAACTCACACAAAAGAATCTCCGAACCACTGAGACACTCATGCCCCCATTGACATACCCACTCAGAGTCATACACCTGCTCACCGACCACTCGGACACTCATGCATCCACTTACCGACCCATACAGACATTCACAAATCCACTCAAAGTGCCACTCATGCACCACTCACAGACCCACTTGGACTCCCATGCATCCACTCACAGACCCACTTGGACACTCATGCATTCACTTACAGACCCATACAAACACTCATGCACCCACTCACAGATCCACTCAGACACTTACGCACTCACTCATAGACCCAGTCTGATACTCATGTACCCACTCACAGACCCACTTAGACACTCACACACCGACTCACAGACCCACTCAGGCATTTACACACAGACTCACAGAGCCACTAAGATACTTATGCACCCACAGAGAGATACACTGACTCACAGAGCCACTAAGATACTTATGCACCCACAGAGAGATATACTGACAGGGGCATCTAGACACCCATTTACATTAATGCCCTCATTGTGGTGTACGTAATTATTAAAGCTACAGTATAATATAAATGTGGTGGTGTGTATTGAATGTGTGCTTTTGTTGTGCGTATTTGTGATGGATTAACGAATATGGAAAAGGCTGAAAAAAGATATTAAAATAAAATGAACTGTTTGGGAAATAGGGTGGCTCTAAGAAGAGCCTTTGTGCTTATTGTATAGTGGTTGATAACTACACATAATATAGGATACAGTGTTTCAAGTTGGTGAGAAACAACCGGTTGCCTTTGACTGTGAAGTGAACTCCATCACTTCTATAGATTCCATCTATGTCAAAGCATAGGCTGTTATTGTAGATAGAGCCCATGTTATGATCTCTGGGGAATGCTGAAACAGTTTTAGGAACATGGAACATGTTTCCTGACTTTGTCCATCTGTGGACATAATTTGGTAGACCATTTCCATTTCTGCCCTTGGCATGCGTTGAAAAATACCAAGGCATGATGAGGAAAAATGGTCATTAATTCTGCAAAGATATCCTTCATTAGGATTTTCAGTCCTACCCCGATAAGTATGCCCAGGTCATTCCCACCACAGTGCACAATCATGAGGTGAGGTGGATGGCAATCTCTGATGATTTTTACCAAAGGTAGCAATTGATGCCATTTTAAACCTGTCTGGCCAAACCATTTTATCTCCACATTTAACAAACCAGGGCCCTGTCAATGCCGCTCTTTCTAGCAGACTCACTTGCCCAAAACACAAAGCTGTGCCATATAATCCACACTCTGAGCATTGTGAAGCGAAGGATGAATACCCCACAGGAGAAGGCTGCACAAGAATGTGATATTTCAATAGTGAAAGGCAGTTCAAATGGAGAGACCACTTGTTTGAAAAAAAAAGGATATATTCCATTGGACGATTTTAATATGCAGATACTTATTATTAGATTGTGATTATTGAAACTGAGAAAGTACATATGTGATTGGCTGTGTTTGTAAAAAAAAAAGTAATGTATTCTTTGATATGGTTACATTTGCTAAGAGTCAAGCTCACCTGCTGAATTTCATTTGCACAGTAATGTGCTGTTTGTAAAACATAAGATGCACTTTTGACCTAGTGGCTCTACTGGGTTGCTGTAGAAACCCCACCAAAGGACTGTTGTGGGTAGGGTATTAAAGAGATAGTACTGCATTCAAGTGAAACTAAGTGTGCTTTCAGTTTTTATACTAGAGTGATTAATTGTTTCCCTAATGAGGAGTTGTATTTGAAGTGTAGTATAAATGCAAAGTTTTAGAAAAAATGTAGCTAGGTATGTTTTTGGATCCCCATAAATACTCACAAATTCTTCGCACAGTTACACAGGGGTCCTCGTTGAGGGTTGCGAGGAATTCCTGAATAAGGAGAGATAGCCTACCATTTTAAGTTACTCAGAGAAGTGTAGAAAGGGTTAAGGAACAATAGCCATTCAAAACCGCAATAAAGAAAGATATTAATAGAAGCCATCTTTTGATTCGCTACCTTTTGTAGTCTCATAGATTATAAAGTCGAAACGGTTGCCATTAATGGTTGCTTGGTGTGAGAGTGGCATGCCACTCTTATTGTGAGTTTTAATATTTTCTGAAAAATTTGAAAATATCTACTTAGAGAAGAAAACAAAGATTTTAACCAACAAACTCATAAAATAAGATAATTTAAAATGTAAATGTATATGTATATGTCAGGTTTACAACAATTTATTTGAGATTCAGGAATCTGTGACTGGTTGTGTAACTCTTGTTGTATATTTAAGAGATATATATGTGTGATGTGCATATGTACAAACGATATTTTTTTATAAATGTTGGCACCTGAAGAGTCATTTGTTCCATTGTAAATCTATATGACAAGTCCCAGAATTCATACTAGAAATAATAGAGTGCAACAGTTTTTCACCAATTTGTATGTCTAATTATATACTTCATATAGATATATGTAGTGTACTTACGTAGAGAAAGATTGTTGTTCAAATACTGGCATTTGTAGATTCCTTAATACCACTGTAAACGAATACTACAAGTCCCGGAATTCATAGTAAAAATAATGGACTACAACACTATGGGCCTGATTTAGATGTTGGCAGTAATGGTCCCGCCGTCAACGTTTTCGACTGGAAACCCACCCGCTGCCGTGACTGTTTGCCTGCCGTATTTAAATGTCAACGGGAGCATAGGCGAAAGACAGCCAAGGGTCTGCCATCACCAGCGAGAATCATCTCCTGTATCAGCGGCAGGACTCCAGCCCCTTTTACCACCGAGTCAATCATGATGTGCAGTCTCACCAGCGTAACTGTGGCAGCTAAACCTCCACACATGAGTTGGTGGATTGGCAGTTGTATAAATACAAAGCTCACAGTTTGAACGCTTTCCACGTATCCAGTTGCCAGGAACCCACTGCTACCAGTTCTCTGGTTGCTCCTGGGCCAGGTCCATGATGGAAACCAACCCAGTTACCGTCAGAACAGAAGATAAGTCACAGGCATTCTTGTTATCCTCGGAGTTGTAGCTGTAAAGTAACACTGGACTTGTGCATGGCTCAATAATTTGTGTAAACACCAACTTACTGTTGCGCAAATGTAGAGTGTAATGTAGAATCATGAAAATGTATCAGAACTGAAATCGAAATATAGGTAGCAATCACTAATTTTGTATGCACTGCCTACATGGGAATGGACACCTGCACAAAAGTCTCAACGATCACAAATAGAAATGTGTCTGTAAAACTGTGTGCAAGAATGTACCCAAAAGATCTTTATTATCAACCTTAACAGCATCCCCAATTTGAACTAAACAATGCCATGATAGCAATTACACTGAGTACAATTAAACATCAATCTGCATCACATGATCTTTGCAACAAGTTCAATTATCCCCCCTTTCAGCTCCCATATCATGTATGCCTTTGTCACTTATACACTTGTAGTTCATTCCATAACAAAGGGCTTCAACAGCATGTGTAAACACACAGCCTGGCTACATCTCTGAACCACTGCAGTACACAGCTGTAATTGGTTGCTTTCTCTCAAAGGGTCCGTTTTTTGGATGGAAATTGTCTGCCCAAAATGGAACACCACAACATCTATGTGACGTAACCTTCCACATGCAAATGTCCCTTTCAGTATTACATTGCTCTCCATCATCATTTTCTCCTCTGGACAGGACTAAAGACACAAAAATGTTGTCTGTGAGACACACAACTCTCTCCCCAATGTGGACACATTCATGTCTGTTGCTTACATTTCAGTTTGGCATAGAAATTCACGTTGGCAATCAAAGACTGGCTTACATGCACATTTGTGAAGGCTAAGGACTACTGTCCACATGAAATGTCCAACGTTTGCTGGAGAAACTACTTTCAAACATGTGTCAGATAAGGAATGATGCCACCGTGCAAAGAATATCAAAACTTTTGGTGCAGATGCACATTCTCATATTGTCATAGCACAAACTTAGCAAAGTCAGGTCTGATATATCAGCTGCTTCATAATTGTGCAGTTTGGCCCAGTCACCGGTAATGAAGCCTACATTCACTACACACATTTGTGACATACCATCACACCTAACCAAATCATGACATGGGCATGTTTTGGGAAACTGTCCCTCATGTCATTGCAAAAATGCCGGCAATCCCTTTATTTGCATGCAGCCATGTGTCTGCCAACAACAGTACTAGCCTTGTGAGGAGGAATCTAGTGGCATGATACACCACAAAACAATATACCAGACATAGCATCAGGCAGTGTCTGGATGTGTGTCTCCTACAAAGTTGATGGCATACAGCATAGCTGGAAACAAAAGAGTTAAGCCACAACAATATCTACAGACAAAGACCTACCCCCTGCTGTTGGGCTCTCAACTGCCCATCAAGCTTCGGGTAAGCCACTGCAAAGGTGTGAGCCATTAGGGATTTCAGGGTGCGGCGCACCCACCTGGATCACTGGGAGGACTGGCCAACTTGGCTGATTTTCTGGTAGCCCGATGCAAGGCCTCCCAACTCTTCCGACAGTGCAGGCTACGCCGCTTGTGGACCCCCAGGGTCCGTACCTTCTTGGCAGTGGCCTTCCAGATATCCCGCTCCTGATGGGCGTCGACCTGTATAAATGACATAAAAGTACAGGAAAATACAATTCACTGTCACTGTTGGGCAGTACTGCTGTGACATTGCTGTTCATAAATGCAAGTATACATTTATAAAACAGTCACTAGATTTTTTATCATAAAATTGTCATGGGTAAAGTGGAAATACTGATTTGCAGTGATCTCATGTGCACCTTCAATACATGATAGCTTCTTATGGTACCTAATCAGACCTACAACATCATCGTGGCCAGAACTTTGCAACCAATCCTGTTGAGAGAGCCACACCTGATCACTCACAAATATTGTGAGCTACTGAAGGCCAAACAACCTGTACAATCATTGCACATAATCGTACTCACAGCTACATTGGCTTCCTGCCTAAACTCCCAAGAGTCAGAACCCATGGTGTGCACCACAAAAAACTGACTGAGGACAAGATATGAGGGCTGCTAGGTGTCAATGAGAGCAGGGATTTGTGGGTTGTTTGAACAAGTGTGATTGCTAATGGAACAGACTGGGAATGATGATGGCGAGCCATCTGAACTTGCCCTGCCTAACATACCTCTACCTATATGTGGCTCCATGACAGGTTTAAACCATACAGAGCACACGGATTCACAACATGTGCTGGAATCCCATGTGCCAGTACAGCATCAGAGAACTCCAGTCCCTCCACAGTTTTCACTCAACATCACTGCCATTGCAGCATTGACTGTATGTTATCAGTCAAACTATTAGTACACTGTCTACTGGCCACTGTTAGTCAGTGGCCTTCAGTTTGTGTGATGAAATAGGATAACATTGCCATGCACAGACATTTCAGACATTGGTCACAAAAAT
The DNA here is from genome assembly GCF_031143425.1 of Pleurodeles waltl. Classification (NCBI taxonomy): domain Eukaryota; kingdom Metazoa; phylum Chordata; class Amphibia; order Caudata; family Salamandridae; genus Pleurodeles; species Pleurodeles waltl. The sequence goes on from NC_090440.1 coordinate 1,950,304,802, forward strand.
ATGTTCCAGCTACATCATTCTATCAACTACAAGCACAACACCACCCACATTAACAAAAAGGAACAACATACTCCATGAATCAGAATAGAAGAGGGCACTCAGTCAGGCATTCCCCAATCAGACATGTACCTGCTCCTCTGGGGTCCCATAGAGTTGGCTGTATAGGGGCAAGGAGCTCCAGCTCCTCAGCGGACAAGGCAGGGGCCCTGTCACCTGCTTTGCCCAGCATCCTGGCTCCCAGAGGTCAGTAACAGCAGCAAAAAAATAAGAGGTATTGATGGATGCAGTGTTAGGAGGCAAGTGAGTGTTTTTTCACACTACGCCGCGTACAAGTACACGGTGGACGCGATCCGTGACGGAGATGGACACAGCCGTTGGCTTTCAGGCGTAGCTGTCACACATGTTAACCTATGGCAAGGCCTGTCATGGAGGTGACCACCTACTACGTGGTCAAAGCTTTTGGCTGCCTGGTAGCCAATGTCCTGATGGCAAGGTCACCAGCACTCAAAATGGAGGCCAGTGCACTTCTAAATGTCAGATACGAACAACACTTTTCTTGGCAAGTTATGGCACAACAAAATGTGAACCATGACTGTCTTTGACAACGATAGTGCCGCGGGGGAATACTACCTCTGTTGATGGTATTTAACTTTTTTTTTTTTTTAAACAGTTCAAATGTTTTATTTGCACATGATAACTGAAAAATTCTTAATAAGTATTTTGTAAGATCTTAGTAGACCAAATACTTGATGTGTGTGCATGTATTACCCAATGACATTTCTATTGTTACGCAGAGTTCTGATGTATATTGACATTAAGATAATAGAGTGACTATTTCACCTGATCTTTTCTATTCCATACATACAGACGTCTGAACCCAGCCATGGGTAGAAGGTGACAGTTTCAGGTGTTCCATTTCACTCTAGACTTTGCCACCATAGAGGAAAGTGATGTTATCAAGCGATGTAGTCTAAATAGGTAAACTATTCTGGATTTGTGTCAGCAGTTGGAGCCTGATCTTCTGCCTCACAATAGGAATCCAGCAACCATAACACCAATAGTAAAACTCATGGCAGTACTGCAATTTGTAGCCACTGGCACCTTTCAATACACTGTGGCAGTAAGTGGGGGCATGTCCCAGCCAAGATTCAGTGGTGTGCTACAAGACGTCCTTGCTTCCCTGATGAAAAACATCAACAGCTACATCCATTTCCCACGTCCACAGTATTTGGCCATCATGAAGGGAGAATTTTATGCTTTGAGTGGAATACCACGTGTAGTTGGAGCAATATATGGCACGCATATTGCCTTGGTGCCACCACATAACAGGGAAGAGGTCTACTACAATCAGAAGAACTTCAATTACATCAACGTGCAAGTTGTCTGCGCACCAGACCTATGCATCTTGTGTGTGTGCCCTCTTCCCTGGGTCAACACATGATTCATTCATACTACAGAACAGCAATATACCCATGCAGATGACACAACTTGGACCAGAGAGGGCCTAGCTTATCAGTAAGTATAAAATGACTTGTTGATCTTTTGCCTGAATCCTAGTTTAGGAAGGGACAATGGTTTGATATGTGACTGATCTGTTGATGTGTTGCTTCCGTATAGAAGACGCAGTGTATCCTAGTCTACCATGGATATTGGCACTGCTGAGGAATCTAACAACGCCAGAGGAAGTCCGCTTCAGTGAGGCCAATGGAAGAATACAGAGGCCACTGGAGCAGGCTTTCGGGCTCCTGAAGACTAGGTTTAGGTGCCTAGACATGACCGGTAGTACCTTCCTCTAATCACCCGACAAGGTGTGCCAAAGCATGGATGCCTCCATAACATTGCCCCAAGGAGAGACATACCTAGAATTGCAGAGGGGGGAGACCGTGATGAGCCAGGTGAGTGTGTTGAAATGCCCTATGAAGATGGCAGTGGTGAAGAAGAAGGAGTTGACTTACGTCAAGATATGATTGCCCACTTCTTCACCTGAGTGTAAGTATCCCTTTACTAATTTTAAGCTCCAATGTCAGTACAGCCTGTGCCCTAGGGTACATACCTGTCTGCTATGGGAATGTGTTAGGAATTGTCAGTGCAGGACAGTTCAAGGCAAAGTTGCTAGTGGGTCAGAGTTTCCCTACATTGAGTTATGTTGTCATTGACATAGATGAACTGTGCTTGTGCTAAGTATGAGTGTCCTTATGACTTGTCAAGTGACTTAAATTTAATATGTGGTCAAATTAATTTTCCCTTGTTATTTTGTTTCAGGGTCCTTCACCATGTCATCTTCATTTGGACATTTCAACACAACGATGCAACATTTGCAGTGATATGCTGCTCTTTTCTAGTACAAAGTGTACATGTATTGATCTTGGGACAGACACCCACTTGGGATGGACACATTTTTTCCATAGACAACTTGCACTCTGATAGCCTGAAAGTTCTGAAGATTGTATCTGACCATTTTTCTGTGTGATGCTCCCATCAAGGCAATGCGTGAAACTAGAGTTGCACAAACAACATGTGTATGTCAAGCCTTAGCATACTGTTTTCCCTTCAGATTGGTTAAAATGTTCAATTTGTGGATTGCGGAGGTAACTGTTGATGTGTTTCATCATAGGTGATAGGTTGTTTTGTTAGCACACCACTGACTGGTGAAGGTGTCATTGTGCCAGATATTGCCACAGTGTCCTGTACTGGTCATGTGGCTTCAACTGTTGTCGCTGCCATGATGCAGACTATTGGTGTTATTGATCTGTTGTGAGCGCAGAATGTATGGCTCCAACTGAGGTCATGCATCAGTGATAATTTGTCTTTTTATTTTGTTCCCATTGAATGTTCCCTTTCCTCCATGGTATCAAGGTAGTGGAGTATATAACCCTAAATGTAACAGATATTGGGGTTAGGAGTGTTTTTGTGACCCAGGCTCCATTTCTATAAGGACTTGTCTGTAACATTAGTATGTTCCACATACATTCTCAGTGGAGTTTTTTTTACTTTTAATACATTTGTTGACACTTTTCCTCTTTGTAGTTGCAACATGTTTTTCATGCATGGAAGTTCAACAGTTCTTCCAACATGATGGTGGAAGATGGACAAGACAAAGGAAATACCACAAATAATCAGTCTTGTACTCTTCATCCATTACATTTATTCTGATGAAAAAACAAGTGTGAGGTGAATAAGATGAAATAAACTAAGTAGAGTCTATCATAGTGGAAGGAAACATGGTAGTAGAGACAAATGGAATTTGAAGTAAAATTTCCAAAATACTACTGTTCTCTGAAGAGGTAAATGTGTCCATGAAACAGTCCACAGAGTGAATAGTAGGCACACAAGGAGGAAATTAGGTGTGGCGTCTCCTAGAGGTATAGGGTTTTTCTTGCCATCGTCTGCTGCTGGTCCAGATGACCGTTCCCACTGGGGAGGAGGGGAGGCCACAGGTGCAGGGACTGGGTTGGTAGGGGCAGGCTCATCCTGTGGCAGGGCCTCCATGTCTGTGGCTGGCAGTGTTGTACTTTGGCCAGACGTTGTGGGCCAGCAGACAGGGGCAGATGGACTGGGAAAAGCCCTGTGCGTAACGTGATAAATGGCATACATCACTGTAGTCAAGGAGCACAAATTGGAATTGATGTTATGCATTTCTGCATTGTTCTTCCTCTGCACCTGCTTAATGTCCCAGAGTTTGTTTAGGACCTGGCCTAATACGTCTTGGGATTGTTGGACTGATCCCAAGACGTGGTCAAGGGTGGTCTGGCTTACTAACACGCCAGTGGCCTCCCTTGGCTGGCCCACAGATTCCCTCACATGACCCCTACCCCCACGAGCCTATGCCCTTGAAATGTGCCCCAAACCACTGTGTCTAGGTAGAACTGGAGGCTGGTTTGTTGGCTCAAAAGCAGCTAGGAGTGGGGGGGGGGTCACAGGATTGGTGTGCACAGGAAGTGAAGGCCTCCTCACGCTAAAGTCTTGTTGCAGCTGTGGTGGGAGGTGTAGCTGTGGACTGGGTGTGACTCACTGGAGCTGTGTGGTCAGACAGACCAGATGGACCAACTTAGCTTACTCCTCATCATCCGGATTTGCTTGCTCCAGGGATGGAGTGGAGTAGTCTTGGCTGACAGACGACAATGCACTGGGCCAGGTGGTTGGACCTGTGAAGGATACAGAGGTGATGTGGGTTTTAAGATATAGTTTGTGCATTTCATGTGTCTTTGTCTACAAAAGGGCCAACCTAAAACCTGGAAAGAGTGAGATAGACTGATTGGGCCTTTGTGTTATTTTCATTGTTTTACCCATGCAGCCTGATTTACACACATGGCAACTCAGTGCTGACCTTGTAGAGATGTCCTGAAATGCCAAAGTGTTAGCTCAGATTTGTAGGTTACGTGTGACAGACATTGAACCCAACACAGTGGTGAGTAGATTGGAGTACTGGACTGTTCCAAGGCCTAGCAGGCTGCAAAACATTGGATGCAAAGTGGTTCATAAAGCACACTATACGGTAATTAGTCATCACATGGACAGTGATTTGTGGCTTGTGTGTGGCTACTGATTCTGTTCACCATGCCACAACACATTTTTGGATACCTTGGATTCAACATACAATGAATAATGTAAGCATTTTCATCAAGTCACTGTAACCATGAACAGGTGTCAACATGGTTGAAACACACAGGAAGTGATATTTTAATCCATAGCGTGACATTGTGATTGACAAATGCACTCGTTTTTGACATGTGTGTGCATATGGAAGTAAAGAACAGTGTAACAACATTACATTGCACTATTGTTTTTTAGATCTAATAACAGAACATCATGGAAGTTGTAGTCATCTGTTGACACCATGAACTATACTTGTTTGAGAAATAAGTTACACATATGACTTTCAAAGACTATCTTAGAGATGAAAACAGGTTTGGACCTGGTACACACATATGGATATAATAATGTGTCTAGAAGAAAATACAACTTAGGAACACCATACTCTCCTGTGAAAATGGTTGTAATTTAAGACCTGTTTTTGTAAGCACAACAACATACATTGATAGACAGTAATGGGCAGAGCCCAGGCAAGGGATGATCCATGGGGAACTACAAACAATCTGACTATCCATACTGCATTATGTTAGAAGGGGAGCTACACCTATGCTGCTGGCAATGTGTATGACACAACAGATTTTGTTTATTCAAAATTAGCAATATTTGTGTTGCTAAGGTTGTTGCAGCATTCTAAAAGTCGACCTTAAGTGCAGGACTCCATTGGTGATTAGGGAGACATACAGAGGTCTGCCTTACCAGTCTGCACTTCACCAGGGATTACAGTCAAGCCTTCACAGTGGAGGATTTGCAGGACCTTCTCCTCCCAGGCAAAGCGTTGTAATCGGGGAGAGGAGAAGCACCATCAGCCTTCTGAGACTCCAGGTGACGCATGGCAGCCATTGAACGAACCTTCCCTGGCAGGTGTTACACCTCTTCCTAATCTCCTCCTGGGTGCGCAGGTTGTCGGCTACTGCATTCACTCTGTCAACTATTCTAGTACACATTTGCCTTTTCTGGGAAATGGTAGCATTTTGGACTTGTGATCCAAACAATTGTTGCTCTACTCTAATGATTTCATCCATCATGACAGACAATTCTCCCTCTGTGAAACAGGGATTTCTTCTCCCTGCCTTTGTGAAACATATCTAAACAAAACTAGCGCTCAAAAAACATGAAGGGTACTGTAAAAAACATAAATTTAACAAAAAAGACACAGGGGGAGAGGTAAACAGAATCAAAACACCTGTCTCCTCTGTTGTAGATTTGGATGGCTGATCTTCTGCAGTGGAATGGCAAAGGTCTGAAATGGTGTGTGTTTTATAGTGTGTTTTGCAGGAGTTCAAAATTGTCCAATTTGCAATAGGTGTGGGCTACTGGCATCCAGCCAATGGCCACAGCCATGGTAATATATTGAACCGGTCCGCAACAGACTCCCGCCGTCATGGGCCCGCCGCTGACACACTGCCGGCAGAACTGTGTGATCTTAATAGCTTTGGCAGGATGCTGCTGTCGGGACGGCGACAGAGTGCTAATCATCGGCATTGGAGTCCACTGCGTCAGCTGTGGGTTGCAGCTGGCACAACAGAGTACTTTCCATCATGGTGGTCTTTGACTTAGCTACCCTGCATCTAAGTATGGCAAACGGGAGAACGCCATCATGATGGTCTTTTTAGATCCACCACCGACACAGCTTGGCGGTAAGACCACCAACATCTAAATCAGGCCCTATATCATGCATTTACATGCAAACATTGTCAGGTGTGTAGTATATACTCTATAGTCACAGAATAAGTAAGTTAGAGAAGTAGTACTTTAAAAATGGGACACAGTGGTCCCTTCCCCAAATACATTGCACACCCCGAAGGTGCTCAACATTCAGCTGCCAATGTCCCAGTTCGGAAGTCTCTTCTTTGTTGGGCATCGCAAATCCCTTCCCTTTACCCCACACTTTATCATACTTGGCTGGGCAACTTTGCACCTCATATACCACTCTCTTCTGCACCAGTCCACCCCTGTCTCCACTGGGTCAGTGTAGGGGCCAGTGTAGAGACCTTTGCCGATCTCCAGTTGGCAGCTATATCCTGCTTTGCTACCAGTAATGCAGTCCCCAGGAAGGTGCAGTCAGCTCTGTTGCTCCCCACCCAGCAGGATTGGTAACGGAGCCATCTCCACCTCCACAGTCAACACAGTTGAGAGTTTAGCAGTCACCGCCCCCCATTAACTCTCTATCTATGGGCAGGACCACACCAAAATCTGTGTTGGGCCGTGAGAAGCATGGGCAGTCAGAGTCGGCCTGAAAACCCACCTTCTGCATTCTGTTGGGGATAAGGTATTGATTGTGTAAATAGTATGTCTGAACTAAACAGAGACAAGAGGATATGGTTAGGATCCTCGGGCCATCAAGGCATCTCACCAGTTCTCCTCCTCTATTTGCCCCAGGCAGCCCTCCCACTGCTCTCTAAGGCTCGTAAGGGGCTCCATCGTGTTGATCAGAGTACCGTATATTTGGTACACCCTGCCCCTGCCCAGGCCACCCATCAAAACCTTCGCCTCCCCCGTGCTAAACTCAGGAAGGACCATGCCAGTCTGAATGTGGACCCCCATGGCATGCCAAAGTTTCAAATATTTGTGGAATAGTGTATTTGGAAGAGAATACTGTTGTTGCAGCTCTAGAAATGATAGCATATGAGAGCCACTCCAGACATCTACCTGAAGTGTAATGCCAATGTTATCCCATTTGTGAAACCCCTCCAGAGCGGAGACCTCCTGGAGTCATGTTCCCTGCCACAGGGGGTTTGCTGGGTGAGTTTTACCCACCAACCCGTTTCACACTGGGCCGCTCTCCATCCCACAAACACCATCTTTGTCACTTCGGGAATCTCCATGGGAAGGGTAACACCATATAACAGTGTTAAAAGCTTGGAGAATCCCAGGGTCAGGAGTTCAGGCTGGTACGCCTCCCAACCAGTCATTAATCACCAATAGTTGTGTGGCAAGATAATAAAGATATAGATTAGGCATCCCAAGTCCACCCTCGTAGATGTTGCGCTGACAGATGCAAAATGCTATCCGGGGCGCAAGTTATACCACAGGAATTGCCTTGCCACTGAGTCCATCTCGCCAAACCAATGTTTGGAGAGCTAATGGAGAAAGTTCTGGAGGAGGTATAGAAGGTGGGGCACTATCATCATATATACAGGGGTATTCTTCCCAGAACATCAAGGAGTGGGGTTTGCCACCTCTTGAGTTCTTCCTTCATCTTCCAGATGAGCAGTGCGATGTTGAGGGACCATGTTAGCTCAGGCATCAGGGAGACGGTAATACCCAGATACCGGAAGCTATTGCAACTAATTGGGATGTTGTGTTGCCAGTCATAGAAGTCCTTTACGGGATGCAATGGGACCAGCATAGATTTGCCAGGGTTAAGAGGCAATGTCAAGGGGGCGTGGCCAACATGGCGACCGGGATGGCCGCATAATCTGCAGCTCCGATCCCGGCCCGAGTTTATTATCCTAATACAGACGCCTGCACCCTCAAACGTGCGAGGCGCCGCCTGCTCTGACTGGGGCGCCGACATCGCCTCATCCAAACCCGACTGCAGCACTTCAAGAACCAAGGAGTGGGCTGCGGTCCTGTGAAAGGCCGACGAGGGCCGCGGAAGATGAGGCCCGTTTGCCAGAGCCGCCGGGACGTGACGCCGTCCTGCATCGCAGCGGGTGTGACGGGGGCCGTGACCGTACTCCCGGCGCGTTTGCTGAATGATCTGGAAGCTGGAGGGGAGTCGCTGACTCCGGTGCAGGTGAGGCAGCGCCTGTGCCCCTGCTCCGGTTCCATACGCCTGGAGCGGCCGCCCTCTCCGGGGGTTGCGCTCGGCCCGACACGGGCTGCGCTCCCGGGAGGGACCGACTCACTCCCCTCGCCTCGCATGTCTGAGCCGCTGAGACGCGCGGCCACTTTATGCTCCCGGGGCTGGCGCGCAGGCTGGAGCCGCGCTCCCCATCAGAGCGAGTGTGGCTTCGCCGGTGCCCCTGCAGAAAACACCCCGGGGCGTTGTGCAGATGATCCCTTGCGGACCACGCCCGGACCAACAAACAGCCAGGCAGAAAGGGGGAAAAGACACGTAAAAAAGAAAGAAAAGATAGAGAGTGTGGAACAGGACCAACGTGGGACATGAACACCAAAGGTCAAGAAAACTGAGACCACACCAGTCCCCAGCCTCCAAGCAGTTCCACAACAATAAAACAGACCCCTCAAGCAATAAAACACACAAAAGGGCACAACACTATATCCTCCTGTGGCGCTTCACCGGCGGCACTAATCGAGCCGCAGCGCTCCCAGCAGTGCTCTCAACAGACTGAAAAGCCTTGAGGCTCTCCATTATAAAGTGTGCACACTACGCAAGCAAAGTACCCCTACCTAGTCCTCATTACTCCAAACAGCGCTGACGGGTCCCAAGCTATGGGCCCTACTCCTCTGCCACAACGCGCAGCCCTGACGGATACGGCGCTCTAGTACCCGAGTGCGGAGAAACTTCTCTACCTGATACGTAGCAAGATTCCCACTTTAAAAGAACAAACCTCTGCAGTCCTAACCAATTGAAGCTGCTCAAAAGACAATTGTTAACAACACTGCCACGTAAATAATCAATGGGCAAACCAAAGACCCCACGCGCACCCTCTGGGAATATGGATGCTGGTGCCCCACCCCCACCTGCGGAAGCCTCGGCCACACAACAAGCACTACAAAAGATGGAAATAACACTCCAAACACACACAACGCAATTTGAAAAGATTTTACAAGCTATACTAGACACTAAAATTACCCTGGAAGCAAAAATAGGCTCGGTAATTGAAGATGTTAACCTATTGCGTACAGACCAACACGCGTTGGCTGAAAAGGTTGCAGGTTTGGAAAAAGATACGTTACACCTCTCACCAGCGGTAACCAAACTCCAGTCACAAATGAGGGCTATAACGGCAGAGTTGGAGACACTGGAGCGCAGAGCTGAAGACGCGTAAGGAAGGTCCAGACATAACAATATCCGCTTCGTGGGATTTCCCGAACATGTTGAGGACACGTGCGCAGAACTGTTCATTGAGCAATGGTTAATAGAAACAGTACTGAAGGACAATATCCCGAAGTTCTTCTCAGTAGAATGTGCCCATAGGGTTCCCGGTAGACCCCTGCCACCCGGCGCTCAGCCTCGCCCACTAATAACAAGACTCCTCAATTACCGCGATAGGGACCTCATATTGCAACTGTTTCGTAAAGCAGGCCCAATGCGCTTCGAAGGAGCAGACATATCGGCCTACCCGGACTTTACAGCGGAGGTACAGAAAAAGCGTAATTCATTTTTCCGGGTCAAAGAGCGACTAAGAGACCACAACATCAAATACGCTCTGCTGTTCCCGGCCAAACTCCGAATACAGGATGACACCCGCACTCTCTTTTTTACCTCACCAGAAGACGCATGGACTTGGCTACACGCAAAAGGACTCGCTGACCCGTTAAATGCAAGAAACCCCATAGACAAAAATCACCCCCCTAGAGACAAATGCAAATCCCGTAGGCAACAAGATACTAAACCTACCCCTGAACAGTCTCGCGCAGAACGCTCTCTACTACTGCAGACTACATCCCTCTTCGACAATACATCTCCGGGGTCCGTGTCGACGCAATCGGGATTGGAGTTCGAGCTAGGGGTACATTCTGACTCTGCGGATTCCACCTGCGGCCCCAATCTTACTCCACGGACATCAGACAACATCTGCTAATGCATACAAGTCTCAGACACAACGGCACATGACTTCACATCCTACAGAAGAAGCCACTAATCGCCTGCTAAAACTTTTTGCTGTCCACCGGCTTCGCCTCTACTTCACCGCTACCCCTGACCGCAGCAAAAGATTCACGGTTGTCCCCAGAAAGTAGCAATCTCAACAAGAGCACAATGGGTCGGGACCAGCATTGACTTGAACTTACTTATTTGAAACACCCCCGCACCATATGGACCGTTCCACCTGGTTGGCAAGTATTGTATCATCAAAGCCCTTGCCACAACCACAGTTATTGTTAGATATAGTTAATGTTATTGTTTGAATTAGCAGAGTCACAACCATGAGGCATAACTTAGCTTATTGTATTCGAAGTAAACATCACTATTATGTTAACAACAGGTACAAACTAGGTAACCGCAGTATAAACTAGCTAGGCGCAATGGGCATGAAAGACATTATTAATACAAAAAGAGTCAGACCTCCAAACCCACTAAGACCATGCACAAAATTACAAATACTCCATGGCATCCCAGAGACAACAGTATAACCCACAATATAACATACTCACATGGAATATAAGGGGCATGGCATCCCCGCGTAAGCGACAACAGATCCACGCATACCTTAGGAGACATCAAATACATTTCGCCATGTTACAGGAGACATACCTGGCTAAGTCCTCTTTGGAGTATACAAAAATAAAATGGAAGGGGCAATTATATGGTACCACCTTTTCAACATACGCCCGGGGAGTAGCGATCTGGATAGCCCCTGGGGTCCCTTACGTTACGTCCCGCGTACAATGTGACCCAAATGGTCGATATGTCCTCCTAGAGGGTGCCCTGGATGGGGAACCCATGGCATTAGCATCAATATATACCCCCAATTCAAATCAATGGGAATTTTTACTGACACTTAACAGTAGCAAACTCAACGACCCGGAGATGGATACCATTTGGGGCGGCGACTTTAATTGCGTATTAGACATTCCTCATAGATCCTCCTTTTCATGCTGAACTAGCTAAATGCTTATCGGATTACTTTGCTTTAAATAAAAACACAACAACAGCGTGCGCCATGGAATGGGACGCTCACAAAGTGGTTATGCGTGGCCACTGCCTAGCAGCCTCAGTAGGGGTCAAAAGAATGCTTAATTGGGAACTACTAGAGTTAGAATCTAAAATGCGCAAGGCAGAGACCGAGGCCACTACTAACGTGACCTCGCTTGAAACATTAAACTCGCTGAAATCTGACAACAGAGAGACTGATGCCAGACTCAGCAGATATGACTACAGACATTTTAAAGCCCAACAGCACGCCGAAGGCGACAGATCGGGCAAACTGCTAGCATGGTTGGTGCGCCAACCATTACAGTCCTCACCTATAGGCGCGATAAGAACACACTCAGGAGAAGTGATTAACACTCAGGCTGGAGGGCATTGCCCCTAACATTGCCGAGCTCCTTTTTTAAACTACTGAATAGCCCATTAACAGACCTAATATGGGGCAAGGGACGCAGACGCATGGCATTAGCAAAAATAACCCAGCCACTTAAACTAGGGAGGCTGGGCGCCCCCAAGTTTGAAGCGTACTATGCAGCCTCCCAGATACAATGGATAACCAACCACCTGGATGGGAAATCCCACAGGCGCGGAAGCACAGAAGGCGCTGGCTGATCTTGATGGAACGGAAGTACTGCAATACCTCATGAATCGGACAAATCCTAGACACACAAGTAATATGCTACTGACCACAGCACACTGGGCCTGGGGACGCTATGCACTGCGAAACAGTAAAGACCCGCAGTACTCCCCCAGGATACCACTATTGGCACACCCGCCGCTGGCAAATATTGCGGTCACGCTGGGTCTGAACGCCTGGGTCAGGAGAGGTATACACACACTTGGAGACATTTACCAAGAAGGGCAACTTCAGTCATATGGATCATTAGCCGATAAACACGAATTGGGTCAGGGGGGTTTTATAGCCTATGGCGCAATCAGACAGGTAATGCGAGAGTCCTGGAGAAAAGGCAGCTCGGAACCAGAGGTCTCCCCCTTGCTCCATGAGCTACTGGGGAACATCAATGTTTCATCGAGCATTTCAAATATATATTGCACCCTCACCACCCAAACCGAACACAAACAGGAACAAGCGAAGAACAGATGGGATAGTGTGCTAACGGAGCCCTTAACACTTAACTTATGGGAACAGGCGATGAGAATGACCCGAGAGGTCTCGCGCAATCCCCGCTTTCGATATACTCAGTTTAACTATGTACATCAGACTTATTTAGCACCACACCGTATTACACGCATGTTCCCCCTTTCACCCCAGACGTGCCCCAGATGCAATACAGAAGAAGCCACCTTTTATCACATGACTTGGGAATGTCTCCCGGTTAGGAACACTTGGATAGCCATAACATCGTTATTGACTGAATGGACGAACATCACATTATCCCCCACTCCTGAAGTATGCTTACTGGGTATAACACCCCTCTCCAAGAAACACAAACGATCATATAAATGCATCGCCCTGGCCTTGGTGCTATAAAGACGCCTTCTTGCCATGCACTGGAAGGCCCCGGGCACCCCTACGATCGCCCAATGGCGAGAAGAGGTAATACGCTGGGCCAAAGCAGAAACACAGACCCTACAAAATATGCTGGAGAAGGGTATTCCGGTAAAAGGCCTAGAGGTATGGAATACATTCGTGATAGCTGCAGAAAACAAAGATGACGTTCGTCCTCCCTAAAACAACACAATAATACAACCCCGTTACTTCTGCAGCAAATGGAATCATTACTACAAAGATTGACCGAAACGTTCGGTGAAAGAGATACACCAACACAGAATCCGAAATAACCTGCGAAGAAACCCCCAGCCAGTTCGCTGGAGATGCGGAAAATGAGCGGCGCTACCTCTCCCCATCCCGACATATAACTCACGCCCCTGCTGCCCCCCCCCGTCTGCCCCCTCTTCCCCCTCTCTGACAGTACCCGCCATGCCCACTCTATCTCTCTGCTTAATTCCCTTTGCTATATCTCTCTGTTTATTTACTGACGTTGCACATACTAAACTACTGTATGTCTTAAAAATATAGGGCCTGATTCTGACTATGGCGGACGGCGGAGGCCGTCCGCCATAGTCCCGCCGCCAAATGACCGCACTGCGGTCAAAAGACCGCGGCGGCCATTCACACATTTCCTCTGGGCCGGCGTGCGCTCTCCAAAAGAGCGCCCGCCGGCCCAGAGGAAATGCCCCTGCAACGAGGACGCCGGCTCAGAATTGAGCCGGCGTAGTTGCAGGGGTGCGACGGGTGCAGTTGCACCCGTCGCGTATTTCAGTGTCTGCAAAGCAGACACTGAAATACTTTTTGGGGCCCTCTTACGGGGGCCCCTGCAGTGCCCATGCCATTGGCATGGGCACTGCAGGGGCCCCCAGGGGCCCCGCGGCACCCCCTACCGCCATCCTGTTCATGGCGGGTTTCCCGCCATGAACAGGATGGCGGTAGGGGGTGTCTGAATCCTCATGGCGGCGGAGCGCGCTCCGCCGCCATGGAGGATTCCCCCGAGCAGCGGAAAGTCGGCGGGTGACCGCCGACTTTCCGCTTCTGACCGCGGCTGAACCGCCGCGGTCAGAATGCTCGTGGGAGCACCGCCAGCCTGTTGGCGGTGCTCCCGTGGTCGGTGGCCCTGGCGGCCACCGGCCGCCAGGGTCAGAATGACCCCCATAATCTGTAATGCCCAATCTGGGCTGCGGCTGAACTGTGTCATGTAGTGTGTGCATATAACGACAGTCATGAACAACGCGTCTCGAATATACTGTAATCTCGGTTATTTTATTTGTAAGTTGCCACCTGGCTGATAAAACAATAAAAATATATTTAAAATAAAAAAAAATAACACTCAAGCTGGGATCAATAAGTCCTTTAATACGTATTATCGTTCCCTATATCAGCCCACTAGTCCTCCAAATGAGCAACAACTGTCTGAACTCCTATCATTGATTCCCCAAAATATGAATATCATTGATAGCGCAGCCACACTAGCTGGTCCCATTACTAGTGAAGAACTACGCTTAGCTCTTTCTCAAATGGCACGTGGCAAAACCCCTGGATCAGACGGACTACCAATGGAAGATTATAGCTCACTATCCGCCCATCTCCTGCAGCCTTTGATCGAGGTATTCAATGAGGCATGAAATAGAAAACAGTTACCAGACTCCATGCGTGAAGCATTGATAGTGGTACTGCCAAAACCGGGACGCGATCCACTTGATGTCAAATCCTACAGACCACTCTCCCTGTTAAATACTGACTGTAAACTTCTGGGGAAAATCCTAGCAAACAGACTACTCCCTTATTTACCAGACTTAATACATCATGACCAATCTGGATTTGTACCAGGGAGGAACACTTTTCTAAATATAAGACGCCTAATCCGTATATTACACAGTACCACAGAAGCTGAGGCAGTGGCTGTAGCATTAGACATAGAGAAGGCATTCAATACGCTTGGATAGGAGTATCTCTTCCGCACTCTGAAAGCGTTTGGCTTCCAAAGCGGCTTCATCAGCTGGAATTGCCATGCTATATGCCAAACCAACAGCTCACGTCAAAACGGGCCAAGTGATATCAGAGGCATTCCCCATCAGTAGAGGCACCAGACAAGGATGCCCTCTATCCCCTTTATTATTTGCAATAGCTATGGAGCCATTGGCAATCAAACTCCGTAGCTGCGCATGCAGATGGGGCATCCAAGAATCCAACACATACCATATTACTTCCTTATATGTGGATGATGCCTTAATATACTTGCGTAACTATATCTCCTCCCTCCCAGAAGTTATACAAATCCTGGATAACTTTGCTCTATCCTCTGGTCTATGCGTTAATTGGGCGAAATCATGTATTTTCCCGCTTACCCGTATACCTACTGAACAGCAAACGTCATTACCATTACACCAATTGACATGGGCATATCAGACCTTTAAATATCTGGGGATTCAGGTATACCATTCCATGACAGACCTACGAGAGGGCAACCTTGATAGGCTGCTACGCTCAACTCGAGGATCTATGACATTTTGGAGCTCCCTTCCACTATCACCCATGGGTCGTACGGCCATAGCCAAAATGTTAATATTACCTAGATTTTTATATTATTTCACAGCGCTCCCGATATCCCTGCCACATTAGTTTTTTCATAAACTACACTCCCTGCTAACAGATCTGTTATGGGGCAGGGACAGACGTAGGGTAGCGCTAGCCATTACACAATATCCACAGGAGGAAGGCGGGCTCCGCATGCCGAACTTTGAATTATATTACGCAGCAGCCCAACTCCAATGGGTAACCACGTGGCTTGGCGAACCCCCCACCCCAGAGTGTACAGCGATAACGTCTTATACGGCACCACAAACGATATTGACATCACTTATGTCCAGGCCTCCTTACCCCTCTAGTAAAACTCCCCTATTAGAAACAGCCAGATACTGCTGGCGGAGATATGTCCAGGGCAAAACCCCAACTCCCCCTTACTCACCTGCAATACCTTTGGCTCAGGTACCAGGTGTCCAAGCTCTCTCCTATCACCATGATATACGGGTAACCAAGGCATTGAACATGGGGGACCTGTACTCGAGCTCTAAAGCAAGCACTTTTGCAGAGCTTGTGTCTACCGGTATCATGCAACCTGGGGCCTTCTTAACATCTAATGCCATTAACAAACTTCTACAAAACTTTTGGGGGCGCAACCCAAATGAACCTGACGAATCCCCTCTACTCACCTCATTACTCACTATAGGAAACACAAAGGGCAGCATTACTAAATTATATAAAATACTCCTAACAGATACCTGTACTGCACTGACCCAAGTTAAAAACCGCTGGGATGGTGTCCTCCCACACCAGTCGACCAGAAGTCCTGGGAAGCTGCCCTCACCACGATTAAATCCATATCCCGTAACGTTAGACTGAGATACACTCAATTCAATTACATCCACCAAGCACATCTATCTCCGGCCCGTATCAACAAAATATACCCAAACTCTAAACCAAATGCCCTAGATGTGCTACCCCCACTGCTAATTTCTACCATATGGTTTGGGAATGCCACACAATAAATACTGGCTGGTGCCGCATTACCGAGACGGTAGCAGACATAATAGATAACATGCTTGCACCCACACCAGAATCCTGCTTGCTGGGTATACGATACCGGGGCAAGAATGAAAAACACACTCACAAGTTTATAGATCTTGCATTTGTAATATACAAGCGATTGATCGCTACACACTGGAAGGCCCCTATTGCCCCCCCCTATTCCGCCTGGCTTGCAGCCTTGCACAGCTCAACACTAGCAGAGGCCTACACTCTAAGACAGCTGCAACTTAGAGGCCAGATACAAGAGGCTGCCAAACACTGGGACCACTTTGTAGTACAAATAGAGGCTAGAGATGATAAATACACCCCTTGAAATACGTGGCAGGAACAAAATGCCCTTCTAGTAAATACTTAACAATCACGACAAGGGCCATATCACACTTGACGTAATACCCCAGTTGATCTCGTCATATTAGCCCAAAAACATACAGTTGGATAACAAGCGTAGTTCCACCCAGATGCGAACATGTAAGTTGATAGTGGCTGCCGATGCTTTGTCAGCCCTGCCCTCGCCCCATTACAAACCACATAACGCCCAAGCAAAGCATTAACATATTTCACGCCTACACAGCTGAATGTTACCGCAATCACTTAGAATACCATTAAACATACTTAAGCAAAACTATAGATATGCCTATTGTTATAAAATGCACCAAGTTAAGTTGTATGTCAGTACATTAAACTGTAACCGTACTGTATAGAAATTACAAGTACGCGTAGAGGCACATGAAAAGAGAAAATGTTTACTCTCTTACTAATTCAAGTGAAATGTACTGCTGTTTGTGTGTTGTGTTTAATAAACAGATAAAAAAAATAAAACAAAGTCAATGCCAAGGCCTCCGAGAATAGGTTAATGATTTATATACCGGGGTCCACTGCTGGCCAGGTTGGCCAAATAAAGGAGCACATCGTCTGCATATAGGGTGATGCAGTCTCCCCTCCCAGTGTGCCAGGCATAACCATGAATCCTCTCTTATGACCTTTGCCAGTGGTTCAATTGCTAGCACGAAGAGGAGCGGGGATAAAGGAGAACCCTGGTGGGTTCCACGCCGGATGGGGGAGGGGGTCAGTGACTACTCCATTCATCTGAACCGGAGATGATGGATTGGAGTAGAGGAGCTGCACCAACCTCCAATATTTAGGGCCAATCCCTGCTTTTGTTAGCACTTGAAAAAGGTATGATCAATTGACCATGTCAAATTTCTTCTCGAAGTCTATGAGAAGCAGCACCAGTTGAGGGGACAAAAGATGGCGGTAGAAAAAGGCCCCATGAAACCATAGAAGGCAGTGTTGAGTATTTCTGGTGGGAATGAAGCCCCATTGACCTGGTAGATTATGGACTGCAACACACTACATAACCGGTTGGCCAGTATAGTGGAGAAGATTTTGATGTCAATTTTGGAAAGTGAGATGGGACGATAGGCAGAGCAGCACACTGGGGGTGGCCGCGACTTTGGGAGCACTACAATCGCGGCTTGGTCGAGTTTCAAAGGGAAAGCTCCTTTCTGCATGCTTCAGCATATACATTTAGCAAATGTGGGGCTAACTGATCCCTATATTTACCATAGAATTCTGCGGAGTAACCATCGGGACCCAGCGTTTTGCCCTGGGCCAGGCCCGAGATAGCTGCATTGATTTCTTTCAGCGTGATGGATTCATCAAGTTGCTCTTGCTCAACAACAGAGGTTCAGGGGAGGGACCCATCATGTAGGAGTGGGGCCTCCCATTCCGATCCGGGTCGTGGTCGCTCTACATAAAGCTTGGCATAGTAGGCGGCAAACCCCCGGGCAATAGACGGGGCGTCTTACAGGAGCTGCATGAGTCGTCCGGTATGATTCTGCTAACCAGAGGTCGAGATGCCAGCCAGGACAGCAGTTTACCATTCCCCCCCACCCATATACCCGGGCGGTCGAGGCTCGCCCCATATGTTTTGTGGATTCAAGAGAAAGATGGTGGATTTCTTCCCTTATCAACACCAGTTGTCTGGTGGTAGTTGCATGGGTGGTAGGAGAAAGCTGCATCTCCAGATGTAATGCTGGGCTTCGAGTCTTGCTACCTCCTGGAGTTTGGCATGCTCCCTCACCCTGAGAAGGTGTCTGGCATGTCCTCGAATGGTGGCCTTACATGCCCATAGAGAGCCCATAAAGAGTCCGGCGAGTGCACTGAGCCAACATGATGTGTGTAGTAGTGTATTAGTGTGCGAGCTCCTCGCTCAGGGCTTGAGCATAGGTTTCATCCTGAAGGTGCCAAGCATTTAAGCGCCACGTGGGGATTTGGGTCATGTTTTCGTGCGCGTATAGTGAGCTGCTGATGTGTGCGTATATTGCCTCACTCTAGGATGCCTGACACTGCACACATCACGTAAGCCCAGGCCATCACACCCTACGGTGCAGTTGCCTGGCTCAGGCGCCTCAACCCGGAGATGGAGTGCCTGTCGCATCTGGCTCTGGGTTCATGACCACGCTGAAGTCACCTCTCAGAAGTGTTAATCCCAGTGGAAGTTGTAATATAACTTCTTGGAGAGTATCCAAGAATTGCCCCAGTGCGCCAGGGGGGAATAAACACTCAAGAGATTAACTGGCTGGCCATTCAGCATCCCAGATGTGGACACATATTGACCCTGCGGGTCTAGTTTAATCGTAGTGGTCGTCATAGGAAGTGTGCGATGCAGCAGTATTGCTACTCCCCTAAAGCCCCTGGAAAAGCCTACGTGGTATACCCTGTCGTAGCCACCACACGGTAGCATGGAGCATTGTGTGCCCATCTAGTGTGTCTCTCAAAGCAGCAATATAGAAGAGGTAAAGCGTTGGGCGGCACTAAAAACCACTGAGCGCTTGATCTCATCTAAAAGGACACTGACGTTCCAGAAGATTACTGTAGAAGGGAGCCTAGGATTATGCGAGGGTACAGTGTGCAAGTGCATTAAGGACTGCATATATGGCTGGTTCCCCGGGGGAATGGATCTGCAGGCCGAGAGCCCAGCTCTGGGTGTCTTGCATATAAAGGAAACCTGATGGCATGGTATGACCTCCTGAAAGGAATAGATTAGCACACAGAAAACTTAACTTTAACCAACTATCGAACCTTGGTGCAAATAACTCTCGAAACCCTTCCAAGTGCCCCCTCATACTTCCATCCCTGAAGCATCTGTCGCCCAAGAACACAGACCCAAAATCAAAGTGTCTGAAACAGGTGTGGAGTGGTGGACGGCTCCAGGACGCTGGATTACTGTAATAAAGCTCCCATCGTGACCCCATTGTCAGCCAGAATATCTCCCCCTCATCCCCGCCAGCATAGATAGGAAATCATGGTTTGTCATCCATGTTATACGGGGAAGGGTGTCCGGCTAAGATGTTCCTTTGATTGATCTGACAAGGGCTGTTCTCCCTCGGTATAAGCAAATGGGGCTGATCCCAGGAGAGGCGAGGACTCGGAGGTGTCTGGCCCCGGTGATAGGGATGCACTCATTTGCTTTCTCCTGTGGGACCGTGTACAGCCTTGCCTTCGCCTTGTCCCCTACGGAGTACTCCTAGGGTGGAGGGGGCCCCTACTAGGCCCACATGGTGTTCCTCGGTTGGCCGGTCCCAAGCAATGTCTGGCGAGTCAAAGAAAAAGGATTTGCCATTCAATAAGACCTTGAGACGTGCGGGAAACAAAAGCTGCATCGCTCTAAGCTTTTCTTTAATTGCCTCATATGAACAATGTTTATACTGCACCTCATGTATATAGTCCAGAAAGATGAGAATTTTGGAGCTTTCCCACCGAAGGTCATACTGCACTCTCGCCTCTTTGAGAATAACATATTAGTCTTTAAAGTTGAGGAACCTGGCAATCATCGGTCGCCTCTGCCCCACCAGAGGAGGTTTAGGAGTGAGTGCTCTGTGGGCCCGTTCGAGTGCAAACCAGGGGGACGGTCTGTTATCCTTATAGAGGTTTTGAGCCGCTCCTCCAAGAACTCAGCGGCAAGTCTTCTCCACTGCCTCTGGGAATCCTATAAAGCGCAAATTGTTGCGCCTGGAGTGATTTTCAGCATCCTTGGCCCTATTGTGAAGGTCACCTGTGTGGGTCAGCAGCGGGCTACTTTTGATTTATGCTCTGTAACATCAACCTCTACTGTGAAAACACAGTCTTCCACCTTTTTAATTCAGCCCACTGCTGCCCGCAAGTCTTGACGTAATAGACCCACTTCCTCACATACTTCTCCAATCTTGGTCTCTAAAGCCTGTTGTGAGGATTGGATAGCCTGCAGGATTGTGTCCAGACCCTCTATCTCAGGCGCTCCCTGTGCCGAGGTGTGGGATCCATGGGGGGAAACATCCTGAACAACTAGGTCTAAACCACTACTTGCCTGAACCACTACTGCTAAACAACTAAAAAGTCTCTACAACTAAGTACTGAACAACTACTGTCTAAACAACAATTGTGCCTGAATAACAATTGTCTGAACAACAAATTTTAAGGTAAGGTTTTCTTTTTGGTTTTTATGGTTTATTAGTTGTTTAGAATATATATATATATATATATATATATATATATATATACATATATATATTAGTTGTTCAGGCAATTGTTATTCAGGCACAATTGTTGTTTAGACAGTAGTTGTTCAGTACTTAGTTGTAGAGACTTTTTAGTTATTTAGCAGTAGTGGTTTAGGCTATAGTTGTTTAGGACCTAGTTGTTCTGTCACATATTCTCCATGGGGGCCCGTTTGGGTGGTAAACTGGTCAATATGCTGCTGGGACGCGGACGGCTGCTTACTAATTTTTTCCTTCCCCATTGTGTGCCTGAATAGGCCCGGGAGCCTTGGATGCTGGTTCGCTGCCCCTCCCTCACGGTGCGGTAAGCAGGCATACCCAACTCCAATTACTGGGGAGGGTTCAGATCGCCCCTCGCTGGGTCTAGCCCTTCACCTGTCTCTGTCTGCAGGGGCTCTTTCCAGAGGAAGGATCGACTCTGGGGGAATCGTGTTTCCAACCAGGATCTTGTGCCTTTGTGCGCGAGTCAGAGGATCCGGGGGAGGAGGGACGGGATCTCACATGTCATTCACCTCCTCATGGCCTCCCCTCTCATGCAAGCAGTCCCTTTAGGGTTCCTAGTGGGCACACAAGCTGGTCCACGAGACCCCTTTGGATCCATCCATCCAGTGTACCCATGCTCCACTCTGCTCAGTACACGTGCTCTGGCCCTGGGCTGGCTACTGTTACTCACCGGGCGATCGGATGGGTGCCTTTCCCATAGGCCCTCCACTCTGGGCCATCTCAGCTGTGCGTCAGCAGCCCCCCCAGATCAGGCCACAGTGTTAGCAGGTAACATGCGTTCTCTTCTGTAGGACTCTCCGTGCCACCCTATCCTCCGATGCGGGCACCACTCTGGCCTTGCGCCAGTCCCACGTCAGTGCAGCCAATCTTCTTTTTCCATGCGGTCGAATGTGGGCTCAGTCTGCGTCACATCCCCCAGCCTCACTCATATCCTGGGGGTCAGCAGGGAAGGTGCTCAGGGCCTCAAGCCGTCATCTCGTCAGCCGCCCCTCACTGCCGGGCCTCACAGCTGGCTGCACCTCCCTCCTTCCTTCTTTGTCCCCCTGTCTTGGGGACGGAGGCAGCAGCAAGCACACAGAAGGTGGGCGGCCGATCCCTTCAGGCCCTACCGTGCAGGCTGCAGCGCTTCACCTCCAGTCCAAGCCCACCTCATCAGGTGCGGGCTATTGGGCAGGGCTCCTCCCCCTGGGCTTCAGGCTCCCCCGGCGTAGCAGTCCCCGACCGGAGCAATCAGAGGGGGTTCCGCCTCATCTTCAGACGCAATGAGTGCAGGGAACTAGGGCTGATGGTGGCGGATGTCGGAGGGGTCCGGAGCGCTCTCAAATTGAGACCGCCATCTTGACGCCCTATGCCACGCCCCTAAACTGATTTCTTAATGCAGAAAAGGCCCCCCCTTACCTACCTTGTAGGTAGGCCATGGTGCTATGTGATTAAAACTTGAGACATGTTCTTGACAGTTTCAATGAGTTAGATGTGCATTGGCAGACCCCTAGGCTCAGTTAGATATGCAGAGTCCAATCATACTGCAACTCGTGTACCTACTTAGAAAAGGGTAGAAGCACGTAGATACGCAGTCAGACACCAAAACAGCCACTCATACAGTGATGCGCACATGCAAATAGTAGCTGTGCATACTACAGTGTCAGGCAACTGCTGAGAGAAGCTAGCTCCCATTTAGAAAAGTACTGCTTTAAACATGGGTCAGGCCTACTATCGCTGAGCCTGAGATTGTAGTTTTAAACGTCAGCTACACTTGGCAGTGGATAACCTGGTTGACGAATCTTGAACTAATCTTTTACTGCAGAAATGTCACCCCTCACCTAGGCTGTAGGTAGGACATCAAGCATGGTGCTATGTAAATAAAAGTTGAGACATGTCGTTGACAGTTTCACTGAGTTAGGCATACCACTATGCCCAGTTACATATGCAGAGTCCCACTAATACTGCAACTCATGTACCTCCTTATAAGAGGACAGAAGTTCTCAGACAGGCAGTCAGACACTGAAACAGCAAGTTATACATTGATGCACACATACAAACAGCAGATGTGCATACTACAGTATGAGAACCAGTTGCTAACTTATACCCTCACACTTATTTTTAGCCAAGTGCTCACACAAGCTAGTCTCCCACCCAGAAAACTACTCCTTTAAACATAGGTCGGGCCCACTAATACTGAGCCTGATAGTGCAGTTTTTAACATCAGCTCAGTTTGGCAGTAGAAAACCTGCTTGACAAGTCTTGAACTGAATTCGTACTGCAGACACGTAGGCTATCAAGCATGGTGCTATGTAATTAAAAGGTGAGACATGTCCTTGACAGTTTCACTGAGTTAGATGTGCATTGGCATACCCCTATTCCCAGATACATATGCAGAATATTGCAACTCATTTACCTACTTACAAGAGGATAAAAGCACTCAGACACTCATACATTGATGCACACATCCTAACAGCATCGCTGCATACCGCAGTATTAGAACTAGTTACTAACTGATACATTCAGTTACATTTGTAGGCAATTACTGAGAGAAGCTACCCTCTGATCCAGAAAGTACTCCTTTAAACATGGGTTGGGCCTACTACTTCTGTGCCTGGGAGTGTAGTTTTAAACATCAGCTCAATTTGGCAGTGGAATCCTGCTTGATAAGTCTTGAACGAACCTCTTTCTGCAGAAATGTCACCCCTTGTCTAGGCTATAGTAAGGCCATCAGGCACGGTGCTATGTAATTAAAATATAACCGTTCACAATCAAATGGTTAAGAATTTAAGAATATCTAAAGAGAAGCTAATTATATATTTTAGTTTTCTCATTACAGATATCTACTTACACTTAAAGAAGAAGTAACTCGCAATACCATCAAAAAGTGTAACAAGAAAGCAAAAGAGAAAAAAATATTATTTAATCACAAATGTGAAAAAAGGACAAAAAGCAGAAAATAGAAGGAAAGAAAAAAGAGCAGCTGGTAAGGGAACAAAAACCTTTAAAAAAAAGAGCATGTCGAAAACTGGAAAGTGAGCAAAAGCAAGTACATTGAAATTAATGTTTTAAACTTGCTAAGAAAGGAGGTAGAGCATTGAAGGATAAAGCAGATACTTTAACCAAAAGACAGGAGCAGTTTAAAGAAATAAGAGTTAGAATGTTTCTTTGTAGGGTAATTCAGAATCTCATGAAATGTATGAAGAAATATAAAAGGAAAAGAGAATTAATCAAACTAACGGAATATGTTGAAACTGTAGTTGATAAGGCCTTTGCCCTGAACAGGAAACTATTTATTTTGATTCAGAATGAGAACACTGGATGAAATAGTGTCAAGTATGAACAAGAGAAGCCAAACGAAACAATGTTTAAATTAAATAGAAGTAATTTCTGTAAAATATTCAGTGGTGATTGGAAACATACTTCTAGTATAAAACCCTATTTGAATGAGGAAAGCTATTTCCAAGAGAATACATTAGTGCATACAGTTGAAACATATGGGCGATGTTATGAGAGGAAGGATGGTAGTCCTATTCCAAAAGAGAACATGGTACCTAGAAATGTAGAGGAAGTTATAGCTGAAGAGGTTCAGGAAAGGTGCAAACAGCCACCTGTGTATAAATGGAATTGTAGCAGTACAAGCAGTATACAGCATGAATACATTCATTTATTTAGATATTTTCTTCGTACATTTCCTTGCAAAAGTTTGAAGAGTAAAATATGTTTGACAAGGTTTAGATCCATGCAAAGTAAAGAAATACACCAATTTACAAGGACATTCACTAGCATGTTTGTCAAAGTAAGTGTGTCACAGCACCTTTCATTATTTTAGAATGTTAGCTGCACATCACTCTAGAATGACAACTTTTGTTAGGAGGCTTTACTATGTAAAAACTCTTACTCTATGCTTAGGAGACATGAATAGGGTTATTTTACATGGCACAGTTGTAGATGTATAAAGAGTTTGTGTGGATGTTCAGTTTTGATTCTTTGGTCCTGAACAAGAGTGTAGGGAAAATGAGGAGTTTCAATGTGCAGGTATAGCCGAACAGGACACAGTAATTAATGTTGATAACTTTACAGAAAAAAATAGGAAGCTTAACACAGCTTTTCCTGAGAAGCCAAACTATATTTGTATATGTTGTTGACGCACTCAATACAAAAGTCAAACTCATAAAGTTGAACTATATTCAAAAAGTGAAGAAGAAAACATAGCAGAGATAAGTGGGAAAGATTTGCAGCTTATCTGTTTGTAGAGGAATGCTTTGATTTGGGCTTGGAGTTGTGTACTTGCCATTAGGATTCAAAAATAATATTGCAACTACAGGGGTACAGGAGATTTTGAGGATGCACTTATTATTTTAGTCAATGGTGTTCCTACAAAACGCAAAAATATATGGCAAGAATTAGTAAATGTAAATAATGTAAAAAAGCAACATTATACCTACTAGAAAAAAACAAGAATTACAAAAATACAGATCTTCTTCAAGATATAACACATAGGGGGTCGTTACGATCTCGCCGGATTTCGGCGCTGACGGTCAGCAGAAGACCGCCAGCATGCAGAACCCCCCGCTGGAGACATAATATCCATCCAGCTGGGCCGGCGGGGGGAAACAGTGTTTCTGCCAGCTGGCCCAGCTTGAAGCAGGGCCGGAACATTGACGCCAGCTCCAAATGGAGCTGGCGGCAATGTAGCGGTGTGGTGGGTGCAGCCGCACCCGTCGCGCATTTCACTGCCCGTAAGTCGGGCTGTGAAATGCGCGAAGGGACTGTGCATGGGGACCCCTGCACTGCTCATGTCAAGTGCATGGGCAGAGCAGGGGCCCCCAGCGGGGCCCCTGAGTCACTCATTCCGCCAGCCTTTCCCTGGCGGTGTAAATGGTGGAATCAGACTCATTATCCGGCAGGTATTATCCAGCGGGCAGTGCTGCCCAGTCGGATCAGAAACACCACCACTGCCAGGCTGCCTGGTGGCAGGAGCCTGGCGGTGGCAGTGTTTCATCCGTGACAGTTCTGCCATGTTCATTATATGGCGGTCTGAACCACCATGCCGTTGGCGGCAATTACCGCCACAGCCGGCATGGCGGTGCAGACCGCCATGTTCATTATGAGGATCATATAGAAGATGAAACATTACTGTAAAGGTGGATCGATCAAGATCAGAAGGAATTTATGATCACTACAGCATCCATCCTCTTCATTCTAAAGACATAATTGGTGATGCAATTGATCTTTTTCAAATGAAGCAATCTAAAGGAGCTCCATAAGTGTCTGGGGAAAAAGTTTAGAAAGTTGGAGTTTTCCACAGCTGTTTCCCACTAAAGAAGGTGGGCACAATGAGGCCAATCCTGTACAGATACCAGCAGCTGAATACCGCTCAATGAGATTATATTCTGAAGATCCTAGATTTCGCCAGTGTATTCCATATATATTTCATGATCTGTTTGAAAGTGACTTATCTGGACTTTCATACGCTGTTATCCATATACTGAAGACAGGAGTAAATCTTCAAAACCTTTCTGCAAAAGAGTTTGTTAAGAAATGTTTATGAAAAGGATGAAAAGTTGGAGTACATCTTGAATTATTTGATGGCATGTCAATGTGGTACCAACGAGTATTGGTACCATTGCCACAGTGAGCTGAAATGTATGCTAAGAAACCAAGATACACCTACTTTGTTCCTGACACTCAGTTGTGCTGAGAATGCATGGGAGGATTTCCTTCCATTTTTAAGAGACGTAAACTCCAGTATTAAAGACATTGAACTGAAGACAGCAGAAAACCCTGTTCCTTGTATCCCGCTAATGTTTGCAGATACTTTAACCATCGATTTCAAGCTATGATGTCTTTCATCTGACACAAGTCGAACCCTCCTCTTGATGATGTAACTAATTTCTTTTGGCATAAAGAGTACCAAGCAAGAGGTACTCCTCATGTTCACATGCTGTTATGGATTGAATATCCACTAAGATTTGGAATAGACAGTGACAGTGATGAATTTGTCCTATAATTTACTGAACAGTATGTTGAAAAAGGTTTGCAACAAGTTCTGCAGTTCCAAAATCATAGATGTGGGAAGTACCTGTCATCATTTTAGAATGTTAGCTGTACATCACTCTAGAATTAAAACTTTTGTTAGGAGGCTTTAGTATGTAAAAACTCCTGCTCTATGTTTAGGAGACATGAATAGAGTTCTTTTGCATTGCACAGTTGTAGATGTACAAAGAGTTTGTGAGGATGGTCAGTTTCGATTCCTTGGTCATGAACAAGAGTGTACGTTAAATGAGGAGTACATTTCATACAAGATGCTGTTTTGCATCCCCTCGACCTGTGATTTCAGAAGGAAGAGTAAACAGCTTTCTGTCTGCAGTGAGACATACATTGTTGCACAAGTCACCAAAAAAATACATAAAGCTTAAGAACAGAGACTTCAAAGTACATTAATGTTTATAATCCAGTCATTTTAAGGATGTGGAATGCATACATGGACATACAGTTTGTAGCAGGTAACTCTATTGCTGTTTCTCAGTACGTCACATCATATATCACAGAATCTGAGAAGATAGAAATGAAGGAGATGTGGGAGGAGATATCTGCAGAGAAGAGTCTTACTAAGAAATTGTATAGTTTTAGCTTGATAATGCTTTCCT
Organism: Pleurodeles waltl; assembly: GCF_031143425.1. Classification (NCBI taxonomy): domain Eukaryota; kingdom Metazoa; phylum Chordata; class Amphibia; order Caudata; family Salamandridae; genus Pleurodeles; species Pleurodeles waltl. Next base: position 1,950,332,453 of record NC_090440.1, read on the forward strand.
TCAGGTAAATTGTATCTTATGAGTGTGCAGATAGGGTGATCCCATCTGGTTTGTTCTTGAAGTCTAGAGGAATTGTTTGGGTAAGTCTAAGCCTTGCCAACATGCAAAACAGAGTGTTGAAGTCTCTCTCAGAAATTCAATACCTAGCAGACTTTGATTCGCACAGTACAGATGTTATAAAAACAAATATGTTGGATACCTACTATCCCAAAAAAAGTCCACACCTCAAAAATGTCTGTCTTTATGAAATTCTGCAACACTATAGGCACAGAAATAATGTGTCAGAAAACAATGATGAAAGCAAATATGCTGTTTTTGGTTGTGACAGCTGTTTGGTTTGGCATGCAAAAGATAACTTAATAGACCATAGAAAACTTACTTTTCAAACTAATGAGAAAAAAATAATTTTTCTACTTAGCATTTCTCCAGCTATTAAAACCCTGGTGTTCTGAAGCTGAGTTACTTGGGCAATATGACTGCTATAAAGACTCTTTCAATGCTGTAAAAGACAGGATTGAGTATCCAATATTTCCCAATTACCTGGAAATGTTAAATGAAGAAATTCAACAAGAGGAAGCAATTGCTACTGAGATAGCAAAGGATAGTAAACAAAGCAGCCAGAGTTCCGGACCTCTCAGTCAAGATCCTCTTCGACACCCACTAATTGAAAATGAAGCTGCCATAAGTAATGAATAAGATGGCGACAGCAATGCAACAAGCAAAAGACGAAAATGTTGACTTGCAACAGTTAGTAGAACAACTGCATGATGAGCAGAAACAAATATATATGGAAGTCAAAGAAAAAATAGAGCTTGGAATCCTCCACGAAAAAACAATCAATGGAAATGTTGAAGTTTTAAATCAATTCTTTTGTATGTCAGTGGACAAGCTGGCACTGGAAAAAGCTTTTTAATACAAGTTCTCACTAGTTATGTACAGAAGACTATAAACTCTATTTTGTTGTGTGTAGTAACAGCCCCTACTGGATTAGCTGCACACAACAGTAAAGGAACTACCCTGCATCATCTACTTATGCTACCTTTTGAACACAATAATAAACTGGAATACCAAAAGTTATCTGGTGACGTTTGTCCCAAAGTTTTAAGAGTCTTGAAGAAATTAAAACTTTTAAGCATCAATGAGGTGAACATGGTTTCAAACGTAATGCTCGCCTATGTGCATTTAAGAATGCAACAGATACTGAAGACAGAGTATGATGTACTTTTGGGATGAAAGTATCTAATTGTTTTTGGTGATTTATTGCAACTCATCCCCAATGGCATAACGAAGCTGAAGGGAGCCACCCTGCACAGAACACAGAGGGGAACCCCCTCCAGACTCACTTAGGCCAGGTGCTCTGCTGAGAGGGCCCCTTGAAGCTCGCCCCCCCCCCAGCACCACAGGGGCGGCAGGGGGCTTTTTTACGCCACTGCTTACCCCTGTGAAAGGATAGCCTGTGTTTAAGGCACTCTTACATGAAGAAACTCGTAATTATTTAGGAAGCATGGAAATGTAAATATTTGGTTGAATTTCCAATATAAAGAACTAATTAGAAAAATGTGTCAAGCATCTGATATGCAATATGGAAGTATTCTGAAGGATATTAGAGTAGGAATACTGCCAAAAGAAGAAAAGCGTTGCTTGCAAACTTGACCAATAAGGAACATAGGGCCAGATGTAGCAAGCCGTTTGCATGTTGCAAACTGCGAAAATTGCAGTTTGCGCCATGCAAACGGCCTCAAGCGATGCTCATTCCCAAATTGCGAGTCGGTACCGACTGCAATTTGGGAATGCGACTCGCAAATAGGAAGGGGTGTTCCCTTCCTATTTGCGACTCGCATCGCAATTCAGAGTTGCTTTGTGACCACGAATGCGGTCGCAAAGCAACTCGCAGTTACCACGAGTGTCACACTGGTGGTAACTCATTCGCAAAAGGGAAGGAGTCCCTATGGGACCCCTTCCCCTTTGTGAATGTCGACAAAAATATTTTTTCAGAGCAGGCAGTGGTCCTATGGACCACTGCCTACTCTGAAAAAAACGAAACCAAATGGTTTCGGTATTTTTTTCATTTTGCAACTCGTTTTCCTTTAAGGAAAATGGGCTGCAAAATGAAAAAATAAAACTGCTTTATTTAAAAAGCAGTCACAGACATGGAGGTCTGCTGACTACAGCAGGCCACCATCCCTGTGAGTGCAGGGACTCGCTATGGGGTCGCAAAATGCAACCCACCTCATGAATATTGATGAGGTGGGTCTTTGCGTCCCCATAGCGAATCGCAGAAGGTGTCTGAGACACCATTCTGCATTCGATTTTGCGACTTGCAAATTGCGAGTCGCTCAGACTCGCAATTTGCAAGTCGCAAAATCGGATTTTGCTACATCTGGCCCATATTTTCTTCTAACAAATCTGCAGCACAGCTAATGTTTGAATTTATTCCACAACAAAAATCCATTGTGTGTCTAATGCCTACTCTTCAAGAATGTACCTCTTCTAATGAACAATTACTACAACTGGAGAAAGACCAAATATTGGAATTGACGTCAGTTGATAAAATTGAACACCAGGGAGTGACAGCCTTGGAAAAGATCGTTTCCAAAACAGCAGGATTAGAAAAGTGTTTATGTGTTTTCAAGAACTGTGGGGTGATTAAGCGGCATAACCTAACTGTTGAGGAAGGATTCGTTAATGGAGCAATGGGTAAAATAATTGATTTAATTTTGTATCCAAACAGAAATGAGGTTGAATACCTAGCAATTAAATTTGATGAACTTGAAGGTGTAAAACAGATAGCAAGGTCTGTTGTGCTTTTCTTGCTTGTAAAAGACTTGTATTTTCGCAGAAAGCAGTTTTCAATATTTCAAGCATATGCTGTAACAATACATAAGTGTCAAGGTTTAAGTTTAGATGCAGCATTTATTAATATTGGTAGCACCGTATTCAAGGAAGGTATGTCATATGTAGCATTGTCATTAGTTAGAACTTTGTTCAGTTTGTATCTGATAGAGTTTGATGACAAAAATGCTGATTCCAGGTGTGTGATAGAGTATAACTGTTTGAGAAGCCTGTATGCTCCTCATTTAGGACAGTATGCAGTTTACGAAAAGAATAGAATCTTACTGAAATGAAAGATTTCAAAGGAACATAGTGATGTTCCTGAGAAAAAGAGGAAAAAAGAGAAGAAAGAAGCATTAAAAAAAATACTAAAAATACTGGTGTAATTGTTGGTTACCAGTTCTCAAACCTCTCTAGAGTCAACTGTTATGCCAATGTAGTTAATCTCTTTATCTCCTCTGGTTCATGCAATTAAACAGAAAAAGATTGTGCTCTGGACTCTTTACCTTATTAGAATGCTTATGCGGTGATAAAACAAAAACATAATCTGCATCTTTTTTTAGTGATCTTGCAGAGCTGTGCACTGGATCTGTGCACTTCACTCAAAACCATTCAAGAAGATGCACAGGAATTCTTGATAGTCCTACTTGGTATCTTAGGAGAAGAGATGGTACCTATTGATAACCTATTTGGACTACGTTACTCATGGCAGCTTGATTGCGAAAATTGCTCCTTTTCTTCAAAAACAGAAATAGATTCAGAACGATTTATCTACTTAACTCTACAAGACTGTAAAACTGTCAGTTTTGAGATATTGTTTAAAGATGCATCACAGAATAATACCTGCACAAAATGTAACTCAGATCTTCTATCAACTTTGGATATAAGATCACGCAATTATATCATCCTAATGCTACAGCAATGTACTGCAGATGGAACTAAACTGGAAACACAAATTACACATTTTAAAGCTGGACAAATCTTTATTTCTGGTTCAACATATGGCTGTATAGCTATTATTTTTCATGAAGGAGTAAGGATTACATCTGGACACTACACTGTCTACTTACAAAATACAACTGGATGGATAGAGTGTAATGATAGCACCCTTATAATCAAGCAGAGATTACCCTATAGACTGCCAAATTTTTACCATTTCTTTCTTGAACCAAAATTCTACGAAGGATTACTACTGAAAAAATAGAATAGTACACTTCTGGGACTTCTAAAACAACATGTTAAGACATTATATGGCCTACCAAGGGTAATGTCTTCATAATGGATTTTAAATCTTGAAATATACTTACTCTTGCAAGAAAACAACAGAGATACCACTAAATTTGAATCACAGATCACAAACTACAAACCAGGGCAATCATCTACAGAAGACAAAACAAAATGGTGCTAAATTTATGTTTGAGGAAAAGTTGGAAAAACATGAAAAGAATCACATCACTGAAATACTCTACTACTGTCTAATGGATTACCATATTTAATAACATCATGAGGCCTACCAGGGGTGATGTCTTTATATGCATTTTCACCTACCACTATAATTCATACACATTAATTGTATTATAAAACTATAATATGCATTATATTATTTAACAAGTATACGTAAAACAGTTAGATAAATATTTGTAGTGAGTGTGATTCATAGTAATGTTAATTTGAAATAACATGCTATGTACATACAGGTTTTTTTTAAAGTTCATATGACTGTTTCCCCTCACTGTTCTGTGATGAGTATCTATATACACTTAATTTATAGCATTAAATTAATAGTAATTAATATTAATATTGTAGTAACGTATAGAAGCTGAGAACAGTGAGGAAGGGAAATTAAGATGCTTAAATAATATGTATAATTGATATACAAATATGTAAATTTCTTGTGTTTATTATTAACAGTGCTTTTTATATTACTGATCATAATAGTAGAATAGACAAAGGTATAATATGAAACTTTTATATATATTAATGTTTTCTTTCTTTTTTGAAGTTTAATGGACCTATTGTTTTGTGGTACTGTAGGTAAAAAAGTACATCTTTCACCATTCATAAACTATCTATAAATATTCACAACTAAGCATAGATAAGTATACTGCCGCACTAACATACACTATTGAAAACACTTATATAGCCACATGTATACTTTTATATACACTAACTCACCAAATGAAAGACTCATTTATACACTAACACACCCAGGCACACACGTATACATAGACTGACACACCCAGTCACACACTGACTTATATGCTGACACACCAAGAAAAAACACTAATGCATATACTAACATACCCAGGCAAACACTGATGCACACACTGACACACCTAGATACACACTCATGGATACACTATCACACCAATAAATACACCAGTCAATACACTGACATACACAGGCATACACTGATTTAGATGGTTGCTCACAAAGAAACACACCAATGTACACACTAACACACACTGACTCACACTGATTCATACTGATACAACCAGGCACACACTGATGCATACACTCACATCCCCAGACACACTCTGATGCTAAGCTGCCACAGCCTGGAACACAATCATGCATCATACACTGACACACCCAGGCACACATTCAAGTGTGCACTTACACATCCTTGTATACACTGATGCATACACTCATACCCACAGGTACACTCTGGTGTACATGCTGACACACCCAGGCACACAGTCATGCATACACTGACTCTTCAAGGCACATACTGACACACACAGGCACACACTGATGCATACATTGACACACCCAGGGAAACACCAATACACACACTGTCACACCCAAGCACACACTGATGCATACGCTGACACAAACAGACACATACTGGTACATAGACTGACACACTCAGACATTAAATGAACCACACAGTCAGAGACACACTGACGCATAGAGTGACACAACCACATACACACACATACATACACTAACACACCCAAGCATACTCTAACGCATACACAAACACACCCATACACACTCTGATACATACGTTGACACACCTATGCACACATTCATGCATACACTGGCACACCCTTGCACACAGTAATTCATACACTGAGACACCCAGGCACACACTGATGCATACACTGACACAACCAGACACACACTGACGCACAGACTAACACACTCAGGCACATTCCGATGCATACGCTGTCACACCCAGGCACACATTCATGCATACACTGACATGGCCAGGCACACATTCATGCGTACACTGACACACCATTGTACACACTGACACATACACTCACACCCCCGGGTACACTCTGATGTATATGCTGACACACATAGGCACACAGTCATGCATACACTGACACTTCCAGGCACACACTGACAAACGCAGGCACACATTGATGCATATGCTAACACTCGTTCAACAAACATATATCAATGCTCATACTAACAGGTGCATACAATGACATACAAACAAAAAAACATATAGTCCATCTTTCTTATAACCAGATAAGACGGTTTGAACAAGAACCTTTTATATATTTATTTTTTGTTTTCAGGAACATTTTTTATTTGATTTTCCAATTAATTTTTGTTTTTTTTGGCTTTTTAAAATAGAAACTTCTTAGAACAAAAACAACAATAACAAGGTGCACGGAATCAGTGCAAAGGGAATAAACTTTTTTTTTAAGGAACACTTATGGCACCACTTTGCTGCAAGTATAGCTGAAAAGGAATGCTCTCCAACTGATATTACTTTATTGCACTTCTGGCAAAAAGTGTTCATGTCCTTCAAACCCAGTATCACAGCTGGAAAAGCCTCAGTGCAAGACACTGCAATTGTATCTCCCACCTGGAGCGCTTCAGTTTGCAGCTGAGATGCCTCCCCACGCTCCTTCTCAGCAGGGGTGCATCACTTGTAGGTGCTTTAACATTAATGTTGTCCCATGGCTGTACTTTGTGGAGGTGCCACCGAATAACATTTTATCGCACACCTTGTACTGAACTTGGGGCCAGATGTAGGAAGTTCCGATTCGCAAAATCGGATGCACAACGGTGTCTCAGACACCGTCTGCGATTCGCTATGTGGTCGCAAAGACTCACCTCATTAATATTAATGAGGTGGGTCGCATTTTGCGACCCCATAGCGAGTCCCTGAACTCACAGGGATGGTGGCCTGCTGAAGACAGCAGACCTCCATGTCTGTGACTGCTTTTTAAATAAAGCAGTTTTTTATTTTATTTTGCAGCCCGTTTTCCTTCAAGGAAAATGAATAGCAAAATAAAAAAAATAACGAAACCATTTGGTTTCGTTTTTTCAGAGCAGGCAGTGGTCCGTTGGACCACTGCCTGCTCTGAAAAAACATTTTTGGCAACATTCACAAACATTCACAATGCGAATGGGTTACCACCAGTGTGACACTGGTGGTAACTGCGAATTGCTTTGCGACAGCATTCGCGGCCACAAAGCAATTTAGCATCGCGATTTTCGCAGTTTGCACCATACAAAATGCTTCCTACATCTGGCCCTATATGTGCACTGCCCTTTTTCTCATCTGAAGGTATGTCAAAAAACTTCCAAGCAATACTCTCTTTTCTATAAGGCTCTCTTTCTTTAGAAGAAGTTGATGAAGAATCTTCATGATCAGGAGCCTGCGCAGAAGATTAAGCAGCCATTTCTATAAGTAAAAAGCACCCAAGAGAAGAAAATACACACAGGTGTGGAACAGGCTCTCTATGCTGGGAGCTAAAGAGAAATGGGGCAGAAACTGGTGTGGACTTCCTATTAAAAAATGAAGTATGTTTTAGCCAATCAGATCTCTTTATTTCTCTGTCACATGATATTCACAAATACATCGCAATTGCGGTGACAAAATTGTGATGACAAAATTGTGAATACTGAAATATATATTAAAACGTGTATATAAAGGTAAATTACTCATGAGTACCTATCTGAAAACAGAAAATAATAAACCTCCCACCTCAAAAATAATTTTGAGAATGTCTATGTAGCATTTTATCACTTTGTAAAAATCACGGCAAGTTTCGTGAACGTTCTGCGAAACCGGTATGAATGTCATGGGACAATTCAAGAAGAATTTGCGAATATCGGAAAGTTTAAGGAAAAAGCAACAAAAGAGGAGGGAAGGGAGACAAACATATTTGATCAGCACTCCTGCTAGCTCTCCCCAACCCCCACCATCTGCTTCAGTCCTGTCCCCTGCTCCAGCCACCAGAAATTCACCAGTTATAGTTACAAGCCCTAAATATAACTTACACCCCCGCAATCCACTGCTTATGACCTCACATGTCACATCACTCGTGACATGGTCAGTGGTATCACTGATGACATCTCAGTTAACATCACTGATGACATCCACCTAAGTACTCTCACACCCCACTCACATGCCCATACAAACCTCTCATGCATGCACTCATCCCCTCACAGAAGTACTCACATACCCATTCACACACTCATACAACTACACACAAAACAAGCACTCATTGTAAAATCCACTTACACACCCATTTACTTACTTGTGAACCCAAAAACACAACCACTCTCTTTGCCATGAAATTATTCATATACCATCTTATACACTCTTAAAGTCATTCGGACAGCTACAGAGGCACCTACACAGCTAATACAATCTTCACTTATTCTTGTACTGAGCGAGCCACTCACACACCCATGCACCCACTCATATACCCACATACTCAGAAATACATGCACAAAGACACCCAGTCATATAGACAAACAGCCACTTATACAATTAGTCACTCACCCATGCAACTACTTGTAAATCCACTCACTTACCTCTACAACAAGTAACACAACCACTCACTCACCCACACAGTTATTCACACACCCAATCACTTACTCATATGGATACTAACACACATACTCACTCTCCTATTTAGTGACACACGTACACAGTCACCCATACATTTCGCTTCATTCATGCAGTCACTGACACACCCACTAACTTGCTCATACAAAAATACAGCCTCTAACTTACTGAAAGAGCCACTCACAACTCACACACCCACTTACTCAGCCATTCACATATATATATATATATATATATATATATATATATATATATATATATATATATATATTGAAAAAAACAAACGTTACTGGGACGTTATAGATAGGTACGGCATTCACTTGCACAAAACCATAGAAATTCAGCAATTATAGCTTCTATGGTTTTGTGCGAGTAAATGCAGTACCTAACTATAATGTCCCTGCAACCTTTAATTTTTTCAGGGAATATATACATATATATATTCACTGAAAAAACAAAGGTTACAGGGATGTGACAAAACCATAGAAATTCAGCAGTTATAGTTAGAGTTCTTTCAAGTAACTATAACTCGCGCACTAAGGTAAATATAACTGGCACCCTTGCCATGCACAGTTTTCTTATCAATAATATTATTGCAAGCACCGCAGTGGTATCAAAGATGCAATACAAGGTCTCATCAATTACATAATATGTGGAGTAATTAGCTGTGCATGGCGAAGGCGCAAGCTATAGTTACCTTAGGGCACGAGGTATAGTTACTTAAAAGAGCTCTAACTATAACTGCTGAATTTCTAAGGTTTTGTACGAGTAAATTCAGAACCTAACTATAACATCCCTGTAACCTTTGTTTTTTTCAGTGAATTTCTATGTTTTTTTAACATAAAGTAATTTTAATTACTATATGTTTTTCCAACCCGCACAGCGCAAAGCCTTTGGCTGTGTGTGGCGAGGGTTGGTCGCAAGGCCTGGCCTTGCAGTCAGGCCTTTCAGCCAAGCCCTCATAACCACCCAACCCTGTGCCATGCATGGCCTTTTGCCGTGCGAGCACAGCAGGTTGGCCATAGGGCCTGTCTCTGTCAGTGGATGTGTGAGTGGGTGCGTGAGTGTCTGAGTGGGTCTGAAAGTGGGTGTGTGAGTCTATGAGTGGGTGTGTGAGTGAGCGCTTGAGCCTCTGAGTGTATGTATGAGTGAATGAATTAGTATATGAATGAGTGTGTTTTTTCTTTCAAATTTTTCCATAATTGCGAATATTTTGAAAATAAATCACAAATATTTATGAAAATTCGTGAATTGTCATGACTAGTGCATGCCGTGACACAAAATTATGTTAAATCTATATTTATCCCCTAAAGCAAACCTATATCACACCCCTGGGGTCAGGGTACCTGGCCCCATATGCCACTTTCAATTAGAATTTTCACCCCTGGGGACCCTTTTCCTCTGAAATAAAATGGAGGTTGCAACTTTCTAGTCAGGTTGCGGTCAGCCAATTGCAACGCTTCTTTTACCATGCGTATTTGCGAAAATTCACAAATGTTCGCAAATTTTTCACAGCCAGGGATATACAAATTTATTTAGCCTTGAATATCGCCTAAAATACTGAATGGATTTTCACCAAATAACAAAAAGCACAATCTGCGTATCAGCTGCTAGCTTTCTGCAAAATTTGGTGTAATTCCGTATAGTGGTTCTGGCTGTAGCCACCTTGACAGGTCCTATGGGAATTAACATGCGAAACGCAACATTTTTTTAGCTCCCTTTTTCTTGGCCCCCGCTTGACAGATCACCCCAAAACTTCCTGTGCACAACAAGAATCACTGGTCCAACTTTTTGGGGAAAATTTGGAGAAGATTCGACAAACGGTGCCAAAAATATTGGCAAGTCAAAAAACTACTTTTCTATGGAAACATGGTCCTAACTATAACTACCTACTGGCAATTGCCAGTAGGTAATAAATAAACATGTATATATATATGTATAAAACAAAGGTTACAGGGACTTTATAGTTAGGTAATGCATTTACTCACACAAAACCACAGAAATGTTGCTGTTATAGTTAAAGTTATGTCAGGTAACTATAATTTGTGCCCTAAGGTAACTATAACTTGCGCCATTGCCATGCACTTCTAATTACCTCAGGTATTACAGTACTCATGACATCTTTTATAACATCATTGATAATATCACTGTAACATTTGCTGTAAAGTTCTTCATTAAAAAACTGTGCATGGCGGGGGCTCGAGTTTTAGTTACTTTAGGGCACGAGTTATAGTTACCTGACATATCTCTAACTATAACAGTTGAATTTCTATGGTTTTGTGCGAGTGTTGGTTCCCCCAGTTTATAGGAAAGCTGCCGATGAGGAGAAGGAGAGCAAACTGGTAACAGCCAATTAGCTGGTGGTTGGTGGTTGCTTACGTGAGACACCGCCTATATATTTATTCACACAATCAGTGCAGTAACAGGAATGATGTGAATGTCACCAGACCTGGCCAAAGTATCACACACAGGCACAGGGGTTGTCTCCAGATAGGTACTGGGACATAAGTGAGAGGTAGGGTGTGATTTGTCTGTCAAGGGCACTGTTGGTTTTACAGTTGTTTTGAGTAGCAGGCACCACTGATAGAGATTACATCTTTAGCTCCTAGTATATTGGGGTGCACATTACCTAGGCCAAGTCAGAAATGTTCCCATTGAATGTTGCAGCCTGCAAACCGATGATGGCACTTCCATTGCACTGGTGTGACACAGTCTTGTCCTTTACTTAAAGATCATGCTTAAGAGAGAGAAATTCTAAATTATATTAGCTGTGATCCAGCATTTGTCAAACTGCAAGTCCAGGCTGAGAGGTGGATAATATTGCCATACTCTGTGGCAGACAGGATTGCACTTATTAAGATATTACTTCTCCCAAATTTGTATATGTTTCATAATATCCCAGTCCGGTTCAGCTAGACTCTTTTTTCCAATTAAAAATCACACTAACCAGCCTAGCCTGGGCAGGCGTAACCCAAGAATGAGATAGGAGACACTCACATTGCCTTCTGATCAGGGACCTTCATGGTCCCAGTCATGGAGTGGTATTTTCACACAACACAATCACACTATGTTGTATTTGGTTACACCCTAACATGCAGTGCTTCTTGTATTCCTATAGAGAAGGTCCATGTGCTAATGGGAGAATTACACACTTGTGTAGCCACTAGTTTACCGAAACCGGTGCACACTATACAAACCATCTGCTTCCCTATCTGGCTACTAGGGCACGTGGCTGCTGAGGTTGGACGTGCACAACTATATTCACCATGTATCCCCCTCTTTGACAACCCATCTCTCCCCCGACACTTGACAGAGGTGCGATGAATAGATTGCAGGGTGCCAGAGTACTGTGGGTGGGAAAGGCAACTTTTTATAGATGGGAGGTTTCTTACTCTTGATCAATTTGAAGTAGACAGAGTCCTTACACTCTTAGACTATTCAACTATATAGGTGCTTACAACATGCAGTGTCATCAACATGGGCCATCTTCGCTGAAGAACCACTCGAGTTTCACCCACCTATCCAACTTGTTCAAAAAACAGAACAAAGAGGTCGGGTCTCTACACTATACAAGTTCTATACAGAAATCTGCACACACACAGACCCTAGAGCCTTGGAAAAATGGTGGATTGGTATTGCGTGTGATATTAATTTGGATATATAGACATTTTACTGCTCAAAAAACAAGTTGATATCTATCAAATATAGACATAAGCTGCTCCTTTTTAAGTTTCTTAACAGACTATACTGTTCCTCGCAATGCCTGCACAGAATTGACCCAGAGAAATTTGCACAATGTCCTTGTTGTCTATATAGCCCTGCTGGTTTGGCCCCGCTGGTCACCTAGCTTCAGGGCGCCCACCAGACAGAATGATTGAGAAGATATTTCTCATACCTGTCGCTAGATGTGTGGTCCCCCTCGCCGGTTCATTGATTGATTGGCATCACTCTCTCAAGAATCAGTCAAGAACTCTGCAGAGCTGCGGACCTTACAGTCCCATCCACATGACATTTGGAAACCAGTGACGACCTATCTTGTATCGAAAACTTTGACTAATGCAACTGTCCAGATTGACCCAGCCACACTATGATACATAAATTGTATTGCCAATATATGGCATATATGTGCCACATGAACTCATCTGTAATTTCTTTTGTGCCCCAAGGCAAGCTAGGATAGGGAGGCAGGAAATTACAAAATACCACTTTGCAGGACAATATGGGAAGTGAAGTGAACGTTTTATTGATTTAGATCCATACAGGAATCAACAATATAAAAAAAACGCTGCCACAATCATACTATAAAATTGTTATTGCACATATCCTCAATATTAAAACCCTTTTTTAAGGAAAGTTTTAAACAATGTAAATATGTTGTAACATACATATTAATTCGGAGAAAAACTTCATAAAGATAATAATTTCATCAGCTGTCATTAAGTTGAATCTAAAAGAGAAAATATTGAATATTGACGACGTGCTGCAGAAACTGCTGGACAGATGCAGATAGCATGTCTTCAGTTCTGGATCCCTGCATGACACAGTTATCACGGCCGTACGTATTATTGCAGTGGAGTTTGCAGATATTAAGTGGTAGCGCTCCCAGCCTGGGTAGCAGTATTACACGCCTACCCTCACAGTCAAAGGTGAATGGTAAATATTTTGGAGGATGTTTGTCATTTGAAATAGCCAGTAGTGACTTGTATAATGTGAGATTCATGCAGTGATCAATGCCACTTTGGTGACCTAGTCTTGGAATTTAAGTTTTAAGAAAAGTTTCATTTTTGCTGCAATCCAGATGTGTAAATATTCCATCTTTCCTTCTAGTTTAATCCCAATTTTAGGTTTTCCATAAAAGTATATTCTTTTCTTGCGTACTTCAGGGATTCTTGTCTAAATATATCTCTAACAGTACTTTATTTTGCAAGAAATAAATTATAGGTCTATCTTACAAACTTTACCATTGCCATGGCAGATGAACTAGTAAGATCAGGTTTTAGTCTTAAAACCTGCACTGGGACTCCCTGACTTATCGTAGCCAGGTTTCGAGGAATCTTACCTTCATATTGATTTAATGAGGACCATTGTCTTATGGGTGTATACTCAAGTGCATAAGTAAGAGTCGGAGGAATAGTTTCTCTGTATATTTCTAGTAAATGTTTAAAATGTCTCCTCCCAGAAGATTTATAAAACTGTTGTAGAGCTGACATGTTCCCTAGGACTTATTTCCTAAGTGTTTAAAATAAGGCTTATTATTAAGACTTGGAGAGAAAACTTTTCCTAAATATGTATACAATTTTACCATTTAAAGTGATGTTCCGCTTATGTCCCAACTAAAAGGGTGACAATGCTTTTTTTTCCTTTAATACAGAAGATCTTCCAATTCAGAGGAAATCCACAAGTGGAATAGCAACTTCCTGTGCAGAATTTTAGTGATTATCAATCCAGAAAATTTGTAGGGCAGCTATTTGGTCTTTGAAACGTACTTTTGGTAAGCATTACCGCCTGAATAATATTTCTGATTTTCATTTGAGTTTGGGGACAGGTGCTGTGAACTTTGTAGTTGAATTCATTTTTCACTTCTGTTTTGATCTTTGGCATGCATGATACCTGGAGGTGTTGCATACTTAAGATGGTTGTTCTTATGATTTGTTGGTTGTTCATCAATGGACTTCAGTTTTGGTACATCTCATTTTGTAATGACTGTGACGAGGAAGAGGGACTTGGGGGTATTGTCCCGGTTACTTACTGATAATCTTCATTGCCCTTAATACAGCTCATCCTTGCCACAGTCATTACATCCTACCCTCTTTTCAGTTCTTTAATGATGGCTTGGAAATGTACAGGAGGAGCCAGGAGTGGCAGACCCCGTTATGGCACCCAGCTTGGGTGAGTGCAGTTATCCTTCAAAGATCCCTTCGTTTTTTGTTGCTGTGATGAGGTGACTTCATCTCACGCGATAATGACTGTGACAAGGACTAGATGGACTAAGGGTAATGAAGATTACAGTTTGTAACGAGGCAATAATCCAGTTTATTACTCTTTAGCAGTTAAATATAATTGGATTTTTCCGGTTTGTAACAGTGTGCGTCCTCAGTTATCAATTTACTTCCACTTCCAAAGTTTGTAAAACATTCATCCTTGTTACCATACGATACACCCACAAGCAACATGCCTCCATGTACTTGCATTATGGTACCCTCTTTGCAAACCAGCATAATGCTTCAAAAATATGTTTTCTCTATTCACCGTAATGGGATCACCCAGAAATGTTTTAAGGCATGGAGAAAATAGACAATTACCCGGGCCCCCCATCTTTCAAGGGTCCCCCACCCCCAGAGAAAGTGAACTTTCTATCTAGTTCACTTCTGTGTATTTTTCATCTTAATATTTAACATATAATTCAATATTGTTAGCCAACATAGGGTTCAAATTATCAAAAAAATGTGTAATAAAATTCAAAGTTGTTTGAAACATGGGCCCAAGGCTGACCTTAAGCATGGGTAAACTGGGTCCCTGCCCAGAGTGTTGACTTTCAGAGGGCCACAATGAGCAGTCTGCAGGCAGAGCATTCAGCATCGTACCTCTGGAATGTCTCCAGCAATTCAGCAAATGTTGTGTTCAATTATTCTTTTTTTCTTGTACAGGTTGCAGATGCCCATTAAATTCTATGTCAGTAACGGAGGCTTCGGATTATGCTTTCTCTTTCTTTACTGAAAGAATAATAGCAGCCAATAGATGTTTAAATAACCAAAAAACTACATAACCCAACATTCTCAGTAGTCCAATCTGACCAATCCCTGGTCTACAGTCCATATAAATGTCCTTGTGTCCTAAATGTCCTTGTGTCCTTAGTCCTTCCTCTTTCTTTGCTGCTTGCCAATAGCTTATGTGCAGAGTATTATTTGTATTACTGTATTTATTTTTTATATTTGTTGATTGTGGCCGTGGAGCGGGAGCAGGGGTTGAGCGGCACTCGCGACTGGCTCGTTCCATTCTTTACTGTGCACGGTCCTCCGCGCTCGTTCGTCTCCCAATGATTTCCCTTTCAAGGTTTTGCGGGTTGCAGTGAGCGCAGAGGTGTTGATACCTTATGCTGAACATTTGAACGCACTGTGGGACGTCCCAGTGTTCGGGCAGGGTAATTTATGGCTTCCTAAAGCCGTATGAGCGCTCCCTTACTGAGAGGCTAGTCCTCTCTTGATTTTCACATCGCGCACATGTGCAGACGAGATCCGGGGCTTTTATGCTTCGGATCTCGCCGGCATCAGACGTGTGTGATTCAATTCTTATCAGAATTACCGTGAAAACGCCCAACGTGGCGGAAAAAGCATCAAAGAGCTTTGCCCCAGGGAATATACTGCAGGTGCTCCCTCCACTTCTTCTTAGGCCGTGTTTTGAGAGTTATACTCTCAATTTTGGCTGGAGTTTCTCCATTTGATTACCTACAGGGGCCGATTTCCCCCTACTGAACTCCTTCTTACCTCTTCATCCCTAGAGAGATGGCATATTACACAGAAAAGGACAAATTCTTTCAGCAAGAGGCCAAAGAGCCATATGAAAATCAGATGGAGGAAATATTGGTACAGAACCTGGGTCATCACATACAGGACTCTTTGAATCAAGCCCTTATAAAGGCTTTGAAACCTTTTACTCAGTCCTTAGTGCGTTTTGGGCAAAGAGAATTGATGGACAGACCCTCTGATGCTAGGGTGACTGATACTCAAATTCCTGATATGAGTCGGACCCAAAGGGTTTCTACAGGACCTAGATCCTCAGTGGAGATTTTGTTCCAGATGGCTTCCTCGGTCCTCAGAGACCATGAATATGAACAGGATCTCACTGAGATCCCTAGAGAATTGTCCTCTCAGGGACTGATGCATCCTGAAGAATCTCAGTCTTCTGCTTCCCATTCCTCTGATTCTGAGAAAACTCAAGATGAAACTAAAGTGTTGGGTAAGAGGAAACGTAAATCCCACCATTCAGCTGACAAAACAGTGGTTCAGAGGAACCTATTTTTTGATCCAGAGAGTATTATTCACCCAAGATCCACTGAATGGGTGCCCTCAGTGGAGGTTGCGCGCTATGTCCAGGACAGGTTGAGCAAGAGTTTTGACAAGGATGTTCACAACACTCTGCGTTCGCAGTGCCCCCGTCCTTCCCTGACTGGCAAACCGGCAGATAACCCAGAGTTAGACCTTAGTATGGACACTTTTGTTTAATAATTCACAAAGGATCCTAAAAGGGGACTGGACTGCGCTTGGAGAGGTTGTTGGATAAGCTTTTGGATATTTCCGGGCCTATCATGAAGATCCTTGAGCTTACGGTACAGGCCGAGGAGAATAATTCGCCTTTGGATCCTGAGGCAGTCCTGGAGTGGGCCCAAAGAGCTGTTCGTCTTCTCGGTCATGGCACTTGAGCAGCGCAAATCATTTTTGATGAGGATCAACTCCAAGTTGGTTGGATTGGTTTCTTCGGAGTCAAATTTGTTTAAGATCTTGGTAAATACATCTTCACATTCTCTGCCCTGGACAAAGCTTAATCCTCCATGAAAAAGATGTTCAGTGGCGGCCTTTTTCTCAAGACCGGAAGCTATAGAGACCGAGCGCCAGGCAGTGGATTTTATCAGGCCTCCTCCACTTACTCGCAAAGAGGCCGTAGTTCCTACCAAGCCTCTTCCGGATTCTATCCCTCCCGCAGAAGAGTTGAGGTCGTACCCATTGGGGTGGAAACAGGGGAAACATCAACAACCCAGACTTGCCGGCAACAGGTGAGAATCATTCCATTTTCTGAAGTGTTTTTGGGGTGCAGATTAGAGGAGCATTTGCAAGCTTGGAGACAAATATCTCAGGATCCCTGGATCCTTCAAACTGTACTGGGTTACCAGTTGGAGTTTTATTCCCCTCCCAGGCAGCCAGTCATTCCTTCTACTCTACGTTTTTCCCAAGCAGAGAGCAAATTCATAGA
Source organism: Pleurodeles waltl (assembly GCF_031143425.1). NCBI lineage: Eukaryota > Metazoa > Chordata > Amphibia > Caudata > Salamandridae > Pleurodeles > Pleurodeles waltl. Next base: position 1,950,350,076 of record NC_090440.1, read on the forward strand.
CGTCGAGGTTGCTTCTCTTCTACAGAAGGTAGTTCCTACAGATTTGCACCCCTCAGGGTTTGTCAGCACGCTCTTTCTCGTGCAAAAGAAAGGAGGCAGGTACCGATTGGTTCTCAATCTCAGGGAGTACAATACCTTCATAATCTACCGCCATTTGAAGATGGAAGGTATTCATCTTTTGAGGGATCTGTTGTAAGAGTGGGATTGGCTCATCCGTCTGGACCTCAAAGATGCTTATTTGACAGTACCAATTTTAACGCAGCCTTGCAGATTCCTGCAGTTTTCTTGGCGAAACGTATGGTTCGAGTTCGCAGTCCTTCCCTTCGGTCTGTCCACTGTCCCTTAGTGCTTCAGCAAATTGCTGCAACCTATTGTGCAATTTCTTCAAGAAAGAGGCATACATATTTATCTAAACGACATTCTAATTATGGCTCAAACAAAAGAGTTAGTTCTTGTCCATCTAAATTGGACCATTTGTATCTTGCAGGATGTGAGGTTTCTGATAAATTCAGACAAATCTGTCATCATTCCCTCACAATATATAGAATTCTTACGCTTTCAGTTTGATTCTGTCAAAGCACAGTTAAAACTTTCTCTGACTAAACGATCTACAATCAAGAAAGAGTAACGGAGAGCCCTTGCCTCTCCGAGTATATCATTGAGGACTCTGGCGTGGTTGGTAGGGCTTCAAGCCTTTTCTATTCAGGCAATATTTCCAGGTCCCTTAAATTACAGGGCCCTTCAGTGTCTAAAGATTCTGCATCTGCACAAAGGTCTGAGTTATGCAGAGCAGATTTCTCTGACAGACGAAGACCGAGCGGAGAGATCTTGGTGGTTGGAGCACATGGATGCTTGGAACGGCAGAGCAATCTTTGCCTCTGTCCCAGAGATAGCCGTAGAGTCGGATGCCAGTCCGTGGGGGTGGAGATTACGATGTGGAACAGTAGAGACGGGGGCAGGTGGTCTCCAGCAGAACTCTCCCTACATATCAATTGTTTGGAACTATTGGCGGGAGCTTTCGCGATTCGCTCTCTTTCTCCTCACAAAGCCAGCTGTTGCATACTGTTACGTATGAACAACATCTTGGTGGTGCGATATATCAATCGATTGGGTGGGACCAGGACCGGAATACTGGCGGCGATTGCCAGGGAATTCTGGCATTTGTGTCCTTATCATCAGATATCGGTGATGGCAGAATACATTCTGGGACGTTCCAATGTGATAGCAGATTGGAACTCGCAGTTATTGAGGGACGACAGTGACTGGAAGCTTCACCAGTCCATATTCTTGACACTTACGAGTCATTGGGGCAAGTGTGCGATAGACCTCTTTGTGTCTCGCCTCAATTCTCACTTCCCTCTCTTTTACAGTTGGAGACCAGATCCGTCAGCCCTGGCGACGGCCGCTTTCCTTCAGGTTTGGACGAACTCTCTATTGTATGCCTTTCCCCCTTCTCATTGATTCAGAGGATACATTCTCAGGTTCGGAGACAGGGGGGCGGAGATCATTTTGATAACACCTCTGTGGAGAGCTCAGTCGTGGTTCTTGGTGGTGATGTCACTATCTTGTGCCCCTTCGATTCTTCTGCCGTTGTTCCCCTCGTTACTTCTCGATCCGGCTGTCCTCCCTCATTCTCTAATACTACAGGGACTGTTGTCCGTCATGGCGTGGAGACTTTCAGGGGACGTTGGCAAATAACAAATGTTTCGAGAGAAGCTATCTTCTTCCTATCCCAGGCCTGGGCACCTTCCACTCATAAAAGATATGAGGCTTCTTGGAAGTGATGGATGGGTTGGTGCAGTCAGGGGAGTACTGAACCCCTGGGGACCCACATTAGCATGATTATCAATTTCTTATCAGAATTGGCTATGCACGGTTTAGCCTATAGGACTAACAATAATTTTAATTCAGCTCTTTCAGATGGACATCCTCATATTGAAGGCAAACCGGTGGGCGAACACCCTTTAGTTAGCAAGCTTGTAAGAGGCATCAGGATGGTCAAACTCCTGCAGCCTAAATATACAGTTTTACAGGATTGTGCTTCGTTTTCTATGAAATTGGCCATGTAATGAAGATTTAACACTTAAGCAATTGTCGGCCAAATTCACAATATTATTGTGTCTTATTTCATGCAGAAGGGTATCAGATGTGAGAGCCCTTGATTTAGCAGGTAGAGTATTTACTCCTTCGGGGTTTCCTTTTCCATTTCAAAACGTACTGAGACTGCTTCAAAATGTGTATTTTATCCAGCTTTTCCACATCATCCTAAATTATGTGTGATACGATGCATAAAGGCATATGAAGAATGTACTCGTGAATTTTGCAGGGATACTTGAGGATAATTACTAATTTCCTTACAGAGACCATTTTCTCCGGTCTCCTCTGCCACTTTGGCTAGATGGATTAAATGGTTGTTGTGTGAAGCAGGTATTGATGTTTCCTCCTTTGGGGCACATTCTGTGAGAGGTGCTATGGCCTTTAAGACTTTTGGAGCTGGTTCTCCTTTGGAGGACATTATGAATGCTGCAGATTGGTCTTCTGATAGTACATTTAAGGTGTTTCAGCATAAACCTATTGTAGATGTAGCTTTGGTTGTGGTGGATCAGCTTTGAACTAGCATAATCCGAAGCTTCCGGCCCTGCCACAGAAAAAAATAATTTCTAGCTATAGCGTCAAGACTTTTCAATTCTATTAAGTACACGGAGGCGAGGATTAACCCACCATTATTTGATATGTATTTAAGGAATCTATTTGATATTTATTTCATTACTGAAGTTATCAAAATTCGTGATGCATATTTGATATCTGTATCTAATCTGATTTCCCTCCCATTTTTATATGAGATATTATTGATCTATTTTTCTTTATTAGGTTCTGATAACAACGATGCATAAGGATTCAATGTTTCAGTGACCGGAGCATGTGGGCAGTAACCTGTTGGATTCCAAGGCGAAGATCCTAGTTGGATTGAAGATTCAGTTCATACTCAGGTTGTTTTGTTTTGTTATGGCAAAGAAAGAGGAAGGACTAAAGACACAAAGACATTTATATGGGCTATAGATCAGGTATTGGTCAGATTGGACTACTGGGAATGTGGGGTTATGTAGTTTTTTGGTTATTTAAACGTTTATTGGCTGCTGTATTCTTTCAATATAGAAAGACAAAGCATAATCCTCGCCTCCGTGTCCTTAATAGAATAGAAAATTCTTGATGCGATAGCTAGAAAAAGTTTTATCCTCTCGCCCTCACATCGCCTTCACATACTCTACCCTTCCTCATCTACAATTTGGCACTGGCAGGAGGAAGCAGAGCTGCAGGTAGGGTTGCCCCCTGGCCGTGTTCTACTGGCACCATGTCCATGCAGGTACAAAAATAAGCAAAATCATTCAAAGCCGGTATTTTTATCCCTTATCTGTGCATACTTCAAATAATAGAAAACACTTTTAAATGTGTTCTAGAGCTGCCTTAGTGATCCCTAACTAATAAACTAAAGTAAATACAGACAGAAAATCATGTTAACAAATTAATACATTTGATTTTCTTTCTAGTAGACTCTTGATACTACAACAATTGGCTGGTATTTTTCTATTGAAAGGGTGGCAACCCTAGCGGTGCGTGAATCAGGTGGGAATGCGGGAGGCGTGGGGAAGTTTGTATAATAAGCCAAGACCTGACCCTGAATACAAAAGCCCCACCCCCAATGCACATCCCCTGGATCCCAGTTGTCTCCTTTTATTTAGCAGCAGCATCGGGGAAGAAAAGGTTGGAAAAGGACAGCGACGGTCTCAGACGTGAGATCTGAACCTCTATAACACTAAGGGCTACATGTACAAAGTATTTTTCTAGTCGCAAACAGGTTGATTCGCAGAATCGGCCTGTTTGCGACTAGAAACATGCTTTTTGAGATGTGCAAGGCCCAAACTGTGATTCGGTAACTTGTTACCGAATCGCAATTTGGGTTTTGCGATTCGGTTTTAGGCGTGTTCAGGGAGTCCCTTCCTAATACCGAATCTAAATGGTATGTATGATTGTTTTGTGACCCTGAATGCAGTCGTAAACCAATCGCAGTTAGCACCAATTTCAAATTGGTGCTAACCCCTTTGTGAATACATGCAAAAATGTTTTTGAAGAGCAGGTAGTGGTCCCACGGACCACTGCCTACTCTTCAAAAATGAAACTGAAACGTTTCATTTTCTTTCTTTTTAAACGCAGCCTGTTTTCCTTTAAGGAAAACAGGCTGCATTTAAGAAAAATAGATTGCTCTATTTAAAAGCAATCACAGACATGATGGTCTGCTGACACCAGCAGGCCACCATCCCTGTGATTTTTGCGATTCTCTGTGGGTCGCAAATTGCGACCTACCTCATTAATATTAACGAGGCAGGTCTATTTGTGACCCACTGGGAATCGCAAAAGAAACTCAATGAAGTTTCTTACATTTGGATTTGTGATCCCCTAATTGCGATTTGCATGCTTCGCAATTAGGAAATCGCAAATCCAAATATTTGTACATGTGGCCCTAAATGCTAAATATTTATTTCTAAACATGAAACCTCTTACATCTTTCTGGTCACATAAAGGTGACCAATACAAAACTACAGTGCTACTCGAATAGTGGTATTTTATTAAGTTCTACTGTCTCTCTTTGCATTCCAAGTATTTGCAGCTTTGTTTCTTCTCACTATAAATATAGGACTACATGTACCATGATGCAAAGAAAAAATTATTTGCTAGGTTAAAGAGATAATGGTTTGATTTTTGTACATCTCAGGTTAAAGGCCACTACCTTGAAAACTAGGTGAGTAAGGGACTCCAATGTTGGTTCTGCCCAGGATGCTATCTGAGCAGAGGCCGGCCTTTGCCTGTATGGGCCCCCAAAATATTTCTTGCCTGGGTCCCCTAAAATCCTTAAGATGACACAAGGATAACCCTCGTAAAAATGTGGACTTGCTGTGAAGAGCCAACTGGTTGACAGGTATGCAATTCTATGGCAGGACCGGAGGCGATGATTATGCAGATCTTTCTTCACTCTTTATTAAGTACAGCAGGTTCAAAGTTCAACAAAAACAAAACGGAACCACAAGACTCATAAGCGTTGCCATGACGACCGTAGAACACCGGCTCCATTAACATATCGGTATAAAATGTCCATCGCACGTCATATCCCCCTCTTTCTTCTTTGCTGAGAGGACAGATAAGTGCCTTTTCTGCTCTTTGCACTCCTGTGTTTGAAGGGTGATTTTGACTGTTGTTGTGTGTTCCTTCCGATATACGCTTACCAGCGGCAGTATCCTTTTAGCAACCTGGTTACTGCAGCGCGGGAGGCTCCCTTTGAAGCTCGAGCGCTTGAGTGCAGTGGCGCGTCGGGCCCTCTAGAGGGCGCGCGTTCATTTTCTCCATGTGTTTCGTTGCGCTAGAGTCGCTTTGCGCTCGGCGCTTCAGGATTTTTGCGCGCTAGGGGTTTAAGGGCCCAGGCTCTTTTCTTAACCCCTCCAACCTCCCAATAAACACCTCGTTGCGGTCTGGCTACACCCCGGAGCGGGAAGACGCTCCTGTTATTATTTTTTCTCACGGTGTTGGCCCGATATATACACATATATATATTTTTAAGGTCTTGGACCTAGTGGGCCTATTGGACAGACTTGGGGGGGCTACCCTACTATTTTTTTGGGTGTGATCTGTCCTCATCCTCAGGATCCCAGTATGCAGCCCGCACAAGTGCATGACTCTTTCCCTACCATGTCCCCCGGGGAGGGCCCTTCCCATCGCATTCTACCCCCAGGGGTAGATGTGTTGCTCTCGCAAGCTATAGCGCAGGCTCTCGCTCCCATCAAGGAGAGCGTGGCGCAGCTTGGGAGCAAGTGTCCAGAGGGCCGGGCATGTTTGGGGCGACGCGGTTGCACCTAGTGCTTCTCCCAAGGTATCACGCAAGCGTGTCTCGGGTCAGCTTGGGGATCTTAACCTCCTTCTTGAGCTACCCTTCAAGAGCGTGCGAGCGCAACCTACTCTACCCTGCCAGGAGGGGCCTCTACCCGGAGGAAACGGTGGGAAGCTTAACCATAAATTGGACCTCCTTGTGGGGTCACAATCGGGCTTAGCAGGTTGGTGGCCCAAGGCCAGTTGTTTGGAGACCCATTCGTAAAGGAGCTGGGGAAATTTGTGGCCACATTTTCGGCCCTCGATAAGGCTCAGTCCTCCATAAAAAAAAAATTACGGGCAAGGTTTTTGGTGGGGCCGGACGAGGCAAGGGTCGCTCTTCTAGCCGCCAGGCCCAACAAGGCCTTGCGCCCTACAGGCAGTCAGGTTGGTGAGACGGTCGCCAAGGAACCTTCTTCCCCAACAGGGGAAAAGGGAGAGGCAGAGCGAACAGGATCGCCAGAGGAGCTTCCAATGCCCCAGGAGGCACTTCGGGTATGGAGTATCCCTTTTTCCCCTCTAGAATTGGGAGGGAGGTTGAGTCTGTTCAAACGGAACTGGGAACTCATAACCTCCGATGCGTGGGTGCTACAGACGGTATCGGGTTTCCACATAGAGTTCTGGGGAACTCCGTTACAGCAGGATCTGCCCAGACCTTTACGTTTTTCGGCTTCAGCCGCCGCTCTTATAGACACAGAGGTTCAGGAACTTCTTAGCAAAGGGGCCATTTGTCTTTCCTCTCCCCACCCCAGAGGGTTCGTCAGCAACCTGTTTCTCGTGGAGAAAAAAGACAAAGGTTTTCGTCCGGTGAGCAACCTTCGTTCTTTCAATGATTGGGTAGTTTATCGACACTTCAAGATGGAGGGTATACATATGCTTCAGGATATCTTCCTGCCGGGGGATTGGATGGTCTGTCTGGACCTCAAGGATGCGTATCTAACGGTTACCATTTTTCCCCCTTATCGCAGATTCCTGCAGTTTCTTTGGAGGGGTCAAGTGTTCGAATTCACCTCCCTCCCGTTCGGTCTATCGTCAGCCCCTTGGTGTTTTACCAAGTTACTGAAACCGGTGGTAGAGTTCCTTCTCTCTCAGGGGGTTCACCTCATCATTTACCTGGACGACATACTTCTGATGGATCAGTCCAGGTCTCAACTATTATCCAACGTGAACATGACTACTGTTCTCCTGCAGGACCTGGGGTTTGTTATCAACCAACAGAAATCCGATCTGCTGCCTTTGCAGACAATGTTTTTTCTGGGGTTCCTCATAGACTCCCAGGCCGCATCCCTCAGTCTCCTGCTACAGAAGATCTCCAAGATCAAGAAGGAGTTGCGGATAGTCCTGAGGCGCGACCGAATTTCGCTACGTCAGCTAGCCCGCGTGGTGGGGTTACTTTCCTCGTCGATCTAGGCCATTTTTCCAGGCCCCCTTCATTACAGGGCTTTGCAGCGGCTCAAGGCTCATCACCTGTGCCACGGGCTGATGTATTCAGAGTTGATTTCCCTCAATTCGGAGGCAAGGATGGAGTTACAATGAAGGTTGGACCACATGGAGGCATGGAATGGCATGGCCATATTCGGGTCCTCCCCCGACCTGGTTATAGAGGCGGATGTCAGCCTACATGGATGGGGAGCCTGCTGCGGGGATGTGTCCTTCCGGGGACGTTGGACCCCGCAGGAACTCGATATGCATATCAATTGCCTGGAGCTGTTAGCGGGCTCATTTTCAATCAAATCCTTGACACAGGACCGGGTCTCCTGCGTGGTTCTCCTTTGGATGGACAACGTATCGGCCGTCCAATATATCAATCGTCTGGGGCACTCGGTCGAGGGCCCTAGCGGATCTGGCGAAGGATTTTTGGCACTTTTGCCTGGCACACCAGATCTCGGTCACGGCGGAGTATCTGCCTGGCTCCCAAAACGCTCTTGCGGATTGGAACTCCAGATTCCTTCGGGACTCCAGCAATTGGAAGCTGGATCCAGCGGTCTTCAGGGCAATCATGGCTCGGTGTGGCCCTTGCATGGTGGACCTCTTTGCGTCCAGGTGGAACACTCAACTTTACCGGTATTTCAGCTGACGTCCAGATCCGGGGACGGAGGCAGTGGAAGCGTTCCTTCAGGACTGGAGCGAGATTTGGGGTTATTCATTCCCCCCCTTTCTGCTGATTTCCAGGGTGTCAGCCCAAGTCCGTCGCCAGGAAGCGACTGTGATTCTAGTGACGCCCCTATGGCGCTCCCAGGCTTGGTTCCACACTCTTCTGGAACTCTCGTGCAATTTTCCATTTTGGCTTCCAGCATCCTCTTCGATCCTTCGTGATCCGTTGGGCCAGTTCCATCCTCTGGTTCTCCAGAGCCATCTGCATCTGGTGGCATGGAAGATTTCAGTTCTAGCTGGTTTGATCGCAGACTTTCGCAGGAAGCTCACGGTTTCATCACCCAGGCATGGGCTCCAGGGACTGGCAAGTGATACAGATCAGCTTGGGCTCGCTGGTGTATGGACCGGCATACAGATCCCATGGGGGCCTACGTTACTGACATCCTAAATTTCCTAGCGGAACTGGCTGCAGCTGGCATGTCTTATTGCAAGGTGAATTCTTTCCACTCTGCTATTTCGGTGGGCCACCCCCTTCTGGACAATCAGCCGGTGGGAACTCATCACTGGGTGTGTAATCTTCTTAAAGGCATTAGGCATTCCCGTCCTCCTGAACCTAGGTATTCGGAACTGTGGGATGTCAATCTGGTTTTACACCTATTTTCTTTGTGGCAGGATAATCATCTTCTGTCCCGGAAGGAATTGTCAGCTAAACTAGCGATGTTGCTCTGCCCAATTTCTTGCACAAGAGTTCCAGACGTCAGGGCTCTGGACGTGTCAGGTAGAGTATTCTCTCCAGACGGTATAACTTTTACAGTGGCCCGTAGGACCAAATGTCATACCAGGTCGGTATCTTATCCGGCGTTCCCTTTTGCTCCTAAACTATGAGTTGTACGTTGCTTGAAAGCGTATGAGGAAATGACTGCGGGTTTTTGTCCCATGGGCGAAGACCAATTGTTGATTGCGATTAAGAGGTCTTTCAAAACGGTCTCTTCCCCTACCATTGCGCGATGGGTCCGCTGGATCCTAGCAGAAGCAGGTATTGACATACGTGCTTTTGGCGCCCATTCGACAAGGGGGGCCATGGCCTCCAAAACGGTCCACGTTGGCGGTAGGTTGGAGGACATCATGAATGCGGCGGATTAGTCCTCGGAGTCGGTTTTTAAAAGATTTTACTTCAAACCGATCCATGAAGCGGCTTCCTTGGTGGTGAGTAAGCTTTGAACTTGCATAATCCTCGCCTACGGTCCTGCCATAGAATGCAAAATTTCCTAGCTAACGCAAAGGAAACTTTCAATTCTATTAAGGACACGTGGCGAGGATTATCCCTCCCTACACGTATTCCGTGTACTACCCACCCAGAAGCTATGGTTTGGATTCGCTACGATGGTGGTATTTTTGTTATTTTATGCATGCTCATGTACAGATTGTTATTTATAGTACTGATATTTTCATGCTCTTATGTAGTGATTGGTGATCTGACAATGTTCCATTGTTGTTTCTCTTAACTGCAGTTTTGCGTACAGTGATTCAGGACAGTCTTGCCTGTTTATATATTTTTGTTTGTGGCTTCATGACTTACACTGATATGTTTCTTATAGGAGCAGAGGGAACGGCCACGTGAAGAGGTGACGGTCCCTTCACAGTGAAGTAGAGGGGGATATGACGTGCGATGGACATTTTATACTATGTTAATGGAGCTGGTGTTCTACGGTCGTCATGGCAACGCTTATGGGACTTGTGGTTCAGTTTTGTTTTTGTTGAACTTTGAACCTGCTGTACTTACAGAGTGAAGAAAGGTCTGCATAATCCTCGCCTCCGTGTCCTTAATAGAACTGAAACTTTCCTTCACGTTAGCTAGGACATTTCGCATTATTTGAAAAAAGGAGTTCATAAGAGAGCCCATTATAACAGAACCTGTACAAGGTAGAGATTGCATAACTATAAAAACTCTGACAGAATCTGCTGTTTAAAACATATTTTATAGATAGAAATTACTTTAACGATTTCTGATCAGTCTTTGTAAGGATAAAGATTACAAAGCTGATTTGCCCAGAAGCATGGCGCCGAGTACATGTACATCCCGTATGTGAGGTTAGCGTTCTAGCTCAGCCTCAAAAACGGTGGTTTCAATGTTAGGCGCGGCAGGAAGTGGGTCTGGTACCGTTTTACTAATGCTTGTGGAGGGAGTGTTTTGAAGTCGCTTCGTGCAAGAGCTGTAGCTTCCGAGAGCTCGAGAGTGGGGCGTGGCTTAAATGGAACAGGGGTTGGGCCTTCGTTTTCAATGAAAAATGTACCGTCCTATAGCAAGAGTGTGTGGATGGGTGCACCTGAGAAACTGGACTTCTTACAATATCCCAGGGATGTTAGTAAGAGTTTGCTTTCGTCTCAGTCGTTGTGGTGTCCAGTCGTTTACCGTCTCCTTCATGGGGCCGTGGCGATTCTGGGCGCGCGACCATTCAGTGGGCGTGGTAGGCGGCAGGGCTCGCGCACAGGCTGACAGCAGCTGAAGCAGCGCGTGCGCAGTATATGCTCTAATTGTCAACCGGCAGAGGGTCGGCGGAGCGGTGGCGGAGCTCCCGGGGGTGGCAGTAGGGAGCCAAGGGGAGAAACGGAGAGAGGAAAGGGCCCGCCCCCGGAGAATGCCCCGTCGCACATAGACACATGGCTCTGGTCACCGTGCAGAGGTCGCCCACCCCCAGCACCACCTCCAGCCCCTGCGTGTCGGTGAGTCCGAGGGTAGTACGCATGCGTCGACCTGTCACATACTGATCCATAGAGACATGCATGCGAGGAGATGGCTCTGCTATATAATGATCCTTACTCCATCGGGCGAAATTTGGGTTGGAGGTTACATGGGAACCCAGGCTCCCAGATATTGATTTGTTCACATACTTTGGGTCTCGGAGATCTAGTCGCCAAGTCATTTCAGCATATAGAACTCACGCTGTCAATTGTCAGCTATATATTGAAATCTGCGGCTTTTGGCTTCACTGTGTATACATACTCTGATCATCCAGAGACACATAGAACTTAATATTTCGAAGAGTTGGCATATTAACCTCTGCTCCCAAATATTGAGTCATTAAACTGCTTGGATGATAGAGATCTGCGTATAGGGGAGCCGACAGCCACTGACTCAAATGTAACTTCCTGATGGTGGACCTGCAGAATAATCATCAGGAGGACCCGTGACAACAGAACCTAGCCACATAATTATCCATGGGCAATTTAAAAGCTCTTTGTGCCAGATGGGTAGGATAGTGCCATGTGAGACCCATGGCTCTGAATGATGTTTGTGTGTAGAGCTATGCCAGAACATTTGGCTGATGTAATGCCCGCGAAGTAAAGCACGTACACAAAAGTTACATGCCTTAGTTACATCAATATTAAAGAAAAGCTGTCCCAGATAGTAAACCGTTTTTGTACTAAGTAATCTGAATAGCTGCATACGGAAGGTCATTGTTAATTATAATAATTCTATTTTTTATAATGAAGTTAATTATACTATTAATGCTTGTTGTTTTAGTCAACAGTTATATATTAGCTAGCTAGGGGTGGGTGTGTGAGAATTGTATTTATTTGAGATAAAGCATGATGTAAAAACGTAAAAGAATTCGATGTGAAAGCTTAAAGCATATTTATTAAAATATTATATATCTATTGGGCTTTCGGATGGGAACCAGCTATGTGATACATTAAGCTACCGAGGAGATTTGAAATTAGCATAGATTTGGCACTAGAGGCGAGAGCTGCACCTGATGCATATTGTCCAGTGGATTTGGTACCATTGTCTGCCTTATATTGATTTGTGGTTGAGCGCAGGGGTAACCATATTTATTAAGCTGCTCAAATTAGGACAGTCCTGTCATACATCGATCTATATACATCAGGTTGCGAACTGCTGCATTTTTGCTGAAAAGGGACTGAGTAAGGTGCGCTTTGCATTGAGTGTAGATGAAATTAGAGCCAATACAGTAATATGCTTTGTTGTTAAGAGTACGTTATTATCCTCAGAGAAGAATATGAGTGAACCTGCCATATAATATAATATAATATAATATAATATAATATATTGAGCAATGGGTAAAGAGCAGAACCTGCCAGTTGTTGAGGCACGCTTATGAGAGCAGGCCCTGTTATAGCCAAGAGAACAGTGTTTGCCATTTAATAAGCATTCAGGTGAGCGCTGGACACATCAGGCAGTGTCCGTTGAGGATCAAAGTCTGCCTGCCATTCTATTGGGGATGGAAAATGGCACAGCCATGTACTCTGCTTTAACTGAGAGCTGAGTTAGGCCTATCTTAAAGCGATTGAAGGGATGAGTGTAGCGTTTGCTATTTAGTGTCTAAATGGGGTGAGGTCTTCATATATTGGCAAGTTGGGAGAAGGGACGGGCTTATTAATTGAAATGGTTCTATCAGCGATGTTAACTGTGTCTGCCTGCTGGTCTCCTCTTAATTCATAGCACATCAGTGAAGTCTGAGCTTTACCTTTCCATTGATGCGTGGTGTAAGCATACAGTGGCGCCAGCTCTTAATCCCCTGGTTGCGTTTTCAAGTGTTGGCTGAGTGAAGCTCACAAGGTGTAAAATTTTATAAAATATCCACTTGTCCAAGGGACAGGATGCTTGTGAAATGTACTTACCCTATAAAGAAATTGACTTGTCCGTTTTGGTGCCATGCAATGAGGTGACAGATTATGGCAGCCTCCTCACTATATCATAGCTCTGAAAATAGACCCTTCAATTATATCAGGACTTACATTACACTACACCAAGGTTAGAATTCTAGAAAAGCTGTGATTTAATCTCCTTTCTGTAAATCTACATACAGAACATTTAGACAAGGAAGTGAGAGCTCCATGTTTGGATTGCCTAGTGGGTCAGTCATCTCCCACAAAAGTACATGCTTAAGGGAATTCACTAACTCCTTTCCAAAGTCTTCCATACTGGAAACGTTTGGAAATGTATTCCTGGCAAGGGCAGGAGTACAACCTTTTCCAAAATAGACAAACGTCTGGTGTAAGGAAAGTGAATTTGCATTGGCTTAGTAGATTTTCGCATTAGCAAATATGTGAAAATGGGAATAGCAAAAGTTCCAGGCCTACTTCTGTAAACTCTAATGAATTCCTGAAGGTTGTACTTCTGCTGAGGTGTGAGTACATATGTCTGCAAGTGCACTTGTGTGACGTTATGTAAGAATTGGGCCCCGATTTATTTTTATGTTGCCCATAATGGTTTTACATAAATTTTCTATTATTAATATTTTTTAATAATTGGCAAACCCCAAATGATTTGTGCTACATGATGCCTCAGAAGAATATGTAAACTTGCACAGTAGTTTAACAAAACAATTTCCCCGAGTTGCACACTTTTAATGTACATTTTATTTTGAACTCCAATACGTGTACTCATTTTTATACTGGAACCACTGTCGATGGTGCAAGCGGAGCGTACAACTCACTGCATTTACTTAGACGCTCTTCCTAAAGTAAAGATGTACGTATTAATGGATCACATACACAACTGTGAGCAACGTATAGCTATGGATTCAAATCTTACCACTCGGGCCAGCAAGTCCTTTTTCAAAGATCTATACTGAGGTACTGTAAGCTGGCCAAAGGGTTTGTGCTGCAGGGGTTTGGGCCTACTTGTTCAGTGGAAGAAATATACATGGAAACGTGTTTTCCTTGACCCCAAACCATACGTTCTGGGCCTTTGGCAATAGGAATTCCGCACATCTGAACTCAGCTCCTGTTCTTAATAAATCTGATTTACCTTGAAATGCTTGATTGGCTGGCCAGGGTTTGGTTAGTTCCTTGATTTTATTGCACTTATCTGAAATGCTGTTATTTTCCCTGTCTGGGTCTGTATGGATCTGATTTTCATTTCCAGGCCCTGATGGATCGGACCTACTCTCTGGACTTTGATTGTATCAGATTCAGCATGCCACTGTTTGATCGGATATAATCAGCCTATGCGGGTCTCTCTGTAACGTCTGTAACATGCAGGGGTTTTCTTTGGTTCTGGCAAGGGTCTTCTATAATCTAATGCAGCTTTTCCTGATCTCAACGATTTGTTACATTATCAGGACAAAAATAACTAGGGCCTCATGTTCGGATAGTATTTCTGTTTAGTAAATCTTTAATTTGATTTTACCTTATTTTATTGTTATGTTTTATTTACTACGTTTGGAAGCTGGATTTTCTGTCATTTGAACATTAAAAGAATATAAACTTCCACCCTGCCTAAAACTCGTTAAACGTTCTCGATCGAGAGGTTAATCTTCTATCGCCATTGTACTGCATTTTAAACTTGCACTTCTTTCCTGTACATGGAATGCACCTCACCGTATGTTTTTATTGCCTTGGAGCCCCTTCAGATTTGTATTCAGTTGATTGATATAGATTTGAAAACACATTTCTGTATGTATACTTCAGAGGAAACATGTATTTTTGTTGCTATTTCTATCCTGGGCTGTGGTTTGGTGCCTCCCATTCCCGCGCATAGGAAATAAGATCCCACTGATTCCACGCAGAGCGGCTCTAATGGTTATTGCTGTGTGTGCTTCAGCAGGGAGAGCAGCCCTCCCTCCTCGTGCCCATTCACTCCCTAGCTTTGAATAGTTTTATTGGTGCGTGTGCTTGCTATTGATGCCTTACGGTGGACGGCCGCAGCCCCTGCGATTGCTGTCCATCTGCTGTCGGCCGGCCGGCTGGCTAGTTCCCCGTGGGGTTGTTTCCATTCACCCCGACTGCAGTTGAGTGAACGTGCTCTGGAGAGAAAGAAAAGGCCTCCTGCCGCTGTCCTGACTTTGAACCATAAGTTGATTTGAGGTGTTGCGCGCTCTGCTTACTGAAGCAGCATGGCCAGGGTTTTTTACACATTCCTTATTGGGCGTGCTGTGTAATTGGTTTTATATATCGCTTCCTACCCCTTATGAGGCTTTGAAGCGCTTTACGCCAGGCAGCACGTTGCTGCGGAACCCAAGGGTATTGATTAATCCACTGCTTATTGGTATGTCTTTTGGTTTCAATTAAACCATTCATACACCTAGCTCTCGTTTCTTTGTGGTAGAATCCCTTGATAGCGTTTGATGTGATCGTTAGTGGGGACTATGTGAGTTCAAGCAAATGTAGGTAGGCTCAAGGATTGCCATAACTTTTTCACTTTATTCACATCTGTTAAGTCTTTCCACTATAGGTTATACATTTGATAGATATGGACACCTGTTAAGAAGGTCTCTGTTCTCAGCAGTTACAAAGCTGCTCATTTGGGTGCTTCAAAGCGAGGTGAGTTTGGCTGGGGTTTGAGGGTGTTTTTGTTTTGAAGTACTGTTAGTCACATATGATCGTACATATTGTGTGTGCATTGAACTTCTATTGTTTACATGTGACCGGTTTTAAGAGTGTTTTGAGTGGAAGCACTGTTATTCGTACGTGGTAAGCTATAAGGTTGTTGTATGCTTTGAAGAACTGTTATTCACATGTGACTGGCTTAAAGGGTGTTTTAGTATGAAGAACTGTCAATCAATCAATACTTCTATAGAGCGGCTTATCACAACGCTGTTGCAGGCGTGCTGCTCAGTTAAATAGCCAGGTCTTGAGGTACTTCCTGAACTGCTTCAGTGATGCGGTCTGCCTGAGTTTGAGAGCTAGCATGTTCCATGTCCGGGCAGCGAGGTAGAAGAAGGACCTGCTTTTTTGGATTCTGGGAATGGCTGTGAGGGCAAGCTGGGAAGATCAGAGTTGTCTGTTGGATGTGTAGAAAGTGAGGTGGTGGATGAGGTAGGCCAGTCCTATGCTGTGTAGTGCCTTGTAGGTGTGTGTCAGAAGCTTGTGGGTGATGCGTTTGTTGACTGGGAGCCTAGGTCTTTGAGGTGGGGGGAGATGTGGCTGTGTCGGAGGATATCCAGGATGAGCCTGGCTGCTGCATTCTGGATTCTTTGTAGTGTTGATTGCAGTTCTTTCTGATGCCGAAATAGAGTGCGTTGCCATAGTCCAGTTTGCTACTGACAAGTGGGTGGGTGACTATCCTCCTCGTCTTGGTGGGGATCCTCTTGAAGATGTTTTGAAGAAGTCGAAGGGTGTGGAAGCATGACAACAAGATGGCGTTGACTTGGTGGGTCATGGACAGCGAGGAGTCCAGGATGATGCCCAGATTGCGTGCATAGTCATGGGAGTGGGGGCGTCTCTCAGGGTGGTAGGCCACCATGTGTTGTTCCAGGCGAAGAGGGTAGAGCCGATTGCGAGGATCTCCGTCTTGTCTGAATTCACATATGACCAGCTTTAAGGGTGCTTTGGATTGAGGAACTGTTATTTACATCTGGCCGGATTTAAAGGTGTTTTAGGTTGAAGTACTGTTAGTCACGTATTACTGACTTTAAGGGTGTTTTGGATTGAAATACTGTTATTCACATATGATCGGCTTTAGTGGTGTTTTTGGGGCAAATTACTGTTGTTCACATATGATCGGCTTTAAGGGTGTTTTGGATTGAAGGATTGCTATTCACATGTGACCGGCTTCAAGGGTGTTTTAGAAGGAAGAACTGTTATTTAAAAATGACCGGATTTAAGGGTGTTTTGGGTTGAAGTACTGTTATTCACACATGACCAGTTGTAAGAATGTTTTGAATTGAAGTACTGTTACTCATGTACGACCGGCTTTAAGGGTGTAGTAGTGATGATATTGGCATGTAAAAAAAATAATTGCGTTTGATCCATAGTCGTACACTACATTAAGAGAGCAGGTCAGGAAGACCGCTTTACTTTACATTTACCTTTAAATACGTCGAAATGATGCTCTAGAGTAAACAGACATACTTTTATATATGTTTATCAGGATTATTTCTCCCAGCTTGTTATAACTCTGTTTTGCGAATAGTTTATCAAAAGCCTTCAACAGTCCTTATGTACCAGGAATAGACATCTACATATTAAAAACAGTCCAAATGAAATGCAGACTGGCTCATTTTTAATACTGTCGAATGCAGCAACATTGCTTCAGTGAGAAAAGTGCATGTTTATTTATTTTCACCTAAACAATCAACACCACTTCTCTTACTCTCTGATTTATTTATTTTCTTAATCTGTTTATCGTAAACGTCACTTATATGCATGAGTGTGCTTTAGTATGTAAAATGCAGATTTTTTTTTTATTCGCTGGCAAGGGCAGTCATTTTGGATAGTGTGGAATGACAAGTTTTTAATGTAGCTTCACAAACAAAGGCGCAGGCCAAGGACGTCAGCAGCGCAAGCTTCTTTAACATCTGCAGCCACGTTACAGTATGGGTAGCTGCAAGGCCAGCTCTAGGGCGTGACCACTGCAGCTGCACCTGGCGCTGGCCTCAGGTGAGCGGGTGTTTCACAGGGATCCAAAAAGCACACTGCAGAGTTCCTTGTGTGTCCAGACGTTTTCAGGCAACAATAAAAATCTCCAGCTAACTCTGGTGATTGATGTTTCTGCTGGAGAGAGATCAGAGTTTTATCTAGTGGCAGTTTCCACTCATCTGAAGTTAGCGCAGAGGGATAAGACGCCGGCTGCAAAAAACATATACCACAGAAATCACCAAACTGTATTTTATGTGGATTTTTCGTTATGTTACTGCTTTTATAACAGATCCTTTTGTTACTTGCATTTCAAGTTACTACCCTAAAATCGCATCAAAAAAGTTGCATGCGAAGGGCATGGTATGGGTTGGAACATTATGTTTTTCCCGAGTCTTTCATTATCCTAACTTTTCCTATAGACCTGTGCTTTCAATGGTCCGGTACTGAGTACCAGCAGTTTTTTATTTTGAGAGGGAGAGTACCTGCTCTTCTAAAAAGGAATGTAATACTTTTAATTGCAGAGTACCGGCACTTCTCAGAAACAAGCAGGTACTCTGGTACAGAGTACCTGCACTTCTATTTTTCCATTTCAAGCACTGCTACAGATTGATTTACGCATGTATGAATCATTGGCTCTTTATAATGTGTGTGTGATGTAGAGTGCTCTGACGCCCTACACTGGTATGAGTAGCACTATAAAACAAATAGAAATGCATGCGAGAGAGGACCTATGGAGAGATGAGGGGCACTGGTGGAGTTTGGTAATGAGGGAATTCATGGAAAATACGTTTTTTTTTTTTCTTTTTTTTTTCTTTTGTGGGGGTGCTTCAACAAAGATTGTTGCACTGGGCGTTTCCAGTGTTAAAGTCAGCCCTGGGTAGCATTAGTGCACATTTACTCACACGGACCATCCCTTGTGCCTCAGTATCTGGTGCAGCCAGGAGACAGAAATATCTGTGCAGACTGACGCTCATGCTCGGCCACTGTCCATTCCGATTGCTCCCTGAGTTCTAGTCACCCTAGCAGGAGCGGTCGGGGCCTGGGCTGTTAAGGGTAGAGGTGGAATGAGACACTGACAAGAGGTGGGTGGTTATAAGTGAGCAGGCAGTAAGGGGGAAAGGAAGTAGAAGGTGACACTAAGGTGAGGGAGGGAAAAAGGACAGCGGCACGAGAAATGGAGTAAATACGTCAAGCACCAAAAGGGCAGTCAGGGATACACACAATGGGACAAGGAGATTGTACAGAGCTACAGCAAACCCAGTCCATGACTGCGCTGTATCCAGGGCTGGCCTTTAGCATGTACGAGCTGGGCCCTGGATGCAGAGGTTTGAGGGGTGCAGCCATCTTTTTCTTGGGTGGGTCCAAATGAAAGTGTATTTAAACACTGTTCCTGGAGGCTTCTGGTGCCTATCTAAGCATTTTGACTGCTTTTCCTGTCTTCGCTCTCCTTTCTTTTGCCCCCTTTACCCATCCTCTACCCCTTCCATGTTTTCTAATAAGCAGATAGTTAAGGAGGATGAATGGGAATGGCGCCAAGCTTGTTTCGCCCTGGGTGCAAAGGCCGGCTCTAACTGTGCCTGTAGTGTTGTGGATGTGTGTGGGAGATACTCTGTGTTATTTACGGCTAGAGAAATGGAAATGGTGTAAGGACTAAAATGATCATAACAGAAGACTTTTACGTGGTATCTAACATGGAAATGCCTTAAGCATCAGAGTTATCAATCAATCTAACATTTTTAGAATGCAGCAAATCTCCAGTGAGGGTCTTGAGGCGAGAGTTATCAACGTGTCTCTACTGCACTTAACGGATGCTTCACCGTCCACGCATTGGGAATGATGGACTCCTTTGGCAATGTAATATGTTATGAATCAGGATACTTCTTGCCAGGTTGTTCACCTCAGGAATAATACACTCTAATAGTTTTTCCATAGTGACGCTAAAGGGCCTTTAATCTAAAATATTTAAGGAAAGTATAAACGGAAACAATTTAGCAAGGTCAGCTGTAAAGAATAAAAAGGTTTTGAACAGATGCATTTATAAGGCTCTTTTGAAAAATAGGAAAGTTAAGACCAATCTTGCAATAACTTGTTAATCCTTGTATCATCTGGGAACACAGCATAATGTTTTCAGTTTTAAAATATCCGAGATGCTGTGGGATTTGCTTCTCACATTGTGTGTGCCTCTAAGATAATCAGTTTGTATTTAAGGTATGCAAGGTGCTGGGTTGTCTAGCTTTGTAATGTATTTGGCAGGCGTCGCTGAAGATAATTATTGATATTGTGTGATTGCTGTTTTTGTCTTCCGTTTCTAATCTCACTGCTCCGCCAAAGATTGCCTTTAGTGTGAGAACTGTTTAAGAACAAACAAGGGACAGCCCACAGGTAGTTAGGGGACCCGGGGTAAGTATTTTGAAAAGACCAAAGGGTCTCGTAGAATAAAACATTTTTCAAATGAAATATAACATAAAGCTACGATGAGGTCTATGAGACATGAACAGTAAAACATACTTTATTTCAAACAAAATAAAAGCAATATTGTGGGGAAACAAAGCAACTTTAGAAAGCAAAACCCAGTTGTAGGGACTCGGGCATCTCACATGTGACCCCAAAGTATATACATACAACCAAAGTCACAACTTTACAGTTCTGTTGCTCCTACTATTTCATTAATTTCTCTTTGAGAGTCAAAGTACAATTGATTATGTTTCGATCCCCTTTACATGAATATTGGGATCATCATCCGGACATGAAGTTTATGCCTAAGGTATACACACAGGTGGTTAAATAACCAAGACCCCATTTGATCTGTATCCGGGCATTGGTTACACAAAAGTCTCTTCAATTCAGCAATTCTGAGCACTGACTCGTCCGTCAGCAGGAACATAATTGAGCACTATTGCTTGGAATACAAATGAAGCCAGGACAACATTACGTGCCCCCCAAGTATGGTCATGGCAACCAGCGTCTGAGGAGGCGGCAGGGCAAGACCATTAATAATTGAAGCGCCCGCCATTGCATTGAATCTTAATTGAAATTGTTTACACTCAATACAGAGGTCCAATAAAGAAAACCAGCATGCCCACAAACAGTTGGGCAGTGCTGCCTTAGAATCTCAGTGCTGCCTCAGAACCCGGAAGCGTGCGTATATTAGACGCATCCAACAGTAGCGGAACCAGGCCAGGCAACCAGTTCTCAGTCATCAACAGATAGGCCCCAGCTCGTAACCTGGACTCACACAACCTATATTTTCTGATCACTTTAAAACTTATATGTGCTATTTCAAGTTCCCCTGTACTAGAACTCTGTCCCTGCAGAACTGTGCTCATCTCTGTGCCATCCCCTTTCAAGAGCTCTCTCTGGGATCACCTCATGTTTAAGTGGCTCTCCTCGCTATCAATCATATGTATGTGTATATATAGTGACTACTTTGCAATTTCTGTTCAACTGTTATTGTGCATAGTCTTTCTTGTTAAAATGTTTTTTGATGCTACTTTAATAAATAGATAAATGTGGTCGTGCGGATTCAGGTGAGTGAACGGTAAGGATTTTGTTCTGGCTTTAGTTTTGGTATGATTCACATACTGTTTTGTAGTTTCCAGCCCATTTTTAGGCCGAGTGTGCAAGCGCCCTGGCCTGTTGTAATCTGTCTGTGTGCTTTTAACCACACCCACCGTACGCCCATTACTATCACTCGTTCGTGGGATTGCCTTTCAAAAATCAATGTTTTTAATTGATAAATGCTTTGCATTTGTCCCTCCTTGGGGCAGTTTTGTTACCGCCATGGCCATCGACCCTGTTACAGGCATAATTGCACTTTTGCCGATGCGTTTGACTGTGAGCAAACTTCTTTTTCCATTTGTGCCTTTCCTTCGTGCTCATGGCTGCTGTGGCAATTTGAATTGGCTCACTTATGTCAACTTTTCATTTTGAATTTATGTGGCACGAAAAGTCCAGTTAGGAATTTTTAAATTAATAGATGTTGTTCTGCCCAATGTAAAGCAGTTGAAATTTGCCTTTGACTGGTTTTAGTTTCAATGACAATTGGGCCATCGATGTTTTCAAGCTTGTGTACTAAGGATTTCAGCTTAGTAGTATCACCAATTGACACTTTATTGTTTGCCTACTGTTGAATGACTATCTCCTTTTTAAATATCATTGGTCCCTGTAGTTTTACTTAGATGTTAAAAAAGCTGTGAGATTTTGCGTATGCTCGAGGCACTCCACTCCATAGAAGTACACCAAGGGATGTCTACGCCGTATGTACGAATTGATTTCTGCCATTCAAATGCTTATGCGGCTTTCACAAAGCCCCCACAGAAACAGAGGTATATGTAATAAATTAAACCCCTTTGCTAAAACCAATCCAGTAAGTCGAGTACTGTCATGATGCCGCCTTCCGCATGAACTGAAACTGCGGTAAGAGCCTCATGCCTCCTAAACGTGCTCTTCAGTGACATGACTGAAATCACATATTTAACCACAGATGTGTGCCTGCTCTCATCCCCTTAATGTTGTTGCCCACTGTGGAAAATGAGCAACAGCGAATTATGATTGAATTGTGCATGCTTTTATTTTTATGCATGCTACCTTTTAGTACTCAGTTTGCTGTGCCCTTGAAAGGGATTCTGTCATTTTAGCATGGCAGCAATAAAAATTAGAATCCTATATTTCCTATTCTTCTAACCTTTATCTTCTATCTCCAGCAATTTGTACCCTAGATGTGTTACCTGTTTTCCTTTGGCAAGAAACAATGGGTATTATTTGATTCCAAGATGCACACTGAATTGTTCATATTTGCTACAATAGCGAGTTTCTGTCTGCCCAGTAAGTGGAAAATCCACCCTTGCCTCCCATTTAGCACCTCAGAGGCACATAGTACCACATGTTGGAATGTTGTGAAAGGTTGTTGACCGGTCTCCAAAATACTATCTCTTCATATCAACGAAGTGGTCAAATTTGTCATACAAGTACTGTTAAATCTTCCAAAATCCCACTACCAGCAACATGCTGAATGCTTCTCTGGAACTCCAGATCCCACTTCAAACCTATCACTTTGTTTTTTAATTGACTGACTGACAGCTTTTTCCTCATGGTCCTCCTTTTTATGGGCGAGCGCAAAGCGCTCAGTCCATGAAGTAATCTCTCTTTGGGCTTCAAACCACACCCAGGTCACGTCAGTCTCTTTCATTGGTTCCTGGGCTTGCTCTTTAAAATCTGCTTGCTTTCATTTGTGAAAGGCATGCATACGTCATGCCTTTTCCGGTGTTTAGCCTGCCTACACAGCACCGGTAAACTATAGAACGATGCTTGATGTTTTTAGCCTGGTTTCTGGACTACTTTATCTGTTGATTTTCCCCGCAGCACGATCGCGCTGCATTTTACATAGCGCGATCGCGCTGTGTTTATTTTCTTTTAATTTGTGTGGCAAGAAAAGTTAGGTTAGGAGTTTACAACGCAAATAGCTCCAACTCGAGCAAATGCAAGCCCCGTTGCATTGAAAATGCTTGTTATACTACTCTCTGACACAAGTACTCTGGTCTACTAACTATAACCTCAATCTGTCATTAAACCTACACGTGCACCATCCTGGGTTACTTCTCTCCAGCTGTTTGCCCTTTTAGCTTGAATACCCTTCTGGGTAATCTCGGAACCTCCTGTCCTTATCAGCAGTCCCAATCGATCCTGTGGAGCCAGTGTCAGAAGTTTGAGGGGCCCTTGTCCCTCAAATCCACTCACTGAAGTACTCAGAGGACTTTACTAGCAGCTGTGTTGGCTTGAGAAACGAAACTTGTAGGGAAGCTGCACTGTCTGCCTCTCTCCTGGTGTACTGAATTCGCTAATGGTTTGAATTGTCTACATATTATATGGGCAGTTTGAGACACACTGATCACGGGATCTGAAGAATTTCACGTCGTCTCTTCAGTGCTTGCCTATTATGTTGAGATTTCAGAAAGCAGTGCTATGGTTAGAAACTCATTTTCAGTTCTTTCCCTGACTCTTCTGCTGTCCTCTTGCTTTCAGTCAATCAATCAGTCAATCAATCAGTGTTTGTAAAGAGCAGCTACTCACCCGTTAGGATCTCAAGGCACTTGGGGGGGGGAGGGGGGGAGTGTAGCGTGTACCGGTAAGGTGGCTTAAAAAAGCCATGTCTTCTGTTCCTTTGTGAAGCTGGGGACGGAGGTGGTTTGTCTGATGTGGATGGGTAGGGCGTTCCAGGCGGTGGCTGAGCGGTAGGAGAAGGAGCGTCCTCCTGTTCTGGTTTTCCTGGTGCGGGGCACCTTTGCAAGAGAGAGATGGACTGAGCGTTGGGCCCTCTGGGGTATGTGGAAGTTGAGTCGCTGGTTCGGGTAGTCTGGTCCGGTGTTGTGGAGGGCTTTGTCTGCGTGGGTGAGGATCTTGAAGGTGAGTCTTTTCTCTATGGGGAGCCAGTGCAGTGTACGTAGGTGTTGCGAGATGTGACAGTGTCGATGTAGGTCAAGGATCAGTCTGGCGGCGGCATTCTGGATGTTTTGCAATTTGCAGGTGAGTTTTTTGTTGATTCCGGTGTAGAGTGCGTTGCCGTAGTCCAGTCTGCTGGTGATGAGGGCGTGTGTGATGGTCTTTCTATGTTCGTGGGGGATCCATTTGAAGGTCTTGCGTAGGAGGTGGAGGGTGCGGAAGCAGGAGGAGGTGACTGAGTTGTTTGATGGTTCATGCTGAGGTTGGGGTCCAGGATGATTCTGAGGTTGCGGGCTTGGCTGGCGGGGGTGGAGGGGTTTCAGAGGATGGGTGGCCACAAGGAGTCGCTCCATGCATTGGGTTGAGGGCCCATGATGAGTACTTGTGTCTTGTTTGTGTTGAGTTGAAGGCAACTGTCTCTCATCCAGTTGGCGACTGCTTTCATGCCTTTGTGGAAGTTGTGTCTGGCCTTGTCGGGTTCGTTGGAGAGGGAGAGAATGAGTTGGGCATTGTCGGTGTAGGAGAGGATGTTTATTCCGTAGCTTCTGACTAGGGTGGCTAGCGGGGCCATGTAGACGTTGAACAGCGTGGGGCTGAAGGAGGATCCCTGGGGCACTCCGCAAGTGGTGGGTGTGGGATCTGCAAGGAAGGGGGCGAGTCTTACTTGTTGCGTTCTGCCAGAGAGGAAGGATTGGATCCAGTCAAGATCCTGGTCTCTGATGCCGGATTTGTGGAGGCTTCTTATCAGGGTGTGATGGGAGACTGTGTCGAAAGCTGCAGAGAGGTCAAGTAGGATGAGAGCCGCAGTCTCTCCCTTCTCCAATAGCAAGCGGATGTCATCTGTTGCAGCTAGGAGGGCTGTTTCGGTGCTGTAGTTTGACCTGAATCCAGATTGGGAGATATTGAGGATGTTGTGGTGTTGTAAAAACGTGGTCAGTTTGCTGTTGACTGCTTTTTCAATGACTTTCATAGGAAATGGAAGTAGGGAGATGGGCCTGAAGTTTTTGAGGTCAGTGGGGTCTGTCGAGGGTTTCTTGAGGAGGGTGTTGATCCCGGCGTGTTTCCAGTCGTTTGGGAAGGTGGCGGCAGCTAGTGAGCAGTTGATGGTGAACAAGCTTTGAACTCAGACTTGTTCCAGAACATCATTCTTTTTGCAAAAAAACATAAAACTTGGTTGTTTTTCAATTTTGGGTAAGTTCCTTGTTGACTACATTCCCAAGCTATTCCGAGAGCCAAGAAAAACCTCATGGCACACAAGTGCACTGTAGTGGTAAAATTACATAACCTTAAAGTCCATTAGAAAGTCTTCATTTCCTGCTGTGGGCAGAAGCTAAATGGAAGGCAGTCAAAATGTAAGTATATCCAAGTGAGAGGAAAACTGACTCATGGCAGTGGTCTCAAGACCTTCACTGTGCATGGAAAGCCAAAATTGTTTAAAATGTGACCACATTGGGGCAGCCACCATTGAGATTTTACAGCAAAGGAGCCACAAAGACATGGTCCATCTTCTGGGAGGGTGAAGCACTGATAAGCGGTGTTCAGCATTGAACTAGGATGAAAAAATTGAAATTACAGATGTCAGGATCACAACTCAAGAAAAGGAGTAATCCAGAAGATGGGCTTTGAGGTCCATTCATTGAATGGTATATTACGTGATGGAAGTTTGAGATTGAAATTGCTACACTTATGATCAGGGCATGTCATTAGGTAGTTTCAGAATTTTTCTAATGGGACCACAGAGGAAGTAATTTGGGCAGACGTTGCTGACCAGTTCATTGGAAGGTTTGTCCCCTTCAGAGATTAGTTCTGAGATTTACCTGTTTATATACTTGATACTTAATTAAAGAGGACTGTTAGCTGTAAGTATGGAGTTGAGTGTTGTGACAGTTCCTTAGTTGTCTTTTTTTTTTTATATTTCTTTTGCCGCATGTAGTTGGAGAACCATGAGTTGGCTTGTGACTAGTCTGTTTTCAGTGTGAAATGTAATGATTGCAGATGATTCATTTACAGGTCTGGTGGTCCAAGGTTTCTTTGGTGACCAGTGGGGTAAACTTGAGGTTACCACTGAACAGCGCTCAGTATCTCAGATGCCACCTGTACATATGAAAAGAAAATTACCATTGGGTCCTTACTAGCCTGGGGCAGGTTATTTGTTGTTTTTGGCTCTCAGTGCAGGGAATTGTAGCTAGAGGGTGACTGGCACAAGTGTACCGAGACACAGGAGCCGTTCGTGGGATCCGAGGAGTGTCTTCTCTTGTACACCGTTGACATCCCCACTATGGTCCACCCCTCTACTTGAAGCAGAGGGGTGGACCATAGTGGTGGATGATGGTCATTGGGTTCATCTCTACTACTAAGACAGGGATGTGAAATTCCTGTAGCCTGACGCCCACAACTCATTGTTTGGTGTCAAGGAGAACAATTGTTCATGTCTGTTTTGTCCTTGGGACAAGTAGGCCCAACCCCCTGTAGCACAAACCCTTTGGCTGCCAGTTTACAGTACATTATGGACCAAGGAAGGGCATTGTCTGCTGTCGAGGTAATATTTGTGTTCATATGTTAATGCTATTCAAACTTTTATTTATGTTTCATTAATGCAAAGCCTTTATTACTAGGGAGAGTGCTATAAGGAAATGTTGTAAGCATCGGACTGCACTACTGACAGTGGTTCCAGTATAAAAATGTATACACATTTGCAAAGTTTAACAATATGAGGCTATGTATAATGCTTCCATAATGCTCTCTGACAAGCAAATATTTGAAGATGCATGAAAGCAAGATTGATGATTCTTTGCTTTCAAAATAAATTGTTCACAAAAAAATGCAACTAGGAAAAAAACATTTTGCTAAACTACTGTGGAATTTTAGGTAATACTTCTTTGAAGCATCATTTAGTAAAATGTGTTGATGCATGCTGGTATTTCCAAAAAATATTCATAACAGAAAATCTGGTAACAAATTTCAGCAGGAGTATGAAAAACATGAAAGTAAACAAACATTGGAAAAGCCAAAAGTTCTGACATTGGCGGTCAGCCTTTCGCTTTCGTCAATGCGTGCTTGTTTTGACATGGTATTTTGTACAACTTTATAGTTATGGGAGCTGTTGGACCCTCAACATTATAACAGACATTGACAAAAATTTAAATATTTTTTGTTCCCCCTAAAATTCCAAAAGGTGGGAATACCACGGACTGATGGTTTAGCAAAACATTGATATCACGTTTGCTGTAATTTGTGGGAAAATGATTAGAACTGGACCTCGGACCATATTACCAGAATGGATCGTTTTGCTTATCAACCTGAGCAGAACAAAGCAACTGTTATTATTGTTTGTTTTGCAAAAGCAATAAAAACATTTCTATTAAAAAGAAAATATTTTTTGTTCTCACAAAGCGCAAATTACCACAACTATCACAACTTTCTTGGCACTGAATGGAAATTTGTGCACCATATGCTCCTTGTGAAAGGGCAGAATGCTGTTATTCACAGTGAAGCTAGTCAATAGAGAGAGATTTATTAAAAATAAAAGGTCTTGCTTAATGCCAGACCTAATTAGGGGCCCAATCCCTAAAGAAAGTCACAAAAGTGCACCCATGGTATATGTCCTTGCATTAGTGCAGATTTACCTCTTTCATCAACTAAAAAGAATTTACAGAATTAGGGCAGGAAATCATACTCCTATAAAATATTTGTGAACTGCATTTTAGTATGAGCAAATATGTATGTGTAGATTTTCTCATGCGAAAATCTGTTGAGCGTTTACAAGTTCACTTTCCCTCCAACCTCTTTATTCCCAACCCTGGAAGAAATTTTACTTCTGCCCTTGTCAGAAGTAAATTTCCAGCCTTTCTTAATATGGGAAAAGATCAAGGAAGAGTTGGTGAAAACCCCTAAAACATGGAAGTTAGTAGGGTTGCACAGACTCTAAAAGGCATTCCAACCCTAAAACTATTAGTTACCACTACCTCCAGCCCCAGTATGTAGATTTCGCAGAAATATGGCAATGTAAGGCAATTGCTAGTATTAAAATCCTACTATAGTATGAGCCCGGGCATAATCAGAGAGGCTATAGTCAGAACTCTTATATAATGAAATTGCTGCCATAATTTGTCGCCGTACTACGTGGCACCAAAGGGACAAGTGGATTCTTCTTTTTTTATTTTTTTTTACAGGGCAAGTAGATCTATAAAGCAACCTGTCCATGGGCAAGTAGATCTTTTATTCAATTCCACACCCCTTAGGGATGTCCGGATTTTGTGTACATACACAAACACATTTTCTTCTTCTCTTCTGTATTTCTCCCTCTCCTTTTTTCATTGTCACTCTCTCCCTCTGGCACGCTTTACTCTCTTTCACTTTATACCTCTCTTGCATTTATTTTTCTGTGTCTCGACTGACACTGACCTTATTCAGAGTTTGTGCCGCACCCCCCTTTCAGCACCACCTGTTGCTGCTGCTGCCCTTCAAGTATGAGACTGCCTGGCTCCTAGTTCGAGGCCCTCCTCCACCCGCAGGCACCTGCCTGCGCCTCATCAGTGGTGGCCCTCTGTCTGTCTCTGCTGCCATTCTGCTTCTCTCTGTGCTTTTTTTCAGCCTTTTTTACTCTTCTTCTCTCTTTTGTCTCTTTCTTCCCTTCTTTTGCTTGTTTCCTGCATCCCACGCTTGTTACCTACCGCTGCAGCCCCTGCGGCCCCGTCCCCCTCCTGACGATCCCGCTCACCTCCCTCTCCTTCTTAATGGCGGCTGCGCACAGCGGGCATGCCAAAGGTATGGCCCTCTGCACCCATCCGTGCCTGGACCACGCCCAGTGCCACAAACCCTGGTCCCCCACACCATCCTCCAGTACGAATGTCTGCACCCTGCACACCCTCAACACCGAAGGCTCTGCCGCATTCCACCATGCCTCTCCGAAGGACACGCAAGGCCCTTTCTTGTGCTGCAACTACACCTTCACCTGCCTTCACATGCCACAACGCCCCACCCGAGACCAGCCGGACAACTAAGATGCATACTTCTCAACATCTGCTCCCTCGTCAAACACATAGTAGAAGTAGGTGACCACCTTGACTCAATCGCCTGTGATGTCGCCTTCGTCACGGAGACCTTGATAACCCCTACCTTGGCCCGGACATCGCCACCACCATCCCACACAACTACAAAATCATGCACAAGGACTACGTCAACTGACCAGGAGGAGGCATCGCCATCATCTACAGGAACACACTCCACCTTACGACCATCACAGAGGCCCAGACCCAGACAACCGCCGCTGAACACCTACACTTCCAAATTGAGACTGACCTAAACACCTCTGTCTGCTGCACTCTCATCTGCAGACCTCCTGGACCCCACCCCCAGTTCAGCAAAGCCATTGCTGACCTCATCTGCCCCCACGCCCTCGCCTTTACTGACTACATCCTCCTCGGCGACCTCAGCTTTTACCTCAAAAACTGCAACAACCCAAACATCACACCCCTCTCAGACAATCTTGCCACCCTTGGACTCAAGCAACTGGTCCACGTCCCAACTCACTTGACCCCATCTTCTCAGCAGGAAACAATATCTCCCTCTCTCACACCTCTGGACTGACCACCACTGCATCTGCTTCACATTCACCAAGACCACCATACCCCCCACACTCCCCTGCACCAGAGACCTCGAAAGCAAATGACTTGGCACGCAACCTCCACTGCTGGATCGACTGTGCAAACACCGTAGCCCCCCTAAGAAAATCTTACCGGACCCAGCACCTCAAGAAACCCAGCTGGTTCACAACCGATTTTCAAGATTCTAAATGCACCTGCTGACGACTCGACCGAAAATGGAGGAACAGCAAAAACATGGCATACCGCACAGTATAGAAAGAAAGACGCAGCCACCGCGCACCACCCATGCATCGGAGCCTCCAGAAAGGCCACCATCCAGGAATACATCAGTACCAATGCCTACAACAGCAAGGAGCTTTTTAGCATAGTCAAGGAATTCACGAACCCCAGCTCAGACGCCGCAGACATCCCACCCTCTCAAGACCTCTGCGACATCCTCGCCACCTTTTTTCCACCGAATAATCCAGGATGTATACAAAGGGTTTGAGAGCCAAATCCCATCTTCACCACTCTGCAGCACCTTCACGGACCCCGGCCAATGCTGAGCCAGTGGACCCCCATCTCCACGTAAGACACCCGAAAGCTCATGAGCTCTGGGGCACCGTCGGACCCGGGCCCACACCACTTATTAAACCGAGCCAGCACCACCATCGCCCCCCAACTATGCCAAACAATCAACCACTCCCTCCAAACTGCCGCATTCCTGAATGACTGGAAGCACGCAGAGATCAAACGGCTACTAAACAGATATGAAAAACTACAGACCCATTTCTCTTCTTCCTTTCCCAGCCAAGGTAACCCGAAAAAGCCATCAACACACATCCCACGGAATTCCTCAAATCAAATCACATCCTGGACCACTCCGAATCCGGCTTCAGGAGCAATCACCACACCAAAACTGTCCTCCTCACAGCCACGGATGACATCCGCACCATACTAGACCACAGGGACATGGCTGCCTTCATCCTCCTCAACCTCACCGCTGCTTTCGACACTATGTCCCAAACCACTCAATGCAGCAGACTTCACGATGTCGGCATCCACGGCAAGGCCCTGGAATGGATCCGCTCCTTCCTCACATGTCTGACCCAGACAGTCAGACTCCCGCTGTTCCTCTCGGAACCTACAGAAACCTGCTGCGGAGTACACCAGGGCTCCTCCCTGAGCCCTACCCTCTTCAGTATTTACATGCCTCTGCTCACCAAAATCGTCAGACAGCACGACCTCAACATAGTCTCCTACACCGACAACACAAAGCTAATTCTCTCCCTCACTGACGAACCATCAGCAGTAAAGAGCAACTTTCACAACGGAATGAGAGCTATCGCCAACTGGATGAAAAACAGCTGCCTCAAGCTCAACTCGGAAAAGGCAGAGAACCTCATCCTGGGTCCCACTCCCTCCGTCTGGGATGACCCGCGGTTTGAAAGCGCCCTCCCCCCCCCACCCACCCACACAGCCAGGGCATCATCCTGGTTTCCACGCTGTCCATGACCCACCAAGTCAACGCCGTCTCATTGTCATGCTACCACACTCTCTGCCTCCTCCGAAATATTTTCAAGTGGATCCCCACCGAGGCAAGAAGGATGGTCACCCACGCACTTGTCAGCAGCAGACTCGCATACCGCAATGCTCTCTACGCCGAAATCACGAGGAAGCTCCAAGCAAGACTCCAGAGAATTCAGAACGAAGCAGCAAGACTCATCCTAGACATCCCTCGCCGCAGCCACATCTCTGCCCACCTTAGAGACCTGTACTGGCTCCCCATCATTAAACGCATCACCTTCAAGCTCCTGACACACGCCTACAAGGCCCTGTACAATATCGGACTGGCCTACCTCAACCACTGCCTATCTTTCTACACCCCGGCCAGACAACTCCGATCTTCTCAATTTGCCTTGGCCGTCACCCTTAGGATTAGGAAGAGCACAGTGGGAGGTAGATCTTTCTCCTACCTCGTAGCGCAGACCTGGAACACACTACCTATCCACCTCAGGCAGGCCCCCTTGCTGAATCAGTTCAAGAAGGACCTCTTCGACTGATCAGCATCCTTACACCAGCGCCTTGAGACCCCATGGGTGATAAGCTGCGCTGTACAAATCACTGATTTATTGATTGACCTCACCTCCAAGGACACAGACAAGGGCTATAACTCAGCTTTCCAAAGTATATTGAAACCAAGAAGGCATTCACCTATAGTCCACTGGGTAGGGTACACCCTGGGGATGAAAGTAGCATATGCCTGCTTGTTGGTAATTATAGCTGGCCACCGTTTTGGAACAAAATCTACAGTGAGATGGATTGTATACTAAAACTACCCTCATAACAAAATAGATTTTCTACAGATCCTGCCTTTGATTCCAAGGTGGTTTATAATTTAGAAATAGAGGACGAAGAGGACTCTGTTTTCCTTCATGTACGCCCACTGCCATAACCTGACCTAGAGGTATTTTTTTCACTTTAGCGTTTATACATAACTAACTCCCAATCTAATGCTTGTTCTTGCAAAAAAATAAGCTTGCAGATTAGCCGGCACAGCATGTTTTACTTGTTTTTTGTTGAATTTGCAGTTTCTCTCTTTTGATGAGTCTGAGTTGGATTAGACGTTTAAATAATTGCATTTTTGTCGAAAGCCAGATGTTCATCCTGAAAGCTTTCATTATTCTTGTAAGCAGCGGCTGAAATGTAAAACCTCATGTTTCAGGGAGAGGTGGTGGTGCCCACTTGTGACCTTGGTATGGGTTCAAAACATCTTTTATTGTATATCTGGAAACTTCAATTTTGTCCTAATCACACCCTTGACGGCATTCTTTTAGTGATTCCTCTTTGAGGACCTCGTCTGTGGTCTGCAGTGTTGTTTATACCATCCCTTCCACCGGCATCCCTTTCTGAGGGGATGGATGACTTCTGTCTCTTGTTTTTCAGAAGCTGGACCCACCAAGGCTTCTTTTGATTTAGTTTTGTGAGTCAGCATTCGTGGCTCTTGCATGGTTATGTTGCTGAAAAAAATATGATTGCATAGTTTACCTGGTAGGGGACATTTGCAAGGGGCTTGAACACACCACAGAAGTGGGCTGAGAGAGATGAAATCCCACTTAGTAGCCAAGCTATGTTCTAGCGCAGACTACTTGGACTGGCAGTTTTTTTTTGTGGGCTTCCAAATTGTTAGTGGCAGTTAGCTTTCCATAGGGGAGGCCTGATGTGATGCCATCTCACTTCGTTATCGAAGTTATAGCAGATCCGCGGTTTGGCATTCCTGATTGCTGATAAGTAGCTAAAGGCAAGCTGTCTGCGCCTCAGCAAAACAAAAAAGTTAATTAATAAACAGAGGACTCCAGATGACATTTCTCAACACTGGGAAGCCATAGCCTCTTTTTTTATTAATGTTGTAAAAGTAGTTATTGACTATTAGAATGAGCTTGCTACGTTTAGAAAGTGTACAGGGAAATCTGTTTAATTTTCTCCAGGAACTAGTGGAAAGTAAGTAAAATGTGTGCATCTGTTTATGTAATGTGCATACATATAAGTCCTTTACAAAAGTGGTCGTAGGTAAACATTGACGAAGGAGAAGAGGGAAATGATCCCTATGGCACTCTACAGGTGAAATTAGTGAGACCTAGTTATGGTGGCAATGTGATGGCTTGGGCCCTGCATCAAGACAGAGACCATACTATTAAGAAACCTGCCCTGGAGATTTGTCATACAAAAGGCATGTGTGAAATTTAGGAAAAATAGAATGGCTTCTGTGTCTCTGCCAGGGCGAATTCAAAATAGGTTTGAATAGACCTCTGACCTCTGATTTTAGCTTTATTCCAATTGTTTTCTTTGTAGTAACGAGATACGCATGGCTGTGTATTATCCATTATAATGTTATTTCCAGCAAAAACAATTCCCTACTTGATGGTGCGGCTTCTCTGCAACTCCTTCTGCGACCTATCTATATAATTGTGAGGAATTACCTTTGTTTCAGGTCTTTTCTTTTGGAAAGAAAGAGTAATGTTCCCTTTATTATCTTCAAATGTATTTAACTAATATTATCTTTGTAATTTACTGACAGTTCATAGAAAGACGTGTTCAAAGAGGTCACATCAATCATTTCTGTTGTTACTCAGTAATGGTCCAGGTAAAATGAGAGTTACAAATTTGGCTCTACCACTCTCTATGGATATACACAATAGGCAGAATGCAGTGCTACGTACATAAGTGTACCACCCACTAACATTATTCCAATGGATCCATCACGTCACTAGCCGGAGTGTGGAATTAAATAAAATATATACTTGTTCTTTAGACAGGTTGCTTCATAAATCTACTTGTTCTGTAAAAAAAAAAAAAAAAAATCCTCTTGTTCCTTTGGTGCCATGTAGTGCTGCAATAAATTATGGTATCAATCTCATCATATAAGAGCTCTGCTACTAGCACCTCTGATTATGCCGGGGCATATACTATGGTAGGGGGTTAATTTTAGCATTTTGCCACCTTTCCACAGATCTACATACTGGGGCTGAAGGTAGGGTTAAGCAATAGTTCCATGGTTGGAATGTGCTTTGAAGTCTGTGCAAACCTACTAACTTGCACGTTTTAGGGGGTTTCATCTGGTCTTCTCCGACCTTTTTCCATACTGAGAAAGGTTGGAAATTTACTCCTGACAAGGGCAGAAATAAATCTTCCACAGTTGGAGAAAAAAGTGGTTGGAAGGAAAGTGAATTTGTAAACGCTAAACAGATTTTCGCATAGGCATATTTACACATGCATATTTGCTCGTGCAAAGATGCAGTTCACAAATATTTTCTAGGAGTACGATTTCCTGGAGTACTTCTGTAAAATCTTGTGAATGCATGAAAGCTGTAAATCTGGACTACTGCAAGGGCATATATCACTTGTGCACTTTTGTGACTTTATTTAGGAGGTGGACTCCTAATTATTTATTTTGTTAACCAAGATATTTTGTTTTTATTCAAATTCTGTCTGTCTCTCTCTCTCTCTCTCTGTATTTATAGACTTGTGTGACTGAGTGATGATATTCTGCTCTTTCATAGAGAGCATATTGGCACACACAGTAGTTTTGTTCAGTGTTGGAGACCACTGTGGCAATGTGTGCTATTTGAGACCAAAAATATTATTGCTTTTTGCAATGTTTGTTATAATGGTGAGGGCCTGGAATCCCCCACAACAATTACATTTTGCATAAACCATGTCAAAATAAGGCGTGCATTGGCAGAACCAAAAGGCTGACCACCAATGTCCGATCTATTGGCTTTGCCAATCATTGTTTATTTTTATGTTTCCCATAATCTTGTTAAAACTGGGTGCACCGATTTTTCTATTAAGAATATTTTTGGGGAAAACTAGCATGCATCAACACATTTTTGTGGATCATGCTTCAAAGAAATTGTACCTAAATTTCACAGTAGTTTAGCAAAATGTTTTTTTTCTAGTTGCATTTTTTGTGACCTTTCAATTTGAAAACAAAGACTCATCAATCTTGCTTTCAAGCTTCTGCAGATATTTTAATCTATTCAGACAGCATTCTGGAAGCATTATACATAGCCTCATCTTGTTAAAATTTACAAACGTGCGCGCACATTTTTATACTGGGACAACTGTCGCAGTGCAGTCCGAGCTTACATTTCCTTAGAGCACTTACCCTAATAATATAGGCTATGCATTAATGAAACCTAAATACAAGTTCAAACAGCATTAACAGATGGACACAAGTATTACTGAAACTGCAGACTGGTCTTCCCTTATCCACAGTGTGGTACTGTAAACTGTCAGCCAAAGAGTTTGGGTTGCGTTTGGGGTTGGGCCTACTTGTCCCAAGGACAAAATAAATATGAAAGCTTGTTGTCCTTGACCTTAAGCAATATGTCCTGGGAATCAGGCCATAGGAACTCCACCACCCCTGCCCAGCCCTACTCAGCCAAAAACGATTAAGGCCTCCTCTAGATACTCGCTCAAAACTTATTCGATGTGCGTGAACTATGTTGGAATAGTCCTCTTTTATTACTCTTTCCATGTTTATCCTTTTCCACAAATCTGTGAGCCATTACTTATTAAGGTAGTATGTCTAGCCCCACAAAGTCATTGCTGTTCTCCATTTGGTTTGGGCCAGCCCCAGAACCAAGAAAATAAGCTGAGATTTGGCTCTTTACTTTGATCAGGAATAAATCATAGTTAGCATAGAATTGGGGACCTAACAAGAGTCTAACTCATGAATAAAGTTTAATATTTGAAAGTAGGAATTGCTTTATGATCTCACCATGTAGACAAGGAGTTGACTCTTTTTCGTTACACAAGGACATCAATGGGGGGCAAGTGTGCTATATGTTATGGACAACGGCTTGGGTGATATGAGACACTTAAAATGAATCCTTTTAAATCTGTTGTTTTGCGACAATAATCTACTTTGTTCACAGCGTTTACTCCATTGGCCACCTAGTAGGTGACATACATATTTTCATCTAGCTTATCGACATAAGTTTGATGGAATTATTTATTTGTCACAACTATGCATTTCAACAAGACATGCAGTATATAGCAACAGTATGCTAGTGCAACAGACTGCTACTTTCGTATATATAAACTGTCCTCCCTCTGTGGTTGTGCTAATAGTTGTGTACACCTTCTGTATTTAGATGTTGTGAGGAATCGCCCCATATCTTCCAGGCACATACTGCTAGCAGACGAATCTCTGGAAGCTGGAGCTAGGGCTCTAAGTCCTATCAGTATTTGTTAAAAGATAAAAACATGCCTTCTTGCATGAAGTTGTCCTACCCACGTAAGACTCGTCAGGTCTCTTGTACCGAGTAATCCACCTGATCCATTCCTGGGGAAGGTTTGATTTTATTTTCATGTGGCATTCTGTCACACTGAACACTCGTCACTTTAGGAGACAGACCCATCAAAATATAATTTGCAATTCATGTTCAATCCAAGGCATCATTCAGCTAGTTTCCATGGAAAAACTTCATTACTGATCAAAGGGCTGGAGATGCAAATTTGATGAAGTGTGGGGAGAATTCTTAGAATTGGAATCCCCTTGTTAAATGTTATAATGCATCCACCAGAACTTCTTATATAGCACTTTTCAAACTCTGCATCTCCCGCTCAATCCTTCTACCCTTAGTGATTTAAGTGTTTAAAGAATCAACCACTTGCCATTAGCCAATTATTAATTTCCTTCAACCCATTCCTCCAGCATTGAAATGTATGTGCAATAAGTGTGGTGAGGTTGGGTTATTTAACCACTAAGAATTTACTGCAGTGTATTAATATATTGACCATTTGTTGTTCAGTCCGTCTTTTTGTTCAGCCTTGTAATGGTCTGGCTCGACAGTGCAGCTGTTCCCAGACAATTATGTGAGCACCACTCGAGAGGGGCTTTGGTTCCGCCCACATGTTGGAATCCAGGAGTACATATTTTGATTAGGCAGAAATTGTGTGCTTTCACAAAAAAGTGCTCACCCTCCAGATAGCTGTGATAATTTAGTTTATTTATCAAGCTGCCTCATGTTGAAATTTCAGGGGCATATGTTTGCAATGCTATTAAAGTGTCTTAGATAACTCGATAATTTATAGTAATTTTACTCTGGCAGCAGCACACATGGGAGGAGGGCAGTCATTAACCTGCATGGATTTTTAGGTCTGGCTTGACCGTGCATTCATAAACCAGACCCAAATGCTTGTTTTCCCTGTTTGTCACCTAGCATTTAATAAATAGGCCTTGCCTCCTTGTATTTTTGTTGTGCTTCCTCCAACTTTGTTGGAGACATATCTGCTGATCCATGGTAATGCCAGATCCAACTAGTACTATGGGAATGACCATTAATTTATGCAGTGACCAATCCAATATAACTTGTGTTTGGCAGGCGTTAGCTACCTTGTAGCTTTGCAGCTGCCGGCTGTAGTTCT
Source organism: Pleurodeles waltl (assembly GCF_031143425.1). NCBI lineage: Eukaryota > Metazoa > Chordata > Amphibia > Caudata > Salamandridae > Pleurodeles > Pleurodeles waltl. The sequence continues at coordinate 1,950,387,371 of NC_090440.1, forward strand.
GAACAGCAAAAACCACAAAATGGCTGGCTTCTGCACAATGATGTATTTGTCCACGTGTCACTATGCTTTTGCATGTATGCCTTATGACGCTCCAGTGACCATTATTATCACTATTTTGTTTTATTTTTTTTACTTTTAACTACATGAAGGACACCCATGTTTCAGTGATAAATTAAATAGTAAAAATGAAAGTGCATGGAGCACAAGCCCACTGCAGCTGATGGGCTCTCAAACAAAAGAATACTGAGGAGTTGGGTTGGGAGGAGCAATAGAATGCCTCTGAGCAATATTTGAAGAACAGTGAACATTTGGGAGAGCAACAGAGCAAGGGGGTATATTGAAAACAAAACAGAAAAAAGCTGAGTGAGATGATCTGTGGGAGGGGAGCAAAATAGAGGGAGCGGGGACTGGGATGGGGATGTGGAAGAAAACAATACACTTGAGACAGAACAGGGTAAAAGCATGCACTCGCATAGAGTGTTGAAAGCAAAGAAAAGAAAAGGAGTTCCAAGAATGTGAGCAGACACATGATGCAAGTCAGCTAGTCAAAAGGATGGTAAAGAAGGTTTGCTCCAGGGGAGGGACAAACACAAGAAGAGGGAATGCAAGTCGTCAAATAAGAAGCAAGCAAATAGCTTTGAAAAGAAAGATGACTAATGATAAGCAGTAGTCTTACATAAAGTCTGTTATAACTATTGGTATTGTACACAATAATTATTTCAACAAGACCTTAAATTTACTTTCCAGTGGCATTCTTTTGTCCCAGCGCAAGGCAGGTCAGTCTTAGCTATCCCTATTAGATTTGAAACGGCTATTATGAAAAAATTACATTCAGGTAAATGAGGAAAGTTAGGTAAATTACATATGGAAGGTCAGTTTTACAAAGTCTCTTTTGAACCCCTAAACCCTCCTCCCCTTATCAAAAATCCAATTTCCTAAGCAGGTTGGCAACTTCAGAGGGAGTACATGATGCCTAGCGTTATCCCAATACTTTTTTAAGCCAGTCCAATTTCCTCTAGAGTTATTCAGCAAACTATTAATAAAAATTTACTGATGCTTCTGTTCCAGGACTATGGGAAGGGAGGGCAATCTACATCTTAAAGTATTTAATAAAACTAGAAAGTAAGTTTATTCAAAATTCTAAAATAGATGGTCGTGAGTCATTCCATAAAGCAGTTCATGGCAAAAAATAGAATGTCCAAGCACAGGATCTTTTCAGCTTCTTTATTCATATGTTTCACATTTTCTCCAAACTGTGTTCTGAAACAAAAAGTCCCAGCCAACGTGTTTTGTCCCCTAGTTCGTACTTTATCAGGGCAAAGCTTATAGTTGTAATCTCATTAGCTACACGTCACTTCACACAATCCTATGTTGACTGTTCATATTAAAACTGGACCTGTGAGCTACTCCTTTACTGCTGCTCCTACTGCGCCTAAACGAGGACAAATGATGAATATTAGCTAAACTATTATATAGTGTTTGCTGCTAGTTTGCCCCAGGCGTTGTTTGAGCCCAATTTGCCTTATTTTATCAGTTTTGGAAGGTCAAATAATTGAGTCATCCTGGTGGGATTCTGGCCTGCTACCTGCCTATCACACGCAGATTCTTGCAGCCTGTGCATTCACCTGCAGAACTGTCATTGTATGTTCTTGCTCAAAGATTCTAAAACTGATTTCTGTGTCTGACTTTTTTGTTGTCCCTAAAACTTGGTTTTATTTTGTTTGAGGGTAGACAGCCGTGAACAGTAACTTGTATGTGGCTCAGATAATGGTGCTTTCCCTACCTATGCTTTTTAACGAACTTGCTTGGGAAGGGTGCTGCAGCTAGTCCCATCTGCCGTGTCTGAATGCAAAATGTAGTTGTAGGATTTAACAAATTAGTTTTTCCAATCCGCACGGAAATTCTGTGGCTGTAAAAACATCCTCCATGCAGGCCTAATTCAAATGGTGCAGTATATAGAGGTAAGAGGTGCTTACTCAATGCACATCATTATTGCACCGTGCACTTTTCCCTGATGGTCTGTTTTTCACCATTATTTACTGAATGGTGTCTTAATTGGAAATGTTTTAATGCATTGAATACTTTAGAAGGTTTTATGTTTATTTTAGTGTTTATAGCTGTAAGAATGGATTGGAAATTGACTAAATAAAATACAAGGTGCAGTATGGTACTGTGAATTATTGTATTGTGTGAAAGTATAAAGTACTTCATTTTGAAGTCGATTGGCATATGTGCCAATCGATACTTATGAAAAAAGATATCTGCTTTTGTATCAATGTTTTCATGCATTTATAAGATTTTAAATTTCTTGCCCTTAGTGGGAGTTCAACCCATAATGTTGCTGTTCCTTGCCATAATGGTCATCAGACGGACTTTGGCACAAACTGCACAGTCCGACAAGTAGACGGTGGTGTCCTTAAAAACAAACAAAAAAAAGGCTTCAGCTGAGTGTGAAGGCGATCCCAGTCACTTGTTTGAGAGGGGATTCTTCTGCTGTCTACTAGGCTAAATGTCAGGCCCTAACCAGGAGCTTCCCTCCAAAATGTCAGCCTGTGCGGTTTCAGTGTGGCAAATTCTTGATAAATTCACCCTGAAGTTTAATGCATTATGAATCCCTGGAGCATAATTTTCTTTGGTGGTGGGTGTCTCTGCTGTGAGGATGATGTAATCAAATAAATTTGTAAATTGGGCTGCAGTGGCATATTTAAGTATGGCTGGACAACTTACCCGCCTGCATAACAAGTATTTACTTAAAAAATGGCTTTGGCTTCAAACACACACAACCCATGCCATTGGCTATTTAATCTAGCATTCTGCCTTGAGCAAGTGTTTTTGTTGGAGTGTAAGAGGGACTATTTCACAATTTTGAATTATTTCTCACTTACCATGGTCAATGGCTGCTTTTACTTGGCTCTGGGAGAGCCATCAGTCAGAACCCTATAAACCCTGGACATTTATGAAAACCTAGAGACGCAGGTGAATCCAGGATGTTTTGGCATGTGTGGATTCTCCTACGATGTCTTACCTACAGTATCCTGCACACCTCAAACTTCGGCTAACATCACACATTTCCTCACACTTCTGCAAGGGAACGTTTCAGAATCTGCGGGGATCCACAAAATTCCTACCACATAGCATTCTAGTACTTCCTCTGGTTAAAAACTGTACCCCATTTGTGTGGTGAAGTTGATTAACTGAGGCAAGAATGGACCAAGTTAAGGACCATGTAAATACCACACTGACTTCATATGGTCACAGTTTTCATCCGTTCCTATTGCGAGTGATAGATCCAATCACACAAATGGGGTACCATTTTTATCAGGAGATGTGTGGAAGCTCTGGTTGGTAAAAATATTGTTGATATTTTTGGTGGAAAAAATATGGAGGTTTACTCATGAAGTGCCACAAATTCAATGAAAGGACTCACCACTGTGAGGTAGTGGAGAAGCCCCAGCAGCTAAGAGGTTAACGCCAAACCTGTTGGCTTTCCCAGTGCTTGTTTTTTATATGGAATTTCCGTATTTTCTTTGAAGGTCTGTGTGCCAGGACCTAGAGTGTTGTCTCATGAAAGAGTGGCATTGCCAAATACTTTCAAAATGGCAACTTTTTTAGATTCTTCTTCACTGATAACAGTTCATTTATGTAGTCTCTAGAGAATAATTGTTCCTTTAAATATAGAATTATTTTCTTACATTCAAAGCTGAAGTCTGTGATGTCGGCAGAACATTCAAATTTTCCTGAAGTGGGCGAGAGTACCACGGCAGGCAAAATACTGTTTTGCATTGCAGGGAATCACGTCTGCATTTTCATTTGTGTTTTCTGAAGCATTCATCACGTAGCGCCGCATCGTTTGAGTCTCATTCTGCTTTTTGTCTCATTGCCAGTGGTTTTATCTTCTAATGTTAACTCTGACTCCCTTTAGTGCAGAAAAACTATGTTTTTTGCTGCTTGGTCTCTTCAGGGACCTTTCACTTTACAAGAAACAAAGATATTGTAGCAGGCAAGTGTTTGCTACATGAAAAAACGAGAATTAACTACAAAGCGTGTGCCAGAGATATTTCTAGCGCCCCCTGATTTCCTTGCAACACTATTACCTTTTGTTATAATCCCAAAAGGTATACAGTTCAGTTTACCATCATAGGACACTCCATTGGGGGTACAATTTGAATGAACTTTGTGACAAACGTCAGTTGCATCACTCCCTTCTTTAGGGTTTCCCACCAGTTTTTGCAGATAGCACAGCGCCTTTATTGCACAAATATCCATTATATTCTCTCAGCATTTACTTACTAGAGTTTTTACGATGACTCTCTTAATCCCAGTCTGACTGGCTGCAGCAGTTAAATGACTAATGCCATAATTTGCAGTCCGAATAATCTATGGATTTTTACATGGAGGTTTCAGCTCTTGAAAGTACTTGAAATATCCTTGCTTCTGATGGATACAACTACCTGTGGATTCCTCACCTGATGAATACTCCCATGGCGCCAGCATTTGACGGAAATCTTCTTACTAGTCTCTGCACGTCGACGAGGACGTCACTCTAGCCCACGCGACGCCGTCTGACGTCATACAGGCAATAAGAAGTCCTCGCCGACGTGCCGATGACAGTTCCCTTTTTTCCGTGCATTCGAAACGGTTATCTTCGAGGGAGTTACTGTTACCTTCGTGGTTACAGTGTATTGTCTGCTGCGTAGTCTTCTCTGCGGTAACAATGTCTCAGAGGAAGTCGGGTTTCAAGCCCTGTCGAGAGTGTGGGGGCAAGATGTCAGTTACAGATCCTCACTCCGACTGTCTATGGTGTTTGAGCTCCGACCACGACGTCTCGACTTGCGATTCATGTCAACACATGAATCCGAAGGCCCTCAAAGAGCGCGAGGCCAAGTTATTCATGGCAAAGTCAAAGAAGAAGGAGAAACATCATAAGAAGTCTTCTTCGCCAAGGTCTCACCGGCGTCATCGAGACTCCCGGCGCCGTAGAGACTCACGACGTCACTCCAGCAAGGAGTCTCGTTCGAGGTCACCTTCAGCTCGGCGTCGGAGGACTTGGGAGGTCAGCCCCACGGTCACGCCGCATCCATCGACGCCGTTGCCCTCTCCGGCGTCACCGACTTCACCTGGTCAGGCGTCAGTGATTGAGGTGGTGCAGCCTCTTGTGTTTTCTCCGGCGTCGCAGACGTCGAGGCCGGCGTCGGGGTCGCCCTCGATCCAGGCACCCCAGTATCCGGCTTTTCCCACTCCTGGAGCCGATAGTACCGCGTTTCTTAATGCGATGTATACCATCTTTCAGCAGATGGCTCCAGGAGCTGCTCCGGCTGGTCCTTCGGGGCCCTTGGCCTTTTCGTTGGGTGATCCTGCGCCTCTTCGGCCGGCACCCTTTACGCCCTTTCTCCCTTTTGGGAATGTGGGCTCGGCGCCGGTGCCGGCGTCGGTGGCCGCTCCGGTGGCTTCGGATGTTTCGGCCCCGGAGGTTGCCCAGTCAGGATTTTGCCCTCGTCCTCCGGCTCCTGCCTCGGCGCCGAAGCTGCCTGTGGCGCCGGACGCGGCGTCAGATGCTTCTGGAGATCGGCGCCGTTCTTCGACGTCGGCGGAGGCCATGTCGACTCCGCGTATCGAGGAGAGACTTCATTCGAGGAGGCGTGCTCTCCGTCTTTTAGAAGAGCAAGAGTACCAGCGAGTCCTAGAGGAGGGAGAGATTGAGGACTCTGGAGACGGACTGCATGGTCTGGATACAGCCAGTGGGCTGGACACTTCCCCTGAGTGGGACCTTTCATCTCCAGGGGAATATACGGAGGAGGCTGCTTCCTTTCATGCTGTGGTGAGGAAGGCAGCAAGCTTTTTGGACCTGCCTTTGCCGGTGGCAGAGGCAAAGCAGAATTTGCTGACAGAGGTATTGCATCCGGCCTCTGCTGCAGCTGAGCCTCTCTTGCCATTTAATGAGGCTTTGCTGGATCCGGTGTTGGAGGTGTGGAAGAAGCCGGTCTCTTCCTCGGCCGTTCATAGGGCTGTGGCCAGGAGGTATCGAGCTGCACCATCTGACCCTGGCTTTCTCTCTAGACACCCTACGCCGGAGAGCTTGGTGGTGCAAGCCTCCTGTTCCTCAAAGTCAGCGCCTGGTTCCTTCCCGACGGTGCCTGGAGACAGAGACTCCAAGAAACTGGATGCGCAGTCCAAGAAAATATTTTCGTCATGCAGTTTGGCGTTGAAGGCCACCAACGCCACGTGCATTCTGGGGAGGTACATCCATGCGCTGATGGATGATATTTCGTCTTCATTCACGGAGCTTCCCCAGGGTCTTTTGGATGTGGTCTCGGACGCCCAGGCTGCCGCGACCCAGATTATCCAGTCTGGGCTGGACACGACCGACTCGGTGGCCAGGGCGATGGGCACGGCTGTGGTGGCAAGAAGACAGGCCTGGCTCCGAAACTCAGGGTTCTCTGCGGATGTGCAGTCGACCCTGCTGGACCTCCCGTTTGATGGGGACAGACTGTTTGGAGCCAAGGCAGATTCAGCCTTGGAACGATTTAAGGAGAGCAGAGCCACAGCCAAATCGTTAGGACTGCAAGCTCCTTCTTCCTCTGCCTCTTCTAGAATTTTCAGGAGGTTTCGGGGATTTGGGCGTGGCTCTTATTCCTCTTCCTTTCGGGGGAGGTTCCAGCAACCCGCCTCTTCCCTCCCCTATAGGTCATTTAGAGGGAGGGGGAGGGGTGGGGTCCGTACCAGAGGAGCCTCTCAACAGCACTCTGCCTCTTCCTCGTCCTCTGGAGGGGTGCAGCAGGGGAAGCAGCCTTAGGCTTCCACCGTTTCCCACTCACTCCTCTCCTGTAGGGGGAAGATTACAGCGTTTTCTCCACAAGTGGAAGTCTATCACAACGGACACTTGGGTTCTCGGCATTGTGGGAAAAGGCTACGCCCTTCCCTTTCGGGAGTTCCCGCCCCTCATCCCGCCCCGCCCATCTTATTGTTCAGAAGAACACCTCCTGTTGCTAGAACAGGAGGTTCAAGTCCTCCTTTCAAAGGGCGCGGTAGAGTTGGTCCCAGAGCAGGAAAAGGGTCGAGGTTGTTACTCAAGATACTTCCTGATTCCCAAAAAGGATGGTCAGTTGAGACCAATCCTGGATCTGAGGATCTTGAATTGGTTCCTCAAACAGGAAAAGTTCAAGATGCTGACCCTAGCACAGGTGCTTTTGGCGTTGAACAAGGAAGATTGGATGGTGTCTGTCGACTTGCAGGATGCTTACTTTCATATCCCGATACTCAAGTCACACAGGAAGTATCTCCGGTTTGTGGTAGGGTCGCAGCACTATCAGTTTGCGGTCCTCCCGTTTGGTCTTACTTCAGCACCTCGAGTCTTCACAAAGGTGATGTCAGTGGTTGCGGCGGAGCTCAGAAGGAAGGGGATAGCAGTATTCCCTTACTTGGACGACTGGTTGATCAAAGCCAAGTCCCCGGAGCTTGTGTCGCATCATCTGCAGTCAACAACCCAGTTGTTGTTCGACCTGGGCTTTTCGGTGAACGTGCCCAAATCTCACCTGGAGCCCTCTCAGCGCCTCCTGTTCATAGGGGCAGTACTGGATACAACATTGAGTCGAGCCTTTCCTCCGCCTCAGCGGATTCAAGATATTCAGGAATTGGTTCCAATGTTTCGAAATGGAGCGGTAGTTCCAGTCCTCAAGGTCCTTCGTCTGCTCGGTCTGTTCGCCTCCTGCATTCTGTTGGTCACGCATGCTCGCTGGCACATGAGGGCTCTTCAGTGGTGCCTCCGAAGGCAGTGGTCTCAACACAAGGGAGATTTAGAAGGTACTGTCAAGATCTCCAGAGATGCTGCTGTGGAATTGAAGTGGTGGATTGCGGGCAACAATCTTTCACAGGGGAAGCCGTTCGCGCAGTCGCCACCAGTGGCCACGGTAATAACGGATGCCTCCACCCTAGGATGGGGAGCTCATCTGGGGGATCTGGAGATCAAAGGGCTTTGGTCTCCAGAGGAACAGGTGTTTCATATCAATCTGTTGGAGTTACGGGCTGTACGTTTGGCTCTCAAGGCCTTCCTCCCATCCCTTCGTGGTCAGTCGGTACAGGTCCTGACGGACAATACTACCACGATGTGGTACATAAACAAACAGGGAGGAGTAGGGTCGTACCTTCTCTGCAGAGAAGCTCTTCGGCTATGGTCCTGGGCAAAGGACCATCAGATTTGCTTGGTGGCAAATCATCTGGCCGGGGTCTTGAATGTACGTGCGGACAGTCTCAGTCGCCAATTCTCGGCAGACCACGAGTGGCGTCTCCATCCAGATCAAGTCAGTTTAATCTTCCAGATGTGGGGGTTTCCTCGGATAGATCTGTTTGCCACTCGGGAGAACGCGCATTGCCCGTTATTCTGCAGCCTCCAGTATCCGATGCAGGGAGCGTTGGGGGACGCGTTTCAGATAACCTGGTGCGACCAGTTGCTTTACGCGTTTCCCCCCATACCCTTGATTCCTCGAGTGTTGAGGAAAATTCGCCAAGACCGGGCCCAAGTCATCTTAATAGCTCCGGATTGGCCAAGGAGGGTATGGTACTCCGACCTTCTCCAACTCTCACTGTGCCCTCCGCTCCGTCTCCCTCTCAGGGCAGACCTCCTCTCGCAGTCGCAGGGGCAGGTTTTACACCCCAACCTCCAGAGTCTGCACCTACATGCTTGGAGATTGAACGGGGCAACCTGAGTTCCTTCTCTCTCCCGCCTGATGTAGTGGATGTTATCTTAGCGGCCAGGCGACACTCCACTAAATCTATCAACGCTAATAGGTGGTCTAAATTTGTTATGTGGTGTGGAGAGAGACAGATTGATCCCTTACATGCTCATCTGTCACATGTTTTGTCTTTTGCACTGTCTCTAGCGCAGAAAGGTTGTGCAGTAGCTACCATTAAGGGTTATTTGTCGGCCTTGTCAGCCTTCATTTGTCTTCCAGACCAACCATCGTTATTTAAATCCCCTATTGTTCTCAGATTCTTGAAAGGTCTTCTGAATCAATATCCTCCAAAACCATTCGTTATGCCTCAATGGGATTTGTCCTTGGTCCTGACTTTCCTTATGGGGTCCCCTTTTGAGCCTATGCATTCTTGCCCCTTAAGGTATTTGGTTATTAAAACAGTATTCCTGGTAGCTATAACATCTGCAAGGAGAGTGAGTGAGTTGCAGGCCTTATCGGTTAAACCCCCTTATATAACGTTTTATGGGGATAAGGTGGTGTTGAGGACCAAGGCTGCTTTCCTTCCGAAGGTTGTTTCACCCTTCCATTTGGCTCAGACAATCACTTTGTCCACGTTTTATCCTCCGCCTCATCCTTCAAAGGAGGAAGAAAGACTACATCGCCTGGACCCAAAAAGGGCGTTGAGCTTCTATATCGACAGAATGAAGGATATCAGGCTGGAGGATCAGCTGTTTGTCGGATACGTGGGCAAGAGGAGAGGAAAGGCAGTCCACAAGAGAACACTCTCCAGGTGGGTTGTTCTTTGCATTAAAATCTGTTACTCTTTGGCAAAGAAGGATCCGCCTGAGGGCATTAGAGCTCACTCCACCAGAGCTAAGTCGGCCTCTTCGGCCTTGGCCAGGGGTGTTCCTGTGGTCGACATCTGCAAGGCCGCAACTTGGTCGTCCCTTCACACTTTTGTGAAACATTACTGTTTGGACTCTGAGGTCAGAAGGGACGGTCATTTTGCACGGTCAGTGCTGCAGGATTTCTTGGTTTGACCATTTAGGCACCCACCGCCGGGCGTGGTACTGCTTTGGGACTCTATTCATCAGGTGAGGAATCCACAGGTAGTTGTATCCATCAGAAGAACGAGTTACTTACCTTCGGTAACGACTTTTCTGGTGGATACATTAGCTACCTGTGGATTCCTCACGGTCCCACCCGCCTCCCCGTTGCCTTTTTGGTCTCTCCAAGCAATCCTTGAGTGTGCTCCTTTTGGTCTTCAAAGTTGCAATACATTTTGCATGTATGATATTTGTATATATGTGTATATTTATATATAAATCTATATATATATTGGGTATATACATGATTCGTATGTATAAATATATTTATTTGTTTTAAAAAAAAAAAAAAAAAAAAAGAAGGTCATATTAAATCTACAGCTATTTTATTGCAATGTTGTGTGATTTACAATATTAAGAGATGTTTGCTTTGCTCTTTCATTGCATTGGGTTATTATTATTATTCTCATGCACGTAAAAAATGTTGGTACTGTCATCGGCACGTCGGCGAGGACTTCTTATTGCCTGTATGACGTCAGACGGCGTCGCGTGGGCTAGAGTGACGTCCTCGTCGACGTGCAGAGACTAGTAAGAAGATTTCCGTCAAATGCTGGCGCCATGGGAGTATTCATCAGGTGAGGAATCCACAGGTAGCTAATGTATCCACCAGAAAAGTCGTTACCGAAGGTAAGTAACTCGTTCTTCTGGAATACTGGAACAAAGTGAGCAATTACTAAGGGAAACAGTCCTGGAAATACCCCACCACTAGAAATCCCTCGTTTCTCAGGGGAACCTCAGGATTTCACCTGTATTGCCTGTTAACTCTGCATCCTTTGAGTTCATGGTAATCCTGGCATCGGTGATTTGTGGATGCGCGAGCCAGGGGGCAGATTTAATGGGGATTAAGCCTCATAATCCTGTCCTAAGTAGTGACTCGAAACAAAGTGCTTAATTCACGTCATGTCTGACTGTGCCAAGTGTTGAAGCTCTGCTTTCCACTGCACCTTCTCCACCCTACCCCATCTGATCTCTGGAGACGACAGGCATAAGGGTGACAGTAAATTCATTTTACAGTGCTTTATTGAGGGGAGCTCCCCTTCCCCTTCTTCGGCAGGGGCTGAAATTATCCCCATTTTCAAGAAGGGAGATCGTAACCTCCCAATAAATTATTGGCCAATAAGCCTCATAGATTGTTCCCATAAACGTTTTGTGAAGGTCCTTTTGAATAGAGTGCAAGCATGGATGAATGTCTCTCAGATATTAACCCCACTCCAGGCTGGTTTTAGAGACTGCACCAGCACAGTAGATCAGGTTTTTTGGAAGTATGTTATCATGGGACGAGGGCACCTTTACGTGGTGTTCGTTGACCTTAAGTGAACGTTCAAACGTATATCTTACCCCAAGTTATGGCAGATTCTGGCTGACATAGGGGTTCCACATTACTTGATAAAGATGTTTATGAGGCTGCATGAAAACAACTTTGCCTGAGTTAGGTGCGGGCAGCTGGGAGAGCTACAGACTCATTCCCAGTTAGCAGAGGGGTCAGACAGGGGTGCCTCCTCGCACCCACACACTTTGCGCTTTTCATTAATGATTTGGTGGCCTATGTGGACCATAGTGAGCCAGATGTTCCGTGTCTTGCAGGAATCAGGGTTCCGGCCCTGACGTTTGCAGACAATATGTTACTTCTGTCGAGGTCTCCGATGGGTTGCCAAAAAATCCTTGACAGATTCAACTCTTTCTGCTAACTGAGGGGGCCTAGAAATAAACATTGCTAAGAAGAAGTACATGGTTTTAATCCCTGCAAGTTCACGTTTGCCAATCCCACGCTTAGAGGGTTCTCATTGGAGCGTGTCTGCACCTTTGAATATTTGGGGGTCATGCTCACTAAAAACCTTGATTGGCAGAAGCAGATAGTAAGGTGTGGTTTTAAAGTAGATCAAATTGGAGGAGGAATAGTGAAGATGCAGAAGGGCTCACACTTTTGTAAGGGTGCCTCTGCACTACAAATATATAACTTTCTGATGGATACAACTACCTGTGGATTCCTCACCTTATGAATTCGATCCTTGCGCCAGCATCTAACGGAAAGTCTTCTTCCTAACTTTCCACGTCGACGAGGACGTCATAATGGCACGGCTCCACGTGACTCCGTCTGACGTCATCGTGCCAATAAGAGGTCCTCGTCGGCGTACTGACGTCAGTTTTCCTTTTTTCCGTGCCTTCAACGCCAACGGTTTTTCTTCCTGGCTCGTTGTTAACTGTAACGATTTTTGGATCCATACTTCTCCTGTAGGGGGAAGATTGAGTCTTTTTCTGCAGAAATGGAGGTCAATTACAACAGACTCGTGGGTGCTAGGAATTGTAGAAAAGGGCTATGCTCTCCCCTTTCAGGAGTTCCCTTCTCCTTTTCCCCCCGTCCCTCCTTTTGTTCAGAAGACCATCTTCTGTTGTTGCAACAGGAGGTTATAACCATGTTGGCAAAGGGCGCAATAGAGTTGGTGCCGTTGCAGGAAAGGGGTCAGGGTGTTATTCAAGATATTTCCTGATTCCCAAAGTGGATGGTCGATTATGGCCGATCCTAGACTTGAGGATTTTGAATTTGTTCCTCAAGCAGGAAAAATTCTAAATGCTGACCCTAGCGCAGGTGCTATTGGCGTTGAACGAAGGAGACTGGATGGTGTCTGTCGAATTGCAGGACGCGTACTTTCATGTTCCGATAATCAAGTTGCACAGGAAGTATCTCCGTTTTGTGGTCGGAACGCAACACTACGAGTTTGCTGTCCTTCCTTTTGGACTTACTTCAGCACCTCGGGTTTTCACGAAGGTGATGTCAGTTGTTGCAGCACATCTCAGAAGGAGGGAAGTAGAAGTTTTTCCCTACCTGGACGATTGGTTGATCAAAGCCAATTCTCCAGAGCTTGTGTTGTCTCATCTGCGAATGACAACCCAGTTGTTGTTAAGTCTGGGTTTTTCTGTAAATGTGCCCAAATCTCACCTAGAGCCCTCTCAACGCCTCCTGTTCATAGGGGCAGTACTGGACACAACAACGTTTCGGGCCTAACCCCCGCCTCAGCGGGTTCGGGACATTCAGGCGCTGATTCCGTTGTTTCAAGTTGGAGCGGCAGTTCCAGTCCTCAAGGTCTTACGCCTGCTAGGTCTGTTTGCTTCTTGCATTCTGTTGGTCACTCATGCTCGCTGGCATATGAGGGCTCTTCAGTGGTGCCTCCGCAGGCAGTGGTTCCAGAACAAAGGAGATCTCAGGGATTCAATAAAGATCTCCAAGGACGCTGTAGCGGATCTTTGGTGGGCAGAGGACGGCAACCTTTCCCAAGGAAAACCGTTTTCACTGCCTCCTCCAGTGGCCACAGTGATTTCGGATGCTTCCACTCTAGGGTGGGGAGCTCATCTGGGGGACCTGGAGATCAAGGGTCATTGGTCTCCAGCGGAACAGATGTTGCATATCAATCTGTTGGAATTGCGGGCAGTATGTTTGGCGCTCAAGGCCTTCCTCCCTTCCCTTCGCGGTCAGTCAATTCAGATCCTGACGGACAACACTACCGCGATGTGGTATATAAACAAGCAGGGAGGAGTGGGGTCGTACCTTCTCTGCAGAGAAGCCCTGCAACTCTGGTCCTGGGCTCAGGACCATCAGATTTTCTATAATCATTTGGCCGGAGTACTGAATGTACGTGCGGACGGTCTCAGTCGTCACTTCTCAATAGATCACGAGTGGCGTCTCCATCCGGATCTAGTCCTCCTCATCTTCGGGATGTGGGGTATTCCTCGGGTGGATTTATTCGCCACTCGAGAGAACGCGCATTGCCCGTTATTTTTCAGCCTCCAGTATCCGATGCAAGGGGCGTTGGGGGACGCGTTTCAGATGTCCTGGAGCGGCCAGTTGCTTTACGCGTTTCCTCCCATACCCTTGATTCCTCGAGTTATGAGGCAGATTCGTCAAGACCGGGCCTGAGTCATCTTGGTGGCTCCTGACTGGCCGAGAAGGGTATGGTATACAGACCTGCTTCAACTCTCTCAGTGCCCTCCGTCTCCCTCTCAGGGCAGACCTCTTCTCACAATCGCAGGGGCAGGTTTTACACCCCCACCTCCAGAGCCTGCACCTTCATGCCTGGGGATTGAACGGGGCAACCTGAGTTCGTTTTCTGTCCCTCCGGATGTAGTGGATGTTATTCTATCGTCCAGGCGACACTCCACTAAATCCATTTATGCCGGCAGGTGGGCAAAATTTGTGCTTTGGTGTGGAGAGAACCAATAAGATCCCTTAAAAGCCCACCTTTCAGATATTCTTTTGTTTGCTCTTAGTTTGGCGAAGAAAGGCTGTGCGATAGCTACAGTTAAGGGATATTTGGCAGCTCTGTTGGCGTTTCTTTGCCTTCCGGACCAGCCATCTTTATTTAAGTCTCCAATTGTAAATAGGTTTCTTAAGGGTTTGGTGAATAGGTTTCCTCCTACTCCCTTTCACATGCCTCAGTGGGACTTAAATCTTGTATTGGCGTTCTTGATGGGTTCGCCTTTCGAGCCCATGCATTCATGTCCATTGAGATTTTTAGTCTTGAAGACTGTTTTCTTAATCGCAATCACATCTGCCAGGAGAATTGGAGAGCTTCAAGCGCTTTCCGTTAAGCCTCCTTTTACCATGTTTTTCCCTGATAAAGTGGTACTAAAAACCAGGGCTGCTTTTCTGCCGAAAGTTGTCACTCCTTTTCATATAGGGCAGTCTATCACCCTACCTGCGTTTTACCCTCCTCCTCATCCTTCTAAAGATGAAGAGAGGCTCCATAGGTTGGACCCTAAGAGGGCCCTGAGTTTCTTCCTAGAGAGGACTAAGGACTTTCGCCTAGATGATCAACTGTTTGTTGGGTTTGCTGGACAGCGAAAGGGCAGAGCGGTCCAGAAACGAACACTCTCCAGGTGGGTCATCTTGTGTATTAAGATTTGTTACTCTCTGGCGAAAAAAGTCCCTCCTGAAGGTATCAGGGCCCATTCTAGTAGGGCTAAGTCTGCATCCTCGGCCCTAGCGAGAGGAGTTCCGTTAATAGATATATGTAAAGCGGCAACTTGGGCGTCCCTCCATACATTCGGAAAACATTATTGTTTAGACTCTGAGGTGAGGAGGGACGGTCATTTTGCTCGTTCGGTATTGCAAGATTTCTTGGTGTAATCAGGTGGGCACCCACCACTGAGTGCGGTACTGCTTGGGACTCTATTCATAAGGTGAGGAATCCACAGGTAGTTGTATCCATCAGAAGAACAAGTTACTTACCTTCGGTAACGCTTTTTCTGGTGGACACACTAACTACCTGTGGATTCCTCACGGTCCCTCCCGCCTCCCCGTTGCCTGCCTGGTTACACACTTATCTTGCAGTATTTAGAATAATGTTTCTTTTTATATATGTGTATATGTATATATATATATATATATATATATATATAAAAAATATATATATATATATAGTTATATATTTTTGTACATTCATGTATTTAAGGTAATAATGTAAATATGTGGATTCAATAGACAAGATTTTTGTGTTTGTATATATTTATATATATCTATTTTCATGGTTTTTTGATGGTTGTTTTTCACCTGTTCGCCTCAAAGGCACGAAAAAAATGAGGTGAAACTGACGTCAGTACGCCGACGAGGACCTCTTATTGGCACGATGACGTCAGACAGAGTCACGTGGAGCCGTGCCATTATAACATCCTCGTCGACGTGGACAGCTAGGAAGAAGACTTTCCGTCAGATGCTGGCGCAAGGATCGAATTCATAAGGTGAGGAATCCACAGGTAGTTAGTGTATCCACCAGAAAAAGCGTTACCGAAGGTAAGTAACTTGTTCATCAGGCTCTTGGATCTGCCCATTATGGTGGTGAGTTGTGGGGCCATATAAATCGTTTTCTGAGCCAAACTCACAGGCTTACCTCCCAGCGTGCCATTTATTCCTTTGAGGTTGGATTTAGCACAAAAAAGTATGGTGGATAAAATTAGTTTAAGGCCCATCTTATATTGAAAGACGCTATGGGCCACCCCAGAATGGGCCTCCAATCAAGCTCGCCTAGCTGAGATACTGCGATCACCGGGGAGCCATAATATCCTGTTGTTGAAGCATGTAACGGTGTCTTTGATAAATATTGGGCTCTTACATGTGTGGGAGGCCCCTGTGGAGGCAAGTATAATGACCAAGCCAAGTCAGCTTTATGGCAATTTAAGCAGGGTTTATTTCATAGTCTGTCAAACCAGGGTTCCCTGACTGTGACATTTTTGAAACAGAAGGCTGAGTTTTTTTTTTTTTAGAATAGTTTGTGGCTGAAATAGAGCCCCTATTCGCCAGAAAGCTCTATATGCATCTGAGATATGGAACCTTGCCTCTTTGTAATTTTACTGCCTGGTGGGGTCACAGTATTAAGTCAAGCACAGATTTGTGTCCTTTTTGTGCAGACCAGGCAGAAATCATAGAGCATGTGCTGTTGTTTGTAGAGCGTATCACAGCACTAATAAAAAAAGGATTCCTCCAATTTGCTGCAATATTGGGACAAGAGCTTGCAGAGAGACGCTGAGAGTATTAAGATCTAACACTAGCCAATGTGTGGTATTTGGGGTATCAAGTTTTTTGGTGGCCATGTGGAGGATCAGATGTAACTGCGTCTCGATAGATTCTGCTTGCTGGTAGCTGTGACTGCTTCCCATCTATATGTGCATTTTAAACTACTGATCTGATATTTGGTATTGTTATTCTATTTATTGTATTTTAATGTTCTAACTTTGGTCTTGAATTTTTATTGTATTGTAAATGACTTTGATGGCATGATTGCCGAATAAAGTTTATGATGAT
The DNA here is from genome assembly GCF_031143425.1 of Pleurodeles waltl. Classification (NCBI taxonomy): domain Eukaryota; kingdom Metazoa; phylum Chordata; class Amphibia; order Caudata; family Salamandridae; genus Pleurodeles; species Pleurodeles waltl. The sequence goes on from NC_090440.1 coordinate 1,950,403,960, forward strand.
GATGATTAATTCTATGGTAGTCTCAAAGTGTGCTTGAAATTAATTATAATGTTATGCTGGCAGCTAATTAAAGACATAGTGTGCTTGGCGATGGGTACGGATGAGAACAATTTGGAAATAGTGTTTGTCATATGAGAGAGAACGTGTGCTCTGGAATGGACAGACAACTTCTGGTGGACAATTGGTCTGGCAGATTTCTTACATGAACCTCCGGGCGCTTCAGGCTGGATCTGGATTCCTGCTGCGATGCATCTAACATCTTCTGCCACTCATGACCTACTATGGCAGTGACATTTTCCAGAAACTATCTGGAGCATTGGGGAGGTCCATGTAACGGAATGTGCTGGAGCTGAACCATCCACTAGAAATAATTTTCCTAAGGTAAGTAGCTTCTCTGCAGTAGAGATTGGAAGGAGGAGGAAGGGTAAAGAATGGAATATTTTGTTAAGTGAGTTTTTGAACAAAAAAGGACAGATTGGGTGCGAGTACATATCGGGTGTGATTGGGGATCACAGAAATGATTTGGATTCATCAGTTTCAAGCTGGTGAGATCCTAAACTTTGATATGATGTGTTTTTATTTTCTAAGATCATTAGACCGTTGAAGACTAGTCTAAACACTGCAGCTTCTGTGTTTCAGTTGCACAGGGGTGAACAGGACTTTACACAAAGGCATTAGCAGTAATTGAAATACCGGTGTGAAGAACAAAATCTCTAATTTCTTAAACATAGAAAGGAAAACTATCACAACACAGGAAGACCAATCATGTCTGCCTGCACCTTACTCACAGGTCTCGAGCTATAGCCTTTCTCTGTACTGTTGTTTTTTGGTGGTTGCCATTTTCTGCATTGAATTATGCCCATGTAAATATGTTTCTAATGTTACTAATACTCAGGAGTACTAGTCTAAACGGAGTCCTTTATATTTGTTTACTGTCCTTCTGTCTCCAAATTAAACCACATTTCCGTCGACAGTGCTTGGCTAATTGTTCCCTCTGATCTGTTAAGAGCTCAAGGACCTCTTTTTTTATAGTGATATTGAAATATCATGAAGCTGCAGCTGTAAAGCAGTCTTTCTGCCCCGAATACACATTTACATTCATTACTTTCAGTGCAAATGAACACCATGATTCAATTTCTGTTATAAATGAAACCAACATAACACTGATGGCAGGACATAACTGCTTTGGATCCAAGTTCCCAGACAATTCAGCTACAAAGAAACAGTGTATGTAGCTGATACTGTACTGCCAGATTGTTAAGATATCTGCAAATCATCTCCCATGTCAAAAAGAAAATGTTGCCAACAAGTCTTCAATGTCGGAGTAAAGCTGTAGAACTCCTACAACACGAGCCAGACCTGAGAGGAAACTATGGCCCTCATTATAATATGCTGCCTTCCGCCACGGCGACAGCCGCCAACATACTGTCGCCGTGGCTACCAACAATCCACCAAAATATGACCGTATTCTGGCTACAGTCATGGCGGCGGACATCGGTACGGTGATGCTACTGCCAGCAGCAGCGCCACGCAAGCAAAATGCCGGCAACCTTATTATGAGCCATGATAAGGCCTGATAAGGCCTGGCGGTGTTCTGCTGACAGCAGCGCCGCGTCCCGTCTCCTGCCGGAGGACCCCCAGCAAGCAGGTAAGTCGGGTTCTCCAACAGGGGAGGTGTTGTGTTTTTGTGCAGGGGTGTGTGTGCATGCATGCGGGTGTGAGGTGTGTGGAATGCGTGTGTGTATGAATGGTTGTGAATGTATGTTGTGTCGTGTGATTGCGTGTGTGCTTGTATGTATGTTTGTGAGTGTTGCTGTGTGTGTGTATGAAAGTATGCATGCATGGGTGAATGTGGGTATGCATGTGTGTGTATGTATGTGCGTGTAGATGTGTGTATGTCCAGGGGGTTGGGAGGGTATCAGTGCCAGGAAAGGAATTCTCTGGTACTGATAGTGCCTACCGCCATGGTTTTTGTGGCGGTACAGAAGCCACAGAAACCATGGTGGTGGGCGGGGTCATAATGCCATGGGCGGCCTAGTGATGGCCACCGGGCTGGAGACCATAGTCTCCAGCCCGGCGGTTGTTACCGCCGTGGCGGTCGGTGTGTTAAATTGGCAGTTTGGCTTTGGCCAAATGGCCAATGTCATAATAGTGGCGGTATGTACTGCCAGCCTGTTGGCAGTACTACCGCCACTATTAAACCGATGGCCGGGGTCGTAATGGCCCCCTATATCTGTTTAAGCAGAATGACAATGTCCTGCCTAATGCTAAATCCTGAGCCTGAATTTACACTTCTTCATTTCATAGAAAAAAATATATTTGTCCTCACCCTTTTTCCCCCTCGTATCTTCTCTCCAAATAGTGTTTGGTGTTTTTTTTTTTCTTCTTAATTCTTGTTAATTTATCAAATGTTAAATCTTGTAGTAGGTGGTGATATGTTCTTTGAACCTGCAGTGGAATGGTAAATCGGGACCGTATAATGGACTAAACTAAACATGTTTAAACTTTTGAGCATGTCCTGGGAGAAGAAAAGCTATTGTATTGTATTGTAATAGTATTTATCGAGCGCCTACTACCCCTGATGAGGTATCAAAGCGCTTTTCGGCAAGTAGCAACCTACACCGGAACCCAAGAGGCATTAGTGGTGAATTAGTATAGGGAAATATGAGTACAGTTTTAGTATTATTATGAGTTAATTTGAGCAGAGGATATGGGAGTTCGTTAGTTGGTGTCACAGTGCCCTTTCCTCGGGATCTGAACGCTGCTGAACAAAAGGCCCAACTCCTGGCGTCACCAACTCAGAAAGCTATCAGAGCACAGAGTTATTATAAAGCCATACGGGGGAAAGGGAATTAGGGTAGGGAACTGCAGGGAGAGAGATCTGGAAAGAAACGGTTAGAACAAATATGCATATACTCATTCATAACAGTATAAACTCACCAATAGACTCTTGAATAAAGGTGTCTCCGTGGTATCAGATTGAGACCCTTTGTGAATTGGGCGTAGCCCCTTCTTTGAATCATGGAACAAGAACAAACTGCAACCTCTGAACCTAGAGATGGCAAGAGCTTTGGACTATGGTCATACTCTGAATATCAATCATGTGACAATTATGCATTCATAACATAAACGTTTAATCTCAGCCTAGAAATTCTCAAAGACTTAAATATGTATCTCACATATTATGCTTCCCAAAAAACAATGAAACTATAATTTGCTTATCTCCAAAATGTTTTCACATTTACTACTAAGGCCTGAAAGTTTTACTCATTGAACTTGTTCGTTGGGCAGAAGCGCCTTGTTTATTGTTCATGAAGTGCTTTGATCATCATACATGAAGCAATTTGTTCATTATGCCAGAGAGCGCTTTTACTTGCTTTGTCTGAAGCGCTATGCTCTTTGTGCTAAGGGTTCGCTTTACTCATGTGGCCTGAAGCGTTTTGATCCCCGTGCCAAGACCGCTTTACTCATGTGGCCTGAAATGCTTTGATCGTCGTGCCAAGACCGCTTTACTCATGTGGCCTGAAATGCTTTGATTGTCGTGCCAAGAGCGTTTTACTCTTGTGACCTGAAGCGCTTTGCTCGTTGTGCTAAGGGGGCGCTTTACTCATGTGGCATGAAATGATTTGACTGTTGTGCCAAGGTCGCTTTACTCGTGTGGCCTGAAGCGCCTTTGATTGTCTTTCGAAGGGCGATTTACTCGTGTGGCCTGAAGCGCCTTTGATTTTCTTGCCAAGGGCGCTTTACTTGTGTGGACTGAAGTGCTATGATTATCTTGCCAAAGGCGATTTACTCGTGTGGACTGAAGCGCTTTGATTATCGTGCCAAGGGCGCTTTACACATGTGGCCTGAAGCACTTTGCTCGTTGTGCTAAGGGGCGCTTTACTCATGTGGTCCGAAGCGCTTTGATCGTCGCACCAAGGCCGCTTTACTCGTTTGGCCTGAAGCGCTTTTATTGTCGTGCCAGGAGCGCTTTACTCTTTGGACTGGAAGCGCTTTGCTTGTTGTGCTAAGGGGCGCTTTACTTTTGGAAGTAACCACTCCCTTCCAGATTGGGCTCATCAAGACCTTACCGCTACGAGTACGACCTACTCGTATCTGAATTCACCATGGAAATAAGGATACTCCGGTTTGCTGTCAATCTGCCATGCAGGAAATCTGCTCTTCTTCAGAGGAACCCCACGAGGTCTGACTGCATCAAAGTCTTCAAAATAGTGAGCAATGTGCTTGGGTGTGGCGTCGCTTTATAGGCCTGCCACACCCCAAGATGGCCGCTGCTTCTAGAAACCTGGCAATTGTAGTCCATACATAGAATAGCACTGATAAGTGCATCTTGTCCACCAATGGCCTGACCCTGAAGCTACATGAGCTTTACCACAGGACAGGCGATGCTGATAACCACTTCTAGAACAAGAGGGGATGACAAGTAGTGCACATGAAGCGCCGCAAATAAGCGCAGCGGAGTTTCGGGCGGGACCCCGACTGCGCACAGCCTTTTCTGATGGATACAACTACCTGTGGATTCCTCACCTCATGAATACTCCCATGGCGCCAGCATTCTACGGAAATCTTCTTACTAGTCTCTGCACGTCGACGAGGACGTCACTGTCTCGCACGCGACGCCGTCTGACGTCATACAGGCAATAAGAGGTCCTCGACGACGTGCGGACGTCAGTTCCCTTTTTTCCGTGCATTCGAAACGGTTATCTTCGAGGGAGCAACTGTTACTCTTGCGGTTACAGTGTATATCTTGCTGCGTACTCTTTCTCCGTGGAAATAATGTCGCAGAGAAAGTCTGGATTTAAGCCTTGTCGTGAGTGTGGAGGCAAGATGTCGGTGACGGATCCTCATTCCGATTGCCTTTGGTGTTTGAGCTCCGACCACGACGTCTCGACTTGTGATTCATGTCAGCACATGAATCCGAAGGCCCTTAAAGAACGTGAGGCGAAGCTGTTTATGGCCAAGTCAAAGGAGAAGCATCACAAGAAGTCTTCTCCAAAACATCGGCGTCATCGAGACTCCCGGCGCCGTAGAGAATCTCGGCGTCATTCAAGGGAGGCTCGTTCCAGGTCTCCGGATCGGCGCCGAAAGACATGGGAGGTCAGCCCCACGGTGACGCCGCATCCTTCGACGCCGTTGCCCTCTCCGGCGTCACCAACTTCGCCTGGACAGGCGTCGGTGATTGAGGTATTGGAGCCTCAAGTGTTTTCTCCGGCGCAGACGCCGAGGCCGGAGTCGGGGTCGCCTCCGAGACAGGCACCCCAGTATCCGGCTTTTCCCACCCCTGGAGCCGATAGTTCCGCATTCTTGAATGCGATGTATGCCATCTTCCAACAGATGGCTCCAGGGGGTGCTCCGGCTGGGCCTTTGGCCTTTTCTTTGGGTGATCCTGCGCCTCTTCGGCCGGCACCCTTTATGCCCTTTCTCCCGTTTGGGAACGTGGGCTCGGCGCCAGTGTCGGCGCCGGTGGCCGCTCCGGTGGCTTCAGAAGGATTGGCCCCGGGGATTTCCATCCCGTCGACGTCGGGATTTCGGCCTGTGACTCCGGTGGGTCCATCTGCTTCAGCTGCTCTTTCGTCGGCGCCGAAGTTACATGTGGCGCCGGACGCGGCGTCGGTGGCTTCTGAAGATCGGCGCCGATCTTCGACTTCGGCGGAGGCATTGTCGACTCCGCGTATTGAACAACGACTTCATTCGAGGAGACGTGCTCTCCGGGTACTAGAAGAGCAGGAGTACCAACGAGCCCTAGAGGAAGGAGAGCTAGAGGACTCGGGTGATGGGCTGCGTGGACTGGAGTCGGCCAGTGGGCTGGACACTTCCCCTGAGTGGGACCTTTCGTCCCCGGGGGAATATACTGAGGAAGCTGCTTCCTTTCATACAGTGGTACGGAAGGCAGCTAGTTTTTTGGACCTGCCTTTGCCGGTGGTGGAGGCAAAACAAAACCTTTTGACGGAGGTGTTGCATCCGGCCTCAGCCGCGGCGGAGCCTCTGTTACCTTTTAATGACGCTCTGCTGGATCCGGTTTTAGAGGTGTGGAAGAGGCCGGCATCTTCCCCAGCAGTTCACAGAGCCGTGGCCAGGAGGTATCGGACGGCTCCAACTGATCCTGGTTTCCTATCTAGGCACCCTACGCCGGAGAGCTTGGTAGTGCAGGCCTCCTGTTCGTCCAAGTCAGCGCCTGGTTCTTTCCCGACGGTGCCTGGGGACAGAGACTCAAAAAAGCTAGAGGCGCAGTCGAAGAAGATTTTTTCGTCCTGCAGTCTGGCGTTAAAGGCCACTAATGCGACCTGTATCCTGGGGAGGTATATTCATGCTCTGATGGATGACATCTCCTCTTCGTTTACAGAGCTTCCCCAGGGTCTTTTGGATCTTGTCTCTGATGCCCAGGCTGCTGCGACCCAAATTATCCAGACGGGACTGGATACCACCGACTCGGTAGCCAGAGCAATGGGCACAACTGTGGTGGAAAGGAGACAGGCCTGGCTCCGTAACTCGGGCTTTTCGGCAGATGTACAGTCCACATTGTTGGATCTCCCGTTTGATGGGGACAAACTGTTTGGGGCTAAGGCTGATTCGGCCTTGGAACGTTTTAAGGAGAGCAGGGCCACGGCTAAGTCGTTGGGACTCCAAGCTCCTTCTTCCACGGCCTCTTCCAGATTCTTCAGGAGGTTTCGTGGATTTGGGCGTGGCTCTTCCTCCTCTTCCTTTCGGGGAAGATATCAGCAACCTGCCTCTTCCCACCCCTATAGATCTTTTAGGGGGAGGGGTAGGGTCCGCACCAGGGGAGCCTCTCAGCAGCACTCTGCCTCTTCCTCATCCTCTGGCGGGGTGCAGCAGGGGAAGCAGCCTTAGGCTTCCACCATTTCCCACTCACTCCTCTCCTGTAGGGGGAAGATTACAGCATTTTCTCACCAAATGGGAGACTGTTACGTCGGACACTTGGGTTCTCAGTGTTGTGGGAAAAGGCTACACCCTTCCCTTTCGGGAGTTTCCGCCCCTCATCCCGCCCCGCCCTTCGTATTGTTCACAAGAACACCTCCTGTTGCTAGAACAGGAGGTAGAAGTCCTCCTTTTAAAGGGCGCGGTGGAGTTGGTCCCGGAGCAGGAAAGGGGTCAAGGAGTTTACTCAAGGTATTTCCTGATTCCCAAGAAGGATGGTCGTTTGAGACCAATTCTGGACCTGAGGATCTTGAATTGGTTCCTCAAGCAGGAAAAGTTCAAGATGCTGACCCTAGCACAGGTGCTTTTGGCGTTGAACATGGAAGACTGGATGGTGTCTGTCGACTTGCAGGATGCTTACTTTCATATCCCGATACTCAAGTCACACAGGAAGTATCTCCGGTTTGTGGTGGGATCGCAACACTACCAGTTTGCGGTCCTTCCGTTTGGTCTTACTTCAGCACCTCGAGTCTTCACGAAGGTGATGTCGGTGGTTGCGGCAGAGCTCAGAAGGAAGGGGATAGCAGTATTCCCTTACTTGGACGATTGGTTGATCAAAGCCAAGTCCCCGGAGCTTGTGTTGCGTCATCTGCAGTCAACAACCCAGTTGTTGTTCGACCTGGGCTTTTCGGTGAACGAGCCCAAATCTCACCTGGAGCCCTCTCAGCGCCTCCTGTTCATAGGGGCAGTACTGGATACAACATTGGGTCGGGCCTTTCCTCCGCCTCAGCGGATTCAAGATATTCAGGATTTGGTTCCAATGTTTCGAAATGGAGCGGTAGTTCCAGTCCTCAAGGTCCTTCGTCTGCTCGGTCTTTTTGCCTCCTGCATTCTGTTGGTCATGCATGCTCGCTGGCACATGAGGGCTCTTCAGTGGTGCCTCCGAAGGCAGTGGTCTCAACACAGAGGGGATCTAGAGGGTACTGTCAAGATCTCCAGAGATGCTGCTGTGGATTTGAAGTGGTGGATTGCAAGCAACAATCTTTCACAAGGAAAGCCGTTCCAGCAGTCGCCACCAGTGGCCACAGTCATAACGGATGCTTCCACTCTAGGGTGGGGAGCTCATCTGGGGGATCTGGAGATCAAAGGTCTTTGGTCTCCAGAGGAACAGATTTTTCACATCAATCTGTTAGAGTTACGGGCTGTACGTCTGGCTCTCAAGGCCTTCCTCCCTTCCCTTCGTGGTCAGTCGGTACAGGTCCTAACGGACAATACTACCACGATGTGGTACATAAACAAGCAGGGAGGAGTGGGGTCGTACCTTCTCTGCAGAGAAGCTCTTCGACTATGGTCCTGGGCAAAGGACCATCGGATTTGCTTGATAGCAAACCATCTGGCCGGAGTCTTGAACGTGCGTGCGGACAGTCTCAGTCGCCACTTCTCGGCAGACCACGAGTGGCGTCTCCATCCAGATCAAGTCCGTTTAATCTTCCACAAGTGGGGGTTTCCTCGGGTAGATCTGTTCGCCACTCGAGAGAACGCGCATTGTCCGTTGTTCTGCAGCCTTCAGTATCCGATGCAGGAAGCGTTGGGGGACGCGTTTCAAATGACCTGGTGCGGCCAGTTGCTTTACGCGTTTCCTCCCATACCCTTGATTCCTCGAGTATTGAGGAAGATTCGCCAAGACCGGGCTCTAGTAATCTTAATAGCTCCGGATTGGCCAAGGAGGGTGTGGTACTCCGACCTTCTCCAACTCTCAACGTGCCCGCCGCTCCGTCTCCCTTTCAGGGCAGACCTCCTCTCACAGTCGCAGGGGCAGGTTCTACACCCCAACCTCCAGAGTCTGCACCTACATGCCTGGAGATTGAACGGGGCAACCTGAGTTCCTTCTCTCTCCCGCCTGAGGTAGTGGATGTTATATTAGCGGCCAGGCGACACTCCACTAAATCTATCTACGCTAATAGGTGGTCTAAATTTGTTGCGTGGTGTGGAGAGAGGCAGATTGATCCTTTACATGCTCATCTATCGGACGTTTTGTCTTTTGCTCTATCTCTGGCGCAGAAAGGCTGTGCAGTGGCTACCATTAAAGGTTATTTATCGGCCTTGTCAGCCTTCATATGTCTTCCAGACCAACCATCTTTATTTAAATCCCCTATTGTTATCAGATTCTTGAAAGGTCTTCTAAATCAATATCCTCCAAAGCCATTCGTTATGCCGCAATGGGATTTGTCCTTAGTCCTGACTTTCCTTATGGGGTCCCCTTTTGAACCTATGCATTCTTGCCCCTTGAGGTATTTGGTTTTAAAAACAGTCTTCCTGATAGCTATAACATCAGCAAGGAGAGTGAGTGAGTTGCAGGCCTTATCAGTAAAACCCCCTTATACAACTTTTTATGGGGATAAGGTGGTGTTGAGGACCAAGGCTGCTTTCCTCCCGAAGGTTGTTTCACCCTTCCATTTGGCTCAGGCAATTACTTTGTCCACGTTCTATCCTCCGCCTCATCCTTCCAAAGAGGAAGAAAGACTGCACCGTCTGGACCCAAAGAGAGCGTTGAGCTTCTTTATCGATAGAACAAAGGATTTCAGGCTGGAGGATCAGCTGTTTATTGGATACGTGGGCAAGAGGAGAGGAAAGGCAGTCCACAAGAGAACACTATCCAGGTGGGTTGTTCTTTGCATTAAAATATGTTACTCTTTGGCAAAGAAGGATCCTCCTGAGGGCATTAGAGCTCATTCCACCAGAGCTAAGTCGGCCACTTCGGCCTTAGCCAGAGGTGTTCCTGTGGTCGACATCTGCAAGGCCGCAACTTGGTCGTCCCTTCACACTTTTGCAAAACATTACTGTTTAGATTCTGAGGTTAGAAGGGACGGCCATTTTGCACGGTCAGTGCTGCAGGATTTCTTGGTTTGACCATTTAGGCACCCACCGCCGGGCGTGGTACTGCTTTGGGACTCTATTCATGAGGTGAGGAATCCACAGGTAGTTGTATCCATCAGAAGAACGAGTTACTTACCTTCGGTAACGACTTTTCTGGTGGATACATTAGCTACCTGTGGATTCCTCACGGTCCCACCCGCCTCCCCGTTGCCTTTATGGTCTTGCCAAGTAATCCTTGAGTGTGCTCCTCTTGGTCTTTGAGGGTGCAATAGATGTATATATATAATATATTTATATATATGTAGGTATATGTCTATATATCTTTATGTATATACTTGGTGTGTGTATATATTTTAAAAGAGAGAGTTTTATATATATATATATATATATATGTACATAAAAAGATTTACAGTTATTCATACAATGTGGTGTATTTTTACATTATAATGGATGTTGCTTTGTTCTTTCATTGCATTGCCTGGTTGTTCTCATGCACGTAAAAAATGATTGGTACTGACGTCCGCACGTCGTCGAGGACCTCTTATTGCCTGTATGACGTCAGACGGCGTCGCGTGCGAGACAGTGACGTCCTCGTCGACGTGCAGAGACTAGTAAGAAGATTTCCGTAGAATGCTGGCGCCATGGGAGTATTCATGAGGTGAGGAATCCACAGGTAGCTAATGTATCCACCAGAAAAGTCGTTACCGAAGGTAAGTAACTCGTTCATTCCTGACAGTTGGATTGACTAGAGTAATGGAGGGATAAAAGAGGGAAGAATCCAGAAGTGTTAATTGGGATTTTATAGTAATAGGATGAGGCTTGGGAGTGAAGGAGAGATGAAGGAGGGAAGAGTCTGTGGAAAGGGATAGAGAGATCACTGTAGCAGGAGGGGTTTTGGATGAGGCATAGGTGAGATAAATGGCTGAGAATCTAGTAGGGTTGTGTGGGAGATCATGGTAGTAAACTTAGGTTTGGGTGAGCTAGATGTGGGAGAGGAGAGAATAGCTTAGGCAGGGTTATTTTGGAGAAGAAAGTAGTAGAATGGGTTTGGGATGAGTCAGAGTGGGGATGGAGGATAGATTGATAGAGACATGACATGGTGATGGGTAGACAAAGTAAAGCTTACAAGAGAGTACATTTATATTATTTGTATTTATTTATACTTTTATATATATGTATATATACTTTTTTATCATTATTTTTCTTTTTTTAATTCAGTTATTCATTATTATTTTTCTTTTTTTACTTTCACTTAGTTATAATTTGAATTTTATTTATAGATTTTATTTTATTTATTTGTATTTAATTTTTCCTCTGGTACAGTAGGACTAGAGTAATACATAGATATGTAAATACATACTAAGGGAATATATTTTCAAGGAATATAATAATGGGTATAATAATATGAGAAGAAAAGTAGTATTGTATAAATATTGACTTTCAAGATTTGTAATATTTGAAGTTAATTTGTGAATATAATCTAGAATTTAATCCTCAACATCACCTAGAAATAAATTAGTATTTTTAGAACAAGTTCACTGGCAGCACACTTGCTAGTATGTCCTTCATCCCGGTGGACCATTTCCCCTCTGTGTTGTGGTGCTTCTTCAGTACATCACCCACCTCCCTAGAAGCGGGAGTGCCCCATTGCCTTTGTGCTTGGCCTGCGTCTTTTTTTCTTATCATAGAACTTCTCCTTGTGTTTTCCTACCACTTCTTTTTAAAGAGGAAAAAAATGTGTTCTTTCCCTAGCTCAAAGCACTACTCCAGGTGTGGTTTACTGACTTCCTCTCAGCCTTCAAGTTCTCGATGGCCACATGCCACAGAATGGTGAAACTACCTAAAAACTATGCTCATGTATGTAATCTTATCAGTCATACCCAAATCCATCTCTTCACATGTCCTGCTTCCTTCTTTTTCATCTCACCTCCCACATCCCCATCACCTGTTCAAAATGTTCAAAATCTAGCCCCACTGCACATTCCACTCTGCAAACAGCTTTAATAACAATGTATTCTTCAGCTTAGGCACGTTCTAAGCCTCCCTTCTACCTTTTTGAAAAGTACTCCGTTTTGCTACTTGCACTTAGCTGAAACTCCTCAAATGCACTTCCTTCTATAGTCACCATGCTGGCTGACAAAGGATGTGTAATAGGCCCCAATAGAAATGCCTTACAGAGAATTCAAATCCATGCATAGCACTACTTTCACTGACTTCTTACTGTGCGCAGACTATTTCCACCTGCTTCCCCAACTTGACCTTCCTCATCCAAACCTTTCAACCTATAGTACTTCTTTTTCTCAACCCAGAAGATGTGCTCCTTCCCTCAGCACCTTCAAATTGACTCCAAAATATACCCTGCAATATTAAGGGCTCTTCTAGCCTACTAAGCTCCTCAAATATACGTTAAGTACTCAAAGTAAATCCTATTATGCCCATGAACTGCTTACTGTGAGACAGATCTTTGGTCTTGGGCTGTCTTACTATGGCCCCTCCTCTACAATCTGTGATCTATTACCTATCACTGGATGCATCCTTTAATACTGTATAGATGTAACCACTGCACAGCAATTCTGCTCGAGATGGCGATTAAGTAAATTAACACCAATTTAAATATAAAGTTACGTCACTTCTGGAAAGCACAACTGCCTCCTAATCAGACGTAAACTGCGGTTCAAACCCATCACAGTCCCCGTGTTACAAGCCAACCCTCGACTCTGACACAGTGGCCTTTTAACAGTTCACCGAGTCGTCCTTTCTTACATCATCACTTAGCTTCCATCCTCTCGACCTTTACCTCTACAGCGACGCAGCCCTAGGTTGGGAAGCAAAATATGTTTGAAAGCAGGAAGAGTTGAATATAAGCTTAAAGGCAAGGGTATAGGAGGGGATAGGGGAAGCATAAACAACAGACACGAATGCCTTCTCCATCTGGTGAGACAGCTTGGCGAACCACGCACTGCCAACTATGAGTAACCTACAGGAAACAAGTTCAAATCCCTACAGGACGGGTAGTTCGAGGTCATCGCAACTGAGTACTGTTGGTGGCTTAGTAATAATACCCATTATTTAAGGGGACGAGAGATAGTTATATTTTCTCTGCTAACTCTGTCTGGCATTTTAGTTATATTTTCAGTGCTTACTCTGTCTGGCATATCTCAGGTGATCTTAATAATGTAATCCGTACCACTTTAAGTTGCATTTAATGGTTACAAAAATGTATTTGAAACTTAATTAAATGGCCAAAACACTGATGCAGTGATCGCCACCATTCTGGAGGTTCGGAAGCGTAGAACAATTTGGAAACATGTTTTGACATAGCCCAGCCACTCTCCAATGTTTGTGGTTATACGGACACACCTGTGCTTGCTTTTGTTCTAACTGTATATACTTGTGCTATGTAGTAGCCTGCGATTAAAAAAAACACACAAAAAAAACTAGCTCTGTAAGTATTGTATCTTATCTAAGATGGTTATAATCCATTTTTCCTAAGCATGGCCTCTCTTCCGCCAGGATGGGGTTTTATGAGATAAAGCTTCCTTTTGCTACCATGGCATATAGAAGATGCTACTGCTACCAAGGATTACTTTTCTGGGTTCAAAATGATGATGCAGGTCAGAGTTTGCTCTACAATCCACCCACTAATCTCATTGACCCAAGTATTTTAGATCCATTTGAGTTAAAGCAACACACAGAATGCTTCTCTATCCATGCTAATTAGTCTTTAAACTGGTGTGTTGGGCAGACATACCTAATCTGTGTTATATCTTCTCATCAGGGTCAGTGGAAACACATCAGTGTTTGCTATTAAAGGGATTGGCTACTAAAAGAACATCCAGAAATGTATAAGGAGTTTTGACAAAGCACATTTACTACTTACCTCAATTGTACATATATCACCCGACATAATCTGAATTATCTAGATGCCAATAGTTGGAAATATAAGTCAACAGTGCCTATTTTATCAAAGCCATTCGGTGATTTGAAATGTGACTTTTGGCTCCACACAAAGCTCTGCAGTAGGTGCATTAGCCCACTGAACAACCTTACAGGGCCTGATTCTATCCTTGTTGATCATCCTGTGGTGCTGCTGGATGACTAGATCACCCTAAATGAATTTAGTTTTATACAAATAAATGTGAATATTCTACAATGATTTATTATTACCTAGAGGCAACGTTCAGCAAGGCTATTTAGGATCTTGGTCCCTGGAAGGTCTTGGACCCATTTTTTAAAACACCTTGAAATTTAACTTTAAGACAGAATACAGCCATCAGTGTTTCAGTAAACTCCTGAAAATAGAACTATTAAAGCCTGGCCTTCAACTAGGTCTTGTTGTGGAAGATAGTGATTAGAGATTACTGAATAGGGGATAATCGTCACGTCTTGATATTTTTTCTTGATCTGACTGTGAACTCTGTGTTTCCAAGTGACTATGCACAAGTCTATGTAAACCGTTAATGGGAGATTTTAGCTAGTAATTCTATTGTTCCCATAAATTACCAAAACTGGATTACAAGTGTTGTTGTGTTCCCTCACCCACTGTTCCTGATTGTGAGATTCACACATTTTTCTCGAGCATAAATCCTCCAGGAGATGTTGTTCTTGGAAAAAGACTGCAGAACTTGGTGTATATACAGGAATCTGTCCTGAAACACTGATTTCCATTTCCCAGTCCCTAGGGGCCTATAAGAAATCCTCTTGTGATCACTGTATAATAGCTGTATGCAGTGTTATTGATATTCTGGGTATTGGTAACTGCGTGTGTGGCATTACTGCCCCTAAAGTCAGGATACTCATGAGGGCCCAAAAGTAGACTGGGATGTACTCTGTTGAAGGCGTCGGAAGTGTTCTCAGTTTCTGCTTCCTGTGATGCGGTGTGCAGGTTAATTTAACAGTCTCAAGGTGGTTAGTCAAGTGTTCCACAGAGTTCATCCAATAGCTGACTGCCTAAAGAGACACAATAACAGCTGAGGCCTGGGTTGCTAATTGCAGAATACAGAACCTCGTCGTAACATGGAAACTGAATAAGTTGGTATATTTATGATGGCTATAATCCTAGAGATAAATGTGTTCTTCTTTAAAAACAAATATCCAAGATCTTCACACAGGCAAATGAACCATGCAGTGATCATGCTTATTACAATGTATTTCCTTCCCTCAAATTTAAAAGTTAATAGGCAGTGCAAACGCTATGTTCTGCAGCTGTTTGTTACTGTGGTGCCGAATAGTGTTAGAGTTATCGTCAGTGCTGTCTCCTTGCACATTGTGTATATGATGATTTCTATATGAAATAGGTTTCAAATACAGACATATTTGCACTATCAAAAACACTTAAACTAGTTATAAGTAGCAGGGCCTGGGTTTGATGTGCTCACACAGAAAGCAGTATGACATAAGCGGGATGCATGTGAGAGGGAACCTGTCGAAAGAGACTGAGAGGTTTATAGTTTTATAGTAGTCCCTCAGGTATTTAAGTGGAAGCACGCAAGTGGAGGCAGAAGGATGCACCAAAACAGCCAGTAGGTTTAAGTGACGATAATTCTTCACTAGGCTGATCCAAGATGTGATTGACAAGGTTTCTAGCTATTGGCTGAAAGGGGCTGGTTGCACAAAGCCAGTGTTTTAAAGTGGTGGACGGACTGTTTACTCTGTATTGTTTGCTGTTGAGCTTGTTTGACAGCTGTGCTGTCAAAATTCAGACCTAAATAATTAACGTGTTCTGTGGGAAAAAGGGCGCCAAGGCAGTAGCACACAAGGTACGTAGAGTACCATTAGTTTCTGATGGATACAACTACCTGTGGATTCCTCACCTCATGAATACTCCCATGGCGCCAGCATTCGACGGAAATCTTCTTACTAGTCTCTGCACGTCGACGAGGACGTCACTGTCTTGCACGCGACGCCGTCTGACGTCATACAGGCAATAAGAGGTCCTCGACGACGTGCGGACGTCAGTTCCCTTTTTTCCGTGCATTCGAAACGGTTATCTTCGAGGGAGCAACTGTTACTCTTGCGGTTACAGTGTATATCTTGCTGCGTACTCTTTCTCTGTGGAAATAATGTCGCAGAGAAAGTCTGGATTTAAGCCTTGTCGTGAGTGTGGAGGCAAGATGTCGGTGACGGATCCTCATTCCGATTGCCTTTGGTGTTTGAGCTCCGACCACGACGTCTCGACTTGTGATTCGTGTCAGCACATGAATCCGAAGGCCATTAAAGAACGCGAGGCGAAGCTGTTTATGGCCAAGTCAAAGGAGAAGCATCACAAGAAAAAGTCTTCTCCAAGACATCGGCGTCATCGAGACTCCCGGCGCCGTAGAGAATCTCGGCGTCATTCAAGGGAGGCTCGTTCCAGGTCTCCGGATCGGCGCCGGAGGACATGGGAGGTCAGCCCCACGGTGACGCCGCATCCTTCGACGCCGTTGCTCTCTCCGACGTCTCCAACTTCGCCTGGACAGGCGTCGGTGATTGAGGTATTGGAGCCTCAGGTGTTTTCTCCGGCGCAGACGCCGAGGCCGGCGTCGGGGTCGCCTCCGAGTCAGGCACCCCAGTATCCGGCTTTTCCCACCCCTGGAGCCGATAGTTCCGCATTCTTGAATGCGATGTATGCCATCTTCCAACAGATGGCTCCAGGGGGTGCTCCGGCTAGGCCTTTGGCCTTTTCTTTGGGTGATCCTGCGCCTCTTCGGCCGGCACCCTTTATGCCCTTTCTCCCGTTTGGGAACGTGGGCTCGGCGCCAGTGTCGGCGCCGGTGGCCGCTCCGATGGCTTCGGAGGGATTGGCCCCAGGGATTTCCATCCCGTCGACGTCGAGATTTCGGCCTGTAACTCCGGTGGGTCCATCCGTTTCATCTGCTCTTCAGTCGGCGCCGAAGTTACCTGTGGCGCCGGATGCGGCGTCGGTGGCTTCGGAAGATCGGCGCCGATCTCCGACTTCGGCGGAGGTGTTGTCGACTCCGCGGATTGAGCAACGACTGCATTCAAGGAGGCGTGCTCTCCGGGTACTAGAGGAGCAGGAGTACCAACGAGCCCTAGAGGAAGGAGAGCTAGAGGACTCGGGTGATGGGCTGCGTGGACTGGAGTCGGCCAGTGGGCTGGACACTTCCCCTGAGTGGGACCTTTCGTCCCCGGGGGAATATACCGAGGAAGCTGCTTCCTTTCATACAGTGGTACGGAAGGCAGCTAGTTTTTTGGACCTGCCTTTGCCGGTGGTGGAGGCGAAACAAAACCTTTTGACAGAGGTGTTGCATCCGGCCTCAGCCGCGGCGGAGCCTCTATTACCTTTTAATGACGCTCTGCTGGATCCGGTTTTAGAGGTGTGGAAGAAGCCGGCATCTTCCCCAGCAGTTCACAGAGCCGTGGCCAGGAGGTATCGGACGGCTCCAACTGATCCTGGTTTCCTATCTAGGCACCCTACGCCGGAGAGCTTGGTTGTGCAGGCCTCCTGTTCGTCCAAATCAGCGCCTGGTTCTTTCCCGACGGTGCCTGGGGACAGAGACTCAAAAAAGCTAGAGGCGCAGTCTAAGAAGATTTTTTCGTCCTGCAGTCTGGCGTTAAAAGCCACTAATGCGACCTGTATCCTGGGGAGGTATATTCATGCTCTGATGGATGACATCTCCTCTTCGTTTACAGAGCTTCCCCAGGGTCTTTTGGATCTTGTCTCTGATGCCCAGGCTGCTGCGACCCAAATTATCCAGACGGGACTGGATACCACCGACTCGGTAGCCAGAGCAATGGGCACAACTGTGGTGGAAAGGAGACAGGCCTGGCTACGTAACTCGGGCTTTTCGGCAGATGTACAGTCCACATTGTTGGATCTCCCGTTTGATGGGGACAAACTGTTTGGGGCTAAGGCTGATTCGGCCTTGGAACGTTTTAAGGAGAGCAGGGCCACGGCTAAGTCGTTGGGACTCCAAGCTCCTTCTTCCACGGCCTCTTCCAGATTCTTCAGGAGGTTTCGTGGATTTGGGCGTGGCTCTTCCTCCTCTTCCTTTCGGGGAAGATATCAGCAACCTGCCTCTTCCCATCCCTATAGATCTTTTAGGGGGAGGGGTAGGGTCCGCACCAGGGGAGCCTCTCAGCAGCACTCTGCCTCTTCCTCATCCTCTGGCGGGGTGCAGCAGGGGAAGCAGCCTTAGGCTTCCACCATTTCCCACTCACTCCTCTCCTGTAGGGGGAAGATTACAGCATTTTCTCACCAAATGGGAGACTGTTACGTCGGACACTTGGGTTCTCAGTGTTGTGGGAAAAGGCTACACCCTTCACTTTCGGGAGTTTCCGCCCCTCATCCCGCCCCGCCCTTCGTATTGTTCACAAGAACACCTCCTGTTGCTAGAACAGGAGGTAGAAGTCCTCCTTTTAAAGGGCGCGGTGGAGTTGGTCCCGGAGCAGGAAAGGGGTCAAGGAGTTTACTCAAGGTATTTCCTGATTCCCAAGAAGGATGGTCGTTTGAGACCAATTCTGGACCTGAGGATCTTGAATTGGTTCCTCAAGCAGGAAAAGTTCAAGATGCTGACCCTAGCACAGGTGCTTTTGGCGTTGAACATGGAAGACTGGATGGTGTCTGTCGACTTGCAGGATGCTTACTTTCATATCCCGATACTCAAGTCACACAGGAAGTATCTCCGGTTTGTGGTGGGATCGCAACACTACCAGTTTGCGGTCCTTCCGTTTGGTCTTACTTCAGCACCTCGAGTCTTCACGAAGGTGATGTCGGTGGTTGCGGCAGAGCTCAGAAGGAAGGGGATAGCAGTATTCCCTTACTTGGACGATTGGTTGATCAAAGCCAAGTCCCCGGAGCTTGTGTTGCGTCATCTGCAGTCAACAACCCAGTTGTTGTTCGACCTGGGCTTTTCGGTGAACGAGCCCAAATCTCACCTGGAGCCCTCTCAGCGCCTCCTGTTCATAGGGGCAGTACTGGATACGACATTGGGTCGGGCCTTTCCTCCGCCTCAGCGGATTCAAGATATTCAGGATTTGGTTCCAATGTTTCGAAATGGAGCGGTAGTTCCAGTCCTCAAGGTCCTTCGTCTGCTCGGTCTTTTTGCCTCCTGCATTCTGTTGGTCACGCATGCTCGCTGGCACATGAGGGCTCTTCAGTGGTGCCTCCGAAGGCAGTGGTCTCAACACAGAGGGGATCTAGAGGGTACTGTCAAGATCTCCAGAGATGCTGCTGTGGATTTGAAGTGGTGGATTGCAAGCAACAATCTTTCACAAGGAAAACCGTTCCAGCAGTCGCCACCAGTGGCCACAGTCATAACGGATGCTTCCACTCTAGGGTGGGGAGCTCATCTGGGGGATCTGGAGATCAAAGGTCTTTGGTCTCCAGAGGAACAGATTTTTCACATCAATCTGTTAGAGTTACGGGCTGTACGTCTGGCTCTCAAGGCCTTCCTCCCTTCCCTTCGTGGTCAGTCGGTACAGGTCCTAACGGACAATACTACCACGATGTGGTACATAAACAAGCAGGGAGGAGTGGGGTCGTACCTTCTCTGCAGAGAAGCTCTTCGACTATGGTCCTGGGCAAAGGACCATCGGATTTGCTTGATAGCAAACCATCTGGCCGGAGTCTTGAACGTGCGTGCGGACAGTCTCAGTCGCCACTTCTCGGCAGACCACGAGTGGCGTCTCCATCCAGATCAAGTCCGTTTAATCTTCCAGAAGTGGGGGTTTCCTCGGGTAGATCTGTTTGCCACTCGAGAGAACGCGCATTGTCCGTTGTTCTGCAGCCTTCAGTATCCGATGCAGGAAGCGTTGGGGGACGCGTTTCAAATGACCTGGTGCGGCCAGTTGCTTTACGCGTTTCCTCCCATACCCTTGATTCCTCGAGTATTGAGGAAGATTCGCCAAGACCGGGCTCTAGTAATCGTAATAGCTCCGGATTGGCCAAGGAGGGTGTGGTACTCCGACCTTCTCCAACTCTCAACGTGCCCGCCGCTCCGTCTCCCTTTCAGGGCAGACCTCCTCTCGCAGTCGCAGGGGCAGGTTCTACACCCCAACCTCCAGAGTCTGCACCTACATGCCTGGAGATTGAACGGGGCAACCTGAGTTCCTTCTCTCTCCCGCCTGAGGTAGTGGATGTTATATTAGCGGCCAGGCGACACTCCACTAAATCTATCTACGCTAATAGGTGGTCTAAATTTGTTGCGTGGTGTGGAGAGAGGCAGATTGATCCTTTACAAGCTCATCTATCGGACGTTTTGTCTTTTGCTCTATCTCTGGCGCAGAAAGGTTGTGCAGTGGCTACCATTAAAGGTTATTTATCGGCCTTGTCAGCCTTCATATGTCTTCCAGACCAACCATCTTTATTTAAATCCCCTATTGTTATCAGATTCTTGAAAGGTCTTCTAAATCAATATCCTCCAAAGCCATTCGTTATGCCGCAATGGGATTTGTCCTTAGTCCTGACTTTCCTTATGGGGTCCCCTTTTGAACCTATGCATTCTTGCCCCTTGAGGTATTTGTTTTTAAAAACAGTCTTCCTGATAGCTATAACATCAGCAAGGAGAGTGAGTGAGTTGCAGGCCTTATCAGTAAAACCCCCTTATACAACTTTTTATGGGGATAAGGTGGTGTTGAGGACCAAGGCTGCTTTCCTCCCGAAGGTTGTTTCACCCTTCCATTTGGCTCAGGCAATTACTTTGTCCACGTTCTATCCTCCGCCTCATCCTTCCAAAGAGGAAGAAAGACTGCACCGTCTGGATCCAAAGAGAGCGTTGAGCTTCTTTATCGATAGAACAAAGGATTTCAGGCTGGAGGATCAGCTGTTTATTGGATACGTGGGCAAGAGGAGAGGAAAGGCAGTCCACAAGAGAACACTATCCAGGTGGGTTGTTCTTTGCATTAAAATATGTTACTCTTTGGCAAAGAAGGATCCTCCTGAGGGCATTAGAGCTCATTCCACCAGAGCTAAGTCGGCCACTTCGGCCTTAGCCAGAGGTGTTCCTGTGGTCGACATCTGCAAGGCCGCAACTTGGTCGTCCCTTCACACTTTTGCAAAACATTACTGTTTAGATTCTGAGGTTAGAAGGGACGGCCATTTTGCACGGTCAGTGCTGCAGGATTTCTTGGTTTGACCATTTAGGCACCCACCGCCGGGCGTGGTACTGCTTTGGGACTCTATTCATGAGGTGAGGAATCCACAGGTAGTTGTATCCATCAGAAGAACGAGTTACTTACCTTCGGTAACGACTTTTCTGGTGGATACATTAGCTACCTGTGGATTCCTCACGGTCCCACCCGCCTCCCCGTTGCCTTTATGGTCTTGCCAAGTAATCCTTGAGTGCGCTCCTCTTGATCTTTGAGGGTGCAATAGATGTATATATATAATATATTTATATATATATAGGTATAGGTGTATATATCTTTATGTATATACTTGGTGTGTGTATATATTTTAAAAGAAAGAGTTTTATATATATATATATATATGTACATAAAAAAGATTTACAGTTATTCATACAATGTGGTGTATTTTTACAATATAATGGATGTTGCTTTGTTCTTTCATTGCATTGCCTGGTTGTTCTCATGCACGTAAAAAATGATTGGTACTGACGTCCGCACGTCGTCGAGGACCTCTTATTGCCTGTATGACGTCAGACGGCGTCGCGTGCGAGACAGTGACGTCCTCGTCGACGTGCAGAGACTAGTAAGAAGATTTCCGTCGAATGCTGGCGCCATGGGAGTATTCATGAGGTGAGGAATCCACAGGTAGCTAATGTATCCACCAGAAAAGTCGTTACCGAAGGTAAGTAACTCGTTCGTTACGCTCAGAACTAAAAAAAAATTGGATAAACTATGTTCCCTGGGAATCATTGAAGTCAGTGAAGGATCGGAATGGTTAGCCCCTCTGGTTCTGGCATGTACGGCTGATAAATTCCTAAGATTGTGTGTTGACTTAAGAGATCTCAGTGCGAATATATGCATTGATCGACAACCTTTACCGAATATAAATGAAATGTTGTTGATGTTGGGTGAGGCGACATTTTTCACTTCACTCGATGTTTCATTAGCTTACCATCAAATTGAATTGAGCAGGAATTCAAGATATTACACATCATTTGTGACTCCAGAAGGGGTGTTCAGGTATGTCCGCGTGCCATTTAGATTGGCATCTGCGTCTGCAGTTTTTCTAAGGTTAAAGAAAAGATTGTTTGAGGGTTTACAGGAGTTCGTGTATTTTCAGGATGATATTTAAATTTTCGGAGAGAATAGAGTGATACCTGATGCAAGGGTAATGGAAGTATTGGAGATCATTAAAACAAGCGGATTAACTTTGCGGAAGGACAAGTGCAAATTCCAACAAAGTGGGGTAGATTACCTGGGACATCATGTGTCTGAGAAGGGTGCAGAACCCAAAATGAAAATCTTAGATGCTATAAAAAATGCGTCTGAACCTATTGACAAAGACCAACTACGGTTGTTCCTTGGTCTAATAGAGAATTATGCAAAGCTTGTTTGTAATTTTTCGGATAAGACGGCATGCCTTCTAAATCTTATAAAGAAAAACACATAAAGTATTCTTGGAATGAGGAGTGTGCAAGGTGTTTTACAGAAATTAAGAGTAACATTGAAGATGCGCATCCCCTCTAGGCCTTTGACATCAATGATGTATGCATTGTTACGACTGATGCAAGTAATACAGAGTTGGATGCAGATCTCATACAGCAACCTACCAATAATAGTGAAGATACTATTGCATTTGCATCAAGAACCTTGAGGGGGGCTGAAAATATGTGCTCCACTATAGAGAATGAGGCTTTCGCATTGTAGTGGGGCGTGCAATATTTTAGGAACTTTCTATGGGGAAGGGAGTTTATTTTGAGAACAGACCATAAACCTTTAGTGGATTTATTCACAACAAAAGCTGGTGATAGGGCTACCCCTCGTATTGCCAAGTGACGAGGGGTTTGAAGGATTTCAGTAAAAGTTTGTGTATGTACCCTGTGTGAAGAATAGGGTGGCCAATTGTCTTTCAAGACTACCTGTAAATGCTAATGAGAACAGTTTGGATGTGGTAGACGATTTAGAGATGGTGTGTTTGGTGGATTCTGTTACAGAGGTATCCAAGGGGGCCCTAATGGAAGTGGAATGGGTGAGTGCAGTAGCTAATGATGAGCACTTACGATGTGTAAAGAAGTTCATAACAGAAGGGTGGCCAGATTTAAAAAAAAAAAAATGAGGTTCTAATTCCTTACAAGAGAGTTGAGGAGGAATTGTCTGTGGTTGGGAACTTACTTCAAAGAGGTGATCAGTTGGTGGTTCCGGAAACTTTGTGGAAGAGGGTGATAGACTTAGCACATGATGGGCATCCTGGTATTCGCGCTAAGAAACACGGAGTGAGGGAGGATTTTCGGTGGCCAGCAGTTGACCAGGCAATTGAACATTATGTTCGAGAATGCAGTTTGTGTGTGTTGAGTGATGAAAGCCAGGTAACACATCCTTCACCTGTACACCCAATAGAGGTGAAGAATATACTGTGGATCAAGGTTACATTTGATGTATCTAGTCCATTTGGTGTTTTTGGTAGTTGACATAAATATGCTTTGGTCATGGTGGATTACATGAGCAAGTGGCCTGAAGTATAGTTTATGGACAATGTGAGTTCAGATTTAGTTATCAAATTCTTCAAGGAAGTGATTTCTAGGGAAGGTTTCCCAGAGGAAATGGTGACCGATAATGGCACACAACTGGTGTCATTAGAAATGCAACACTTCTTGGTAGATGCAGGCATAAAGCAGGTTTTGACATCCCTGTATCATCCCCACAGCAATGGCCTAGTAGAGAGGTTCAACAGGTCATAAAGGAAAATCTGCAACTTGCTCTTATCAATAGAATAGATTGGAAGAATTCTATTGAAGAGTTATTGTGGGGAATAATAACTACACCACACTTTAGAACTGGCATGGCCCCGTTCACCCTCTTGAGAGGTAGAGTGGCTGGTTCTAAGTTAAACAAAGAATGGATGGACAAGAAGAGCATTGATTTGGAGAGAATGAGAAGCATAGTGGATGTTAGATCTGCAGTACGGAAGAGGTATATGTCCAAGGACTGTACACGCAAGAGTTTGGATGTTCAAGAAGGAAGTTTAGTCAGGATCAGGAAGCTGGGTTTTGTCCGCAAAGGGCTATCTCATTTTTCTTCTCCTGTGAGAGTGAAGAAGGTCAAGGATCACGTGGTGGTTTTGGCTAATGGTAAAACATGGAAAAAGTCCTTCCTTTCCATCGTTCATGAAGGTAAAGCCAAATATGTGAGTGGAATGATGGATGTGCAGACAAGTGAGTGTTGCAGTAATGGTAGTGAGGAAAGGAGAATATCATGTAGGTCTAAATCTTGTTCTGTAAAGTTCCGAGATAACAGTATGTATTAACTTCTGTTACTCAACCCGGTTAGTTGTAAGTTTAGATGTCTTGATGTTGTTAATATGGAAATGGTGTTGCATATTAACTAACTTGTCATTTTTTCTGCAAATGTTATTTTGTTGTCATTGTCAAGGAGGGGGATGTGTTGGGTAGAACGTTGGGGGGGTTCTGGCTCCCTGTGTGGAACCTGGGGGAGAGAGAGCAGCAGTTGGTGCCAGTAGGACGAGGCGAGGAGTAATAAAAGCATTTACCTCCATAACGTTGTGTCTTCCCTTCAAAAAGTCACACAGTAAATGATAACAACTGTCAGTAAAACACAAACGTCTGAGCCTTTATCAATAGTTGAAACATGGAGCAGGTCCAGATGCAGATTTGTCCCAACCACCATTTTGATCACAAAGAAGGGACTATCTGGACGGATGAATAGAAGTAAACGTAACTTCTTATTAGAAGCAGATATTAAACAGGATTCAGTACTGGTATTATTATTTGGGGAAGATTAAAAGTTATGTTAGAGGGGAGCAATGTTATGAGCTTGGCTCAAGAACTACATAGACATTAGTATGTAAAGCATGCAAGGAACATAGATGTATTGTTAACAGTGCTTACATTGTAGATATGACCCAGTTTAGCTAATTCATGCAATTCTTAGTATATGTGTGGTCTATATTATATATACTTTTTTTAAATTAAATATAGGTGTACTTGAAACAAATTTCCCTAAATGTGAACTTGAAATGCAAATCCCAATTAACACTGAGCCAAAATTAGAATGGGATGGGACTAGTGAGTCACTGTAATAGCAGCCTGCTCTGCATTCTATCACGAGCAGTCACTTGTGATGGAGCAAATTAATGAAGCTCATGCAAATAAGAATTGAAGGAAAGCCGCGAGTGTACTTGTTCTCTCTTGTTGGTTGTTTTAAAGCTCAAACATCAAAAGCTCGGAGGGAAACGTTGAAAAATTAGAACGTAAAATTGCCTAACGTTGGCTGCACTATTACTCCAGCCATTCCCTTAACTTAAAAAAAAAAAAAAAAAAAGACAAAGATTGGAGCACTGAAAAATATGTCACTGAGTACATACAAAACTGCTCTTTAGACTGACCCAGTTATAGCTCTGGGCGTTACCTAGGAGTGTAGCGCCGAGACGCACACTCGGCGGGTACCAGGGCCAACCTAGCATAGCCGAAGAGGAGTCCAGACAAACCAGTTCACAGAGAACATGCCTAAGAAATAAGTGCTTGACTGATCAGCATTTCAAACACCTTTCGCCCATGGTAATATGCAACGACATCACATCTACCCCCTCACCCCCAGTATCCCTGGACTCCTCCTTCCTTGCATGGTATGTGACACACTCTGGGGGGCCTCTGGCATGGATTCACGCAATGGGTTTTTGAACCCCTTAGTGCTTAATCTGGAGCTTCCAATGCTTTCTGCGTGAAGATTGTTGGTGATGCTATGCCGATAGGCACCTCTGGATCCTGCATTCAAATAGCGGCAAGCCTCGCTAGAGGGATTCGCTGGTGGATGGCCTCAGGTCCTGAGGGTGTCCTGCTCTGCTTCCCATTGGTCACGGTGGCCCTCTGCCATACCATTTGTTGTGCATTAAGGCAGAACGTTATGCGAATGCTTGCATTGAGAATGCTCGCTCGTATCCAGGTGCCTACTGATTATTTTGACAAAACTAGATTGGATGCGATTTGAATTTACGGCCTGCTAGTGAAAAGTTCTGGAGATCTGTGCCATGCCTTTGGTCTTCTAGTGTGGCATCAGTAAAAGCGATTGACGCACCAGTTGGCAGACATTTAGTTCGCTGTTTGAAGTCGGCTTCCTCCACATTTCTCCCAGCAGTTTTTTTCTAATTTTTCTAAACATGCTGAGGTGTAGGCCCTGCAGTACTTGTACAAAATTCCATTTGTACAATAGGCCAAAAACAGCGTTAAATTGTTTTTGTGGTTCACACCCAGGCCCGTGCCAGCATTTTATGCCCGAGCCTTGGAGTGATTATTAGTCATTCGTGTACTTTTTTCGTTGTTGCATGTTTTTCTGTGTCCTACACCGTTCTCATTGTTCCTTTTCCTGTCTGGGTCTTTGCGGCCCATGGCTGTATCTGCCATCTGGAAAATGTTTTTTTACATCAGTCATACACAACGTTTATTCTTGTTCTGTGAGCTTGTTTGACAACTGACAGTGCATGGAACCACTTTCTCTCACTTATTTTTACAAAAATCGGGATTTTTGTAATAGATAAGAAAGTCAGTTTGTTCCAACCACAGTAAATTAATGTAAGGTTTTTCATTTCAGAACAGCGTTAAGGCAAAGCGAAAATCTGTTAAAGTGTCTAGTGTTAAGAATGCGACATCTGAAACAATATATTTTTACCCATTGTATGTCTACCCTCTCGTGTTGTGCAGTGAAACATTGTAGTCTTTTACTGAAGGAAGGCACAAAATAAATGAAATACAGCATTTCCATATCCAGATAGTTGCGGAATGGTGGGGGTTTGAAGCACTATTCAGATGCTCTAGAACACTATAATGCAGTACAGTATATTCTTCAATCTGATAAATCCACCTTGTCCTTTTGTCACTGACCCTTAATGTGCCTCCTCCATTTATTAGATCCTTTCTTGTCACTGGTCCACATGGTACCACTTCTAGTCTAAAAAAATACCATGTAGTGCCCTCCACCGGTTACCCTTTTTGCACCTTCTTCATTCTAATAGATTCCTTCTATTCTCCTCCGTGGCTGACCATCATAATGACCTCTCAATTCTAATAAATGTCACCTTCATTGACCTTCATCGTGCCTTCTCCATCTGAAATCAGTTCTTCATCTGAAAGTTCCCTCTGATAGTTCATCAATCATGCCTACCTCAAGTCTAAAAGAACTCTGAGTCCTCTCCATCGCTGATACTCATTGTATCTACCCTGTGTGTAATAGATCCCACTTAGTCCATCTCGTATTTCAGCTTAATCAGTCATGCCTACCACATGTCTAACAGATCCCACCTAGTCCATTCTGTTGCTCACCTTTATCATGTCTGTCCTGTGTCTAATAGACCCTTATGAGAAATATAATTTTTGATTGAGGGGTGAACACTTCTCTTGAGCAACAACCACAATGCTTGTTGGGGTGAACCACAAAGGTCACTAAATTAACCTGTGGTTAACCCTCTGGTAGCTTGACACAAGAGCAGTCCAGCTTAATTTAGAGGCACTGTGTTAAGTATTTATGCAGCACACAAACAGTAATAAAGTTAAAGCACAATACAAGAAAAATTCAAAACCATTTTAGGAAAAATAGAGTGAAATTTCATAAATGAGACCAAAAACGAACAAATTCCAATCAATAGAATGGGAGACGTGCAATTTTAAAGGTTTAAGTAAAACTAGTGCCAAGAAGCAGAAAGTGACAACTGTGGGTATCTTGTTGCACTAGACTGGACAAACTCGCAAGTTTAGGTTGGCCACGATGGAGTGCAGGCCAAATACAGACCCATGTGAGCTCCGGTGCAAAAGTGACCTTCTCAAAGTCTGGGGAGCAGAGTTCAAAACTTCAGGATGAGCTCAGCTGATTCCAGCCAAGGGTCTGGGACCTGGAAAGGCACCTCTTTGGGTTATGGAATTCACTCCCACAGAGGTCAGCAAGTCCAGCCAGGTCCAGTTGTAGGTTCAGACAGGTCCAGTTGCAGCATGTCAGCTGGGCTGTTGCAAGGAGAACTCTGGAGGTTGTTGTGTAAGTGCTGCAGGCCTCCTAGTAGCATTTAATTACAGACCTTGGGTACAGGTTGTACCACTTTATTAGGGACTTCTGAGTAAATTGAATGTGCCAATTTGGTGTAAGCCAATGTTACAATGTTTTAAGGAGAGAGCACAAGCCCATTAGCACTTGTTAGCAGTGGTAGAGTGCACAGAGTCCTAAAAGGTAACAAAAACTAGTTCAGAAAACAAGAGGGGAGATGGCAAAAAGGTTGGGGGTCCCTGCAGAGAGGGCCAAGTCCCACAACACCTCTTAGTTCTCTCTGTCACTGACATTCATTGTACCTAGCCCTTGTCTAATGGATCCCACCTAGTCCCCTTCACTGCTCACCTTCGTCAATCATGGCTACCCTGTGTCTGATAAATCATAGTGCTCTCTGCTATTCTCACCTCATTTCCTCCATTGCTCACCACCATCCTGCATGCCCCGCTTCTAATAGATCCCTTGTTGTCACCTCTGTCACTAAAACTCAGGCCCTCATTGCAAGTGTGCCGATCTTAAGACCTGCGCCACCCACCGCTACTCACCCTCATCAATCACACCTACCTCGTGCTTTATAGATTTCTCATAGTTCCTTCTGTGACTAACACTCCCTGTACCTACTAATTGCTCAATAGATTCTAACTATTGCACTCTGTTGTTCACTTTTATCACTCCATTACCACGTCCAGTAGATCTTTCATGTGCCCCTCTGTCGCTGGTACTCCTTGTACCTTCTCCAGGATACCCTCCCAGGGGGCAGTGCGCTCTACAAATCTGCATAACAACATTCTGATAGATCCCTTCTAGTCACCTTCATCGCTGACCATCACCTACCTCTTGTCTAATAGATCCCTCGTGTGCCTTCATCACTTAATCCCATCATGCTTACCCTTTGCCTAATTGATCCACCTTGTCATGTTTAAGATGATTTACTTTCTGCATCTTCTCTGCTGCAAAAAATGTGTATCATGACCTCTACTGAAGACTGCTGGGTATTGGGTTACTGTTACAAGATGCTTTTATTGTTGTGGAGTGCTGTTAAAAATGTTGACTGCATTTCTAATGTAAATGTGTAGCAGAATATTCCCCTTCAAATAAACTTATATGGATTGAGAATTTAATGAATTAGTGTGCGTAACTTGTAACTCGGTTGAGTCGGGACTGACTCTCATACATCTAAGGTTGACGAGATGAGTATGAATAAGGTTACGATAAGGCCTGCGATCAAAGCACAAAGAGACAACTGAGTGCGTACAAAACAAATGTCGCTATTTGCTTCCTTTGTACCTTGATACTCTTTTGCCTGTGACTATTCACATCATTATATTTCTGTTCATGGGTGTGCTGTCTACTGTGAGCCTCTCCTATGCATGACAGCGGCACTGAAGCCTGTAGGCTGCCACATCAGACTGTCCTTTTAATGACTTTTCACTTGGAGGGGTGGTACTGAAGCAGATCCAGTTACTTGCATGATTTCTGTTTTCCCTTGAGAGCTTCCGGGAGGACGCGAGTGTCTCTGAAGGGCGGATGTGTGCGTCCCAGTCAGGTGGTTGCCTCGGTATATATAGCTATCGTCTGTGCATGTGCTTTACATGGGTACAGAGGAACGGATAAAGTTTAGCCCCAGCTAGGAGTTGTTACAAAATGTAATGTCTCTTATCGCCAGTATCTAAAACTATAAGTGTGAAATAAAAGTATGAGATAGTTAAATAATAATCAGCCCCTCACAGGGTTAAACTGGTTACCTGAAAAACTACTTTTCATTTTCTATCATCCCTTTTTGCACTAGAGCCATAGACCTTTTACACTGCACCATGGGGGATTGTTTGTTATCCTACTAGAGCTTTCTGGTTTTCACTTCAGTCAGCAGCTACATTTCCCTTCCTTGTTCATTCCTGGATGAGGCTCTGGCTAGTTCTGTCATGTCATTATTTAAAGGTAATTGTCATCGCCAGTCTCAACCTCAGAAATGACCCAGCTACCCACACAGCGTTTATTTTGGCTAAATTATGTTAACAGTTCCATCCTCGTTGATATGTGTGCTGTCTTTTTAACATGTTTCTGATAGAAATGCAGCTGCTGCTAAATAGGAGCATTAACTGTTTCCTATGAGCTACACAATTTGGATTTCGAAATCTCTGATGTTTTACCTCCTTTGGAAGGAGACTCTGGGACTTATCCCACACACCCCAACCGCACCTCAATATTTCCCATTTCCCATTATCTCGTAGGACTTGGAAGTGGACAGAAGTTGAAATTTCAGTGAAGCCTTGTACATTGCTCTTTATTAAAAAGATGTTGATAAGACAATGCCTGCGCCATTTGCAGGTTGTCCTGATACATTTCCAGAAAGATAGGGATACCACTGCATTGGTGTCTGTAGACTTTGAAAAAGCTTTAGATGCCTGTAGTGTGTGCGCACAAAGATGAAACCAAAATGACGATCGATGATCCAAAGCAGTAGATTTATTTCATAACGAAGACCCACGAAAGACCATCAGGACCAAACAGTGCTAACTGCCTCAGCCCACATACAGCCTTCCAGAACCCTGTGACCATCCCCATGGCAGCATAAAACATTCCCACATTCCAAATGACATAACTCCCATACAACACCTTCTCCCCTTGATCAAAGAAAAATAACAAAATATACATATAACAAATATAAAACAAAATAACTAATATCTAACAAAATCTTTGAATCTAACAGGGGTATTCTTCACTCTACAACTCTTTCCCATATTCATCCCTACAGAAGTATCAACATCTTTTTGTTGAATGATGCAATGCTCAGCAATAGCAGAATCAATATTCCCACTATGTTTCTATTTGTCAGATGCAACATCCCAGAAATTATAGTCAAAATCATCATTGAGTAGCTCCCTATCATTTGCGCTTTTCATCTTGTTTTTGACAATATCAGCTTCTTCACACATATCTCTCACTAAGGCATTCTTGTTCCATCAACCTTTACCCTGCCACAAGCCAGCTCTTCCAGCAACTTTCTCAACTTTGACAGGTTCAGAGAACTTTGATTCACTTTTGTTAATTCTCATCGCTTTTTTTAAAAATATTTTTTTAACTAAAACCCAATCCACAGGTTTCACCTCTAACTCCTTCACATTTTTCACTCTTTCAAAATATTTCTTGCAGCATTCCTGTTTGCTTCTCACACACACACATACGAACTTGATACAAATCAACACAATCCTCACTACATCCAGTTATATCATCCAACCAGGTGGGCCTTAAAGCTGTAACCGGTTTCCTACCCCTCAACAGAACAAAAGCTGCAATCCCAGTCATACTATGAGGTGTGGTATTATAAGACCAAACTTTTTGCTGTATATACTCAGAAACATTAAAATTATTAGAAATGGCTGTCTGCAATCCTTCTTTCAACATATGATTTGCTCTTTCAACCAGTCCATTCGAAGAAGGAATGTAAAGAGGTACCTTATAATGTTTCACAGAATGACTCACAAGAAAATCTGTCACTTTATCAGACACAAAATGTGTCCCATTATCCGTCACAGCTTCCTTAGCAGGACCGTCAACTTGAAACAAACGCTTCAAAAACTTCATGACAGTACTGGAACCAGCACACTTGACAAACGTAAAATACAACCATTTGGAAAAATAATCAATGGCTACTATCATGTATTTATTCTCATTCTTCAGCACATTAAATGGTCCAGCAAAATCTAAATCAATCGTATCCCAAGCATAACTAGGCCATTCAGTAAAACACAAAGGATTAGTGTTCATTTCCGAATGTTTATCTGAACATAAACATTCAGCGCATTTATTCATATAACGCTTCACTTGAGACTCTAATCCAGGCCACCAGTAATGCTGTTTAATATTCTTAACAGAAGCTGAAATACCCAAATGTCCATTGAAATGATGGCAAGTCTTAAAGCTAAAGGTGGCACGAACATACTCTGTCTCATCACAATACCATTAACCACTGACAATTCTGGTGCAACTTGAGCAAACTATTTCAACTCCTTGTCCAAGTTCCTGTCAGAAGGCCAACCAGAAACAAGATACTCTTTGACCTTAGATAAACAAACATCATTATTGCAGCTTTCAACCCATTCTTCCTCTGTTATCTTGAAGTCACAAATGGCATCCGACACAGACATTAAGCACTCTTCCTTCACAAAATGTTCAAGAACATCTTCAACAACTGGCAAACGAGAAAGACAGTCTGCTCTAACATTCTTACCACCTGGAATATACTTAATATCAAAATTAAATTCCAGCAATTTAGGAATTAACCTAAACAAGCTGGAGGATGCTTTGTTGGAGCAGCTGTCACCCAACATGTATATCAAAGGTTTGTGATCCGTATACAGATCAAACTTTGTTCCCCAAATATACATTTTGAACTTCTCGGCTGACCAAGAACAAGCAAGTGCTTCCCGTTCATTTGTGCTATACTGCTGCTCAGCCAAACTCAACATTCTCTATGCAAAAGCAACAGTATGCTCACATCCATCAACAAATTGACTCAACACAGCACCTAAACCAAAAGAGCTGGTATCCACAGTGATCACCCTTTTAAACCCATGAGTGAAAGGTTTAATAGCAGGAGCGTCGACAATCATAATTTTCAATTTACTAAAAGACGTCTGTGCTTCATCAGTCCAAACATATTTGACATGCTTCTTCGAAAGTGCTTGCAAAGTTTGTACCACCAAAGCATAACCACAACCAAACCTGGAGTAATATTCACTCAGACCTAGAAAAGATCTGAGAGAATCTTTGTCTTTTGGTAAAAGAGCTTCCGCAATGGCTTTAACTAAAGATGACTTAGGTGCAGTGCCCTTATCGGAAATGGCATATCCTAAATAGTCCACCTGGTCTATTAAAAATGTGCACTTATCTTTGTTAACAGTAACACCAAGTTTCTCCAGTTTTTTAAATACCAACTGTAGCATCTCAAAATGTTGTTCCTTACTTTCAGTATGAATGAGGATATCGTCCTGAAAAGCTTAAATACATTGTTTTTCCCCAAACAACGCAACCATAAATCTTTGAAAAACACTAGCTGCGGATGCTAAACCAAAAGGCATGTGCAAATACATAAACGTCCCAAAGGGCATTACAAAAGAGGTATACGGTTGGGAATCTTTGGTTAACGGAATTTGATAAGCTGATCTTCGGTCAGTAGTAGAAAAATACTTGCTTTTGCCTAAATTCGCTTACAAATCATTAATTCTTGGCAAAGGATGTGAATCTACCAGAATATTTCAGTTAAGTGCACGCAAATCGACACATAGACGAATATCACCAGATTTGTTTCTCGCAAGAACAATAGCAGAAACCCGTTCAGAAGAATCTACTGGAGTAATGATACCCTGTTTACACATTTTGTCAAGTAATGTTTTCAGATCCTGTTTAACAGAAAATAGCACATGTCTAAGTTTTTGCATAACAGGCGTAGCACCATTCTTCAACTTGATTTGATATTCAAACCCTTTTACAAGAATAATATCATTGTCAAAAACGTTTGCAAAATGTTCATGCAAACTTTCCAAGGAACAATAATCAGGCAGAGAATTTCCTTCTGATACAGTAAGAACAGGTAGATCACCTAAGACTACAGGTACACTCTTACCTGGTTTCAAGACTATACCCAGTTTTGCTTGATCTTGCCAACCCAAAATATCTCTACCTTGTTCAGCAACATAGATCTTTGTACTTATACATCTATCCTTAAAATCCAGAATATCCATAAAGAAGCCCTTCAGAATAATGTCAAATTCACCAAAAGCCTTTGGGTTAACATCAATATGTTTCAGCAATTTATCTGGCCAGAATTTCTCAAAAGTAAGATCAGATAATATTGTAATAGGAGAACCAGAATCTGCCATGACACTTAAAGTGACAGAGCCTATACTAACAGCACAAATAAGACCTTTACATTTGTTTTGAGAAATATCAGTAGTATCAACTGTTAATAAGACATTATTAAAAGTTTCACATAGATTATCATCAACAACTTCAATGTGAGATATCTTCGTTTTAGTCTTAGCTAAACGACAAACACTTTGAAAATGACCCATCTTTTTGCAAACATTACATCTCTTTCCTAGAGCTAAACAGGAAGGACTATTCCCCATGCGTGTTTTTGAACCACATATATAACAATAACCTGAATTTTTCTTCTCAGTATTTTTACTTGTTTTATCCCTACTGGATACAGCATTAACTTCCAACTAATCAGTTTGCAAGACAGCTCCAACATGAACAGAAGACTTAACATCCTCTGTTAAAATTTTGGACAATATAAGAGAGCGTTCAATACTTTTTGCTATGTCCATGACTTCACCTAGGGATGGATTCTTGTTCGTCAATATACATTCTTGAATCTTTTTGTTAAAACAATTGAAAACCAACTGATCACGTAAATATGTATCAATGTTTCAACCAAATTCACATCTAGCAGTAAGAACTCTTAAAACTGCTAAGAAATCTTCAATGGTTTCATCCATTAGTTGTTTCCTTTTGAAAACATTGTGTCTTTCCA
This sequence comes from Pleurodeles waltl, assembly GCF_031143425.1. Classification (NCBI taxonomy): domain Eukaryota; kingdom Metazoa; phylum Chordata; class Amphibia; order Caudata; family Salamandridae; genus Pleurodeles; species Pleurodeles waltl. The sequence continues at coordinate 1,950,438,365 of NC_090440.1, forward strand.
ACATTACTGAAGGTTCATCAGAATTCTACTTGGCCATACATGTAGTAGCTTCCAAATACGCATCCCAGGATTCATCACCCAGCGGTGCAACAATGGTTGGTAAATTGTCAAAACTTCTTGTTCAGTAATGGTTAAACAGTAAAGCAGCTCTACGCATAGCACTGTACCTAGAAGCGTCAATAGCTACCAAATCATTCTCAAAAATACGTAACCACTTTCTCCACAAAATTGGTTGCCTTTCTGGCTTTTGTAAAAAAAAAAAAAAAAAAAAAAAATGGTGGAGGTTCGAACACGGGTTTGAGATGCTGCCATTGCAAAAAAAAAAAAAAAAATACACACATATATATATATATATATATATATATATATATATATATATATATATATTTATATATATAAGAATGGGTGGGGAGAGATGTACAACTAATGGGTTTTCAGTGCCCGAATGGCACTCATTTTATAGAGTGTTATTATATGCTGGTGACTTTTAGTATATATTCAGTGCGCGGCTGTGTCTCTTCCCCGCATAATGCACATGCTTAATGGATATGATGATGCCTCTGGGCTCTGCACATACTGGGAAAAATCCACCTATTTTCCAGTTACAAAGGCATGTTTCTGGAGGAAATAACAAGTACTGACCTGTGAGTAACTGATAACTGTTTAAAAACGAACGAGAAGAGAAGTTGGGAATTAAATATACCTCTACTGCTGTTGTGAGGGAGGCAGGATAGGGCGGGATGGGTGACCCTCCGATTGTCCTTAATGGGTAAGGGGGCGTTGTTCAAGATGATCATGTATCCCTGCTTTCTCTGTTACCCAAAATTATCCTTACCCACAGTTCTTCTAAATCGTTCAGTCAATACTTTCTAAGTTTGTGTAGACTAGTAGTACGTCTTAGTAGCCTTCAACAAATGTACACAGCTCACATATGAGAGTTGGCTTGTTAATAACCCTATTACTAGATCCGTACCTACAGTTCTTCTAAATCATTCAGTCAATACTTTCTAAGTTTCTGTAGACTAGTAGTACGTCTTGGTAGCCTTCAACAAATGTACACAACTCACATATGAGAGTTGGCTTGTTATTAACCCTATTACTAGAGCCCCTTTATTATTATGAAATGTTGCACTTAATATTAAATGGCAGGACAAGCTAAGAAAATAAATCCCACTGTAGCAAGGAACTGGTATGCCACCAGTGGTCGCCCTAAGTGAACTATGGGACCTTATTGGTAAGTTAGGAGATGTGTGTGCCACAAATCATATTAAAACATTTGAACAATTGGCCAAAGAATTGGCACTCAGTACCACTTAATTTTTTAAAATACTCACAACTCTGACATGCGCTGGAACCATAAAAGAAGATGCTGTCTGCTGTGCACAAATTCAACCCACTTGAAATTAAAGTAACAATGGAACAGATGGATAAAGGGGAGAGCTTTATGTTGTACAGCTCCCAATTATTTAATGCACAAGACCCCTTTTTAGGTCGAGCCTGCGTGAGCTGGGCTGTCGCTTGCGAGGCTCTTGTATTCTGTAATGGGCTTGGATTCTGCCCATTAGTTGCCATTTGTTTGTATCGTTGTCTCTCTTCTATGCTGTCTTAGAATTGGGCAGCACTTTCCATGCATCACTTTATTTTCTCTCAGTGGCTCATGGACCAAGCTCATATTAAATAAACTTAATTAGTTTCTGTCCGCTGGCTATCCGCTGCTCGTGTTGTGATTCAGTTAATATTTATTTAAAAAGGAAAAGCACTATGGCTCAGTCAGTGCTGGCCATGTCAGAGTGCTTTTTTTATTTATTTTTTACCTTCCACCACCTGCCCCATACTGATTCTTCCCACCCTCCCTTCCCTGTTTCTTTTCTTCCTAGCACCCTCCCTCCCATCCATGTTTCTTCCCCCATCCCAGAAGTGGAAAATAAATCATGCCATTAAGCGGCCAGCACAGGTTAAATAAATTAAATTAGTGTCTGTCTGCTGCTTGCCCTTTGATTCTGATGGATACAAACTACCTGTGGATTCCTCACCTTATGAATTCACCCTTCCGCCAGCATCCGACGGAAAATCTTCTTCCCAGCTCTCCACGTCGACGAGGACATCACAATTGCACGGCTCCACGCGACTCCGTCTGACATCACCATGCTAATAAGAGGTCCTCGCCGGCGTGCTGACGTCCGTTCCATTTTTTCCTTCGACACTAACGGTTTTCTCCTAGATCTCGCTTCTGTTGGAGGTTTCATCTTGTTGCTCTTTGTGTTTAAAATGTCACTGACCCTCATGACGATTGTCTTTGGTGCCTTAGCTCTGAGCATGACGTCAAGGAGTGTGCGTCTTGACAGAGCATGAATCCTAAGGCTTTAAAGGAAAGGGAGGCCAAACTCTTTTTGGCCAAGGCGAAGAAGGGTCATAGGAGCCATAGAAGATCCTCTTTCCAAGCTTCTCCGAACAAGCATAAGAAACAGCACCGTCATGACTCTCTGCGCCGTTCGGCTCGGAGCCGATCAAGATCGAGGTCTCCATCTCGTCGGCGCCGTGGGAGGTGAGTCCGACGGTGACTCATCAACCACAGAGTCCTGAGGCTTCTCCGGCGCCGTCCGTCTTTGAGGTTGTGGCACCTCAGGACAGTCCTCGATTTTCACCTGCTGCTCAGGAGTCCGATGGTCAGCAAGCACAGGTGCAACAGGGAGACCAGCGGTATCCTGCCTTCTCGGTTTGGGGCAGATCCGGCGGCATTTTTGAATGCCATGTTTACTGTGTTCAACGCCATGGAGCCTGCTGGTGCACCGGCTGGTCCCACGGGTCCATTGGCATTTTCGTTGGGCTCCCTGGCTCTGTACAAGGCGGCGCTGTTTATGCCATTCTATCCGGCTGAGGGTACCAGACCGGCGCCAATGACATTGCCTCGAGGTCCCGTGAATCCTATGACGTCGCCTTCTAGATCTATGGCGCCGATATCATCACCCCGTCATTCGCGCCATTAGGATCCGTGCTGGCGCCGGCGCCGGATCCGGGTGATGGATTCCTGGGGAGTCAACCTTCCTCTCCTGTGCCTCATCAGGTGTTGAAGCCGGTGTCTTCAACGTCGGCAAATTCCATGTCGATGCTGAGGTTGGAGGCTCGATTGAGGTCACGCAGGAAGGCCTTGCGTCTCTTGGAAGAGGAAGAATATCAAAGGTAGTTGGAGGAAGGAGAACTTGTAGAACCTTTGGGAGAGCATCAGGGCCTGGAGTCGGCCAGTGGGCTGGATACTTCCACGGAATGGGACTTGTCTTCACCGGGGGAATTTACGGAGGAGGCAGCTTCGTTTCACACGGTGATCAGGAAAGCAGCGGACTTTTTAGAACTTCCATTTCCTGCTGCGGAAGTTAAAACGAACATTTTAACTGAGGTGCTGCATCCTTCTTCGGCTTCTGCAGACCCTTTGCTCCCTTTCAATGAGGCTCTTATGGAACCCATATTAGAACTTTGGAGGAAGCCGGTATTTTTTTTTACATTGAAAGGATGAAGGACTTTCGCCTGGAAGATCAGCTGTTCGTGGGGTACGTTGGACAGAGGAAGAGCAGAGCAGTCCATAAAAGAACTATCTCCAGGTGGGTTATCCTTTGTATAAAGATCTGCTACTCGGTGGCGAAAAAGGTTCCCCCTGAGGGTATCAGAGCCCATTCCACCAGGGCTAAGTCTGCTTCTTCGGCCCTGGCAAGGGGAGTTCCGGGGTCGATATTTGCAAGGCGGCAATTTATGCATCCCTCCATACCTTCGAAAAGCATTACTGCTTGGACTCTGAGGGATGGGCATTTTGTATGTTCTGTGTTGCAGGATTTCCTGGTGTAATCAGACAGACACCCACCTCCGAGTGCGGTACTGCTTTGGGACTCTATTCATAAGGTGAGGAATCCACAGGTAGTTTGTATCCATCAGAAGAACAAGTTACTTACCTTTAGTAACGCTTTTTCTGGTGGATGCAATAGCTACCTGTGGATTCCTCACAGTCCCACCCGCCTCCCCGATGCCTGTCTCATTGCACTTGGATATGTGGTTGTATAGATGTATGCATATATTGATATTTTTCCTGCATGTATATAAATGATGGTTTTGATTATGTTGCATCATGAAGGCTTTATGTATATATGTATTTATTGGAGTTATTGTGAAGTCGGTTCTCACCTGTTTGCCTCAAAGGCACGTAAAAAATGAGTGAATCTGACGTCAGCACGCCGGCGAGTACCTCTTATTGGCATGGAGAATAGAGGTGATTTTTTGGGGCGGGAGGGATCTCGTGCAACATTGCGGTTTGAATCCTGATACTACATATAATGGACATTTACTATCCTGCTTGATGTGTATGCAATACCTGCATTGTTTTCAGAAAAAAGTGATACAAATAAGTTATTAAAAAAGAAAAAGATGTGGTCACACCAAGTGGAAATAGGAAAAGACAGCTGAAGTATTAGCAAAACATAGTAACTGTTAGAGAATGGACTCCATTTACTTAACAGGTTGTTGTAAAGTGAGGTAAATAAACCAGTTGAATATTTATGGAGTCCATCAAACAAAGAAAATGTTCATGTATGCTACATTGGAAACTTGTTTATGGATAAACAGTTCATCAGTTATATAAAATCTTTGTTTTCAATAAAAATTAATGTCTTTGAAATCTATAAGAACCAAATCAGGAATAAATATGCAATTTATTAAGAGACCACACTAGTATATTAGTAAACTGGCCTGCTTAATCCTTCCATTTCCTCTCCTGGTGAATCCCACTCGCTATTTGTTTGCTGGTCAACAGTTGTCTAACCCAAAAACGTCATTTTAAATATTCTCATGTGTCATTTCTATCTAATTAGCACGGGCTTCGATTCACCAAAATGTCTGAGGTAGTGGAAGTGACATCATAACCCTTCAGCCTTAAGGATGTCACAGGAAGTGATGTCACATAACCTTAAACCCAATGAAATCACAATAGTTGCACTCACTCTTACCCTAACACACTCATTCTCATTCTTATTGTCACCCACCAGTACTGTCTCACTTTCTAACCTTCAACCAAATCCAGGATTTGTAAAGCGTGGTAAATCACCTGTGAGGGTCTCAAGGCACTGAATTGTAGGCAAGGCGAGATTGAGTGATTTGTCCAGAATCACAGGTTTTTGAGCTGACGCCGAGACTCAAACCTGGTTCACCCAACTACGAAGTCAGTGCAGGCCGTTACGCCACATCCTCTCTCTCACACATGCACTATCCCACGTACTAATCTACATTCTCACACATGCACATTCTCCCCCAAACTCTCCCTCACCCACATGCACACATATAAAATATACTGAAATTGGTTTTGATTCACTTACCTAAGTGGAGGTTCTGCTGTTCCACTTTTTGATTACATTACAGGGAGTGCAGAATTATTAGGCAAGTAGTATTTTTGAGGATTAATTTTATTATTGAACAACAACCATGTTCTCAATGAACCCAAAAAACTCATTAATATCAAAGCTGAATATTTTTGGAAGTAGTTTGTTTTTAGTTTTAGCTATAAAATTTATACCCATTTCAATTATTTATTATTACCAGTGAAACCAATATAACATCTCAACATTCACAAATATACATTTGACATTCAAAAACAAAAACAAATCAGTGACCAATATAGCCACCTTTCTTTGCAAGGACACTCAAAAGCCTGCCATCCATGGATTCTGTCAGTGTTTTGATCTGTTCACCATCAACATTGCGTGCAGCAGCAACCACAGCCTCCCAGACACTGTTCAGAGAGGTGTACTGTTTTCCCTCCTTGTAAATCTCACATTTGATGATGGACCACAGGTTCTCAATGGGGTTCAGATCAGGTGAACAAGGAGGCCATGTCATTAGATTTCCTTCTTTTATACCCTTTCTTGCCAGCCACGCTGTGGAGTACTTGGACGCGTGTGATGGAGCATTGTCCTGCATGAAAATCATGTTTTTCTTGAAGGATGCAGACTTCTTCCTGTACCACTGCTTGAAGAAGGTGTCTTCCAGGAACTGGCAGTAGGACTGGGAGTTGAGCTTGACTCCATCCTCAACCCGAAAAGGCCCCACAAGCTCATCTTTGATGATACCAGCCCAAACCAGTACTCCACCTCCACCTTGCTGGCGTCTGAGTCGGACTGGAGCTCTCTGCCCTTTACCAATCCAGCCACGGGCCCATCCATCTGGCCCATCAAGACTCTCATTTCATCAGTCCATAAAACCTTAGAAAAATCAGTCTTGAGATATTTCTTGGCCCAGTCTTGACGTTTCAGCTTGTGTGTCTTGTTCAGTGGTGGTCGTCTTTCAGCCTTTCTTACCTTGGCCATGTCTCTGAGTATTGCACACCTTGTGCTTTTGGGCACTCCAGTGATGTTGCAGCTCTGAAATATGGCCAAACTGGTGGCAAGTGGCATCGTGGCAGCTGCACGCTTGACTTTTCTCAGTTCATGGGCAGTTATTTTGCGCCTTGGTTTTTCCACACGCTTCTTGCGACCCTGTTGACTATTTGAAATGAAACGCTTGATTGTTCGATGATCACGCTTCAGAAGCTTTGCAATTTTAAGAGTGCTGCATCCCTCTGCAAGATATCTCACTACTTTTGACTTTTCTGAGCCTGTCAAGTCCTTCTTTTGACCCATTTTGCCAAAGGAAAGGAAGTTGCCTAATAATTATGCACACCTGATATAGGGTGTTGATGTCATTAGACCACACCCCTTCTCATTACAGAGATGCACATCACCTAATATGCTTAATTGGTAGTAGGCTTTCGAGCCTATACAGCTTGGAGTAAGACAACATGCATAAAGAGGATGATGTGGTCAAAATACTCATTTGCCTAATAATTCTGCACTCCCTGTAATAGCGAATGATAGATTATTAATCCCTATTAATGTAATTAAATGAGCAGAAAAGGAGGCTGGAGCCTAATGCGACCTACTACTGTGTTCTTGGCACTAATTTTGCCACCTCTGGGCCATGGTTCGCAAAGGCAGTGCCGGGGTCGCAAAGGGCATGCTAGGGGTCGCAGCTGCGACCCTTGACTACCGCTAAATGACGTCCATGCCATTTATATCGCTATGAAATTAGCTTATATTTTGCTGGAGCTTTCATCACCTGACTTTGAACTGCAGTATGCTAACCCCAATTCCCAGTCTACTTTACAAGTATGCCATTTTCAGTTTTTGGCGAACTCTGTAAATTAACTAGGAGTTACACTATTGATAATTGGCCAAAGTGTTGATAAACTTTCAAAATCTGTGTCCCTCCTACCGAAATCAGTTAAATATACATTTCTTGTGCTTATCCAGCGCATTACTCTTTTTCTTCTCTGTCCATTTTTAGACAGACTTGTAAACCACTGAACTCTGGGGCAAGGTGAGATTGTGGTTTCGATCAAGCAGGTGCTTTCAGTTTTCTTTCTTTGTAGAATTAAATATTTTCAAGTTACCTTTTTAGAGTGCTGGTTGCTGAAAGGATGGGGTGGGGTCCACTCCAAAAATGCCCACCAATCACCAACAAATGTAGTGTCATCTGCATCAGTCAGGCCATCTTAAGTGAAGTCCAAGAGTAGCTGGAATCAAAGGAAGAGCTGCAGTGGCTGAAAATTCCCACTGGTGATTCAGACGGCTGCTGTCCTCAAGTGATTACAGCTACAGTCCTGGTGAGCACAAGATCGGATCAATTCCAGTTCTCCATCTTTTCTCTGCATGATCTTAGATATCTACCAGTGCCTCACATACTTTGGGTTAAATCAAGGCTACTAACAGTGTGGTGGTGAAGTATTACTGCTTCACCTTCCTGGCAGTCAACACGTTGTCCTAAATTGGTGGTTCCCAACATTTTTTGACCTGTTGCTCCCAAGACCTATTAGCCGTTGTCCACGGCTCCCCACTATGTAACTTTTTTTTTAGGGGGTGGTGGGATGTAGGCCTAGCCTCAGGAGTATTTCCATTTTTCTAACTGAAAATAATTGGGATGAAGCAGATGAAGGTATTATAATCATAGGGGGGGCATGAGGACACACACATGAAGAGCACACACGGGAATCTGGTCTCCTGCACTAGGCAAGGCACAGGAACCCCTTTCCTGCAGAGTAAGACGGAGAAAGGGGGTTATGGGTGCAAGTGTGGGTGTATGGAGATTTTTTTCTTTAAACTTGGTGTTCCCATGGGAGTACAGCGTGCATAGATCTCATTTAAATCACATTTTGATAGTGCTCTAGTCCACAACATACCAGACTCCAGCCATATTTCCATTTCAGAAAAGCATCAGTACAATTTGACAGAATTAGAACTATGAGAGTACATAGGGTTGTACAGGAAGAATATTGGGGAAGCCCCAGGAGGTAGGATGCGTAGCCAAATCATATTACCTGCTTCTGTCACAGTTATAGGACTCAACACTTAAAACTTGTGGGCTCATGGGGTGTTCTGAACCCACAGTATTGTAAGAACTCAGTGTCTGAACGTGAAGTCACCCTGAGGTATTATGCTTTAACAAACTAGACTGTTTGGGAGAGCGAACATGCCCTGAGTTCTTAGCTATATACTAGGGCTGCAATGCTACCATTAAGGCATATTTTATCCTTCTACAATCCAAATATCCTATTTAAGGAATCACTATCTCAGAGGTATGCCAGCTATTCTGCAACACAGAAATACGGGTCTTCCTCTCAATATTTCCCATTACCGCCCTCATTCACCATGGCAAAGCCGAAGAGCAGTTCAGAGCTATGGCTCGCGGCTCTGAGCTTGACATGGCTGAGGTATAGCTTGTGCCAGGACAGAACCTGCAGCGAGTGCTCATTGAGGCTCATCAGCTCTGCGTAAGTCCTGCTAATCTACACCGGGTATGAGAGCAGCTCCTCCTCTCTGGTGTAGCTGCCGAGAAGCTTGTGCTGTGCACCTCCGGGGCTTTGGTACATTTGGCCAGTAGCACGCCAGTGCCCAGCATTGCATGTTGTCTGCAGCACATGACTATGTGACCTTTCACCTTCCCTCTACCTCTTTTCCTCTACTCCGGGTTCGCCCACACAAGTGTGACAGCTTAAAGGATGACACTGGGACTGCACATGCGCTGAACCTGCCTGTAAGTCATCTTGTAAGTGTAAATCTTCACATAAGAACAGTTTATCTTGTAGCGAAAGCATTCTTACCTCAGGTAAATAACACTCGCATGAGCGGATTGTCGTAAGCAACTTCAGAAAAGTTGGACGGCGCGTGTGACGTACGTGCCCATAGTTGCTCTGTTAGAAGCTCCTACCGGCTTATTCACACAATGTGGTGTAAAACAGGTGTGCTGGTTGCGCATCTGTTTGTGGCGCACCTGGCTTGTTCTGACGGCGCACCAGGGTGCCGTGGCGCACAGATTGTGTATTGCTGTCCTAAATAGTCCGAGATTGGGCAGTATGCCAAGCACCATTTTGTAGAACTGGTGGCAAACCATTGCAAGAAGGTAAGGGAGTGAAGGCAATTGTTATCTATTCATGCTCCTAGGATTTGAACAGCATCCTTGTAATAATCAGATCAGCACCAACTGTCATACAATTCAGAAAAAGAGTTGAAGACCTACTTCTTCAAGAAGCAATACACTTGACCCATTGCCCTTTTCCCACTGCTTGTATCTTCTCCTCTTCAGTGTCCTGTTGTTATCGAGTTGGGTTTGTGATCTACAAATTCCCGCACAAACATACACAGGACTGATGTTGTAAATGATCCAGATACGTACTGTGATTGGCCATTTGCATCACTAGAGGGGTGCAAACAAGCAGCTGTTGTTCCTCATTGTAATAGATACAGCACTGAGAACTAAAATGAGACTTGAAACGTTCCAGCCCCTGCTCAGCAGATCTTCGTTCAAAAGATTCATAACTAAGCCCACAATAAAATCCTACTAGAGATTTGAATGAATGGCACAGAAACTACCCAGCATCACGTGCATTCTCTTCTGTGCTCCTTTGCGACGTGACTGCCTCTCCTGATTGGAGACAGATGCTAATGTGGGAAGCACTTAGGTCCATATGTACGAACACGTTTTCCCATAGACACAGAATGGGCAAAACTGCTTGCATTTTGTTTTACTGGTACTTTTATTGCTGGTGCATTTGTTTTAATGAGCACAGTTTTTGATTTGTGTTTGTTTTCCCATAAACCTATCCCACACAGGGTGGTAAGAAAAAAGCTTTGCATATTCCTTTCAAGATAAGCTTTTATCACGATATGTCAGAAATTGAAACAGCTTTAAGTTTCTTCGCACCTGGCCCTTTGATTAGGTGCAGTCCTGTTTGCCAGCTGCTGCTTCATCTCTGCTCTCGGAGTCCGATCACAGTTCTGTTCTCTTTACGTTGTGAATTCAGACAACCAGCCTGTACATATCTATACTTCTTTACCGTTGATACTCAACTCTTTGTGCAAAAGTGCCTGATCTCCTGAAGTATGATGAGAACAAGTGCGTCTTCAGCACTTTCCTGAAAGTGAGATGATGATCCACATGGCACAGTGCAGCGACTCTTATGTTTCATCCTATACCTTCGTCAACTGGGTTGAAGAGTTTACCTTCTTCCCTTACTGGTGCCATTACAGTGGTGTACGTGCGGTGGCTATATTGTTGCTTTCCGTTCGACCTTAGCTCTCTATTTGGGCAGTAGAATGAGACACAGTCATGCAGGCTTATAGATGCATCACAATATGTGACTTTATGACTGTGTGAGGACTTTAAATGTCACACTTCCCTGCCCGGGAAGCCAGTGCATTGCTCTCCTTGCCGAGAACATGTGAACTCTTTTTGTATGACTTGTGATAGAACTTTTTCTTGATGTTATAACGGCACACATTGATCACTCTGGCCAACTTCCCTCTACTTTCAGCCTCTGAAACAGGCTGGTCACGCCTGAGCTTTATTATTGGAAACACCAGTGTGTCACATAATATTTACAGCAGTTCCGGAGCCATGAAAAGAATTTGCAGGTTTGACTGTATGTACAATCAGGGTTCTATTTCTTACTTACCTTAGGCCTAAACTTCCCCTGCCTTCCAGTTTACGTGCGATGTTTCACTCACATAAAACCACTACTTTGCCTTCTTGGAGTCAAATTTAAAACTCTATTCTTAAGTATTTTTAGGTATTTGTTTAATCACTTCAGGGTGCCAAAATGCCTGTCTTTAAAACCCTCCAAGATGATGTGGATTTTTTATTGATATTGTCAAATAACCTGGTAAACTGTAAGTACACGTGCTTTCACCAGACCACTCCACATAATTATACACTATATAGTGCAGTGAAAGAATAACGAAACATGCACATCCGTGACCTCGTTATACCAATCAAAAGAAACCCATCCCCATACAGTAACATCAAGACCCGTCCCCCAAACAACAATTGCTCTTATAAGTCCTCTGACACCGTTCGTAAATATGTTAGCAAAGGTCTCCATATATCTTTGGACCTAGAGGCGCTTGGTAGTTCCTCCGCATATAGTTCCAGTTGGGTTCTGCAGTACGTCATAACAGATATCCAGTTCTTCTTGGTGGGTCTGCCCCTGCTACCCCAATTAGCGCCACCCTTCTGTTTGCCTGCAATAGAACCAGCGACAAACATCTGTGATTGGAAGCCTGAAGTTCTTTTACCATTTCCAGCAAACACACCTTAGAATCACAGGTCACAGTCTTTGCCTCCATTTATGTCAATGTCTCTGTAATTTGATTCCAATATTGCATGACTGAAGAACAGTGGCAGGTCAAGTGATTAAAGCCCATGTCCAGCCCGCCACATCGCATACAATTGGTATTGCGCTGCACCCAAATTTTATAGAGTTTACTAGGAGTACAATATGTCTGGTGCAGAAATGTAAAATTAATCAGTCTCAAGTTGCAGTTAGTTGTAAGTGTGTGTAGTTGTGCACTGCAAAACTTCCTTTCAGCCTCCTCCCTGGGGCTAGGTACTATTGCATTCCAACTCGCTAGAGCTTTTGCAGTGTTCACCAGTTTATCCTCTAATGCTTCTAAATATTGATGCACATCAGCTGCAAGGGGCGGTTTTGCGAGTTCTTTACAGTGTTGCATAAAATTGCCTGAAGGCGGTAAGCATGCCAGGTGTGTCATATTGTCCATGTGTGTCGACATCTATCATCTTCTATGTGTTCTCCACTCTTCGGAGTCCGGAGTTGTGTAGCCAGGCTACGGCCTGGTCTTTCCTCCGAACCATCAGCCCACACCACATGATGCTTTGACAAATATTGTGCATTTTGTGTTGCTAATTCTTGAAACTCCGTTAGGTGCTCCCGGATAGCCGCCAGGGTGGCGGGACTAGACCTACCCTCATTGTTCAAGGAACTCTAATGTTTCTTCTGTTTTGCGTAGTTTGGTACAGATTGCCTTCAACAATCCTGCTTGGGTGCTCATACAGACCCCCCTATTTGTCACTTTAAAGGCCTTCCAGATAGTGCCCCTCCCGACCACAGTCCCCGTATATTCGTCAAAATATTCAGTCATTGCTGTACATATGGTTTCCTTAATTGCAGCATCCAGCAAAACCTCTGCCTTACCACGGAGTGACCGAAATAGTGTTTTAGGCATATGTTTTATCCCCGCCACTTCAATCCTTGCTGACTGTTTGTCCAACTTGGTAGATAGGTGATCTATGCGAAGACTGATGCTATGGACTGTAGGCTAGTTTGCATTGCCAACAATGTAGATTATAGGGTAGTGGATTCCAGCATAGTTGCACTCTTCCAGCTCATAGATTGATCCATAACAAGTGCGTTGTTGGGTGCCATTTTCGTAGAGCATCTTGCGTCGAAATTGAGGCATGGTTGGTTTTAACCATCTTTCCCATTTTACCCAAGGGATTGTTGCGCCTCCAACTGTGCTTGTCATAGTTATCTCACCTGTGGCGCTTTTATGCCTCTTACAGGAGGTTGCTTCTGGTAGAGCCCCCGTTCTCACAAGTGACAGTCCAGCCCTTCAGCCTTGCCCATGTGTGTTTCATCCCCAGGCACCACGTCAGCAACACCACAGGCCCACGGACACAGCAAGCGTTTAACTTTAGTGTGGGACATTTGGCACAGATAGGGCCTCCCTTGGGAGTACACCTGCCAGATGGATCAGTTATTTATGGGCTAGTGTATATCACTGCAGCCACTGTCTCTTTGCCAATCACATTCCCACCTCCATCCGGCAGTCTTCACAGTCGCAGGCTCAGAGTCTATTCTTTCCATTCTTAATTGTACAGCTCTGCAGCCATACCAGCCCGCCCTCGCAGCAGTGCTCATAAGCTATGTGTATTTAGCTGTCTTACCGGCAGTTTGGTGACTGTTGGGGGATGTTCCCCCTCCCCCCCGGTAGGGTCTGCTCCTCCGTACCCACCACCTTCATTTTCTGCCTGCCGGGCTCAGCAGGTTCAGCACGACTGCCGCAACGGCCTTTCTCCAAGGCTGTCGTAGCTGCCTCCGCCTAGTCTCCCCCCTCACCTTTATGATCTCCTAGTCAGGCAGCGGGCCCCGCAGGCTGCAAAAAACACATCCACAGAGCGTCCGTTCAAGGATTCTTCTGCTGCAATAGTCGGGTCTCTGGCCCCCTCCACATATAAGCAGGCCCCTTTAGTCAGTGTAAGAGCCCAACGTGTGCAGGCCAATCGTCCTGCTGATCAGTCGGGTCGTGCAGCTCGCCGGGTGTCTGCCGTGACAGTCCGATGTGCTCTGTGCTGATATCAGGTCACCATACTAGTCTTGCCCTGCTTGCACTCTGCATTGATGTTTCAGCGGATCACGTGCCTCCCTTTCGCCTTGTACCTCTGCAGCTTTCAGCACCACGTTTCCCAGCCTTCTTGCGGCCCACCTGGACTGCAGTTATGTGCCACTGTTTCCACAGTGAGGGCGTGGAGCGGCTCAAAATCAACTTGAAGCCGTCTATTTCCACTCTGACGCACACCGATGATGTCAATTGTTGAGTTCACAGACAGGCAGATGGTAGGATAATAGATGGATTTTGTGCCCAGCGGGCTGAGCTACACTAAAGTGCGGCTATTTTGCCTCAGGCTCTCTGGCGCCCTTGAGATGATGTGCATTAATCACCTGACAATACATTCCTAAACACATTTTACATGTCCTAAAATGATCCTACCACGGTATTGAAATTGGCTCTTTCTCTCTTGCCCAGTTTTTGCATGGTAAGTTTTAGGTGGTGAGACCGGATCGTTTGGTCAGAAACCATTTCATTTTTTTTTATTACACTGAAACAATATGCCAGTGTTTCTTGTCCATGGTTATGAAGAAGAAGGTATACTGCTGTGCTATGGTATTGGCCAACTCTCCCATCTTGTTGGTTTGTTCTTTTTTTCTCCCAAAGTTTACCTTTTTTTTTCTTTGTATCATGTCTGAGGTGCCACCAATTTGAGGAGCCCCTAAATACCGACTCCAGTACCCTCCCAAGGACACTGTTTGCGCCGCACTTGGTGATAGATGCCTGTTGGCTGTCCCAGGTTAAGTCTACTAACTTCTACTATTGGTGACTCCTTTTCTTTTATCTACCAGACACCAGATTGATTGTGGGCAGCATAATGACTGAGTGAACCGGAATGATTGTAAACAAGGGTAGATTTTCCACAGCCTGGTGGGCAGAAAATGTGGATTTTATTAAAGACACAGAGGCTAACATTATACAGTCTCCTTTACTGCCACTACTCACAGCCCCTTAAAGAATTTAGAACACAAGAATTCCAACTCAATAAAAACACAGAACCCTCAACCCTCACCCTTCTTTTCTAGCTACTGCCCCAAGCCTTAAACTTTAGTATAACCCAAAAGAACAGTCTGTAATAAGGTAAGTTATTTCCAAAATCCAAAAGAACGTCATGTAGATTGCCTTGAGGACTGAGGCTCAACGTCTTCTCAAAACAAATCTTCTCCATCCCTTAAGCTCGACCACCAGCTACAAAATTAAATGGAGCACAACTAATCCAGGGTTTGGATAAGGGGAAGGTTACTATTGGAATATTAATTATCAATTTTCCTACCAGATCTTTACCTTTTTATGGCCAAGTTTTGTTAATCAAACCCAATACACAGCAGTACAAATATAATAATATAAAATGTGTGATTCAGTTCATTAAAACTGTCCACAACTTCGCCTCTAATGTTCACAGTTGTATATGTGTCACCAGGGAACATCACCAGGGAACATGAGCTTCTGGTACAATATCCAAATCTATCAGAAGGCTTGCAATTGCCAACCGGAAAAGTTTGAAAGCCCAAAACTTTTAAAATGTATATATTTTCAACCAATGGTGCACTGCTTTTGGAGGTCAGAACTGTAGCCTTGATACCATGTAGGTTCACATGGTGGCTTTCAACCTAGACGTTAGGCCACAAAGCGGCTACCAAAACCAGGCCACTGTCTGAAAGTCCGAGTGAAACAATCTCACAGATATTGGAGATAAGGATGGGCTCCTACCTAATGATGCACTAATGGCGTGTTTTTCGTGTCTGGATAGCACTCCTGCCAACTGCCACACCGCAGCCAGTCACACCACAGCAACCCATAGTGTGGCTTAAAAACTTCTCCTGGCACCTTGGCAAAGAGGCTGGTTTTGGGTATGTGCCTAACCACACCAGCAATGACTATTTAGGCTGGGGTTCGGGGTGAAGTGGGGATCACCTGAAGAAGAACACAAGTAAAAAGTGCTATAGGAGGGTGCATGCTCATCGGGCAGAATCAGTTCTGCAAATGGCTCCTACGCAAATAACGGGTAGCTTTTGAAGGCAGTCTCACCTGGTCTCTGGTGAGGAATGGAGAGGACTCCTCAGCATGTTGGTCTGCTCGCTGAATTCTCAAGGCTGTGCCAGCATTACAAAAGGAAGACAGTAGTAGCAGAATGCAGGGACAGTAGAACTTTGCAGAGGTGTTGACTTAGTCTAACCTTGAAAAGACTGGTAGCATGCAGTTCCAATGTCTACGAAGCACCAAAGCAGGGCCTACTCATGTATGGTCACAATGTAACTCAAGAGTAAACTGCTGGTTTAATTCCCACTAAGTGTCAGTTTTACAGTAGCCTACTGCAAATTGGTTGAGACAGTTTGATTTTGGAAACCAAGCCAGCCCTGCTTCAGTTGGGTGACCAGATTTTCATAGCCAAAAACCAGGATGGCCACATGCATAGAAATAGGATTAAATGTTGAATTATATCATGGATGCGCAAGGAAAAACCAATGACATGGAAGACAATGTGGAAACATTGTACAGATGAAGAAAAAGACTACATATGGGGGGAAAAAATAGATTTGCATTTGGAATGTTGTACACGTTTTTCCCGGGAAAGAATGGACATCTCAAGTTATCTTATGTCACTCATGAGCAGCTCATTCAGTCCATTTTTTTTTGCTCTCTGGGACTCGTAGTGCTGCATTTATAATGGTTAAGGAAGACTATAAGTACCAGGAAGCAGTTGAAACAAGCACTAGCAAAGTCAATAAGGTCTTACCTTATTGGCTTTGCTACTGCTTTTTGATGCTCTGTGCAACTTCTGCAAAAAAAAAAAAAAAAAAAAAAAAAATGACATGGCTACTGCTGCCGTGGTGTCATTCGGTAGGCACACACACATGCGTGATGACGTGCGTCCACAATTGCATCACATGCCTGTGCCCAACTAAAGAATAACGTAGACACCATATTCTTTTGTTTTTATTTTTTATTTAAGATAGCGGACAGCTTACAATGATAAATAAAAAAAAGTTGTATTTGCTTCCACGCACTTTTCATGTAGTAAAGCGGCCCGTTAGCAAATGGAAACCACTGGGGCCTCCAAAAATAAATGACGATGGCAGGTGGGGAAATTGATGGACTAGCTAAATGGAGGGGTTGTGGAAGAGGGGCGAGGGCAATGGATGTGCACAAAAGCACTTTAAGCATTGCAGTGTGGCCCGGGAGCAAATGGCTGATGCTCGTTCCTCACAAAAAATTATAAATAATGCAAGGGTTAGTGAAGCAACAGAGGGAGTAGATTTGTAGGGTGGATGAAAAGAAAGCAAGGGATGGGGTTGATATTTGTGGGTGTGGACAAAACATCTCGAGAGAGAGAGCAACAAATCCCATGCACTCTCATGGAGTGCCTAATAAAAAAGAAAAACAGTAGTTCCCTAAACGTGAACAGTGTGAGAGTACAAGTTCTGCAATCGGTAGTATGGTAAAGAGGCTGTGCACCAGTGAAGGGACAAACATAGGAAGAAGACGGCTATCCAAGGAATAAGAATCAAGCACATGAGGGGGACAATAAAGCCAAATAATGTTTGCAATGGGCACGCCCTAAACTTATTGTAAGTTTTTGGTAGGGCCCACAAGAGGCTTATAACTACAGACAGTTAAAAGCTGTCTAGTATGAAGCACCTGATAACAGGACTAGATAAGCTCTAGTTTTGGTTTCTCAAAGGGAGAGAGGGAATTATCAGAGGAATTTCCATGGTCATTATCTTCACAATTACCATGAGAGTGCCAGTGGAAACATTATCACCCCTTTTGTGTGTTTACCATAAGCCCTGCACTACACAGTAATCTATGGTAGTTCTCTTCTGCCCTATTTCAGCACCTTTTTCAAGGGGAGAACTTTATCGGGTAAAGCAGACTTGCCCCGTTCTCAGCATCTATTGCTTGCTGCTATACAAATGACACTTCTGGGAAACTTCTCATGTGGCAACTGTAGGCACTGGTTATGAGAGTAGAAGAACCTGGGATAGCCTTACTGTTTTTTTTGTGAGCAGCATCATTCCGACATTTTAAGCTATTCTTTTACATCAAAGGATGTTCTAATGAATATCCCTACAGTATAAGCCTTATGCTGACCGCAATCATTACTTGTCTGCCTTCACTCCACTGTTTGCGATCAGCATTCATTCCAAGGTTAGTACAGTATTCTCATCTGCATTTTACATGTAAAGGGCTTCCATTTATCTGAACTTACATTTTTTTTAAATTTACGTTGGAGGCTTGTAGGTAAATCCCTTGTGCGATGCTATTCTGCACCCCAAGGATGACTGGGAGCTGGTAGGACCTGGTAAAAGACGTTTAAAGGCGTTTAAGGGACTACCCCCTTGGTATACGTGGTGGGGGAACTGTTTTATGGTCTTTTCTGTTCCAGAGGAAAAGATGCCTCAGAGAAACTCCGCAGTTTCTGCTGGTTTGGGGAGGGAAGGGTGCCTTAGACTAGCGGATACTTGAGTAACGCTCAAAACACAGTGAGTCACCTTGAAACGATGGGGAACATATTGGCATAGGAAGCTGGAGCATGGTTTTTGTCATTATACAGAAAAATTGAGGAATAACTGGGTATGCAAAACTTTGAGCAAAGTCACAATAAAAGTGTAATTCACAACAATTTTTTTTTGCTAAATTTGAAGCTCTGCTTCGCGTTTTGTAGATATAAAGTTGATGAAATGATCTTGAACTGCAGTACTAACGCTCTCGGAGAGTACAAAAGGTCAGTCATCATGAATGACGGAGGGATTTAATTTGAGATGGACATCCTGACATTTTCGCTAATTCGTACACATCAAATTCTTGTCCTACTGACAAAAAGTGATCGCCACCTTTTCCAGAAGCACAAAATGTTCATTGATTCTCTTTAGACTGGGGATGCAGTTCAGGCGTTTGCTGTTCTCGAGAATCCTCTGAAAAAATGATGATTCGGAAAAAACGGGTTTATTTTTTGCCATTTTCATGTGAAACAATCAAGTTGTACTAAATCATCACATGTCCTCTCTTTGAAATTCCTGTTCTTCTGTATTCTCTGCTCATCTGCAAGATACTGGCATTTCTAGACTCGGATTTATAGGGCAGGCCTGATCAATTAGAAACCAAGACATATCACCGTAGGTGAGGTTGTCCAAGCCTGGTTCCCTCGGTGTGTTTGGCTTCCGTTTTTGCTTCAGTGTTCTCACTTGTCAGAAGGGTTTTGTGTCTCACTATAGCGAAGCGCTCAGCCCTCGTGACCCCAGCGGCGTTCTGCGAGGCCTGCGTGTGCGCACCAGCTGGGACGCGGGGGTTTCATGTCTCTCATTGTTGGATGTAAAGGGCACTCATCGGATTATCATCAGCAGCGCTCTCCACTGCTGCTTCCCGCGAGGCCTCTGCGCTCTTCAGGAAGATTCTTCTTTTCCGAGTATTTGTTTACTGGTTCGCTGATGAAGACATGTGTTTGTCAGTATTTAATGTAAAGCCGCCCCCCACCCGCTCTCAAAATACTCATTACTTTAGTGTTCAATTAGAACAGCGCTCGCTTGCCTAGCAGTGAAAGAGGAACTCCCCAATACATAGGATCATCGAGTAGCTGTGGCTACGCGTGGTTTGTTTTAAGCTCGTGTGCCACGTTTGCTCTTGTGGAATCCTGCCAGCCGTGCCCCGTGCTCTAGTCTGTCCACTGTGCTTTTATTCAAGTGAACAATCTCTCTGTGACAGTTGCTGCTGTGAGTGGAGGGCCTGGGGAGGTTCCTTGACCCAGTAACCTCCTTTGTTGAATAGCATGCATTTGTGGTGTTCAGTGGCGACGATACCACGACCATTTTCTTTTTCTTCCTGTTGGAGTCCAATCATTGCCACTTCAGGAACAACTCTTTCGCCTCCAACCTCTTCACATATTCACCCAACTCGGTCCTTGGTCACAATTGACAATATGTAATTGTTGCGTACCCTATCACCAATCGACACCTTCACTCAACCTTTAAACTCCTTCACCTGCACTGGTGCCAAAAACTGTGAAGTACCTTTCTGCATCTGAATAGGTTCTTTGATCCTTATCCAGGCACATATATGCGCCTTCAGCCATCTATGCGCACCAAACTAAGCAGAGGCTTGCTTTGCACTTCCTCTCGCATCCAGTACTTGATTAATCTTGTCATTCTTCTGTTTACACCCCATCCGCTATTTGTTCAAACACTAACCAGTTGTCTTTACTCTCAATAGGGTTAATGGTGATAGTTCCATGGAGACATGCATAGCATTCCTCCTTGCCCACAACTTGTCCCTAATAGCAGGCTTCCAATCACTCCAATTGACTAGAGCTTACTGTAACTGGTCTTTACCTGACTTAACCCTTTCTACAAGACCATTTCTTCTAGAGTGAAAATTACCACCCCAGACTATGCTTGCTAGCTTTAGCTATTATACTAGTCCTATCTCCTATCTCTGGTGTGAAATGCTTTCAGTCATTGGGCAGCAACCAAGTCTCATTTAATCTGACAAAATGTGCTTCACATTCCTCACTTCACTTATAATTTTAGGTTTTTTTGAGAAACTTTCTCAGCACCATGACTTTGCAAGTCCCAGGAACAATCTCATGTGAGTATTTTTACCTTTGGTTCAGTCTTGATCAAAATTACATTTATTCTTCCTCAGTGTTAAACCACTCTTTCTTAAAATATTCAACACACACCTCTGTCACCTATCATGCTCCCCAATATTCACTTCATACACAAAGGTACCCTCCTGGAAGCATTCCTCCTCTTTAGTCCCTTTGAATAACACATTCATCATCCTTTAAAATACGGAGAATGCAGACATTCACCCAAAGGAAGTGTGAACATTACAGAATTTACCATCTGGGGTCCCATGAAATGCGAGATGCCCAAAATCCTCCAACACCTTTATCTGGGGGTAAACCAATGAAATGTCAAGGGTTGTAAACATGTCAGCATCCCCTAGGGTAGCCAACATCTTGTTGATTTTGGGTAGCGGTCGACAGTCGACACACATGTTTGGATTGAGGTCACGCAGATCTGCACATCCCTTCATTGATTTATCGGCTTTTTTCACCAGATGCACAGGGACAAGCCATTCGGAACCCTCAATCAGTGCAGTTATCCCATATGTGCATTACTTATCCCACTTACCTTTTGGCTACTTCCTTAAACTGTAGCACACCTTCCTTTCCTTTTCTACCTCTGGTGTGGCTTTTTTTTCCAGACTATTCAGTCCTGGAAACCCTTAAGCATTCTTAAGAAATCACTAAACAACTCAGAATAGTCTTCTATCTGCTTTATTTTCTTTAGCATTCTCATCACTTACATGGTTAACTTCTCATAACTTGTGTTTAGAAATTAACTGGTCAGGATATTTAGAGTCTGGGACCAGGATCAGTTTGCCTTGTTCCTCCTAGCCTAGCCAACTGGACCCATCCTTAGCCGCACAAAACACACTCCTCACCATGCCGTCTTAAAATCTATACTCCATCCATATTTCAGTTACTTCAACCCCTCTTTTCTCCAGTCGGAAATATCTTAATTTTAGATTATCCTAGCTTAGTTTACCCAAATATGGGCAACTCCTTGTTGCCATTCATTATAAATGGCAATCCAGAATCTGCCATGACTGTGACAATGTGTGCGTTAATGGATCTATTACAGTGTGGCATTTTCCTCAGGTCTATTGACTACTGTGCCATAACCCTTGCCTTTGCATAACATGAACCCATAACCCTCATCTTCTTCCAAACTACCTTCATGTTGTACCTTGACAATATGACAGATTATGTGGCGCTATTTCTGGCTCTTCACACATGTGTCTGTTTACTGCATTAAAATCGTCAATGCCAGTGCTGGGCATTGATCCGAATTCCCCAAATGAGTCTTGTATGTTCTCACTACTTTCTGGCGCCACTTTACTTTTAGAAGTCTTGTACTGCCCTTGCACTTCAGGAGTGCTCGGTTTTATATTCCCCTTTTCAAATGTGCACAACTTTGTTGTACTCAGCACCCATTTCCAATGTAGATGTTTTCCTCGTATACATCTCTGAATGTTCTTCTCACCTTTATTACTTCAATGGATTTTTACATCTGGATCCTCCATGTACAGCAACTTTTCTTGGATCTTTTTGTTATTGGGCTTCTCAATCAGTTAGTCACTTCTAATTTCACCATTCAAGTCTTGGTGTTTGCAAAAGGCGTCAAGCGTTTCTAATGTGACAACAAAATAATCAACTGGTTCCCCAGAAAGCTGTCATCTTTGCAAAAATGACTGCCTCTCAAATACTAATTGAATAGGAGGATTTAATATTTTGTCTAGAGTTTTAGTGGCATATTTATCAGCCACCTCAATAGTGTCCCTCTCCCTTCCTGTTCGTATCTTTACTACTTCTACCAGACTTAAATTGTCTATGAAAAGAACGTTGTTCTTGCTCTCTGTGAACACATCTCTGTCTTTGGCATCTATGTATGCTTCACATACCTCTCACCATTGTTGCCAGTTAAGTGGAGGTGTGCCATGAACTGCCAAGCTTGGAGCTGCTGGAGACACACCTTCCATAAACAATGCTAGTAGTATAGAGCAAACCTGATGAGGTGAGCATTGTCTACTAAAGTATTGTGAATGAAATGCAGAGGGACAGCCTCTGTCCACAATGGGTGAAGTTGCTGCTGGTTGAAACTTTTTATCCCTTCTATTCACTCCTTACCTGTATGTAGGTGCAGTGATACACATATACTTAATGTGGACAACGACAATGGGCACAAGTTGTGCTGGAATTAAATCTACCTTCGATGTGGACCCTGCCAGTAAAGTTATGTTGTGCCAGTTAACGTAGCTATCTTTGCACCTTTGCACCATGGAATTGAGAATAGACAATGTAGTTGCTGTGCGGTGCTGCTCCAGTTGACCAAAAATGGCCACAGGCATGAACAGTGTTGGCATGATGTTGCTACAAGGCAGAACAGTTGCTTTGTAACTCAAATTGGAAGGGCCAAAGATTGCCACTGGCATGTGCAGGGTGCATATATAACGCCACACATTTGGAGGCTGCTTTTGCCTGATGTTAAAAAGCTTCTGGGTGCTGGAAAAGTCTGCCAGTCACACACACGTACGCCATTCTTCAGGTACTGGGGTTTTGTTGTTCATCACAATACCCAGCAGTTTCCCTGCAGTAGGGACAGTTTTTCTCTGTTTGAAAAAATGAGGGGCGCATTAGATAATATGAATGTTGCAACCTACATTAAGGCATATCGCTGCTCGGTGCCAAAGAGCCACAAAGAGAGTGGATCCGCTGGTACCTTGTGCTGCACCACTGCCACTCAGTCATCTGTAGTGCATACAGAATGAGACAACTAGTGTTTCCTTGAAGGAAGCCTGTGTGTGGGAATGAGCAGTATACTTACCCTACAAATGCTTCTTTGCTGAGTTCCAGCAAAATTGAAGTTGGCGATGGAGATCTGTGCAAGTTGGGCGACCTTAGGAACCTGCGGCATGTATAGGGCTTCACTCTACTGCAGAAGTAAACATGGCAGTGGTCAGAGGCTATTGAAAAGTTGAAACATTGCATTTAAAATTTTGCCATGGCTACTTCTGTCAAGAGCTGTTGGAGTCTTCTGAGTAGGGGTGTGATGGGTACTCAGATTTTTACACCTCCATCCAAATTATCCATCCATCATTTTCCGCAGGTGTCTTGTGTAGTGCTTTATCACCAGTGGGCTCAGTCAAGCAGAATGAAGTAACTTAGGATGGTATAGATGTCTTTAAGCACAATTTTCTTCCTTTTTGAAGTTTGTGTGTGTACAAATGTATTGTACAATTAGTGGCACAGAGTTCCACACAGTTGGAGTAGCCAGTGAGAAAGCAGGTCCACTCTCATTTCTTTTCTTGAAGTGCAGACCCTCGAGCACCTGACAGCCTAGAGCTCTTTCCCCGATGAATAACTTTATCAGAAATTATGTTCCTTTTGGGAGACGGACATAGGCCCGTTTGAGGATGAGGAATGGTTGCTTGCTTCCCTGCCCCAAGGGAGGTGACAGTCGCAAACAGGCTAATCCTAATAAAATGTAAATACCTACACAAATGAATTGGACTCCGGTGCAACTGTGATGCTTTCAGATAGGCTTTGGCCAGAGTGCTTATCATGTGTAGTGGAGTTAGGTGATTTTATACTGTATCGTTATGCCTGAGATTGAGAAGCTTTTGGGACGGAACATTTCAGAAATTCAACACTATATTTCGGAGACTGTTCGAATTCTCCCCTAAGTTCGCACTCCTAAATATACTTGAAGATGAGGGCTATACGAATGCTGAAACGTTATTGCTACGTCTTGGGTTGACACTATGAAAACATGATATAGCACAGGCGTAGAGAAAAGAGACTCCACTCCCCAGGCCTAGCTTGGTGAAATGGAGTTGAGGATGTAATTGATGTTGATTGCTTAAGGTGCCCATATACCAGGCCAGAGGTTGCTTCTGGAAACATAGCAGAATCTGGGATGGTTGGAAAAGTTAATTCTATGACCCTTTTGATAATGATTGGAGGATTAATAGATGCCTGAGTTGTTTGTAATAGACATATGTGTGTAAAGATTGGTATATATTGGGGTCATGCAGTGACTAGGATTCTGTAAGTGATGTTGTGTAGTTCTGTAGATGCTTCATTATTAGGATTGTCAGGTATTCAGGGATGTGGAATTCATATTGCTGGACACCCAGTACATATTGTTTGGGGTCAAGGGCAACATGTTTTCATGTTTATTTTGTCCTTGGGACAAGTAGGCCCAACCCCCTATAGCACAAACCCTTTGGCTGTCAGTTTACAGAGAAGGGAACTGTTTGCAGTTGAGGTAATATGTGTGTCCATTTGTTAATGCTGTTCAAATTTGTATTTATGGTTCATTAATGAAAAGCCTTCATTGTTAGGGTGAGCGTTATAAATAAACATTTTAAAGTCGCACTGCCCTACTGATAGTGGTTCCAGTAACAAAGAAAAAGTGTACACACTTTTGAAAAGTTTAACAATATAATGCTCTCTGATTAGATGCACGTGTTTGCAGAAGCTTGTAAGCAAGCGTGATGATTCTTTGCTTTCAAAATAAAATGTTCAGAAAAAAATGCAGGTAGGAAAAAAAACATTTTGCTACTATGACATTTTAGGTGGTATTTCTTTGAAGTGTCATTTATTAAAATGTGTTGATGCATGCTAGTAATTCCCAAAAATATTCCTAATGGAAAATCAGTGTAACCATTTTCAACAAGATTATGGGAAGCATGAAAATAAAGAAGCACTGGCAAAACCAACAGATCCGACATTATTTGTGAGTCTTTTAGTTGCGCCAATGCGTGTTTTGTTTTGACATGGCTTTTGTAACCCTTTATTGTTGTGGGAGCTGCCAGGCCCTCACCATTGTAACAAACACTGGCAAAAAGAAAAAACACATTGCCACCAGTGGTGTAACAAAGGCCCGCAGCCCCCCGCAGCACAACACCTGCCCTAAATGAGTCTAGAGGGGAGGGGCCTTCCATGTTCTTTGCAGGGGGGACCCTTCCAGTTTTGTTACACCACTGATTGCCACAGTAGTTACTGGCACTGAGCAAGACTACCTTGTGTGCCTATATGCTCCTTGTAGAAGTGCAGAATGAGATCACTCGCAGTAAAGCCAGCCAATAGATAGAGAGGGAAATAAAAGTTTAATCAAAACAAAATGTCTTTAACGCCAGACCTAATTTGGGAACCAATTCTTAAAGAGAGTCACAAAAGTGCACCCATGTTATATGTCTTTGAATTAGTGACTTTCATGAATTCACAAGAACTTGCAGAAGTAGACCAGGAAATTGTACTCCTAGAAAATATTTGTGAACTGTATTTTAGCACATACAAATATGCAGGTGTAGATTTGCTGATGTGAAAATCTATTGAGCGATTTACACGTTCACTTTCCCTCCAACCACTTTTTTTCCCTACCCTGGAAGAACTTCTACTTCTGCCATTGTCCGGAGTAAATTTCTAACCTTTCTCATTATGGCAAAAGATTAGAGAAGAGCTGGTGAACATCCTTAAAACATGCAAGTTAGTAGGTTTGCAGACTCGTAGGCATTCCAGGCCTGGAACTGTTGCTTACCGCTTACTTGCTGCTAAAATGTGTCGCGCACTACATGGCACCAAAGGAACAAGTAGATTTTTTTGCAGGACAAGTAGATTTAAAAAGCAACCTGTCCCATGGACAAGTAGATATTTTATTAAATTCCACAACCGATGTATAAATGTACTCGCATTGTTTTTGCCCTATGATAGATCTTACTTTGTGACATTGTGAAGATCAAATTAAAAGAGTTTGCAAAAAAGAAATGTACTGCATAAAAGGTAGTAGATTTGATTAATTATACTAAACACCTTCTTCTAAATATGCTGTTCTGCTGGGTAATCTTATGCCACGGACTTTGCGTTTTGGCAGAAGATTAGTAGAATAAAAATAACATAACGTATTGTTACTGTACAAAAGATCACACAATGATCTCACCAGATCAGTAATAAAATTTGAGAGATTCTACCTCTGACTCAACAATTAAATCTAAATTGTCTCCTGATGTATAAACCAGCCTGTGTGCTAGTTCCAAAATATCACATTTTAGCTGAGGCATTCACTGCTCTTTAGGGGAGTGGTCCAGTTGAAATTCAGGAAGCCCAACAGACATGGCATCATCAACGTGTCATTTAGAGTTAAAAGCCAACACAACCCTAACACAAAGGTGATCGGCGTTGTAGGATAATTTTGCTGAACTGGTAAAGTTGATATATAGCTTCTCTGGTTATAACTCCACTGTGATTATTCCTCCTATGTTGATGTTAAGTTGGAATACCAGAATTTTGTTGGACCTGGCAATTGAAATCAATTTTCAGGAAAGAGGATTGAGACGGCGGGGCAGGAATTCGTTTGGTAGAGTTGGAGCAATATAACCTCAGACTTTGCCCCATCCAATTTGCGACCACTATTCTCTATCCTTTTTCCCCAGATCTCTGATGAACTTCAATATCTGTAAAGCCATCTTGTGACACATATGTGGTTTTGACTGTTGCAAGCGAGGCAGTTGTGAAACTTCCCTCGTATCCATTGACACGCCAATAGATCGTTTTGTCCGTGGAATGAAACAAAACCTTCCTAAGATTTACGGACCAGCAAAAAGCTCTGAGTATTTGTGAGGTGGTTTTCCAACCTTCTTTTGGTCCCTGGGCAGACAGGTGCATCTCCGTGTCTTTTTTAGAAGTTGACTGAAAAGACATGGCACTAAGCCTCTCCACAGGAAGCTGCGCACAAATATTGAACAAGGTTAATGGCTGATGCAGTGCCGATGCCTGAGGTGAATGTGAAACATCACTTTCTTGTATGTCGCCTGGTGCACTGGTTTCGGTTCCTGCTTTGTGTGCTTGGAGACTGCTCGCTGCTTGTACTTTACTTTCCTTCAAGCTAGCTAGTGCCAACGGTAGAGAATTACATGTCCTTGCCTATGTAAATAACCTTGTTCATCTGCTGTCTTCCCTGTTGTGTCAACATGCACAGGTGGGCGCGGCAGCCCTCAAGTATACAATGATTTCCATTTCAAACATACTTTTTCCGTGACGTTGCTTGTAATTTGTACTTTCTGGTTGAGAGTGATTTTGTTGTGGTGTTTGGACTCGGAAGTCCTTTTCTGAAGCACGCTGGAATAGGAAACGTATATATGTAGCCCTCTTATGTCTTTTGGATACGTATGTGCTATATTTATATTATATACCTAAATACATGTTTGGTCCAATGCATTAACTTTGCTGTAATCTTCATCATTGCCACAGAAAGCAACCCAGGTTATTTTGGTTGCTTTTGCATATACGAGGAATTACGATCACGGATAAGAGGCTTGTGTTCTGCAGAGGCTCTTCTGCTAACCTATAATGGTCTTTTTAGTGTCAAGGAAGGTGCCAAGTTGCCCTCCAGGGTCCTCAAACAAAACTGCTAATCACTGAAGAGTAGAGACAAACAGTACATGCTGGACCTGTTCAGCTGCATCCCCACATATAAATAGTGACCAAACACATTTGGAAAAAGCTTTAGGTCGACTTTATTACACATCATGAATTCATGTTTACAGAGAGTGTAAAATATTTAGATTTGCATTGTCATCATAAAAACATATTTAAATTCAAACTGATGGACAAAATCACCCCTCCTCCCCAAAGAAAGGCAAAATTACATGTGAAACAGCCTTCAAGAACCTGTTTGGTTGGATGCGCCTTGAATCCCTATAAACATTGACGTTTGACAGCGACTTGTTGCCCCACAGTCTCGCAAGCAACATCATAACAGAGTACATAGTAAGAGGTTGTTACCTCCCCTACCATGAAGCCACATCCCTCCCAAATCTCATTGGCCCACTTCTGAGCATGAGTTATTCAAATGCTCATCTTGAATATGCAGAAATTGCAAGGCTCAAAGGTGCGTATATTCAGCACAGAAATATCATCCCATCAACATTGAACTATAAACCCTATGACAGAAGAACATGTGACGGGAGGCACCCAAAATTAATATTTGCCTTTTACCAGTCAAATAAATTAGAAGGTTAGGTGAAGGGTTAGGAGCAAGACCGTTCTACAATTTCTTTACAAGAGTCAAGCACTAACCAGAGGCAAAACAGCCTCCTTTTTCTGCACTCCTGCTTGTACCTAAAAGTAATTTGGGTGGACCGTGGCAACTGGAAGCGTACTGATGGTAAAAAAATGTTTTGCTGAAATAGTCCATGATCATTCCTAGGCTTAACTCCATTACTCTGTTGTTAAATGGTCTTTACCGGGCAACATATGGTCACTTATACCAAGTGCTAGACTCATGTTTCGTGGGAATTTAAACTCCCAATCTAGATTTGGGGAACCAAGGTCACTCTTATTGACTTGAGAGAGGAACAATTTTGGGAGCTTCAATCAAAGACCAACCAGTTCCCCTGGTATAACTCCCAGACAGCATTAAGTGACACCTTGTTCTAGAAGCAACAAGTAATTCATTGGAGCAGTTTCTGCAGTGCTGATATATTTCATCATTCCTACCTCGCTTTTTATGACATATAAAAAGACCATTTATCCTAAGAACCCAGAAGGAATCTGGTGTATTCATATGGCTTTTCATTGTCTACATAATCCCCGTGACCATAACAGGCACGCACTGCACTGTATTCTAGGTCCTGCTCTTTCAAGTGTGCTGTGGTGACACATATTCTGCTGCAACTATGATAAAGGGTTTGAAAGCTTATTGAAATCTCAAATTCCATCCCCTCATAAGTTCTGTGAAAGGGCGAAGGCCAATTCAGTCACTAAAACATTTCACCGATCTCCACCACCGGGCACATCATTACCCAAGTGACCACTAACAAAGAGAACATGCACTTTGCTTTCCTCATCACCTGTTTAGCAAAAGTATTCCTCTTTTACTTTACACCAGAAGTAGACATCTTTTATACACTGGTTCCATCTCACCTATGTTTGACTTTTCCCCAACAGCCAACAGTAAATTAAGCTTAGACCCTGCCCAAAAACATTATAATTCCTTACTAAAAACACTATTGATACAAAAAGAGAAAGCAAAAACGAAAAAAACAGAAAAAAACAGTGCACTTATTAAAAACACTTTTCGTGGATGAAATTAGCTCTGTATGTAGTTTGAGAATTAACGCGTTTTTAAACCTTTCCTGGCCACCAGGAGAGAGGCTGTGAACGGAAAAGAGCCATTCCAGAGGGACTGAAACAACGAGAAGGCATTATTATGAGCATTTCTTTATTTTCAGCTTCCAGCTACAGACTGCTCCAGCTGTCTGCTGCACGTGTTGATATGGGTAATACAGGGCCATAGTAATTCGTCGACGAATACACTGTGACATTGACTTTACATTATGGTTTTTGATGATGTGGCAGAGGCGGTCATTACTGCAGACACAGCCAGTGCAGATCTGTCAGGAGTAGAAACATCTTCCTCAGTCCTGGCAGGGGTTGCACACTGGTGGATGCCTCGTGCGTGCCCATATGTGCATCTTCAGTCCTGAAGAGTCAGTGATGCATGGCACATCTCTTTCGGGGCAGAGCTCAAATGCCCTTGATGCGTGGAAGAAAAACTTCATTCCTGGATCTTCCTCTGATCCAAACTCCTGCCCCCCCTCTCCCCCAAACAAGTTCACAGCCCTCTAGGCTCCTAACAGAGATCCTGATTAAGGGTATGTAGTGACCAATTGCCCATAGCTGTTTGAATTTCTTTTGGCGCCAAGCTATTGCAGGCGCATGTAATTCTTTTGCTGAAACTGCAGAGTGTGATTACAAATTTGCTTCGTGCCAAACCATCAGAGGTATTTCTGCTTCTTTGAGAAGTGATCTGCTTCTCTTTAGGCAACGTGTAGGGGGACCAGAGCACATAACTTCAATTCATAGACTTCTTGTGCATGTCCTTTCCTGGGCTGCAGCGGGCTGACTTTTCACTGATCCTGCCAAGCACTGCAGTGCCTCTTCTAGGTAGCCTTCCTTTCGTACAGGGATCCATGCAGTACAGCTCTTCATCAGTCAGTGGGCCCCTTCCTTCAGCGTGATGGCAGAGTTGTTGTTCTTGGTAGAATGCCGAATTTCCCACACGTTTCTGTTAGCAACACTTTTGGGGAAGAATGACTTAGGAAGGGGCAAGAGCTGTTCCTAGACTACAATGGGGTCCTTCATCTGCTGTCCTCCACA
This sequence comes from Pleurodeles waltl, assembly GCF_031143425.1. Lineage (NCBI taxonomy): Eukaryota > Metazoa > Chordata > Amphibia > Caudata > Salamandridae > Pleurodeles > Pleurodeles waltl. Next base: position 1,950,468,842 of record NC_090440.1, read on the forward strand.
CTAAACGCCTGGCCCACTACAGGGTACCCGAAGAAAGCTTTGGCGTAGCAGTGCCTTTCATGTTGCTGTGTGGCAGGCCTTCTCCCTGACCCACAATGGTGCAGTGAAGGACCCAGTTTGGGGGACTGATAGACCATTTTAAAACATGAGAGGTCAGTTGGCAATTCACCCTAGCAGGCGCAGGTAAAAAGGCTTATTCTGCAACTATAATCTATTTCTGTCAACCACTGTCAGTCTCCACAGCCGGGTGAGCTGTCAGTAGGCATGCTCAGGAAAGGAGAGTGAACATGGTGTTCCCTTATAGAGCACAGAGCTCCGCTATGATTAGCATGCTATATCACGTTGGGCCCTGAGTGCACAGGCAAAATTGTTGTGTGCTCTAAGGTCCTAAAAATTGAGAAACCATCAGAAACACTCTGGGAAATGCACAGCAAGGATTGAAGCTTGCCAGAGCCAAGCAGGGGACCTTTTCCGTTATGACTGAGTGAGAAAGAGGATATATATGCAGCTGCACTGAGTGCAATTTGCCATATATTAGTATTGTTTATTGTGGGGAGCCCTGACTAACAAGAGATAAAGTCGAGAGTGGTTCATGAGTCTTTTCCCAATCTTTCCAATAATAATAAATAACCTATTCCTTTCTGTATATTTTCATATGCGGCTTTTGTCTTTCATGTAGTGGATACAAATGGGCAGTGGTGAGCCATTGAGTCATTACATGGTGACAGCATGTCTCTTTAATAACCTAAACTAACAGCAGCCTGGAAAATCGCTTTTAAAAGGCACAAGGAAATATGAAATGATCAACTGAGTTTGAGGTGATCCAGCCTTCTCAGAATTAATGGATATCGGCTACTTAAAGCCTCCTTAGATGAGCTGGAAACCTACTCAGTGTGTGTGAAATTGGCTACTCATTGGGTGACAGTAAAGGGAGCTGATATTGTGTCCCACGTGGCGGCACCTTGTGAGTTGGCAGGGCTGATATAAATGTTCATGTTTCTTAGTTTTGGGGATCATCATTGACTGAGTCATTTCAGTTGGGGCACACCAGGGACCTGTAGCACAGCTTGGGCACTCGGGCTCAATGGTTTCACAACAGCGAATTGTGGCCTTTAAGGCAGCATAGGGTTTTGCGGATTCTGGGAAGCAAATATTTCTTAACGCAAATTCTAGAATATTGAGGAAAGTGCAACTGTCCACAAAATACTACAAGAGACTTGTTTACTATTCTAACTATAGTTCTGGAATATTTTCAGGGAACGTTTTAGAAAAGGGCTAAAAAAAAACCCAGAAATTTTGCATTGCAGTAAAGTACTTCCTTGGGCGTGCAGCCAAAGGCAAAAAACTAGATCTACCACAGTGCAATATTAGACCTCTTATTGGTTAACATCACAAGTTGCTACCTGCGAAGTAACTCCCGCACATGGCACACTGCAGGTTAACATCCTCATGTAATTAATTGACTGTTTAGTTATACTGTATTAACATGCACAAAACAGAATTTGACAAAGTCTGAAGTAGTGGATATTACTTGGCCGCTTTATTAACCTGGATAACGTGTGACTGCCCTGATAGCATGTCTTGAGCATGAGACGAAAATCACTGTCAATCAAAGTTTGTAAACATGCCTTTCACATTCTGCTTAATCTTTCTTAACACATCTACATTAGTGAGTGACTGGTGGGCCCTCAAGTCCTGGCCTCCGTTTGTCACGCCTCTTTTGCCGTTCGACTGTTTAGGCAGTCCCAACTTTCCTTCTTTGGAGGGGCTCGCTCAAATAGAGTTATTGTTTTACCATGTTGTTGAGGGGGTAGCTTCAAGTTCTTTGTATTAGGCCCAACTCGCTACCTGGTGTGTCCTATGCCCTGCCATCCGATTTGGCAGGTCTGGGCTGCGAGTGCCGTGTTCCGCTTACTCCCCACGCTTGACCATCTTACACCCTGCCGTGAGGCATCCCCAGGTGTGTGGCTTTGTTGACACACCCCCTTACTGGGTGTGTCTTTTGCACCTTTGTTTGGTAAAACGTTTTCCTTTCCGCCACGCTGTCAGAGAGGCTCACGTCTCCTGGCAGCTCCTCTACGAATTATTATTATTTTTTTTTTTTATTCCATTGCTGTCATTAAATTGGACAGGAATATTTCCATCCCCACTGGTGATAAATGGACGCCATCCGGTCCGTACAGTTCTGGACGCCTGGGGTGGATCAACCCATGGCGGATACTTTCCATCCCGTTGATTTTGCAGTGTTTGGCGACCGCTATGTTGAGCTTCCTCCTGGAGTTGTCTACTGCTTTGACCGATGTGTCGCCCCGCCATTTGATTCTAGGGATTATTTCGGACCAGATGATGGTAGTGTTGTCTAGGAGCCTGGTGAGATGCTTTAAGGTCTCCCTGATGTCGTTAAGGAGTGCTTTCCTTCCCAGGGATGTCAGGTCATTACCCCCCAGGTGGATAATTAGTATATCTGGGTGTTTCTGGCTGGATTCTAGCATCTTATGCAGGGTTGGCTGGAGCTGTGCCCATTTCATGCCTGGCGAACCCATCCATCTGATTGAATCTGCCAGGGTTCGTCCTAGGTTTAACTTCTTGTCTTGCTTCACCCAGCCTTGTAGGCGGGCTATGAATGAGTGCCCCATCACCCAGATGAGTCTGGGGGGCGCACCTGGTGCTGTAATGAAAAATTACCATCAAGATAGGTGTGGGCGGATATAGCCCTTGTACGCTTTTGAACGCCATCTGCCAACCCCTTGTATTGTGCTTGCGTCTAGGCCCCAGCTGGCAGCTGTGGTGGCTGCCCGATGCGGAATGAATGAGAGCCAAAGGCTGTTGGAGCCAATCCTCCCTTCTCGAGCGTTTTTCGCATGACCGCGGTAAATTGAAAACGGCTCAGGTGGTCGCCTTTAGCGTGTTTGAATAAAGGGCCTGGTCCCGATGGGCGCATCGTTAAGTAATCTTTCATGCTGCAGACCGTGCAATATTTTGTCTGGGCTATGCAATTCAGGATGATGTCGGTTCCCCTGCCCAGCTGGTCCGTTTTGGATCGCCTCAGGGTTACGTGCACCTTGTCAGCCTCCAAATGGCAGTCCCCTATTTGCAAACAATGATTGCCTCCTGAGCTTCTCGCTTATGCCACCAGCTCGCCTACTCTAAAGGCACCAAAGAAGGCCAAGGTGAATGCTGATCTGAACAATAGGACTTCATACCGGTTCTCTGCTACCGCTTGCAGTAGGTCTATCAGGAGGCTCAATTTGTTAAAGTTGATAGGGTGTCTGGTGTCTTGCCTGCTCCCCTCAAGGCGCTTCCAGCCCTTCATTGCTGCCTTAATGTAGTGTGATGCGGTGGGATCCGCCCCTGTATGTAGTTTTGTGTGGTAGGCCACCCCCGCAAGGTGAGCCTGCGCCCAGGACTTTGTTTTTCCTCGTTTGAATGACCACATGATGAAATGCTCTGCCGCCGCTCGGGTTGCGGTCGGGTCGGTTAATGTTTCTAGGCCCCCAACATCCATGAATAGCTTGACATATTTGGCGTATCTCAGCTGCGTCTCAGGGGTGAGGGCGCTGTTGACTAATATGGACAGGTCTGTTCCGCCAGCTCCCACAGCTTTGGTGGGAAAGAGGTCATGCTGGTGTTTGCTTCTGGGGCGAGCTTCCTGAACTTGTCCATCTGGAAACGAGAAAGGGCATCTGCCCGTGAATTCTTAATCCCCTGGACGTGTCTGGCCCTAATGTCCAGGTTACCTTTGAGCTGCATGTACACCAAGCGCCTTAAAAGCCTCCGTGTGTTGGGACAAGAAGCGGACCCTTTGTTTATTGCCATTACCACGCCTAGATTGTCAGACCATAATGTTATTTTTAGGTCCTGCAAGCAGGATTTCCAAATTGTCAGGGCTACTACTATGGGAAATAGCTCCAAAAAAGTGATGTTTCTGGTGATCTTTAGATCGTGCCACCTGGGAGGCCATTTTCCTGCACACCAATCCTTAACCAAGATGGCCCTGAAACCACAGCCTCCTGCAGCGTCTGTGTACAGTGAGATCTCTCTGGCTGATATCCAGCCCTCTCTCCAGATGAGCCGACCGTTAAAGTCTTCTAGAAAGGAATGCCACATGGCGAGGTCATTTTTGATCCCCCTGCCTAGCCTCACGTGGTGGTGTTTCGACCGCAGCCCTGTTTGTCGTAGCCGTGGTGCCCGCGCTTACGTCCCGGTCCTGTTTGCAGGTTTCCCCGGGATGCGCCTTCTTAAGGGCACCTCACCTTGCACCCCTGGGGTTGGCATCGCGTCGCGATTGGGGGGTTTGAATATGGCAAACCCCCCCATTGGTTGCTTTCGCTGTACCTTCCCTCCCCCCCCCAACTGGTGCCTGGGGTGGGGACGCGCTGTGACGCGCTTTAAGCCCAACCGGTTAAACCGGTCCCTTCCGGGCCAAGGCGGCCGTTAAGGCGCCAGCCCTTTATGCCTCCTGCGGGGGCGGCCTTTGCACTTAATAATATTCATCACATTAGAAAGCTAACCATCAACTAGTTATCAGGTGTCATTAAAATACAGTTTATTTGCGGGTAGGTTGGCCAGTAAAGCGAGGTTACATGTGAATTAGAGATTTGCCCATTTCCTTCCATCTAGCTTTGCCAAGACTAAACCATGTGAACAACATTTTGAACGTGTACGGATGAGCTCCTGTGCTATCTTTGAACAAGTTGGGGCGAGTGTTAGATAGGAGCATGCATTGTGCTGCAGTAGTGATGCTTGTTGCATTAGTGGCGTGGTGTTGTCTAGTTTTGATTGTGTCCTCAGGGTTTCAGTCACACTGACGTTCAGAGCTCGACAAAATGCTGCCGAAGGCAGACGGTACTGTAGAAATCGAAACGTTTCACTAAACACCCGGCGGCCCTTGCGTCAGGCCGAGGTTTTCTCAGTAGCCGCCCTTTTGTGACAGGAAAATGTGGCTGAGCCTTGTGTTAGCAGTGCCTTGCCTCTCCACAGCCGAGACACTGACTGCTAGCTTTCGTTGCTGCAGAGGCGCCCCTCTCAGAAGGTCTGCCCAGTGCCGCCATGTGTAATGAATGTGCGATAACGCCCCAGGCCAACTTCCTGGCATTGTCTCTCGCCACCGGGACACCTGGGAATGTGTGCCGAGACCCGCTCTGCTCGGTGCCGAATGGAGTGCATTTCCTAAGGGTGAAGTTGCAGGAATTTGAGGAAGCCTTTACAGGTCTGCCAAAGTCTCCCCATAGTGTCTGCACAGACAAAAACGTTCACAGCTTCTTGATATAAAACAGTAGATCCTGAAACGATCGCCAGACTAATGAAGACAAGCATTTGCAATGCAACGAGTCTCGCGTTTGCTCATGTTATAGCTGATCGCGTTGTAAACTCCTAACCCGACTTTTCATCTATCGGCAAAAGTGCTTTTATGTACGTAACCTGAAAAAGTTAAATTAACTGTGTAAAGCGCTCGACTTCTGCCAAGTGAAATCGCGCTAGGAAAATAGAGAAAAAGTAGTCCACGATCTGACAGAAAACAGCGAGCCTCGCATGTTTTCTGTACTTGGTCGCTGCGCTTGAGGAGGGCTAACCACCGGAAAAGGCATGACGTGTGCATGCCTTCCACTAACGAAAGCAAGCAGATTTTACTAGGCAAACCCACGAACCAATCAAACACACTGACGTGACGTCGACAGGTCTCCGAGCCCTTTTCTAATAACTAAAGCGTCTCGCTGTGATACGCATGCGCGAGCGCATGCAATGCAGGCTGGACCCTAAAAAAGGTCAATGAACTACCATCCAGTGCATCTCAAAGTTATACAGGAGCCTCGGACAGGGATGTGGAATTCCTATCGCCCGACGCCCGGGACATCTTGTTTGGGGTCAAGGGCAACAAGATTTTATGTTTACTTTGTCCTTGGGACAAGTAGACCCAACCCTCTGCAGCACAAACCCTTTGGCTGTTTGTTTACAGAGAGTGGAACTCTGCAGTTGAGGTAATGTGTTTCCAAGAGATAATGCTGTTCGAACTTGTATTTATGGTTCATTATTTGAAAACCTTCATTATTAGGGTGAGTGCTGTAAATAAATGTTTTAATGTCACACTTCACTACTGACGTTGGTTCCAGTACAAAAAAAAAAAAAACGTGTATACACAAGTTTGAAAAGTTTAGGCTATGAGGCTAAGTATAATGCTCCCAGAATGCTCTCTGATTATATGCAAATGAAGTGTCATTTAGTAAAATGTTTTGATGCATGCTAGTATTTCCCAAAAATATTTCTAATGGAAAATCAGTGTAACCATTTTCAACACGATTATGGGAAGCATGAAAATAAACAAACACTGACAAAGCCAACTGATCTGACATATTTTTATAAGTCTTTTAGTTTCATCAATGCGTGTCTTGTTTTGACATGGCTTTTCTAACACTTTATTGTTGTGGGAGCTACCAGGTCCTCAACATTGTAACAAACACTGGCAAAAAAACCCCAAAACGTTTTTGAACTCTAAAAGCACATGTTGCCACCAGTGGCATAACAAAGGCCCCACAGCTGCCCTCCAGGGGGCCCCTTCAGCACAGCACCTGCCCTGAGTGAGTCTGGAGAGGGGGCTCCTCCATGTTCTTTGCAAAGGGGCACCCTCCAGTTTCATTACGTCACTGATTGCACTGTAGTTCCTGACACTGAACAAAACTACTTTGTGTGCCAATATGCTCCTTGTGGAAGAGAAGAATGCGATCACTCACAGTAAAGCCAGCCGAAAGAGAGAGAAATAGAAGTTTAATAAAAACAAAATGTCTTTGTTAACACCAGACCTAATTAGGGACCAAGACCCACATGTAGGTAGCTTTTTGCATGTCGCAAACAGCGACTTTCGCTGTTTGCGACGTGCAAAAAGCACATTGCGATGCACAAACCCAGTTTTGCGATTCGGTAACCTGGTTACCGAATCGCAAAACGGGTTTGTGACTCGCAATTAGTAAGGGGTGTTCCCTTCCTAATTGCGACTCGCAGTGCAATGTAGGATTGTTTTGCGAATGCGGGCGCAAACCAATTTCAGTTTGCACCCATTTCAAATGGGTGCTAACATTTTCACAAAAGGGAAGGGGTCCCTCTGGGACCCCTTCCCCATTGTGAATGTCACTGTAAACATTTTTTCAGAGCAGGCAGTGGTCCTGCGGACCACTGCCTGCTCTGAAAAAATGAAACGAAAACGTTTCATTTTTCGTTTTTGTAATGCATCTCGTTTTCCTTTAAGGAAAACGGGCTGCATTACAAAAAAAAAAAAAAAGAAAAAAACTGCTTTATTGAAAAGCAGTCACAGACATGGTGGTCTGCTGTCTCCAGCAGGCCACCATCCCTGTGAGGCCGCCATTCGCAAGGGGGTCGCAAATTGCGACCCACCTCATGATTATTCATGAGGTGAACATTTGCGAAGCCCTTGCGAATCACAGATGGTGTCAGGGACACCATCCTACATTCGGATTTGCGACTCGCAATTTGCGGGTCACAAATCTGAACCTACCTACATGTGGCCCCAAATTCTTAAAGAAAGTCACAAAAGTGCACCCATGGTATATGTCGTACCCCTATAAAATATTTGTGAACTGTATTTTAGCATGGGTAAATACGCATGTGTAGATTTGCTCATGTGAAAATCTATTGAGCATTTGCAAGTTCATTTTCCCTCCAGCCACTTTCTTCCCAACCCTGGAAGAAGTTCTAATTCTGCCATTGTCAGGAGTAAATGTCCAACCTTTCTTATTATGGGAAAATATTAGAGAGAAGCTGGTGAAAATCTTTAAAACATGCAGGTTAGTAGGTTTGCAGACTCAAAGGCATTCCAGCCCTGGAACTATTGCTTACTGCTTCCTCCAGCCCCAGTATGCAGATCTGCAGAAAGGTGGCAAAATAAGGAAATTGCTACAGTAGGGATTGAAACTGCTAGTATTCAAGCCCTACTATGGTAGTAGCCCTGGCATAATCAGAGAGGCTATTATCAGAGCTCTTACATAATGAGATTGCTGCTATAATTTGGCGCCACACTACATGGCACCAAAGGGACAAGTAGATCTTTTTACAGGACAAGTAGATTTGAGAAGCGACCTGTCCCGTGGACAAGTAGATATTTTAATAAATTCCACACCCCTGCTCGGAGGTCAGTGGTTCCAGCTGCTCCTAGCACTGTGGAAATGACATGATCACTACTACTAAATTCTCCCTCATTTATCTCACCCTGCTACTATGATCTCCCTAACCCTTCACTCCTCCATCCGCCTTTACTCATCCCAAGCTTTTGGGATGAGTAAATGAGGGATATACTCCCAATTAACACTTCTGGATTTCTTTCCTCCTCCACCCCTCCATTACTCCAGTCAATCTAACTAACAAACTCTCATATCCGCCGCTCAAATTAACTCATAATAATACTAAAACTGTACTCCTATTTCCCGATACTAATCCATCACTAATTCTTGTTGGGTTCCGGAGTAGCGTGCTACTTGCCGAAAAGCGCTTCGACGCATCGTCAGGGGTAGTAAGCGCTATATAAATACTATTACAATACAATACCTGTTGATAGAGTAGAGAGCGATTGTCTTAATAGCAACCTATGCCGAAGAAACTATAAAGTTGACAGTATTACAGGACCTGGGTCATACCAATGTAAGAAGGCTCTAAGAGATCAAATTGGTCCAGTTGTGAACGTAAGCCATCAATCTTGGTCTCCTCAGATTCCTGTATGCAAATTTACTGTTAGTGGTGCCATCTCTGCTCTTGCATCCGTTCGCCCTCACCCTCCAGTCCATGAGACAGAAGATGCTGGGAGAAAGGTGGGTAGGAAAGCAACTTGGGTGTACCTACAACCCTTCAGGGATCTCCTAGTAGCAGACTCTTAAGGGAGCAGAAGCCTATGGTTTTTGGTCTAATATGGAGTAGTGAGAATGATGCCCCCCCTCTTGCGGCTAAATTGTTTATAGGATCGAAATGGGAGGAAATGCCTAAAGAAGGCTCTTCAGCTACCAGGCAGGCATAGCATTCTCTATCAAACTCCTAGCTATAGCGTTACGAGGCAAAATACTAAGAGGAGAGCATTGCCCTCTGATGCAAAAAAGTCCATCCATGGGTCTCTCTCCAAGTGAACTAGAAACTGTAAAGCTATCAAAGGGAGATGAGCAAGTTGGTGAAAGGTGGCGTTGATGTGATGTCTATTCCCAGAGTATATGCGTCTTTCAGAGAGTGGAGGAATTCCTTTTCAGCAGGCACATTTTGTTTGTAATGAGAGTTGGAGGATTTGTCATGAGATCATAACCCTTGAATTAACTGTCCCATAAGCCACCTGCCCCATCCTTAATCTCTTAGAACAAGTGGTGAGGGAAGGGAATGAAGTCTTCAGATTTTCAGAAAATGGCCTCCAAACCTGCTCCTCTCAGAACCTCTGGGGAGAGTGGGGCCTTAAATGTACGCTCCTGGGAAAACAGTATCCGGTACTGCAAACACATGGAGGTGTGCCCACAGTACTACATATAAACAAACTGCTTTTTCACCCTCCACCATTCCCTGGCCCGATATGACTCCTTCCATTTGAGATGATAAAGACTGGAGGGGAACTTACTCAGTAGCCCTCTGTAATAGAAACCATAACCACCTCTTCAGTTCTTCTGAAATAAAGCGCAGTTGAAGTGCTGCAAGTGTTGCGGACTGATTTGATCTAATGAAGAAAAACGAAGAATCAGTGCTTGACCTTTCAGACCAGCTTGATGTTATCTTCTGCTTTTAAAAAAGAAGCTGCAGAAATTAGTCAGTCATCTCAGAAACCTAAACCATATGCCCCTTCTCATGTATCGGACCCACCAAGGTGCCAATTTCTTGGTAAAAGCTTTGGGATCTGAAACAAGGCTGAACGGTAAGACTGCAAGCTGGTACCATATTTTTTTTATTTCAAATTACTGAAAACCATAGTGATTAGAATGGTTTGGAGTGTACCAGTAGGTTCCCTGAAGATTCAGCAATACCAGAATTATCACCTGAATGCACAAGGAGAAATATGACCTCTCCAATTATAATTTTGAATTGCCAGTAAAGGATGAACTTGTTGAGACACATAAAGGCCATGGCTGAGTGGAAATCCATTTGATGAATGTTCCCCTTGTTAAAGAAATACACTTTTTTGAATCTTGGAGAGACTATCAAATGTTTACATCATGATTGTTGCACGATACACATGTCAAATGTTTTCATGGTTTGGATGATGCACGGTTTCTTCAAGCCGAAGCCAGACCTTTAACTCGGCTTGCCCTATCTGAGACTCAGGCTTCGTACATAGGGCTGTCAGTCATGTGATTTAAAAAAAATATAGATTTGTAAAAGGTGAAGACTGGAAAAATGCAGCGCTGCCTACATGCACCAGATTGACAACTCTACCATCAAGGCTTCTTATAGCAAGACACAGGAGAGAATGTGTAGTAGAAATACATCTAAAATAACTAAACACAGGGCAGAGTGACTCCAGGCTGTTGTGTGACCATAGTCGTGAGTTCCCAGGAAGGATTACCAGGCTGAGGTGGGGCGGGCAGATTCTTGTCTTTGTAGTTGGGTCTTCTATGAGAGTGTCAGTTTTTACAGAGAAGGAGAGAAGAAAGTGTGTGCGCGCGTGTGTGTGTGTGTGTGTGTGTGTGTAGATATACACTTGTTTACCAAAAAAGTAGTACATTTAAATCCATAAAAGTACTCCGTAAATGGGTGCAAATTTACTACTTTTTGGAATTCACAAACATTGCAGGAGTAGGCCTTGAAAGCTGTGTCAGTTTCAGGTTTCCAGGCATACTACTGGCAATGAAACACCCAAACTGTGATGAGATGGATGCTTACAAATAGTCTAAATGGCAATTGCACCGAGTAGCATTCCAATCCATCATTTTTAGCCCACAGTGCCACTGTAGACAGAGGTCCACACTCATGGGAACAGTCCATCACAAGACTTGCAGCCTACCACTTTTGTCCTTAAGAAATTTAAGATTTACCCCAAACCCCACTTCTTGAAAACACTGACTGAGCCACGCCTTTGCTGTTTATATTAAACTTACTGCCTTGAAGCAACTTTTGAAGGAATAGGTTTGAAAGGAACCCAGGGCTTTAAGTGGGATGAAAAAAGTAGAGGGTCTCTTAGAGTGGTGTGGCCCATGTAGTTATAGGCATGTCTTAAACAGGTAAACTAAAGGCCTGTTATGTTTAATAGTGTGCCAATGTCCAGTAATTTGGTGTTGCTCTGAGCTTTCTGTCATTGCATCCAGACAACTAGCTTACGCCTAAAGCCACTCTGGGGTGTTCTATTTGTCAGTGGTTGTCTCTGCGTGCTCTGCAGAGAGGCCAAGGATTGGATGATCATGTATTCTGAACAGATTTTTGACCCACTGCAAGAAACTCGCACTGCCTTGAGACAGAGCTCTCGGTGGAGGCTGTATGCACTATACAAGAGTGGTGTGCTGAGGGCAAAAATGCAGCATCCTGGGAATATCGAACACTGATGGAGTTCAAGACTCAGTAAAACGTGAAATACAAAGGGAATCTAAATCACTAACATGGATCACCTGAAAATGTATTACATGCATTGTTCAGAAATCATCAGTTTTTGTTCCCCAGTAAAGTTAAGGACATGAATATAGGGCCCGGTAGGGACCCGTTTCAAAGTTCTTTCTAAAACACTACCAAGTCGGAGATCGGAGGGGCCCGGCGCACCTAAAGCCCTGAAGGATCTAAAAAAAATACCTGCTATTCAACTTCGATGTTAAGCCTTATAGTCGATGCATTTTTGCAGTAGAACGACACGATTCCCTTTGGAAGGTCACACTTCGCACCCAGCTTCACCGAAAGCTTTGAAAAGACAATAAACTGCAAGTGTTAGTACATCCTCAAGGCCTCTGGCTGTAATTTTTACAAGGAAGTGAAATTTAAAAGGCGTCATGTTCCACCTCTATGAGCTTTCAGCAGCTTTGGTAGGCATAGATATCCTCTCCATCATGAGCCCCTTACAGAAGCTGTATTGATTCTTTGCAGGGTATGCCCTCCCATGCAGGCAATGTTTCAGATAGGCGCATAGGTTAGCAAGTTGGCAGAGCTTTGTGCTAGTGGAACAGTTCCACGTACTTTCCAATGAAATATGAATCTAAAAAGAGAAACATAAAGCTATAAACTAAATTAAGAAACCTAAACTTGCTGCCGTCTTCTTAACTACTTAGCAATTGCACATTTGTTGCAGGCATTGCAATTACTGAAAACAGAATGACACATCAGAATCCTGTTGTAATGAGAATTCATGTGAGCCCTTCCTTCTCGTTGCTCAGCCATATACAACAAATATGAATTACCGTGATAATCTAGTTCAAACCGCTGTATGTTCTGACCAGTACCACAGGTTAGCCGCTCTTCCCATATATCATGCTCTTTTTGAGTCTTTGGCACAGTGTGCATAGCTATAAACAATCCCCATGTTCAGTGACATGCTAAAATATATCAGATTGGCAATATCTTGATGTGTGCAATATCCAAAATTAGCTCCCTGCAGTGGCCCTCCTGTTCGAAGTCGCCCTCAGCAGCAGCCTGGTAAGAACTGTAATGAACGTCAGAGCTTCCCATCGGGCCCTCATGGCTTCGGTCCATCACTTCTTTTACAATAGAGCCGGCAAAGCTTCTGTGAGTTATCTTTAGGACTTCTTCACTTGAGAGTTGGTGTTCTGTTTTGTAAACTTAAGTGCTACATGGGGGACCTCTAAGAGAGGTCCCATCTCATATTTTGCCTGCTTAAAGAATGTGGGGTGCGAGGTGGGGAACCCCTAACTCAGGTACATGCTAGGTCTTTCTCGAATTATTTCACTGTGCTTCAGCTATTTCCCCATAGGCCATACTGTTGCAAGTAAGGGGTACATTCCTTCTTATTCTTCCTTCTTCACAGGTGGGGTTTGGCCCCTAGTTATTTTTAGAAGCTCACCTGGTCCCACTGTGGACTCTCAGGGGGCATCCTGTATACCCCTTGAGAGGTAGTTAACGTGAGCCAGTACTTAATTTGTAAATAAAAATGTGCCGGTGCGAAATACACGCGACTGCTGCACTTAAATGTGCAGATACAGAATACTGAGGGAGCGTAATCCTGGAGCCATCTCGGGCCTCTTTAATACATTTACAGCCACTCCCTGCCCTTTCTGCTCACTCTTGCAGCTTCCCTTTCTGCTCACTCTTGCAGGTTTCTGCTTTCTCCCTTTGTGACGCTTTTTCGTTTTTCTCTTCCGCTGTCATTTCCAAATGTGTCTTTTGTTTGCCATAAATGCTTGAGGCAGAAAAATAAGCGCTGGCCCTCAAAAATAAGTGCGGTGCTCAGCACCGGAAACAACAAGCACAAATTAAGCACTGATGTGAGCTCAGCTCAAATGTTTCATGTTGATATGCCATGTGCTCGCTGAAAGCTTCTGTTTTTTTTCCACATCACCAAGCCTTTGCTGCTTCTGCTTCTGCTTAGGTTTTCTACTGGTGTCCGATCCAGTTAATTGGGCCCTTCTTGTTTTCCCAAGACAGTACCACGAGGCTGAACCTTAAGACGTTTTACCACACACCCTCTCATTACATATATGACTTCCCCCTGCAGGCAGATCCACTGAACAGCTTTTTTTAACACTTGTATACTAAAGTATACCCATATGCATATTTTGGAGTTTCAACGACCCCTAACCCAGACTATCAGCTGATGCCACTGGCTCTTAGAAGACCTTCTTGTAATACTCATGGTTCACCACAACTAGTTAGGCATGCTAGTGTATTATTCCCTCTGGCCTCTCTAGTGTGTATGAAGTCTTCTGGAATCGTTTGCTCCTTTTTTACTTTTCCTATGTATCTAAATCCATTCAATGCTCTGATGCACAGTTGTGCGAATTGTGCTCCATTCAAAACCTACATAAACATAGCAGTTGGTTCAAACCTGTCCCTTCTCTTACCCAATTGGGCAGCTGGTGGCAGCCTTGGGGGCTGCACGTCCATTGGAAAAAACACTGGTCACGTCATCCATCCCAGCGTGTGATCTTGTTGTATTTCAGTGTATCTTTCTGATAGCGCAACAGTGAGCCTGAACCACAGTTTACACCGCGCAGTTAGTGTCATGCGATAGGGGGTGCCAGTGACAGCTGGTGATACTGCTGAGCCACCCTGCAAAAGGAGATCCGTGAGGGCTACCTAGGATTCTGAATGAATACATACCCGGGGGGTGGCCGGAATATGATACTGGGGCCTGAAGCCAGCTAATCTGGTAATGGGATATTTTCATTGTCACAGTGTACAAGGTGCTTAAACAAGTGCACAGCTGCAAACCTGCACAGACATCATTAGACATATCGCACGCTGCGTCTGTGTCCCTGCTTAGCCAGTATCTAGGCTGTTGTGCTGCTCTACTGTCAAATTTGGAGAGAAGTCAAACATTGGATCAGTAACATAATCAGAGTAACAATCTTGAGTTAGTGACATTTAATAAAAAGGTTTTTTTTACAAAGCAAACTGCCTCAAAGGAATAGCCATTGTATAGATGATTGTGATTAGCTTTCACATTAGTTCAACAAGAATTGTTTCAAAACCTTCCTGTAGACAAGCACCTTTTCTTCCTTTTGTAGTAAAATTGGAATGGTTTTCTTTGAGTGACCATGAATCCTTATACCATTTTTCCCTGAAGGGGCTAGTTTAAGAACGTCACTTGGTTTCAAGATGATAGCAATCTGGACAGAACATGAGGGTGATTTTATTCCCTTTAATAAACCGGTGGCTTTCCAAAAGTAATTCAGAAATTCCAACTGGGTTTTAATTCTTTCATTGATGGTGAGCTGGTGCTGACATCTAAGTAGGTTGGGCACCTGAGCTTTTTTCTTAGGCCCTCCAGTCATCTTTAGAGTCTCAATCTAGGCACATTCCTGTCTCTCCAGCTGTTACAATAGTCAAGCCACGGGTTGGCAGTATCTCCAGTCATCAGGATTCAAATGTCTTCAAGGGCCACGTAGTGGAGAGTTTGAAGAACACACTTTTCACCATAGACCCTGCATGGGGTTTCATGGTCACAACGTTATATAGGAAACCTCCTCTCCAAATGTTTCACCTGCACGAGGTTAACACATCTTGACCTTACCAGGGGTGGATATTAGCAGTAACCAGTAGTGATGTAAATGGAGGTCTAAAGATAATATCATTTTTGGCTTACTATTTTTTTATGACAATACTGTGCGGTCAGTTAATGAAAAGTATGACAATCCAGATGGTGCAGGTATTTTTCTAGCTGCCTCTTGGCTCAGATGTGACCGTTTGAGGTGGTCCTTGTTATTTCTTTCGATAGTACTTTTCGTGCTAGGATTTTGGGTGTATATTTAAAATGGTAATAGTGAGGTAACTGGTTGATAATGGTGCATTCCTCTTGTTCCTGTAGTAACTAATACATCAATCACATTTTCAAATCCACATTTGTCCATATCTGAATTAGGTGCAAAGCAATTGAAAGAACCTGTTACTCAAAGGATCTCGAAAGAGGAACACATCATTCTAATATTCAGTATGACGGCTTGCACACTAATATCTTTTAACACATTTGTTATGCCAAATTAGTCCATAAAATGTCTTCCATAGACCTTCCAGCTTGCTGGTTTCTGCCTATTAGTGCCGTGTCAGATAGGCTGCATACTACTGAGGAGACAAGAAGAATGAAATGTGTCAGCTTGGGGATCGGTGGAAGAGAAGTCAATCAGTTGGAATTGTGTGGTCTATGTACAAGAAAATAAATCTTGTGGACTAATTTTGTATTACAAATGTGTTATAGATGTTGGTGTGCAAGCAGTCATATTGAATTATATTTTAGAGTTCATGCTTGAATGTGTTTTTAGCGGTAACTAACTGAGAATGTGTCACTCTGGGAAAGGGATTCAGCATAGCTATTCACCTAGACTTTTTGTTGTTGTTGAGTGTGTGCACTACAAAACACATATTTATGAGAAGGACTTGAGACGAGATTTGGAAATAAGATCATTATCCTTTCTGATTTTGGGTGGGGAGCAAAACAAACAAAATTAATTGGAATTTTAAATTAAGATCTGCATTTTTACCTGAAAGGCCCTCCTCAAATCAGAATGTATTAATTGTAGAATTGCCTGTTGTGGCAAAGTGATAGTGGTGCCCCTGATATGAACAGATAAAAGACTACCGACTATATTTTGTTCCACGTGTTTGTGATTATTCACATGATTCTCTAATCTTATTGTTTGATGTACTCTTGCCTCCTAGTTTTGTCTGAGTATTTGGGTACTTTTAGGGAGTTAAATCACGTGGCGCTGCCCTTATTTTGGGATCCTTGCCATCGGACTGAAGTGTACTGAGAACCAAATGACAAAGAGGGTGACTATTCAACTAGTGGAAGATATTCAGCCTACAAACTGCTGTGCTTTTAGCAACCTCTGCAACATTTAAATGACCAACAATTGTGGGAAGGTTCAAGCCAGATTATTACTACATCCTGAGGAAATGGCCATTTTAAAACGTTTTTGAAAATGAAGAAACAACATCAGTTTTTGTAAATTCAGAAAAATGTTGCACCAAAGTGGCATGATCTTTCTACTTGTTTCATCTCAAGCGTCAGATGATCAGTCATTACTTATAATCACGAGTCTCCTTTGTCTTGATGATTTGTAAGGAGGGACTTGAATGCCCACATGATAAATGGTCAATAAATTAAATTGGCAGATTTGTTGAATGGGCACCTTGTGAAGTTCATCGTCGAGTTCGGCACTTTTATATGCATCTGGCGTTTCCTCATATTTACCTGCTGATCTATGACCTGTTCATTCACCTATAAAAAGGTGCAGTAATCCACCTGTGTTAGTTTATGCTTCTTCTTGATATCACCATGCTTGTAGGGTTGTAAGGCAGGTGGTGTAATGGAAGATAGTGCTGTAGATTGTGTCTATATCCACCGACGGCGTTAGGGGGTAATTGAGATAGGTTTAGGGGAACAAACTCCATACGGTTTTAAATTTCTCTACAAATGAGGTGGCATCAGTCTAGCACAAAAGCAGAAAATGGCTCCTGGGATTCTTTGTGTCTTGCGATGGACCGCACAGTGAAACAAGCAACATATTTCAGAACAATCAAGAGATTAAATAAACACTGTCTGAACGCTGAATCCAAACAGAAAAGAAAACATTTATCAATACTTATGAAAACCTATAAGTGGCTAGTTAGAGAGTAAGGTCATACTGCATGGATCAAAATGCAGCTAAGCGTGGCCTGGAGAAAAGAAAATGCCCGGAAAACAGTTGGATTGTATCTAGTTCAGCTGGTGGGCTTCAAAACTCCTATTGTGGTAGAAGCACCAGCTATTTGACCCCTGTGGCAGTCCACCCACCAAATTTAGAGCTCTTTGCCTCCCTGGTGGGGAATTCTCAACAAAGGTGTTCTTCCCAACATGGCTGAGCACTTCAGATAAAAAAAAGCCAAAAACCGACCTGCTTGCTTTTTGGTGAAAAACAAGAAAGCAGGGTACTTGATATGCACACACACACATAGTTTTCTCTCTGTTTTATCCTATTACATAAACAGGAAAAGTCGGCATCAGAAGGCCTGCTCGAGATAGGATGGCCCTCTGAGGCTGAAAAGCCTGCAGCTGTGTTGTCTGATAAGCTGCCTGCAAGTAGTTTCTAACGGCAGACCCGTCTGAAACTCCATTATCATAAAATCGCCCTATCCCCTACCTCTAATTGAGCGGGAAAACCGAGAGAGGGGCCAGTTTTTGTCAGGTTCTCCATTTGCACCTCACTTTAAATGAGGCCATGATTATAGAGAGGGAGTGCAAGGCCATCAGCTTGGGTGGAGTCTTCTTGGAAGGTGTTTGAAATATTCCTTAGGAGTGTCCTAGAGAATGGAGGAAGGGGACTTCAGATCAATGGTGCCAAGGTTTTTGATTTAAGAATCAGTTTGGTTTCACCACAATGCACTGCGCAAGATGTTTCCCCTGGTTAGAGTTCAAGTGCGTATTTTGTTTTTTTTGATGTTTTCTTTGTATCCTACAAGCATTTTGCTTTGAGGAAAGCTGAAGATATTCTGTCTACAGCTGAAATGCTTGCAGAGATGTTTCTTCGCAATTAACCTCTTTGTCTTCTTCAGATTCCCGACGTGTGCTGCGCCAAGAGCCATGGTCGGTGGTGCTGGAGCAGTTTTCAGAGTGGGGGTGCTGCCATTAGTGTTACATCACTGAAGTCAGAGGGATTCTGAAAAATTCAAAGACACATAAGCAAATGAGTTACAACAATTTAGCAAGAGAGTGGTAGGGGTGTAATAAGTAGCTGGTGTGGCATTTAAGAGTATATTTTCACAACTATATCACTGAAGCGTGGTGGGGTACTGCACTGTCATTTACAGACAACACATTTCCATTAAAATGATCACCAACTCCTCACTGACATACAGATTTACTTTTAAAACTATATAGTGCACAAACACTAATGTGTGGAAATTGGATTGTCTCATAGTTCACTTTACAAAATCCTCACACTGTTTCTTTCTTTTACTGCAAACACCAGTCTGTGTTTAAAGAATAAGCAGCAATTTACCAGAAGAGTACACACACGTGACCTCTGTCTTTGAACTCACAGCAAATGTGACAAAATAAAAACAAAATGTAGAGACCTATATGATGCTCCCATACCTTCGGAACTCCAGTATGATTATTTTGGGGGTGCTGCAGCACGGCCACACATCTCCTTTCAGCACTGATAGCAAGGGTGGCTTAAAGAAGCTGTTATTCCTACTTTGTATCATCCTGAATTCTTGCTGAATTGGCAGGAGTCTCACTACAGTACTTGACTGAACCTAGACCAACCCTCATAGTGGCAAAAATGAAGATAATTTTTCACATTATTAATAAACCCAGAGATGACTGCCATCTCCTTCCTAGCATGGTTTAGTAGGTAAAACCTGAGATGCAGCAACCTTGTTGGAGAGTGGAGGACACAGAGATGCGCAGGTGCATGGTGAGCCCCATCAGTTGCACACAGTCCAGTTAAGAGCAAAGAGCTGCCTGCCTCTGCTTCTGGTGCTGCCTGTCAGTCTGTATACGATTTATGCATGTGTTTATGTGGGGATTTATGTAGTGTGAACCTAGCCAAAGCCAACATAGCACTGTACGCAATCAGTGGCAATTATCACGATGCATGATTATTTACAAAGAGAGGGAAGGAAGTTTGCAAGGTGAAGAAATGTGGTGCTCTTTGAATTGGTGAATTTGCATCTCTTTCTAGAATTGGACGAGTGTTGGGATTGTTCTGATGGTGGCGTGCATGTTGTTTCTGATCCTGGGTGTATAGCTAAAGAAGGCCTATGTCCCCTTTTTTCTGTCCCACAGCTCTTCATCTTCAGTAACCTACCTGTCTGTGCATATGTCCGCATCTACCACAGATAAGTTGTTCACCAGATAGGCAGGTAAGGCCTTTTGTGGCCTTGTAAATGATGCTGCATGTCTTGAAGGTGATACGGAATGCAGGAGGAGCAATTGGTACTCTATCAGACCCTTCGTGGGACATCTCATTGCTTTTCAAGAGTGGGAATTTTAGAGTCTGGGAGGTTGTTCAGCAAGGTGTTGCTGCAATCTAGATGTGAGATTATGAAAACTTTGAGAGCAGAGCTAAAGATGTTAAGTGGTAGGAAAGGTTTAACTTTATTTTCAAGAGACAGAGCAGGTACCATGCAATTTTAGTCTCGTGGTGATGTGGTTTGTGAGTGAGCTTTCTTTTAAGTACATAGTCTGGAGTTGAAGGAATACAAGTTCATATCGTTGAGTCAGATAATTGGTACTGATTTGTTCTCGGTGTTGGGTGCGGACTACATTGTTAATAATCTTGTTGATGAAGGGTAGGTAGAAGGTGGGCTAAGTATTTGACACAGTCATCCCGGTTTATTGCGGAGTTCATTGGAGTTGAAGAATCTGACCCACCTTTAGGGCTTCTGTGATGATGCTTTGGGTAAGGGAGACTATGATGACGAGTGGGACCAGAGGTATTCTCCACAGAGGACTCTGAAGATGGATGTTAGTAGGGTAACATCTTTATAGGAGGTGGCTTTCAAGCAGTTGAGGATTTTGGCGCTATCTAAGAGGAGTTGAAGGATGTTAAGGGGTGGTAAAGTGTGGAGGGAGGGCTGTGGTTTGATCAATGTGCCATTGGTTGTTCTGTATTTTTTAGCTGAAGAATAGGTTGAGTGTATTGCAATTGTTTGTGGAGTATGGGACAGGTGTGTTTCAGAGGGATTTTGGTTTAGCTGATTTGATGAGGTGTCTGCAGGTTGTGCAGAGAGACTTTAGTAGTAGGAGATCAGAGAACTGGTTTTAGTCTCTTTATTTTCTTTTTTGGAAATGCTTAGTTTGTTGTGAGTGAGGTATTTGATGCATCAGGGTACTGATGGTTTTGATTTGTACACCAGTGTTTTTAATGGCACCTGGGAACTTGTGTAGTTTTCAGGAATGCACAGAAGTTGTTTAGCAGGGTTTTGATATCAAATATTATGGTGGCGGTAACAAGGAAAGAGTTGCATTAGCTTTGCAGGCTGTCAATGGAGACTTTCTAGAAGAGGTGGAAGGTTCATATTCTCATTGTGGTTAGGATCCGTAGGATGTTTGCACATGAACAAGGTGATGAGGATGGGGAACCACTAAAGTGGGTGATAGTAGTGGATGGTGGGTGAAGTTGAGAGGACAAGGTCGACTTGTGGGCATTGGAGTGGTTTGATGACAAGCTGTTCCATGATGAGCCTGATTATTTTGAGGAGGGTGTCTCTTGTTTCTCCAAGCTTGAATTAGCAGGAAGATTGAAGTGTCTTAGGAACGGTGGATTGCGCTTGTTTGTTGGAAGAGGTGATAAGGAAGTAAGATATTTTCTTCAAAATGCTTGTTGTATCCGAGGGGCAGGGGAGTTATAGATACCATGAATCTTGGTGGTGGTAGGAGTAGCGAGGTAGGGGGAGGAGTTGCTGCAGGTCCCTGGCAGGGTCAAAGCATTGGCAGCAGGAGAGGGTGCATGAGGAAGATGCAGTGTCCTGTCCACCTTCTGGTCGCCAGTAGGTAGTTATAGTTAGGACTTAGTTTCCTTAGGAAAAGCTTTTTTTGTATTGCCAATAGCTTTGACGCTGTTTTAATAATCCTCACAAAATTTGCCACTCATTTAGCTGCTGTGTTAAAAGTTTTGGCGTGATCTGTCAAGTGGGGCCAAAAAAAAAAGGGGGGGGGCAAAACGTTTTTTACCCCATGCAATTTCCCTTAGCGATTTTTAACACGAGTACAGCCTGAACAGATGGACGGAATTACAGCAAATTTAGCAGAAAGGTACCTCTTGGTCCAGAAAGAGCCCTTTTTAATTTGTTGTAAATCCATTCAGGAGTTTTGTAGATACTAAAGATATATAGATATGTGGGCAAAGCCTAAGCGCAGATCTCGTGGGGAGGTCTGATTGGCTGCCAGCACTTCAACCAGGAAGTGCTGGCAGCCATCTTGGGACTCTGACTCAGCCGAGGCCCCGGAAAAAAACAATAAAAAAAAGACAAGGGGGCAGGGTAGAGATACCCGGAACCCATAGGTATGGTGGTGGGGTCCAAAAACGTTATTTTTAAAAAAAATGAAAAAACAAAAAAGGCCCATCTCGCCTTGTGCCGCTGCGTAGCACTTGCTTCTGTTTTCTCCTTGCTTTTCTCCTTGGTACTTCACCCATTTTTTGCGTGCTTGCTCTTTGCTTTTCTCTTGCTTTCACTGCATTCTCCTTGCTTTTTCCGTTTTCTGAGGGCCTTCTCCTTGCTTATCCAGCGTTTTCACTGCTTTCTTCTTGCTTTTTTCCCCGCTTTGTGTGCCTGCTCCTTGCCTTTCCCTTGTTTTCACTGCTTTCTCCTTGCTCTCCCTTGTATTTTGTATGCCTTCTCCTTGCTTTTCCCTGCTTTTTCTTGCTTTTTCCCTTATTTTTGTGTGCCCTCTATTTGCTTTCTCCTCATTCTCACTGCTTTCTCCTTGCTTTTTCACCTGTTTTGTGCCTTCTCCATGTCTTCCCTCGTTATCACTGCTTTCACCTTTCTTCACCTGTATTTTCTGTGCCCTCTCCTTGCTTTTCCCTTGTTTTCACTGCTTTTTCCTTGCTTTTACCCCCATTTTTTGTGTGCCTGCTCCTTGCTTTTCCCTCATTTTCAGTTTCTCCCCGCATTTCCCCATTTTGAGTGCCTTCTTCTTGATTTTCCCTCATTTTCACTGCTTCCTCCTTGCTTTTCCCCCAGTTTTTGAGTGCCTGCTATGTTTCCCTCATTTTCACTGCTTTCTACTTGTTTTTCCCTAATTTTTTGTGTCCCTTCTTCTTGCTTTTCCCTCTCTCACTGCTTTCTCCTCGCTTTTTTACCCATTTTTAAAGTGCCTTCTCCTTGCATTTCTCCTCCTTCTATCTTCTTTCACGTTGCTTTTTGCCCACTTTTTATGTGTCCTCTCCTTACTTTTCCTTCGTATTCACTGCTTTCTCCTTGCCTCACCTCCCATTTTTTGTATGTGCCTTCTCCTTGCTCTTCCCTCATTTTCACTGCTTTCTCTTTGCTTTTCAGCTTTTTTTTCCCTGTGCCGGGGCCTTGCTTTTCCCTTGTTTTCACTGGTTTCTCCTTGTTTTTCCCTCATTTTATGTGTGCTTTCTCCTTGCTTTCCCTCGTTCTCACTGCCTTCTCCTTGATTTCCCTCAGTTTCTTTGTGTGCTTTCTCCATGCTTTTCCCTAGTTTTCACTGCTTTCTCCTTGCTCCCTTCTTTTTGTGTGTCTTCCCCTTGCTTTTCCCCCATTTCTCTGCTTTCTCCATGCTTTTTCCCTTCATTTTCTGTGTGTCTTCTCCCCACCTTTCCCTAATTTCCACAGCTTTCTCCTTGCTTTTTCCCATGGTTTTTGAGTGGCCCCTCCATGATTTTCCTCGTGGCGTGGGGGTTGGATGCACGCAGGGGTTGGCCGCAGGCTCTGCGGCTAAGCCCCTGCTGCATTAAAAAATAAATAAACATAGAAATTCACTGGAAAAAAGGTTAAAGGGTCTTTATTGTTAGGAATTGGCATTTAAAATTTTTTAGAAATTCACAAAAAAAAGAAATAATTGTTACAGGGATGTTATAGTTGGGATCAGAATTTACATGCACAAAACCATAGAAATTCAGCTGTGAGTTATTTCAAGTAACTATAACTCATGCCCCAAGGTAACTATATCTATGCCCTCACTGTGCACATATTACATTAGTAATTGCATCTTCTATGACATCATTGATAATATCATTGCAACATTTGCAGTAAAATTATTGAATATTATTATGTGCTCCATTTTATTGTGATTGTTTCAGTTGGCCTGCTTACACATTTGTAACATCACTTACCTTCATAGGCATGTTATTGTGGAATGCAATTAAAACTTCAAACTCCACCAGGGTAGTTCTAAGGGACCCTCGGGGGATTTGCAGTCTTTAACTGCGGTTTGCTGCATTGTACACCAATAGAGAAGAGTTTCTTGAGAGGACTCTGCTTATTTAATGCATGCACCGATACATTGTTGGTTAGATTAAGTTTAGTGCTACACCTGTTGTTGTGGTTGAATCTGTTTTCCTTTCTAAGACAACCACACTCTTCAGTTTGTTATCTGGTGATAGTCTTTGTCATGGTGGAAGGGGCCCCTCCCAATAAACGTTCGCGGTCTCATTGCCATCAGTTTGTAATTTAAGACATGACATTAAATGTAGCAGTTGACTGCAGCCTGCATGACCGGTTTTCCTCCATTCAGACACACGTCATTGCCCTTTTGTTGTGTGTTCAAGTTTTGACTATTCTCTTTGTGTAGTCTCTACCGCCCTTAGACATATATTTGCACTCTGAAATTTAAAAATGGAAACAGAGAATAATGGAAAGTCGAAACCTGATTTGTCTTGCAAATGTCTTTCTGCCTCATTGCAATAAACCGTGTTGGCAAATGAGTACGGAAGCTGTTTCTTCGATATCACCCTGACTTCCTGCTCTTCTACTTTGCTCTGACCACTGACCCGGGGCCTCTCTGGCTATTTGATTGACCAGGGAATGGCGCTTGAGGGCCTGCCCCCCTCGATTTCTGGCCCCAGTGTTACCTTTGGTCTAACCAGTAGTTTTTTTTTCATCCATCTATTCATCTGACACCACATCCTCATGTTTATGATCGGTGCCCGAACCTGTTTGTTTTCAAGTTTGAATTATTACTGCATTTTGAATGCAGTGCTGTGTAGACAAATGAATAGATCAGTTGACCAAGCGGTTGTACTTGGCTGCTGATGCAGGAGAAAGCTGTTATGCCACTTAGCAGTGTTAAGCAGGCATGGACGAGAGGCTTCAGATACAACACTGATTTTAGAGACCGAAGCTGCAACGTGAGATCATGGATGGTTGTCGATGAATTGTGTAGTATGAGCCTGGATTAGCCGAAGGTTAGCTACGGGAGGCTAGAGGAGGGGTTGGAGGTTGCCTGTCTGCGTCTCTGTACCATTACATCTTCAAGTGGCCTAAAATTAGGCTGAAGGGTGGTTAAATGGCGCATAGTATATGTTGTGTCTGGGATCGCCATGACTCAGATGGAACAATTGTTACCTAGGAAAGGGTCACAAAAAGGTTTTCTTGCGTCCTGGTTAGAGTGAGGTATGAAGGAAAGGAGGAGTGTGGAGAAATATCAACACCATTCAGACTAACAGTTGCTGAGGTATGATGGGGACTTGTGACAAGTGTCCAAGTAGACATTTACTTGTCGCCAACATTAATCCATGAGCACATGAAGAAGGTAGTAAGTTTACAACTGGAGTTGTTTCTCCGACCTTTATGGTTGGAGCCTGGAATGGAAGAGTGTCTTCTATGATACCATCACGGAGGTGCTTTGGTTAAGTTTCCTGAAGATAGATCTTGCTGGTATTAATGTTTTTTTTATTTGACACCTGGTGTTATGTACACATTATAGGTTGAAAGTGAAGAATGGCATGAAGAATTGCCATGCCTACTAGTGTGTAACGAGAGAGCCCATATAACTCTTGTTCATTATGGATATTGTTTCTAGTCCTGGACTTCCCACCAGCAAAAAATACTTATCAGATGTGCTAGTCTATTTAGACCAAAGAACATAAACCAAAACTACATTGCCCAGAATGCACTTAGTTGTCACACAAAAGACCAGGACTGTAAAGCAAGATTTCCAAATGGATCCCTGCTGAAGCCAGAAAATCAGTAACTCAGGCCACCATCTCCAGCAGACTGGACTATGGAAGCGCCCTCTGTTTCGGACTCCCTGCACAACTCCAGACCATCCAGAATGCAGCCGCAAGACTTGTCCTGGATCTACCCAGAAGGACCCACATCAGCCCGCCTTCACCTCAAGGACCTACACTAGCTACCTGTGTGCAAGAGATGCAAGTTCAAGGTCCTCACCATCGCCTTCTAAGCCCTCCACAATATCGACCCAACCTCATTAACCACAGACTCTCATTCCGCCACCCCGCCACAGGGCTGCGATCAACAAACCTCACCCTGGCCCAAATCCTGAGAATTCGTTGCAGCTGCAGTGGAGGTCGGACCTTCTCTTACCTCGCCGCCAAGAACTGGAACGGCCTACCCACTCCCCTGCGAACCACACACACCCTCATCGAATTCAGGAGAAAAAATCAAAACATGGCTCTTTGAGTAATAGCCGTCCATCTCGCAGCCACAACTCCTAGCGCCTGCTTACCCCTGAGGTGATAGGTCGTGCTATTTAAATCAGTTTGGATTTGTATTTGTATTGGCAGAGTCAGGTGGCCAATTTTGTGTAGCTCAACCTTGTACCACTTCCTCCAGGATGAATGGTGAAGTAATGGAGGTTGATAAACTTTTCAATTAAAATGTATGGATTAGTTGTCACTTAACACTGTGAGTAGGTTGTGGATGATTTCTAACAGCTATAAGTATATTCAGATTTTTTTTTACCTTACAAACTGACATACTAGCAGTATTGACCGGTATGGTCCACTTCTTCTTAGACACGCATAATTTGTAAATCCAGACTTTCTCACACACCTCTTGTTGTGGAATGCAGGAGGCTTTTATTTTACTATGTTTCAACCTGTTGAGCCGAGGGGCACGTGTTGCATTGCATGTTAAATCGAGACCGTGACCGTCTTTAAATCGTGTCGTTAATAGCAGTACATTACTCACAGACTAGGAGTAAAAAACAAGTTTCTCTAGTACAGGCAGCGTAACAGGATTTGCGCCCAAATGTACCTATTAAAGAACCTCTCACTAATGCTCATTTGACTAAATCTGACCAAAGAGGTAGTTTCCTTTTTCGGGTTTGTCACAGACCTTATTTTTAAGTATTTGTGAATACCTCCGATTCCTTTGTTGGAGGGTATTTTTTCCTTAGCACGACAGTCTATCCTGTTTCATTGCGACATTCTGTTTTTGTTTTGGAAGAACATCACAAAAGGACGCTTCTGTTGGCTGCACATTAGAGAAAAACGGGTAAAACCATCTTCAGTGCGGTTATCATCACAAACTAATGCACACTTCAGCACCCTAGAGAGAGGGCCTGTATAATCTGGTGCAAGAAGTATGTGGAGCGCCCCAGGGGATATCTCCCAGGAAGGGATTTGTGTGAAACACGCCTGGTCTTTCTACACTTTCTGGTAACTGGACAGTCTGTACCAGCGTCCAGGTTTGAAATGAAGCAGAGCCACTAGTAGGGGAAGGGGAGGAGGCAAAATAATATTTGTATTACAATGGGTGTTAGGAAACAGTCAGCGCCTAACCTTCTATTGTCACTTGTTGGTGGCAAAGGTTCTTTTAATTTGTAGAGTTTACTTTTCATTTGTTAGTACTAAGGCAATCAGCGTTCATTCTTTTTCTAAGTTGTCTGCCTCCTTAAAGAGGCCCAGATGTATGGTGTCTGCAGCTGAACACTGGTTCAGTTAATTGACTCTAATGCCACATAAATGGTTTTGGTGGCCACGACAGCAGCTATGCACAGTCGGGTCCTGCCGCTCCTTTAAACCTATCATCGAGTGTAATGTGGCTCCTTTGAGTTACTTTTCTATAGTAGAGCTTAGAACAGCCTGTAACAATTGCAAAATTAGGATGTTCATGACACTTGTACCTATTAGCCCTTACATTCTCTTTCAACAAAGGATAACAATGACCCTCACTGAAGAAAGGAAAGCATACCAAGGCACAAAACACCTTCTCCACTCAAAATAAGCAAAGTACAAGAGAAAACCAAAAGCAGCTACATGAAACTGAAACAAGTGATTGAATCGCAAATGATCAAGAGCTAGAGACAGTTCTAAATGAATGAGAAGGAAGTCGCTGTTTATTTTGATCAGGTTGTGTGCCAGCAAAAAAAATGTATCCACCATTTTGTCTTGGGTGAAGTACTGAAGGAAAATAAGGATACTGGTCATGTTGTTTTGGCAAATCTGTAGGCCCGCTGCCATCTTCCTCACTACAGTGCAACAAAACACACCTGCAGATTGCTACAGAAGCCTAGGGTCGCTGTATGTAACCTGCAAAGCCGATGTTCACCACCTCATCCCTTGCACCCACCACTCTTGCCTACACACATAAGAAAGCAGCACAGCTAAAACCTACGACCAGGTGAAATACTACAGACAACCCAGCCACATCTGCAGCATGCAAGGAGGAGCTGTTAGAACCCAGTGCAGCAGATGGGAAACCATGTGAAGTAATGCTGAGTCCCAACACTGCTGTGGCCTCCAGTGCCAAATAGGCAAATATGATACTTTCAAGGCAATTTAAGGAGCCATTGCAAGAGAGGTCTGTACATCGAACACAAGGAGCTCCACTGACTCAAAGTCCAAAATTAAATTCAAAGCCTTTTGCACCACACACAATGTATGCCATATCAAAATGCATTGTATCTGAACCCACTTTGAGCTCACATGGAAGCTCTGATCAGTAAGCACCCAGTTAATTAAAACAAGGTCAGACACCAAAAACTTGAGTCTATTTATAATACACAGTGTAGACGTTGAAATATCCACATGACAACCCTCTATCAGGGACCACAAGCAACTAGAGACCGGTTTCGACCTTCTTGGGGCTAGTTAGTAGGGTGTAGCTTGAGTCCTATGGTACAGTGAGAACCAGACATAGGACTCAAGCTACTCCCTACTGACAACCCCCAAGTAGTGCAAAACTGATCTGAGGTTGCCTACCTCTGGAGCGGGCGTCACTTGGCTGTTCGAGACAGACAGTTCCAATGAGGAGCAGGGTGGATTCTGATTTTCTTAAGACAGGCCTTTGTTTAGAGTGGTCCTTTGGGTGAAAAAACAATGGACTGGAATGCTGCCTGAGCAATTGCCAGTAGCTGAGCTTAATTCAAGGATTCTATGCATCACTTTGTTTCAGTTGATGCCCTAAGTATCATGAGTGTGTCAGAAATGGAACTGTGCCATTGAACTCAAGCTACAAGCAAGCTCCAAGTAGGGTATTACCTTTCTGGAAGGGCCCCACCAGGCAGTCTGTGAGGGCCTGTTCTAAAGAGAATCTGGGTTGATACTGATTTGCGTAAGGCGGCCCTTTATCTAGAGTGGAACAGCTGGTGAAAAACAATGGATTGGAACGTGGCTCAAGAGATTGCCAGTTGCTGAGATTAATTCAAGCATTCCATCCATCACTTTGTTGCTGTTGCAGTTAATGCCCTAAGTAACATGAGTGTGCCTAGATATGGAATCCTTGCTCACTATGCCATTGAACTCAAGCTACAAACTGCTGATGGTCTCCAAGTAGAATAAAACTGTTCTAGATTTGCTTGTGGTCCTTTCTGGAAGGGTGCTAGCCTGGCAGTCAAATAAGGCCTGTTCTTATGAGAATCAGGGTTGGTAATCATGTGCATAAGGCAGGATTTTCTGTAGAGGGGCATGGTAGGTGAAAAACAATGGACAGGAATGCAGCCCTAGTGTTTGCTAGTGACTGAGAATAATTCAAGTATTCCATCAGTCACTTTGTTGTTGTTGCCATCGACTCAATGCCTCCTTTATGATTAGTGATTCTCTATCATAGATAGTGTTGTTTTGTTCTGTGGCAGGAAGTATTCAAGAGAAAAGGGCAATAGCATGTAACTCTTCTGTCATCAGATGTTTCTGGGATTGGATGGCCTGAATGGCAAAAGCGGAAGCATCAGTGTGTGCTATGAATAATTGTTTGTTATTGAGATGCCACTGTATGGGGGCAGGTGTGAACAGGTCCTTCAATTGCTGAAATGTTGTCTCCATTTCTTCAGGTTCAAAACCTCACTGGAACTTGACCACTGCCTTTGTGGGAGATGGGAAATAAAGTCCTTGAGAATTTGGAAATGAATGGTCTATATAAGTTGGCAAAGCCCAATAACTGTTGAATCTCTTTCACATTGTTAGGTGCAGCTTCCCAAAGCTGCCATAATCTTACAGAGATCCATCTGCATATGGTGTTCGATATAAATAAGGCACTAAAACCCCTAAAAACTGATGAGTTTTCTCAAATTCACGCTTCTCTAATTTCACCTATAAAGCAGATGCTTTCTGTGTCAAGGCAACACCTCCCTGACATGTCTTCGATGTTCTTCCACAGAGCTGGAGACAAACAAAATTTAGCTATGTGTTGATCCAGCATATTCCTTAAGACATAATTAGTACGTTTTAAATGCAGCTGAGGCTTTACAGAGATCGAAAGCCATAACTAAATGCTCAAAATAGCCAGACTCGGTTTTGAAGGCGGTCTTCCACTCATCACCTTCTCTGATACGTACTCAGTGGTATGCCTAATGCACATCCAACTATGTGAAGATCCTGGCAGACTTGATTTGATCCATTAAGACCAATATCAAAGGTAATGGAGACTGATTATGAATAGTGATATTGTTAAGCTCACAGTAGTCAATTCACAGTCTGTAAGCCCCATCTGATTTATAAAAAATAAAATAAAAAAAAGAATGGAAAAAATGGGGGCCAGCCGCCGAAGTCGAGCACCTGATGAACGCTTTCTTTAGGTTTACTTCAAGATATTCCTTAAGTCAAAGATGGTCAAAGGATTAATCCTTGCACGAAGAATCACTGCAACAGGAATGGAACCAAATCAATGGAATAATCATATTCCATATGGGATGGCAGAGAGGAGGCTTGAGTTTTTTAGGATGTCAGCAACATCTTGATATACCTCTGGAATGGATCCTTCTGTTGCTATGCCAAGCATGAGATATTGCTACTTCTGCAGAACTCCTCTTGGAAAGCACTTCTCTAGGCAGTTTTCAGATAAAAATTTAATGGTATGAGCCTTCCAATTAGTAGTAGTATTATGGATTCACAGCTTTGATGTACCCAGCACAGTGGGAAAAGACGAGGCGTCAAACAAATCGAAAGTCAAGGATTGTCAATGCCCTTTGGAAGTAGCCTGTAAGATGGGTAAAGTGACTTGTGGGATATCTCCAGAGGTTAAGGGGGGTTCCCAGCTATTCCTTAAATCCCTTTTGTGCGTTTCTTGTTCTGTATAGGTATCTCTGCCATCTTCTCAAATACATAGTCCTTAATGTTTTAAGGACCAGATACCTCAAAGTGAATTAGAGCCAAAAGCGCACACTAAACATTAGGTGTTGTGACTTCTAATGGTAAATAGAAATGTGCTTGTGAAGGTGCAAACTCTTTTGACACAGAAAACCCGGTCTTGGGTATGCAAGTCAAGGACAGGCCTGTTAGATTTCTAGCAGCTAGGGGAAGCTTCTTAGAAAATTGCCCGGGTTACCACAAAAGAGGCATAGCTACTCTTTGTGATGATGATTCTTCTCTTCTGTATATATAAGGGTATTTTCATATTCCCAATCTGTATATGTTCCCTACTTTTATCTCTGTTTCTTTGAGGAGGAAGAACCCAACCTCCTCTTTTATTCTTTCGATGTTGTTATTCAATATCAGGAATGTACTGTAAGCTATGTCCTCTAGACAAGATACTGGAGAATCATTGAATAAAGTCTAAATAATACCTTAATAATAGGATTTTTCCAATACTTAAGGGTTATGACCCCGGCTTATGCATCTTGTGACAAATGAGAGTGAATGACCATACCTTACATGGGTCCATTCGAAACAGCTGAGGATGATTTAGAAAATGAGTGAGGAAAGATTACAGTTTTTTTTAAGGGTCCCTTGAAAATTTCTCTGGTAATGCTAAACCGATTAATGGGGGTGAACCGTGACTGTGGTTTGAATCGGAAGCATT
This sequence comes from Pleurodeles waltl, assembly GCF_031143425.1. Lineage (NCBI taxonomy): Eukaryota > Metazoa > Chordata > Amphibia > Caudata > Salamandridae > Pleurodeles > Pleurodeles waltl. The sequence continues at coordinate 1,950,500,117 of NC_090440.1, forward strand.
TTCTACAGCCTCCATGACCAGGCTTTTAACCATCTCCGCAGATAGGTTTGGTACTAAGAAATTAATCTTATTTAACTAAAAGGTTCACTCTTGGCACGCTACCTCCAATTCACTCTGAATTTTATTAATGGCTTGTACCATAGCCAGAAGTGTATAAAAATTTCAATTTAAGCCCGTATGTTGACCTAGCAAACTGTCAGGAGTGTACCTTTACTCTGTGAGGGAGAACCAGGCTCTGGGCGCAGACCACCAGCCTCACCATAAGGACTTCCATAGAGGTGGTACGGTAACACAATTCAACTAGTTGTGTTGGTCCAGATTAGGGAAAGAGGGGTGTAATGCTAAAGGAAGGTGAGAGAGAAACACCCAACACCAGTTGATGGCGTTGGAAAAAGCAATCATGAATAGGGCCGATGGCCCTAAAAGTAAAAGTGATACTTTTGTTGTCTTGTTCCCTTCCCTGGTTCATTGCTCCCCTCTTCTTTTGTTGTTTTACCTCCTTTCTTGCCAATCCCTGTCATTATGAATATATATATATATCTTTGTGACGCAAGTAGTTTGCAGTAGACTTCCGAATCACTCTCTTCAACTATGTGCTGCAATATTGACTGGTACTCAACAATTGTTCCTTATGCATAGCATCGTTTGCCCCATATCTAGAAAGACCTTGGATTTTATTGTGGTATTTTATAGTATATTGCATCACCTATGGTTAATGTGGAACATCTCTAAGCTTTAGATACTCAAACTATACTTTCATAAATACATGAGCTAACAAATAAATGCCTGGGAGAGATTGCATACCATTCATAATTTTAAGACGTTTTGGATGAGTGGCACCTTTGCTTCTCAACGTGCTTTGGTATTTTTTTAACTTGAGATTATTCCAGTCTCTTGGAGAGAATACATTAATTTGGTATCCTAAAAGAAATGTTAGCACCTTTGTTTTGCAAATCATATTACTCTATAAGACTAGCAAGTTTAGATTGTTTAATTTATCCCAAGATCTCAGTAGCGAAACTACTCCCTATTTTACATGTGTCGCTTAGTAGGACCGTGATCCAAGCAGAACTTGAAACAGGTTTTTCATACTTCAATTTCCCCCTCCATTAATTTTGGATGCTAATTTTGTTGGCTCTATTAGGTTTTATTGGTATTAGAATCTTCCATGACCATTCCTCTGTCAGAAAATGTTGACCTCATAAATAACCCCTCCAATCCCGAAGCACTTCACTCAGGGGGTAAGGGGGACAGTTTGCCAACATATGATTAACTCCCCTGGCTACAGAAATAATCTTCATAGCCCTCTGACTGGAGCAAACAGGCTGGACAGGCGTTCAACTGTATCCCCAGACTTGGTACCTTCCACTCAAGCAAGTCTCTTGTACATGGAGGATGTCCCATAACACCTTTCAAGGAAAACCCCACCAGCCAGTACACAAACTAGATCTCTTCCTCAAACATAGTGGGATAACTGCTCTCTGGTAGTATATACTGCTGACTCATCATATATCCGGCGTTGGTGTAGCAGCCCATGCACTTTCCCCGGTTGTACTAGGCAACCTCAGAGACTATTTTGTCATTCCCATTCTAGTCCGTCAGTCCTTTATGCTGTTTCTAGGACCTCAAACATCTTGCTGGGCTGTCTCTTCTGCCTATGTGTATCTTGGATCTCAGTGATGACATATGTCTCGGAGTCCGATTGGGAGTCCATTACAGACTTTATGCAGTTTAATTACATGCCTCCAGATAAATATGTTGAATTTGCAACCAATAAGTATAGCTGTAAATTCCTTGTTACTGTGATCAGGTCAACGGTGATCATGGTCAACAAACATACCATCATATCTCTGTTATAACCAGAAACCAGGTTGCACTATCGGTCTTACAAGAAGACCGACAGCCAGGGTAGGCCCGTGCATTCACACCATGGGCTCATCCAGGAAGTGTTTAGCTGAATTGTTCAAGACATGTAATGGACCCACATCAAAACCAAATGCAAAATTGTTACTTTTTGCATGGGCGTGAGCCAGAATACAATAGAATGGTTTGATGAGGATCTGATCTGGCAGGTTCATTTATTCCTTTCCTTTATACTCCTTAATTCTTAAAGTTCTTCAGATAATAAGCTATGGCCAGTATTGCTCATTCATCTTTGTGGCTCCAACCTTTCTTCACCAGCTCTGAACTTTCCAGCCTCTGAACGTCTACTAGGGCGAGGTTTGGCACACTGAGATAAATCCTTCTGGCAGGAAGGAGAGAAATTTCCAACCCCACGTAGAAATGCTGAGTTTGAGTGCAGGGTATCTGAGAAGTCGACCTTCGTCCATTTAGGTGTCTGCTCAGACGATTGTGATATTCTAGTATTTCAGAAGTTACTTGACGAAATCACAGCACAAATGAGTATAGGTGACATTTTACCAGTAGGCCCTGAGTAAAGATGTACAATTCCTTTATTGCTGTCTGAAAAGCATTCTGTTTTTTCTCAAAACACCTGGCTATGTCGGGCATTTAAGCGGACGCATTCAAAACCTAATTAGCAGTTAAATGGTACCAGAATATTAGGTCGTGGGAGAGAGGGCCCACCGTCTCTCTCCGTTAGTAAGCTCACATAAGAGCCTAACAGTTGGGCCAACAGAGCTGCAGTGGGGTCAGTGTGCAAAAGCTTGGCGGCTTGGTTTAAACAGCAAGTCCTTCTGTAGAGAAAGTTTGCAAAACTGCTAACTCCAAATCAACACATTTAAAATGTAAAGACCATAGAGGTCCAGACAAAGCTGTTTATAAGATGTGTATTTAATGAAGCTAGGTGTCACTCCCTACAGAAAAAAGTTAACTTTATCAGAAAGGAACAAGTTAACGAAGGTCAGCCAAAAGATTAATTTGAACCAAAATACTCAAGAGCTATTCGGTAGGCACCCGAGTTGAATGTGAATGAGTTCAGGGAGTTGTACTACTGTATCTCACCAGTCACGCGGAGTTGAATCACTCAGAGCTGCCTCAGTAATGCAAAGGCTGAATGTGTTGGTGTGTGCTTCAACTCGAAGTGGTTAACTGCGGATTCTCAGGTGTCGAGTTGCTGGGCTGGAGCTGAATAGAAGGGTGGTTTGAAGGTGTGAGCCCACTGCTTGACGGTGCTGAAACAGTGGATCGAATTATGGAATACGGCTGCTTGTGCCGAGGAAACCTGTATGCACCCAGCTCCAGTGCTTACGGGCCCAGATGATGATGTATGGAAATGTTCGACTGTGCACCTTTTGCAACAGATTCTCAATTTAGTTTTCATGGACATGCTAGTAATCACTGGCCTGCTTTTAGTGAAAGGACCTTGAAATACGAAGTTTCGAAACTATGGTTAGGTTTTCAAAGGCCCTATTTCAGTTTTTGAGCACACCCTTCCATTCGTGTGTCTGAGCAGTGGCCTCTTCTTACTGCTAGTGCTTTTTAGTCCCATAGCACTCAGACTTCTCTGGGAAGGTTCCACCACTGGCAGACTATTTCATGCTGGCAGGTTCGGTCACTTAGCAACCAGGCTTCTTGGTGCAAAAAGATTTTCTCGAGGAAAGAGTTTCATAAGTCCCTTGGCCTTCCAGCGGGATATTTACTTTCTCTGTACCAATCTGAAGGCAGAAACACAAGCCATAGGTAGAGAATACTGCTCCTTCTCCCGGTGGTCTCTACCAGGCAGGTTGGAATTCTTGCAGGGAGGTAAGCCTTCATTAATTTTCAGCTCTGAGCAGATGCTCTCCTTCCAGTTGCTCAAGCATGGATTTTTGAAGGTTATATTTACTTTGTTATTGATGGTGGTTCATAGATTAATCCTAACGAAATCAGCAGACACCATGCCTACCCCGGTAGCAGTGTGATTGGCCCATCCTATTTTGCAGAGCACTTTGCATTGAAAAATGACATGGTAGCTTCCTATTGTAGCGTTGTGGAGCTGCCCATCGCAGCTTTGTGGAGCTCTTCTTTCCCTTTCAGGTATACCCATGACCCGCCCATGTAAGGCAGGAAAAAAATCTAATCGCTACCAATGTGTTCGGATTTCCAACAGAGAAGTCATGAAAACCCGGCTTGTCATGTTCTTTGAATAGAAAGTGATTGATTTTGCTGGATTTTTTCAGTAACACTTTACTATTCGCCGGTCCGGGCCAGTCTCTCGATCATTTCTGCATGTTTTGTGTACTTTTGAGGGTTCGGCTGAAGAGCTGAGAGATAAACAGGTGTGAAGTGTTCAGACAGCAGTAACTGTACATAGAATCATTGTGGCTGGTTCAGGCAGATAATGTATAGTAGCTCAAAACTGTCACGCGTACACCGGGAACTTAGTTTTGATCGTACCTACTAATCGAAAGTTGCAAATTAAAGGTCACAGGTCTGTTTTGAACCAGTCTGAAATGAGCCTCATGTCATGTTCGGATAGTTCGTTATTTTTTCCACATCTGCACTCTTAGATTCTGGGCAGTAGGCTATGCACACAAAAAGTTGTCTTAAGAGTGTTGGGTTTGAATACAATTGAAACAGATACCTGCGATCTTAACACAGCTGTACCCAACTAAAAGGTAACAGCCACTGCTGAATTCAATATATATTGTCAAGGGCAATAGGTCTTGCCTATGCGATTGTGTTTTAGCCATGTTGTACACCAGTGCAGCTTCTGTTCAGCATGGCTAAAAGTTGGAGGCATGGGATAGATTGGAGTGGGGGTAGAATGGAATGGAATTGAGTAGATTGTGCTAAAGTGGAGTGGGTATGATTGGTGTAGAGTGGAATGGGGGTAGACTGGAATAGAATGGAGTGGGTGGATTGGGGCGGACTGGTGGGTAGATTGGAGTGGGGGAGTTTGGTATATTATCATGGTAGATTGGAGTGGGGTAGATTCCATTGGGGTAGATTGGAGTGGAGTATAGATTGGGGTAGATTAGAGTTGGGAAGTTTGGACTGTGGTAGATTGGAGTCAGGTGGTGTAGGTTGGAATGGAGTAGGGTAGTTTGGGGTGGGATATATTGGGGGATTAGAGTGGAATGGGTAGAATGGGGAGGAGTACAGGACAGTGGATCGGTGTAGATTGGAGTGGGGACTGGAGTGGGGTGGTTAGATTGGAGTAGGGTGGGTACAGTAGGGGGTGGAGAGGGGTAGATGGGAGCGAGATAGGAGTTGATTTGATTGCGGTATATTGGAATGGGGTAGACTGGAGAGGAGTAGGTTGGAGTTGGATAGATTGGTGTGGAGAAGATTGGGATGAGGTGGTGTAGACTGAAGTAGATTGGGGTAGATTGGAGTGGGGTAGTTAGGGATGGGTGGAATAGGGTAGATTGGAGTGAGGTGGGGTAGATTTGAGTTGCATGTCGTAGTATAGAGTAAAGTAGAGTGGGGTAGATCGGGAAAAGTAGAATGGAGTGTGGTATATTGGGGTAGAGTGGAGTGGGGTAGACTGGTGGATAGGAATAGGTAGATTGGAGTGGAGTTGAAATTGGAGTGCAATGAGACTGATTGGGGAAGAGAGTGGTGTAGTGGGGTAGATAAAGTAGAATGGAGTGTGGTAGTTTGGGATAGAGTGGAGTAGATTGGGGTAGAGTGTACTGGGGCGGATTGGGGTGGAGTGGAGTTGGATAGATTGGAGTTGAATTGAGATTGGAGTGAGATAGATTGGAGAAGAGTGTAATGTAGTGGGGTAGATTAGGTGGAGTGGGGTAGATTGGGTATATTAGAGTAGGGTAGATTGAAATAGAGTGGGGTAGGTTGGGTCGATTGGATTTGAGTAGAGTAGAATGGGGTAGAGTAGAATGGTGTTTAGTAGATTGGGTGGGGTAGATTTGGAGTGGGGAGGATTGGGGTGGAGTGAGTTTGATTGGAGTGCAGTGGGTTATATTGGAGTGGAGTGTGATGTATTAGAGTGAAGTGGAGAGGGCTAGATTTGGGTAGAGTGGAGTGGGCTAGATTGAAGTGGAGCGGGGTTGATTGGACTGGTGTGGGGTAGACTGGAATAGAGTGGGGTGGAGTAGATTGGTGTGGGGTGGGGTAGATTGATGTGGTGTGGATTGGAGTGGGGTAGAGTGAGTGGGGTAGACTGGAGTGAAGTAAAGTGGGGTAGATTGGAGTGGTGTCAATTGGAGTGGGGTAGATTGGAGTGGCATAGTTTGGAGCAAAGATGGGTAGTTTGGGGTGGGGATGAGTAGATTGGAGCAAAGTGAGGTAGATTAAGGTGGAGCGGGGTAGGTTGGGTGGATTATGGTGGGGTAGATTGGAGTGAAGTCGGTTAGATTGGAGTGGGATAGATTGGTGTAGATTAAAGTGGAATAGGTTGGAGAGCAGTGGGGTAGATTGGGATGGTGTGAGGTAGATTGAACTGGAGTGGATAGACTGGATTTGGGTATATTGGGGTAGAGTGGAGTCGGGGTTGATTGTAGTGGAGTGGGGCAGAGGGGAGTTGGATAGATTGTAGTGGAGTGAGATAGGTTGGGGACAGTGGAGTGGGGTAGGATGTAGTGTAGTGGGGTAGATTAAGGTGGATTAGAGTCGGGTAAATTGGAATGGAGTGAGGTAGATTGGAATGAGGGCGATTGAAGAGGGATGGTTTGAGTGGGTTAGATTGGAGAGGTTGGACTGGAGTGGGGTAAAGTGGGGTGGGGAAGATTGCAGTCAGGTGGACTGGGTTGAAGTGGAGTAGATGGGGTAGATTGGAGTGATGTAGAGTGGGAGGGGCAGATTGGAGTAGGGTAGGTGAGGGTGAAGTGGGGTATGGGAGACTGGAATGGACTGTGGTAGATTTGAGTGGGCTTTGCTAGATAGGAGTGGGTGGGGTAGATTGGAGTACATTAGAGTGTAGTGGGATAGATTGGAATGAAGTGGGGTAGAGTGGTGTGGGTTAAATAGTGTGGTGTGGAGAGGAGGGGTCTTGAGTAGAGTGGCATGTCGTGAAGTCTCGTAGAATGGAATGGCGTGCCATAGAGCTGAAGGGCATAGGGTGGAGTGGCGGGGTTTAGTGTGGAGTATGCATGATGTGGCAGTGCACTGCCATTTGAAAAACTAATTTCAGACCGTTACGTTTGGTCAGATAAATACAGTTTAACTGCACACAAACGATAATGTGTGCAAATGCCATGTGTTTTGATCGTATTCAAATATTTATTTCCACTACGCTTCAGAATTATAAGAGTGCTTCATTTGTATTAGCTCTGAGATATTCTGAAACATGACCAAAGTTAATTTTTTCTAGCACACAACAAAAAATGAACATCCCTTCTCGTCGTACATGGGTATTCAGCAGGTCTGTCACATAAATTCTTTCATTTTGAAGTCGGAGAAAGAAAAATAAACACCAAGCTCTCTGGAAGAGAGAGCCTGACATTTGACACCTCTTTTTGAATGCACAGCAAAGGTGACAAGATAACATGATTTAAAGGCCTGTTTACAGAAAGCAAGTTCATGGAAGAATGCAGTAAACATGGTTTATGCAACAGGAGGGACGTCTTGAACCTGGAGAGCTTAAAGCAAATAAAGCCAGTAAATAGAAAGCCAGAAAATGTGAGTTACAAACCCGAAAGTCAATGGTAAACAACAAATGGAATGCATTCCTAGATTAACTTTCTGAAAGTCCCCAAGATGTGTTTAGCAAACCAGACAGCTGTGCTAAAATTACGGGATCTCCTGGAATAAGGCAAGCCTCACAAAGTAGCCTCTGGATGTGATTTATGGCTAGTTCTGCATGATAACATTATATGTGACATGTGTACATCTCTTGGGGAATTCTCATTGCGACTTTTTAGTTCTTAGAAAGAACCAAGAGTTGAGGTGTGTAAAAGCCACCAGAGAGTATGTTTTTTTCTCTAGTCTTTGATAATCTCCCTATGGATTGTCCCTTGTGCAGTGGGAGTTCACAAGCTCCCTCCTGTCACTAACCCATCCATTAATTGTGTCCTGAATGCCTGTATCCTGCTGCTGAGAGACAGTAAGTTGTGTAAACCAAGTTACTTCACTGCACTTAACCCTAAAGTCATTGCTTAGTTTTGAATATTGAGGTCTCATTCTGCTGAAACATACATCACGCTACAGGTCAGCACAGTAGTAGTTTTGTGTTTTAGCCCGTTCTTTAGAAATTTAATTTAGGCATTTTAAAGAAAACTATTGTTTTTGTTCTTTTTTTTGGTAAGACATCACCCGGAGATATTTGAATCTAAAAACTGAACAATACTGGTAGCATTTCGGTTTACTTTACTGCTGTTGTTCGTGCAATTGTTGATAAATACGCAGCAGTTTGTGAACTATCTCCTTATCTGTGGCTCTTAGCTATCCCTTTCTCATCTGCCTCTGTATCACATCGCTCATTCCGTAACCCTCTCTCATCAGTCTCTGTCACCTGCCTGTGTGTTTATCACCTCTAGTTCTCACTTTCTTTCCTACCTTTGTATGTCTCTCTCTTTCTCCCTCTCACCCCTGTCACCTCTCTGATGTCTCCTTAATCCCTCTCTAGCACACATTCTTAGTCTTTGTCTCTCGATCGCTCACCCTTCTGTCTGTAATGTCCTCTTAGTGCTCATCCTGCCATTATTTTCCCCTCATTTCTCTTTATAGTCTTTTCCCTTTTTCCCTTCTCTCTCTCCTCTATTTCTTGCCCCTTGGACATGATCAGGGGCAGCTGGAGTCACATTTTTTACAGAGGTCTGCACAACTTGCAACAATAAAGGATTGTTTTACAAATGTGTTACTTGCTTCTGATGCCAGGGGTTGCAAATGTTATTTGGAACACAGACTGCTAAACTATGAATACCCTTTTTCTTATAGTTTAAAGCCTAGTTGAGAAATCACTGCTCACTGTCTGGTAGATTCTGTGTATCTATTTTATCTGTTTATTTTTGTAGCAATCACTTTATAGAAAAAAAAACTAGGCCCATAGTCACGGGGGATGTTTATTGAGATTTTATATTACTGCCAAGATTTAATTGTATTCTGGTTAATCACCTTTCTTTATAATTTACACTCACGAAAAGATAGCTTGGCATACACTATGTTATCTGAAGTAGAGCTTGAGGCATTGTTCAGGGTCAGTGCTTCCATAAGGTGAGGCAAGATGGCACACAGTTGTTTATTAATTAACCCTTTTCATCACGAAAGTTAAACAAAACCTGAACATTCTAATTCTAGTCACTGCCCATTGTTAGCTGCTCCTTACACTTAACACCGTCAATATACTCTCTTTTTATAGACATTTTTTTAATAAAGCAAGTTTCGTTTTCCCCCTACAAAGCCAAATTCCTACTACTTAATTTTGAATGTTTTTTGTGCAAATAACAACATTGTATTTTCCAGTTTTCACCTAATGTTTTCAATAAACATTTGTTTGTTTGAAAAAACACAATTTCTGAAGTAATTGTCCCAAAATAAATGTGATGAAAAAAACGTGGTTTATGTTGTCATCAGAATATCTCAATCCCAGTACAGTCCATATAATATAATTAGTTTATGATTAGGCTTTCTTGTGTGTGTGTGCATGTGTGTTTATTGAGCGAGGTAATGTGTTTTTTTACTCTCCAGAAGGCATTTTATAGGATGTATTTTCTTTGGATTGTTAAGAGAATACTGTCAAAATAATAAATTATCGTTGCTTTAATCTTTAGACTCTTTAAATATGACACGGACAGGTTTCTGCTACAAGTCACTCACTAATTTCCCCACAGATGATTGCTGTAATTATTATTTTTATGTGAAAATGACTGTGTTGTCATATCACATTGAGAGAAAGGGAGAATTTAGACACCACACTTCCTCCTTGGACACATCATAAATCACAAGTTTGGTTAATCTATTGACTGAACAAGTAATTCCTATTCCTAACTCCTTGTTCTCTGGTTATTCGACCCCTTTCGGGTCAAAAAATGATTTTGGATGAGGTTGTCGCCCCACATAATGTGGCATGCTTCATCATTGGCCTCCTCATCCCACCCTGGTAAGATGGTACTAACAGGGCAGACTTGAACAATTAATGCAGGAGTTCTTATGATATATTTCCTGGGTAATCCAGGGATCCCGTTTATATTAAAAAATACCTTAAGGTATAGCACAAGTGTATCCTTTGTTCTATGATACCACATGTATGACTAAAATGGGAATAAACAAATTACAGTGTTCAGAAAGTGCTGTGGCGCCATCGTCCTTTGAAAGTGCCAACAATTTTCTGCCTGCTCTAGTCCCAAATAACTGGTCTGGGTCATTCCTTGAACTAAAAAGGATCCCTCACTCTAATTTTGAGTGTATGTTAGCACATATATGTATATATTGGAAAAACCAGAATTTCCTAATTCTCCTTATTTGAATTTCAAGCACCTATTTAAGGCTACACTTTACTTCATGGTCTGGTAGGGCTGGGCTGATCCTGTTGTCACCCATTCGAGAATGGTCCTAAGCACGAGGGGAGATAATGGGTATTAAGCGGGCTGTTTTCCATTAAGAATGTGTGACTACAGGAGCGGCCCCCCATTGCCAGACCCCTGCTGGATGTGATTTGTAAGGTGATTGTTTCGAGCATAGCATGTACTGTTTTCGTTGCCTACTGGATCTGTAAGATTAAGGCAGCAACCGGACCCTGCTACTTTATCATTCTTACAGCATAGCTACCTTCCCTAGAGTGCCTGCTGGAAAAGATTAGCACTGACTGTTGATGTTACAGGTGCCATCATTTTCTTTGTAGGCACAACCAGCGTTTAAAAAGAGAGCGGGTCTTATCCACAGCATTTGGTATGTTTTACAGCTGGATTTTTTGTATATTGTGAATTAGACTGCTTGGTGAACGGTGACTTATCAAGAGCTATGAAATAACTACAAACGCAGAAGGAATTTTGGATATACCTGTAATTTAGTGATACAGCAGGAGTGCAGTGGCTTAATCACTATAGGCAGGATTAAACAACGTAGCTTTTGAAGACCCTGCAGGGGTGTGGGACAGGTTGATTCTTAAATCTGCATGTCCTGTAAAGAAAATCTACTTGTCCCTTTGGTGCCATGTGATGTGGCGACAAATTATGGCAGCAATCTCATTATGTAAGATCTCTTGATTATGCCATGGCTAATATTATAGTAGGGCTTGAATATTAGCAATTTCAAGCCCTAATGTAGCAATTTCCTTATTTTGCCGCCTTTCCCCAGATCTACATACTGGGGCTGGAGGAAACAGTAAGTATTAGTTGCAGGGCTGGAATGCCTTTGAGTGTGCACATACCTACTAACTTGAATGTTTTAAGGATTTTCACAAGCTCTTCTCTAATATTTTCTCATACTGAGAAAGTTTGGAAATTTACTGCTGACAAGGCCAGAGGTTGAAGTTTTTCCATGGTTGGGGAAAAAAATATGGTAGGAAGGAAGGTGAACTTGTAAACACTCAATAGATTTTTGCATGAGCAAATCTACACATGCATATTCGCTCATGCTAAAATACAGTTCACATATATTTTCCTGGAGTGCGATTTCTTGGTCTATGTCTGTAAATTCTTGTGAATTCATGAAAGCCACTAATGCAAAGACATAAACCATGGGTGCACTTTTGTGACTTTTTTTCCAAAGAATTGGGCCCCTGATTAGGTCTAGTGTTAACCAAGACATTTTGTTTTTATTCACATTCTATTTCTCTCTCTATCGGCTGGCTTTACTGTGAGTGATAGCATTCTGCTCTTCCACAAGGAGCATAGAGCACACAAAGTAGTTTTGTTTTGTGCCAGGAACTACTGTGGAAATGTGTGCTTTTTGAGACCCCAAAACTTTTGTTGCCAATGTTTGCTATAACGGTGATGGCCTGGCAGCTCCCACAACAATAAAGTGTTACAAAAGCCATGTCAAAACTAGACACGCATTGACAAAACCAAAAGACTGACAACCAATGTTAGATCTGTTGGCTTTGCCAATGCTTGTTTATTTTCATCTTTCCCATAATCTTGTTGAAAATGATTACACTGGTTTTCCATTATGAATATTTTTTTTAAAATACTAGCATGCATCAACATATTTTACTACGTGATGCTTCAAAGAAATATTACCTAAAATCTCATAGTAATTTAGTAAAACATTTGTTTCCTACTAACATTTTATTTTGAAAGCTAAGAATTATCAGTCTTGCTTACAAGCTTCTGCAAACATTTTTACCTAATCAGCTAATCAGAGAGCATTCTGGGAGCATTATACATAGCTTTATATTTTTAAACTCTTCAAATGTGTATACTCTTTTTTTTTCTTTTTCTTTCTGGAACCACTGTCAGTAGTGCAGTGTGACCTTAAAACATTTATTTAGAGCCTTCACCCTAACGATAAAGGACTTGTATTAATGAACCTTAAATACAAGTTTGAACAGCATTTACACGTAGACAGATGCATTATCTGAACTGCAGACGGTTCCCTTCCCTGTAAACTGGCAGCCAAAGGGTTTGTGCTGCAGGGGGTTGAGCCTACTTGTCCCAAGAATAAAATAAACATGAAAACTTGTTGTCCTTGACTGTTAGGACATTCCATACCCCTGCTCTGGTACCAAGCAGGTAGCCTACAGCATTATAGCGGTAGATGTAGTTGAGCAGCAAGCCCCAACCAAGCTCTTCAGGACATAATGAAGGTTGCTACCATATATAGTATAACACGAATTATAACAGTGGAATGTTGACAGCTCCATTGAAGACAGTGGAACAGCAGCTGCCTATATAAATAGGTGTAGTCATGCTGTGCCCAACATTGCAATGTCCTAACAGGCAGTCTCTTCCTTCTGGGTCTCCCTGGCTTTGCTGAATGAGGAAAGCAGTTTAGCTGAGCCAGGGAGCACCAAGGGCTGACCTTAGCATCCTTTCACAGCTATTGTCGTGAATGTTCAAAATCTAACAGCCGAGGCTCTGCACAGTTACCTGTTGAACGTTCACAGTAACCCTCGAGCTCTGAGAGGCCTTTGTGTTTTCTTTTAGTTAGGACATCCTGCCTTTGTGGGGCTAATAGCCTTATAACCCGCAGTAGCGGGCAGTACTGGCCATTTAAGGCCTGATCCCTTGTTAAGAGCCCTCACTTTGCACTTGGGCCTTGAAAGCTGGAACTGGCCTTTAATGGAAAATATAGCCTGCTACAGCGGGCTATAAGGCTATATTAACAAAGTTAATAAATGTTGGAGGAGGTGCCTCTGAAGCTTCAGGGAGGAACATAAACGTTTGGATTCATCTAATGCATTGTATATGGCTTGTAACAAGCACTGATCCACTTTACTAGCCTGATGCTGAATTAAATCCCACAGTTCGGCTTAGAGGCCAATGTTTGTGAAATATAGGATGATGCGGTAAATTGACTGTGGGCGTCCAGCTACTTATTCAAAACGTCTGTCTGGCAGCCTTCCTAATGCACCTCTGCAGACAATCAAGGATACAAAAGTCCCCAGCAAGAACAAAACCCAGCATTTCCTTGCTTTTTCGGATTAAATGATTGAAGCTTTTACTGAATTTTAAGTGATAGTTTTATGCGCTTTTGGGGAGGTTTTACTAGTGCCTGCTCCAGTGGATATAAAAGGTCTGTGTCCCCAAACTTGGTGGTTTATCACAGTTTAAGACAGACATTTTTACAGAGTCGTAGTGCACATGTTTCGCAGTAGAGCTACGGCTTTTCTATAGAGGCAAAGGGGCCCGCTTCCCCCACCCACTTTTCCAGTAGTATGTGATGGGAGAAATAAACATGATTCCAGTCCCTTGTGATGTTGTGTTGCAACCTTCGCACTGCAACATCTTGAGAATAATGAAGTACATTGAATGTGGTTTCACTGGTCTTCCCTCTGATCCCGAGCAAAGCCCTACAATATTTTTTATCAGCGTTAAATGGTTACACACAGTCGAGTATGTCATTATTTTAGGTTACTGTTACTAGGTTACTATACTGAGAATTACTTCTACGCTGAGCAAACAGATATAAACTGCAGCGTTATCGTGCCTGTAACGCATGGGTGTTTACTATCATGCTTCGCAGCACTTCGTGTATGCTGCATCCCTTAATGTATTTTGCATCCCAAGAGTACTTTTTTGTTACTGCTTTAAAATAAGCTTCTCTAACTTTTTAAAACAATTTCTGGAAGGCCAGATGCAATCAGGTTTTGGGTGGACTTCTGTGGAAACGCGGGTCCAGAGCTTGGGCATTCCCAACAGAAAGATCCGTATAAAGTTACCAGAGTAATCCATGTCACCAAGGATGCAATTCTCCTGTCCTATCTTTCCATTTACTAAAGTAAACGTTGTTTTTAGGCGCTCAAAGACATCAAATGGAGTGAATTAGTTCGTCAATTCCCAGAGCATATTATGATAATAAAGAAAAACCTAGATTTGGAGCACTGAGCCGTTGTTGAGTTGAAATCAGCTGTTCAGGTTAGTCGAATAGCCACCTAAGAAATAAATCCGAAAGAAAAAATTGTGATCTTATTTAGAGCTGCTGCAGGTTCCCAGCACTCCGTGGCACTCGTTTTATCGAACTTGGAATGCTGAGTGTATTTCTTAAGTAACCTAACTGTTTGCTTTCGGAATCTAACAGTTTCAATTTTGCTATTATAGAAATGAGTGTAATCGGCCCGGAATGCAAAGTACTGTTGCCCAAATGACCAGAAAATTATGAAGGTTTTATGCAGCACCTGTGCCTCCTTGGCAGTCATGTGAGAGGACCAGCCAGGATTGTAACCTGTGACCATCAGGATGCACCCAGATCTCTATTACAAGTCATCAGATTTCTCACGTTCCCATGTAAAGTACTCATCTAATCCTTTAAATGTTGCTGCTTATAGCCCTGCACGTGTAAATGAAAGCTAAGTAACATTTGAAAAAAAAGGATTTGGCTAAGGAAGAGGGTGTTGCAGCACAGGATTGGGGTTTCTGCCGCTGAGTTCCCCTTGGGCACAGGAACTTCTCCTGGCCAGCCATTCATACATATTCCTTGAACCCCAAAGTTGTTTAAGTATAAACTACACAGATAGAGTAAAACATTTGGAATGGCCACCCCCATTAGTTACTGATGGTTCTGGAGCTCGTAAAGAGAGGTTCGGGATGTTTCTACCCCCTAAAGAAGGAACTTAAAGAGGATCTTGTCTTTGTAAAATGCATGGGGTAGAAACATAATCACAGCCAGACAATGCATAATAATTATGCAAATCTTAATTTTAATAACCTCACCATGACCCCGACAGGACCAGGTTCGGGATAACCAATTTTCAGTTTTATTCTCAATATAGCCTATAATGGTTTTTGGTTATAAGCTATCAGTTTGGCTGGTAAAAGATATGCCTGTATAGTTTAGGGAGGTTGGGTGTCAGACATGCCTGTCTCTGGTATAATACATTTGGGAGTAAGTTAATGGGATCTTTTTTAAATCAAGGTTGAGTTTGTAAAGTGATATTTAGCATATTCTTTAATTTCTTTCTTTAGTATAGTTATGGATGCTTAGGGTTTGGACATTTAGAAAGGTGTGCTGTCAGCACAAATTGCAAGCTTGATGTCTGTATTTAGACATCTTGGATGTCATGAATTCAAAATATCCTACTCAATACAGTTTCCAAAGTTCGGATAAAGAGCATGGGCTGACCAGGGTTATCCTCTAGAGCGTCCTTTAGAACCCTTGGCTTGCTTGAGTGCCATTCAGATCTGTGAAGGTGAAAGTCTGATTGTCCTGTAACAGCTGCCGCCCCCCCTTAAACAATTTGCTGTCAACCTCCTGATTTTCCTTTTCTGCAGCATTTTTGTCCTAGTGGCCTCCGACCAGAAACCTTTCTGAAGTCAAAAATAAGTTGTATCTAGGAAGAGGGAATTGTTGCCTGGTCGAGGAGCACCCAATTTGCTCCTCATTTATCATCTCTAGTTAGTACGGATGAACCTCTGGTTGGTGTATTACAAGTTGAAAGATATACCATCCCCACCCTGGTGTTAACCCAGAGTGCCCTCCTCCATGCTGAAACCCAGTTACTTGCACATACTGCATACAGATATGTTTTGAAGTGTATCATACAATCATATAATTATTAGGATATCTCTTGAATAAGCTTAGTAATTAATTAGTCTGCTTATTTTTGTGAGTAAGTTTGACAATTCCAAGGGGGTCATTTAGCCTTTGGTGCAGAACCAGCACCACCGTACATCAGTGATGCTTACTTCCCAACAAACTTATAGTAGCCTTGCTCTTTTTAGAGTTGGAAGAAGTGCTTGGGTTAAACCCGCAGACCGTCAGCTGGCTTAAATCCTTGTCTTGGTAGCCTGTCCGCCACTAGGCCACCAGGTTATAGTGGCACCATATTTAGAGGGAGCGGGGGGAACCATCACTCATTCTTCCTACCCTTGACCATCATGCGAGGCATGGCAGCCCAGCTTAGGGAAAAAGCACAGGGGCCCACACACAGGGAACACAACTTCTTTATTTACAAGCTTTTACGAAAAAGTGCTGGAAGTGTGGAAGCCATTCCTTGCTTTTTTTTGGTGATGCATTTTAGAGATAACACCTTGCTTAAAATCGTATGTTGACTAAAACTGCACCTGTCACTGTAGCACCAGTGTCTGTGTGGTTGTTTTTCTGAGTAGGAACGTCTGTATATAGTTATGTGTTCAAAGTTAGTTATAGCTAGTTAGGTGCTTAAATGAGACAATAATGTAAATAAAGACCAATTGGAGTAGACCAAATATAGTTTAATAGACTTACTAACTTGCACCCACATCATACACTACTATTACCTCATCACAGTGCGGTTCAGATCGGCCCACTTTTGTCATAAATATATAATTTTAGTTTGCTAGTTCTTGATTAGAAATCTGTGGTGAAGCTGCAGTAGACCACTGGGGAACCAACTGACTTGCCATTGCTTTTGGAAGTACCTGCTTTACCCATAATATCAGACTTGTTTCTCTTATGGCTGGGGAAGATAGTGGGAGCTAATAGAAAATGTGTTCTCCTTTTAGCTTCTGGAGCACCTTGCCTCACCTCTGAGAAAATCATGACAGGAAATTGTGTTCTTTCAAACATGGTTCATCGAACCCCAGCAGAGGATCTGGATTTTTCACAGGCTAAAACCACCTTGTAATGCACCACAATTCCTAAAGTTAGTATGCTACCAGCAACCAATGATTTATATTGTGACCAAAAGCTTTTATCACCATTCATATGTGTTCCTTTTTGTGATCCTCAAAAACAAGCTTTCAATGCAATGCATTTCAGTGGGGACAATACCACTGAGTTCTCTAATGGCTGCCGCAAAATGTTTTGGGCAGCCAGTCACGGTGGGCCCCTGGGGGTCAAGTTGCCCTCAACCTGCCTCCTTATATTTTTTTTATTCATTTTCAGGATGCAGGGACCATGTCCCTATGTCCTGTGATGTCTGCCACAGCAAATTGTTCATGTTGTGGCCAACCAGTCAGGATTGAATAGTGCCCTTTAAATTGGCCAGTCACAGCATATCTGGACACCAGTGGTCCAAATATCACTAACATTTTCTGAACGTTTATCATTCATGCCCAACCTGAGCACCTCTTTAAATTCATATTACTTTAAAACTACGTACCAGATTTATACCAAGTAATGAAAAACACACCTTTGTGTAAAGTTCTAACTTTGTGCCAACATTGGTATAACTATTTCAACTGCTTTTTCTATATTAGAGAACAAAAATGTCTTTAAGAATTAAAATGGGAAATTGATGTTCTTAGACCCCCCTCATTTTTCTCAGCTCTGCATAAAGGACCAGTGGCAAACTTTCTATGGGGAAGCCAAAGTGGATGATTTTTTTGTTTTTGTGAACATTTTGTATAGGTTTGATTAACGACACCAAAGTTGTTAGTAAAACAAAAAATACCCTCCTATGAAAAAAAAATTAGGTATAGGTATATATATGTATGTAGACACACATACACACACACTCCAGGGAAGCCCCATCTGTTGCAGTGCACCTGACCGAGGGACGTTGTTGACACAGGGGGATCAGCCACCCATCTGTTATGAAGCCGGATGCCAGCACTCCAGAATCCTTTTGAATGTTTTTTTTATTTTAATGCCGCCATAACTCGTTTTGGCCTACCGTGGCCTTGTTCACATAGGGAGTCTGCCATTTTCTTAAACTAACTTAAAGTGCTCACATGCTCAAAGTCCAAACCAAGGTTAGATGAGAGAACTAATAATAAATACTCATTAAGTGACAAAAAGTATTAAAATTGGATCAGAGGATCAAGCTGAATTAATCATCAAAATCAGGCTGAATAAAAATAGAAGTTTCTGCTAGATGAGTGTTTTTATTTTTAGAACAAGAAAGAGTACCTTGATTAAAAATATAAACCAAGTTACTTCAAATAGTTGTGGTACCCCCATTCAAATAAGTAGTTCATCATGGAGAGTTGCATTTGAGGACAATCAAAGATTGAATGTTTTCAGGTAAAGAATGAAAGAAGCTAATGCAAAGTTGTTGTGCCAAATATTCTGAGTAAGCCATTAATCTGCATCAGACTGATTTAAAATGTAGATGTGCTTACTGTGGAATCGAATTGAGGAGTGAAACTTGAATCTGCTTCTGTAATGTTGATGTAACAAGGTGAAAGTAATATGTGGTATGACTAGGTAGTCTTACCATGAAATACCAACATAATACCCAGTAGTAGACCTCTGATTCATTCTCAGTAAACCCTAGCTCAGTCCTGGTAGTGTGACAAAGATCAGTCAGGCTACTTATAAGAACATGTGTAAAGCATCTCACATTACCAACATGAATGATAAGTAAAGGACACAACTCAACAGAAATCCAACACCAATTTAGAAAAATAGATTTGATGTTAATCTTAATTTAGACACCAAAACGCACTGTGTAGCTTTTGTATAACCAGAGTTGTGAATTTTTAAGTCTTTAGAAAATACAGTACTATGTAGATTTAAAGGGTTTCCATTGAAGTCAATGGGGAAAATAGCAGTGTGCACTTGGGCACTTGTAGGGTGAGTTCCAATGAATCCACGGGAACTTAAGGTTCTGCAAGGTCCTAGACCAAGATTCAACCGTCAGACTTTTGTTACCTTGGTCAGGGAGTCCGTTTGCAGAGGTTACTTGGCTGTCCTTGGTGCTGAACGTTTCACAGAGGCTGGTGCATTTTGCACTTCGTGGCAAAACTGGACTTGGCTGTGGACTCCCACTCTACCCTTTGGATGTAGAGGTCTTAAGGGGCCAGGACCAGTATTCGCTTGGATCTTCACCACCTCGTCCGGTGGCTCCGGGTGCAGAGGTAGCTCCTAGCTGTCAATCACCGGGCTGGTCATGCGTCAGGCTGCAAATCCACAGGAGGGGGGTAGTTGGAGACATCGGTCCCTATGCGGGTGGGGTGTTCTCTGGAGTCAGTGACCTCCGTGTGGCTGTCTGTTTCCAGGCAGGCGACAGACAAGCCGTGGTTGCTGCTAGGGTGTTCCATGGGTTTTCTGGTGACTGGAGGTCGTTTGGTGGGGAGTAGAGGCTTGAAACTTGGTACGGCCTCACTCCCTCTCCTTAGATGCTGGACACTCAGAGCCTGTTAGGTTGCAATTTTTCAATCTCAGCTCCTGCAATTTAGAGGGGATCCGTGCCACCAGTCACAGGAGTCTTTCTTGGAGTTTCGGTGTCCAAGGGAGTCCCTCTGGTCGGGACCAATGAGTTTTCACCTCTGGCACAAGTCGGGCACTTGGTTCCAATACTGCTCCCCTTAGGTCACTCTGTGTCCTCTTCTTTGCACCGGGGTCCAGGTCCTGTTTTTGGTGCAGACGTCTCTTTATGCTTCTTTCTTCTTTTCCAGGTAAGATCTTATTTCTGGTGCCAGGGTAGCTCCTTAAATCCTGGTTTATGGGGAATATAGGGATGTGAGGGACAGTGGGCAATGGACTACAGCTACAGTCCCTGCAGCTAGTCTGCCCCTGCAGTGATGACTTCTTGTATGGAGTATATCACTTTCTTCCCAGAAGCCACTATTCTTAGGGTCTGCCAAGATGGCAGAACCCTTCTTTGGACATGCAGACCTCCTAGCCCACCTCAAAGGTGTGGCTAGTTTGAGGGAAGTACATGCCTTCTGCATAGCTAATTTCCTGCCTGCCTGGCCGGACAAGATGATGTTTGTCCTCCACTTGGGGGCAGCTCTCGGCACATCAAAGGCGGGGTAAGCCTTTGAGGCTCACCGCCATGATATTAATCTCACTAACCAGCCTGGGAGGCAGGAGGTGTGACCTCCTTTCTGCCCAGACCCTTTGTCTTATGCCCTGCCAAGGTGCTAGCACCACTGGCAGGAGGTCAGACTCTTGTCTGTGGTGGCAGCAGCTTGGGAGTGCCCGCCACAGTACAGGACTCGGTAACTTGGTGGGCACCCTCTAAGGGTGCAACCTGGGCATCTACTTTTTAATCCTAAACATGGACATCAAGTTCAGGGTTAAAAAGCACAATATTTGATACCAAACACAACGGGATTCGGCTGGGCCATTGCAGAGCTGGACATCTGAGCATTGGCCAGATGCCAGCCCATGTTATCCAATGGACCACCGGATACTCAGGCCAGCATTGCAGTTTAAATGCCAGCATGGGGTATATGTGCTCCTGCACACATGCCCTCACAGATGGAACAGTGCACCCTGCCCCCTGGGCTACAGGGGACTTACCTTAGGGGTGACTGACCTGTCCATGGGCAGGAACAGAGAATCTGCCCTCACCTGGAGTGGGCAGAGTCTCACTCGAGCAGCAGGCTGCTTATGCAGACTGATATGGCAGCTCTGCAGTCTCTTTTACTTGGGGTACTTAGGGTGGCACAATCAGTGCTGCAGCCCTGTACCCCCTTTACTACCCGTACCATTTACTGTGGAATTAAGGGGGTGGTAAGTTGCTTGCCAATCGGCCTATTGAATTTGACATACCATTTTAAGGGAAAGAGCAGTATCCTGGGTCCTGGTTATCAGGCCTCAAAACACTAGAGAGTCCAAAATCCACCATCTAGAACTTCAAATGGGGTAAAAAGTGGGGACATCTGCAACGAAGCCCAATTTGCTCCAGCTGAGCTGAGTCAAAGTCACCTGTAGGCATCCTGAGAACCAATTATCCTCCTGGCCTTTCTAGGCAATGAGAATATTAAAGATTTGAGCAAACGTATTGTACATTGAGACCCTTCAAGCCAGGTCCTGGTGGTAGAGTCTGGGTCTTGGCACAAGACAGCTTTGAGGCCCTGCAAACTGGTGTACGGCTGTTGACGTGTGTTACTGTGGGTTTGAGGATTCAAGTAAGTATTTTGATCCTGTTGTGTTCTCAGCAAGGGTACTTTGATCTCTGCTGTCATGCCTCAACTCAAGATAAAATGCAGAAGTCGTTTTAAGTTACAGCGTTTTCACCAGAATCCTCAGCCTACTAAACTCTCTTCCTCCTCCTGAGGTCAGCAAGACAAAATCCCAAAAGGAAGTACTGCCCACCCCAAAAGCTTCACAGGCAGAGTGTACATTAAACAGGTCACAGTGCTTCCAGCAGCCTGCATAGACTAATGACCCTGAGCGAGCAAAAATCAGGAAGGCAGGTTCTTTTGTTAAAATTTCTTCTCTCATCTTCCAGTTTTGAAGACCATGAACTGTGGGCTTGGCAGGTATATCTGAAGTATGCAAACTTATACCATTGGTTGACATCTACTATCCACTTATCACAAATATCCCACATCCGAGCAGAACCTACTTTACTGCAAAATGATAACCTACCTGACTTGTAAGTGTGATAAAAAATATCGTTAAAGTGTGCACAGGGAAAAACCACAGAGGCAAGGGAAGAACTCCCTGAAGCAATGCTCCTTTCAGCCCCATAGACTTCTCATATTTACTGACCCCACTCCCCTAAAGAACAAGGGGAATCTTCACACTTCAGTTCCAAAACAGTGCTTGACAAAAAAACAGTATATCACAACAAAACCCCTAAAAATGGCTGGCTAAACCCATGCTTAGACTGCTGTGATTTCGTTGTAAAAACTAAAACGATGCTAACATTTGCATGTTATGATAACTAATGCCACCTTAGCATCACGATTGTTTTAATTTCTCTTGTGTACTGACCATTGTCCTGGGGTGATTGTGATCTGTTTTATCTGCATTGCGCATTCTTTTATTAGGCTACTTCCCATTTTATTCAGCCATCTTTTTTCATGGTTTGGAACGTCCCCTTCCAATGTGTCATGGCTAGGTAATCATGTGGACCCAATATTTATACCAACCCAGTGTGCCTCCCACTTTTCATGTTGGCAGGCAGCGAGTCTGTGATTAAAGGAAGCTGGTGTATCATCTTGAAAACAGGTTAATTGAAGTCTTAGACATTTTTAATCAGTTTAAGATTGATCTTAACTTCATTGACAATTGCCCACCATACTTTACATAGTCAGAGTCATTTATTATCAGAATATAGCAATGTTTTTTATTCTCTGGGACAAGCTCAGAATTTAACTGGCCAGTATGTTCAGGACTAGAAGCGCTCCTTTCTTGAGGTCTCATCAGCACGTTTCACATTTGTTACTCCTTGGCAACTGTTTTTCTGAATTTAATGTAAAATGTAAGTTTTGGGCCCCCTTATCTCTACTCAACTTCCTAAAACAGTGTTTCCCAAACTGTGCTTCAGTGCCCTAATGCTGGTTCGTAGACGATTATGGGTTTTGAAAGTCCAAGCAATAAATAAATATGCCTTTAAATTCCATACTTATCTTGTCACCTTTACTGCGCAAGACAGGCGCTAAATGTCAGGCTATGTCTTCTGACATATTGCTACTTTTGTACCCTGGGGATTTGTGTTTACAGACTCCTCTCACTTTGCAGTCAGAGAAAGAGAAATACAGTGATTTATATGATAATCTTGCTGGGGTACTGTGTGTGAAAGGAAAGGCTGTAGGATGTAAATGTTTCTGCGCACCACACAATCTAAATACCTGTAAATTAACTATACACATTCAGAAGTGAAGAAAGCAAAAATGAAGCACATTTGTTTTATAATTTTCAAGTGCGATGAAAGCAAAGATTTAATAGGAACTAAACAAATCAAGACACTTAACTTGGTACTGCACAAAAGATAACTGTTCACTTAAACCCGATTTCCACATGTTATCGTTTGTGTGCAATAAAGGTGTATCAGTAAAACTGTACATCTTTGCAAATTTGGGGGCCATTTCAAAGAAAAATGTGCCCGTCTCTAGATGAAAGAGCGCTACCACACTATGCTTTAGTTACGTTAACAGATTGCTCATGTCGTCCATTTAAGCTAGGTGGCTCAAAAACATTTTCGTTTATTAACTAAAAACACAAAAAAAAGTAGGTTGTGGTTCTAAAAAGTTTGGGAAGCACTGTTGCAAAATCCAACTTAAATGAACATATTTTGTTTGCGAACAGTTTTTTGCAGCTTTGTTATGCTGTGCCAGTTATTGTAAGTAAGAAAAAATACCTTTTTGTGACTATATGTGTTACAAGTCTTTATGAGTACCATGGACGAGGGCATGCCTTGGTGAGTAGTACTTATTGGTACCAGTGCAGAGTTCGGTTTAGAATTTGATTTCTGTTATAGTGTAGAGAGCTACATTAAAGCCTTCGCACCCTGTGTTTGCTTCAAAAGAAAAGAAATGTGCCTGGGCTGTTGGTCAATAATTTTCTTCCTGGGGAAGTGTATTTTCCACCATGTGGGTGATCACCTTAATGTTCTCTGGAGATAATGTCTTTACCACGTTTACTCCGTTCCCCTATGCCTCAGCACCACTTTTGCTATAGAATAAAGTCCACAGATTTCATGGCAGCCCTAGGGCATTGTGCAATATCATAAAGTAGCAGACAGAGCAAAGTGTTCATGTGTGAACAGCCAGTCAGAAACCAGTCCCTTTTGAATACTTTCTTTGTGAAAAGTTAACACACATGGGTGAGATTTACATCAAATAAGCCCTTCAAACGCTGCTTAAGACAATTTTGTGATTTATATTTTTCACACCACTGATTATATTTAAATGAAATTTGGAAAATGCACTGAAGAAACTGAACTTTGCCCGCTTGCCAAATTTGATTGCATTCTTGTGAGCAGGCTTTATTTTCTGCATCACAACCCAAAGTTCTCTATGGGAGCTACCATGACAAAATCACGTTCTCTGTCCCAGCATGTAAGTTTACTTTACTCCCTCTCCTCTCCCTATCCATCTACGTTGGTAGGACTGCACAAAATATATAGCCTACTGGCGGTTAACAGTAGGTAGTTATAGTTAGGACTTAGTTTCCATAGGAAAAGTGTTTTTTGTTTTGCCAATAACGTTGATGCCGTTTGATGAATCTTCACGAAATTATCAAAATCAATACAGCAGTCAGTTCAGCTGCTGTCTTAAAAGTTTCCGGGTGAGACCTGTCAAGTGGGGGCTGAGAGAAAGGGGGGGTGTCCTGAAACGCATTTTCCCCATGCAATTTTCCATAGGGATTTTGAACATGGCTGCAGCCCGAACTGCTGGAGGGAATTACACCAAATTTTGCAGAAATCTAGCTCTTGGTCCAGAATGTGTGCTTTCTGTTATTTGGTGTCAATCTGTTCATTAGTTTTGGGGTCATTAAAGGTTAAAAAAATATTGATATCTAGGGACGCAAATCCTCCGTGGATCCAACGTTCCCATGCTGATATCTGATTGGCTGCCAATACTTTAAGCAGGAAGTGTTGGCAGCCTTTTTGGGACTTGGCTTCAGCCTAGTTCCCTCCCCCACCCCAACAAAAAAAAAACACCAACAAAAAAAAGAAAAGGGGGAAGGGTATGAATAACCTAACCCCTTTGCCCTCAGCCCCCCTGGGACCTCACCAGGGTTAAACAGTATTTTTTAATAAAATAATTTTGGCAAAATCTGCGGGTGGGTCAGCAGATTTTGCAGAGAATTAAAAAAAAAAAAAAAAAACGCTTTGTTCCATGCTTTTTTAAAAATTAATATTCCCCCGGGTGGGCCAGGGCCTGGGGGCACCCCCATTATGACTAATAAGGAGGAGGCACACAGGGCCCCCCTCCTAGAGCTTTCAAAAGCCCTAGGGACCACCACTTCCCCATGGCAACTTTTACTAAAAAATACAGGGGGAGGGGGCATACGGGCCCCCGTCTCCCAGGGACCCCCACCCTCCTCCTGGGCCTCATTAATAAAATTGTTAGCCCTAACCCTGATGAGGAGCGAAGATAACTGTTTTGGTGTAATCTTCTCCATTAACCATCTCTCAGTCGTATTGTGTGGTGGCCTTTGAGAACAAGCTAATCCTTCCAGTTTTAATAAGATTTATCCTAATCAGATGAGCTTGTTTGCTAATCCACATTGCATTAACAGCATCGCAAAATTGGCTCCTCGAAGTGCCTGAACATTTTCAGACCAATTGAAACATTGTTCAAACAAAAACTGTTTTGTCTCCTTCCCATTTTACTGTGCCATTTCACGCCTAGGACAAATATAATTATGAAGTTATTTTTACCACTTACTTCCTTTTTTAATTTTTCTGTGGTAAATGTGCAACACACATAGCTGTGAGACATAGCCATAACTGATGGATCTGTTGTATGTTTGTCATGAGGACAGATCTTTTCTTGTAAGAAAACATGATCTTCTGTATTTTCCCAGTGTTTGCAACCTCAGAATATTATTCCCGACAAACTCTATTGAAATTATTTAAAGCAAGAAGTGTAGGTATGATTCTGTTCACGCCGATAGAGTTCAGCGTTCAAACGAAGAGACGCACTGACCTCATTAGTGCACCCTGAAATGTTTGCTAGCACAGCATGCTTTCCTTGTTTTTATATCCCTTTGCGCTCTAGTGTTATTCAGGGATTCAAGACCTCTTGTTATCTCTTAATATATTAGAAAGGTTTGTTGCACTCGCATCTTTTCAGCCCTCAGATACTGTTTCACAAAGTTCAATAACGAAGTATATTCTCTCTCACACGAATGTCTCATTTTCCATTTAGTCTTTTTCATTCACTAATACATTTGGCGGCATCTGACAAAGCGTTTTCCTTTCAAGCTCCCCTAGTAATGTTAGCTTTCGTCTACAGAAGAACATGCTTTATGGAGTTATACTAAAGTTGACATCAATCTAGAACTTTACTCAGAGTTTAGTGTAAGCCATTATGAGATATTTGCATTAAAAATGCATTGAGCAACTTTAAAGGTTTAAGTTATAAACATATCTTGTCCTTTATTCCACTGTTGCACCACGAATCTGGGCCAACAGAGGATGTGCACATCCATATTTGAAAAGTAAAAGAAAATCTGGTTGGACAAGGGAAGATTTTTTACTTTGTCTATTCAATGTGAGATCTGCGAATCCAGATTGTCAGAGCCCACATGGGGTCCGATTGCACAAAGCGGTTACTGGGACTCATTCGTGTGTGTGAAGTCCCTTTATGACTTACTATGGAGTGCCAAGTGCACTCCACTAGCACATGACTTTCAGGGTAGCAAGACCAGAAGCCCAAGGCTTACACAGGTGATGGTGTAGGTTTTGAAGACTCAGAACTCAACATTCAGCAAAATACCTGTTAATGACGTGCCCAGCAGAGTGCTTATAATTATGAAAAGAAAAATTACTTTAACATATCAATAATCAATACAACACCAAAATAATACGTTCAAGTTTTTTCAAGTGCATTTCTTTTAATAAAATGTATTTAACCACCAGAACCAGGATTCAAGGGATTACATTTGTGTAGCAAAATAAAATCACATTTAAAAGGTAACTGTTAGGGTGTTATTTCCCTGTGTAATGTAATCGTTGCATGCAGTCCTTGAGGCAGTGTAAAGTGCTTTGTCATCTTGTTCTGAACTATGGTAATAAATTGTAATTTGATATTTGCACCCTAGTAATAAATGCACGAATACATATTTATTGACACAGTTTCTCAAAATACATGTATTTTCACTGCTATTGCATAAATATAATTATATATATGTACGTATGTATGTAGTACATAACTTAAGTTCAGTTAGTCCTCTTTCCCCCATCCCCAGCCCTTTTTAGTGATGACCGCTCCAGGTAAACCACAACTAGTTGAATTTTCTACCTCCGTTCCCTCAAGGATATGAATGTCTCTTAAGTTGTCAATTGATTTTGTTTATTCAGATTTGTTCAGATTTTGTTTTCCTTTCACAAAGGGGGTGCTGAATAAAACATTGCAGTGAAGATCAATTCCATGACTTGGGGATGTTATCATGTAAATTCTATGCCATGTTAATTGCCTACTGACCTGGATGGAATAAAGTCAGGCAATGTCTAGTGCTTTTCAGTATTTGATGGCTTTATTGGGTTGAATGAATTCAGTTGGTAGAAACTATGAATTACATAAGAATTATATATGAATAATTATATAAGCCCACTGGAGGGTAGTACAACGTTCTTAATTATAATTTCTAATTCTAATTGGTATTGGGGCCTATTTCTAGCCATACCTTGGAGAGAGCAGCTTCATAAACGTCTGACTTCTGCAGGATTGTGATTCTTGGTTAAGCAAAACATGGACTTGCTGCAACCCCATCTCTTCTGCAATGCTGTTTAATATTTTCTTTATGTTTAGTACAAACCTTTTAACTATTTTTAAAACTCCTGTTGAAAAGGCTCATTTTTATAGAAACTGGGTCAAAATAAATGTGATTAAATATCCATGAAGGAGACCGTGAACTAAGGTCCATTGAATCTATCTCACTGGGTTTCTGGTGACATTTTGCAGCTCATGTGGCTTTCAGTCTGATAGTTTTTTTCAGCACTAGAACCTATTGATGATGATATTAGATTGTACTACATGGAGCCTCATTATGTGACCTATTTAAATTTCTATATATACTACAGAGTGGAGGATAATGTCTGTAAAGTTACTGTTAAGTTTCTGTTTCCATTGGAAAGCAATTTTTTGATTTAGTATTTGGCAACTGTGTCATGTTTAATTTCATTACACTAAGTCTTGTGCAGATCCGTTAATAAAGACAAAGTTAATGCAAGGAGTAAAAAATTAGAATCTACCATTTTTTTAGTCCCATGGTAATTTTCACTCTCTTCTACAGCAATAACCCACTGAATGGAATTGTACCACACTTATAATGCAGAAAAATATTTACTTAGTATGGCCCGTTAGTGTGGTTTGGTGTAAATCCAATGAGTAGTTTTATTGTTGGTGTGTACCTGTGGTTACTAATATCTTTGGTTACAATCGGACTGAAGTTTAGTCTGTTCCACATAGATTCTTTGTTTCAAAGTTTGCTTTAAGGTGGCTAATAATATGAACCATACACAAATAACATTTTCGTTTTCTAAATCCAGTATGTATTTTGGCGTGTGAACAGCAAAAACTACTTAACTAAATAAAAAAAAATAGTATTAGAATGTATGTGTATTTTGCTTGACTATGGATGACCTTGAATCAGGCATATTTAGTCTGCCAAGTCCAAAGTCAAACTCCGATGAAAAGCATTTTCACTATGTCTGTGCTGTACAGCGGTCTGAAAGTAGGGTGTGCATGCCGTGCTTCCACGTGGGGACAGTTATTTTGTGCATAGAAAGGTCCCGGGCCAGGATCTTTGAACCTCTGTGTGGCTGTAACTACATGTTTAGCCTTATTCAACCAATTCGATGTTTAACTGAGGTTTGAGTATGGAGCTGCGTAAATATGGTAACCTTAAGAACTCTGTTTTCTTTTTTTGGGGATGGATCGATTTGCACCAAACTGAAAAATTGCTGTGCATTACAGCAAACACTAAATTCCAGTTTGTGTATGATATTTATCTGCCCATCACTCTTTGCCTTATTTTTGAATGGAAGTCCTGGAAGGGAGGTGGTGGTGCTCTTTTTAGGTCAAACCTAGGCAGCGCACAAGTTCTGTCTCTCCACCTGTTGTACTCTACATCTGTGGGATTGCAACATGACCATCACTTTCATTAGTTCCTTGGCCTGCCTTTCGAAATTTCCTTGATTTCATAGGTAAATGCATTACTATTGCCCCGCATCTAGGCTGCTTTGATACCACCTTGGAGACTGACCCTGTTACCCGGAATATTGCATGATTGGTCATATACCTTAGTGTGGCGCACTACTTTTTCTTTTGCCTCGCGGTTTTGCGCTGCATGGCCGTATGTTGTTTCTTCCTCTTCCTTGTGTTGGGCATGCTTCAGCTAGGGCTGCAAGCTGGACGAGGGTTCTTTTTTATTTAATAATTTTTAAATGATTCATATAGCGCAAACTCTATCGGCGGAGCACTTTAAATGTGGACGTGAAAGTTCATATAGTGCTAACTCGATCAGCGCTTGAGTACGTGACTACGTGAACTTTCATGTAGCGCGTCCTCAATCTGAGGAGCGCTTTACATGAGTACCACTTAAGAAGTTTAGCAGTTGAAAATATGAAAACTGGAGTATTTAACACAGAAAAAACTGAGAAATCCTCAATGCGGCTCTCCCGGCATAGCAGGAGAGACAACACTACAATATTCACTGCACTCGGGAAACTCACCCCATAATGCGGGGCATTTCTTTTTCAAAACATTTTTGCCCATAACTCAGCCTGTGGTGGTCCTATACCAATGTGCCCACCATCAAATAGTTCAGCACAACACACTCTTTCTGTCTAGGTCATCTCTGGGTCCCCACACTAGGTTGGGAGGAGGGCAAAATAATAACCTCTCCCACCATTCAATGTCTTTTTAGTATTGCAGTTGGCCTGCTAGACCTGAAAATGTGTAATGCACTACACCCTCTACGGGCTAAATGTATGGGTATACTGCGTTCCATTCTGTTTTCATGTGGTTATGCTCTCTAGGGGCTTATGGTTACATGACCATGTTTCTTACAGGTGTTATTTTTATAGTGGTTTCCTCTAGGGGCTGTTCGCAGCATTACAGTCAAGATACTACAATATTCGCTGCACTTGAGAACTTGCCCCATAATGCTTTGTGGGGCATTCCTTTTACAAAACATTTTTGCCCATAACTCACTGCACAATGTGGTCCCTCTGTCTAGGTCATCTCTGGGACCCCACACTAGGTTTGGGGGTGGGGGTACCCCAAAACAATAATATAAAAAATATAATAAATAATGGCAATACTTTCATTTTTGCTGCAGATTGTGGATAAAGGTAAAGGGAAGTGCTTTAGTTATATGCATGGTCACTGGAATTATGTGGCAGAGAGGACGAAATTATGCGGCAGGGATGACCAATGTATGTGGCAAGAAAAGTCCAGTTAATCATTTACAACACTAATAGCTCTAACTCAAGCAAATGTGAGACCTATTGCATTGCAAATGCTTGTTTTATATAGATCTGTTTATTGTTTTTGGTTACGTGCACCTTCAAAAAATAAAGTATATTATAGCGTATGCTAGTGCAGTTCTCAGTACAGGATAACAACTTCGTTATTGAGTATCCCATCATTTAGAGATATAAAAATTATGGTGCATTACAACATAGCACAGGATTGCCGGCTCGGTGGTGCTCTTGTGTACACTTTAGACAGCCTCTCATAACTCTTTAGTGGCCGCTGATGTCCATCCACCATGTCAATGACTATAATCAACCTGAAGAATGAGTGGTGATGTTATGTGCTGAGGAACCAACAATGATGCAGACATTCAACAAACTTTCTGTCATTAATAATGTGTGTGGTATATGAAGAAATGGTCCTAGAAAGAAATAACTGTGTCTTTCCTCTAGTCCAGCTTTCAATCTTGACTTCACTTTAACCGCAGATCAGTCCTTTAGTTCCAATCCTTCCCTTCCCATTTGTCAGAACACGGTTTACTCTTTGTTCCCTTTTCTAAAATAAATTGTACAGGTTATGGCACCATTTTGAGACTTTGCCTATGTGCATGGAGGTATGGCGGAATGTAGGTGCAATGCTTGGTGGGCCTTCAGTATGAATAGGGATATGGCAGTGTAGATCTCGGATTTAATGAAACAGTAAACTGTGCCTGGGTAGGGTCGAGGGGGTTAGCAGTCTCATGCAGTAAAGGACTGTTGTCAGTACCGATCCTTCCAGTTAATAAACTTCTGCCACATTGTAATCTAATTAACATGCAGGATTTTCCTTTTCTACACGAATGTCGAACACAGGCGCACAGTGTACGGATTCGTTACATTTTGTGCTTTGCTAGCTCGCATAAGGGCAGGAAACTTTCCTTC
Organism: Pleurodeles waltl; assembly: GCF_031143425.1. Taxonomy (NCBI): domain Eukaryota; kingdom Metazoa; phylum Chordata; class Amphibia; order Caudata; family Salamandridae; genus Pleurodeles; species Pleurodeles waltl. Next base: position 1,950,531,234 of record NC_090440.1, read on the forward strand.
AGAAAGGCCTCAAATAAAAGATGACGTTCCATTTGGCCTCTATTTTTCCCTCTTTGTATATATTAAATAATATTTCAGCTCTGTTAAAGTCACGTCAATAGATTTGTCCCTAAATACCTGTTTACAAACTTCGGCTTGTTCAAGAGAGATTTGTGTATTTGTTGTCTATATCTGTCCACTCATTTTCGAAGGACTTCTCCCTGCGAAAACACTGGTGAAATAAGCCTTCAATAAACCCATCTAACCAGTTACCGGGAGATTAACTTTGACTAATTTTAATGACTTATTCCTTTGCATTCGGTAGTTGCCTAAAGTATCTTCTGCTGACTAATTTTGAAAGCAGATTTGAGCAATTGCTTTTTTATCTGTTCAAGTCACTATACAATGTTTTACAAGACTGTTGTCATTATTATAGCCTTAGAGTCCGCCGTAACAGGCTGTACCGGCCATTAAAGGTCCGCTGCAGTGTTAAAGGCCCGAGACGAAGTCGAGAGAATTTAACAAGGGAGCGGGCCTTTAATTTCCAGTACAGCCCAGCTACGAAGAGCAATAAGGCTATTAGAACAGTAGAGGGCAGAATGTTCTAATAAATAAAACAAAGTTCTCATGGAGCCCAAGGGGATTATAATCCAGAGCATTGGAATGTTGACTCTCTGGACTTTTACCAGCCAGTAAAAGCCCAGACCACTCCATTGTCTCCAGTGGAGCTCCCAACATTCCAGTGTTGTAATATAGCCTTAGAACCCGCCGTAGCGGGCTCTACCGGCTATTAAAGGCCCGCTCCCGCGTTTAATGCCCGAGCCGAAGGTGAGGGCATTTAACAAGGGAGAGGGACTTTAATAGCCGGTAGAGCCCGCTAAGGCGGGTTCTAAGGCTATTAGAACATTCTGCCACTCAGGGCAGAATGTTCTATTAAAAAAAAAAAAAATTTCACGGAGCCCGAGGGGATAAAAATCCCCTCGGGCTCCGTGAGGCTTTGTTCACAGCTGTTGCTGTGAACAAAGCGAACATTAGAATGTTGGCGCTGCAGGCTTTTACCGGCCAGTAAAAGCCCGCAGAACTCCATTGTTTTCAATGGAGCCCCCAGCATTCCAATGTTCTAATTGTTTTTAGAATTCTTCTTTTCTTGATTTCATGCTTTTATCTGAATTGGTTTGTGGTGTTGCCATTGGTCTACACAGACCCAGAATTTGCTGTAATACTAGACCAAATGTTGGAGGTGAAGGGGCAAAATGGCTTTACCATGTTACTCATCGCATACTGAAAAGTTCTTACCAAGCTTTCATATTTTATTATGAAGTCGCTGCTGTTGCCTCTCTCCCTAACAAGTTAATTCTGTCACATTCGGAATGTACCCCTTACGCTATTTCTACTTTCTTGAAATAAACTTCCCATTGGCAATTTCTTTAATACTGCTGCTCTGCAGCCTCATCTAATAGTTAAAAAACACAATTTATTTATTTTTGATGCAGCAACATTTGACTACTCAGTTAAAATTCATTTTCTTCGGACTTGCATCTCTGTTGGAATCTTTCAAAATCTTGGATAGAGAGACACACTTTTTTTTCAATGCCTTTTACGAATCGTGATGCAGAGTACCATCTGCAAAATATTCAGTAAAAAACAAATGTTACACGTTCAGACACGGAATGGTCAGTCTTTTAAAGACTCGTCATTATTTCTGCTTTTGAGGAAAGAGCCTGATTTCTAGAATCAGTTGTGTTGGAACTGGAGTGTGCCCTACCCCAGTACGACGCAAACGAACCTGCTCTCTCGGACTCGCCCTCGTTCTAGAGCGTCTTAAGTGGCTCATAGCTAGCTGCTCCATACACGAGGCTTAGCCGTTCATGGATAGATGGTCACCATAGGATGGCCTCCAGCCTTTCTTCATGCTGGCTTTCCACGGTCACTTCCTCTCAGCATTCAGCAGACGTGAGAAGCACTGGCCGTGTGAAGTGTCTGCCAGTGCTGTGCTGGTCTTCGCTGTCTCGCACCCTCTATATAGAGTGGCTCAGCAGCACCCTAATTGCCAAGACAAGATTAGGTTCACATTGTCTGCCGTACAAATGATGTTTGTACTGCATGCTGTTATTAAACGCACGTGTGACATGTACAGTCCGGATGTATGTTTACATGTGTTACAGCAACAACAGCGCTTCGTTGCCTCCTGCCTCCTTACCTTAGTTTTCTCTCTTTTAATGCTTTGATAATTCTAAGATTTAGTACTAGTCAAAAGCCAAAGCTGCAGATATAAAGAAAATGTCATTTGAAAGCTCATCTTACTCAAATAGCCATCATTCCTCGTGATATGCATTGACTCTTGCAGTGCTTGGTCCATGGGTGTCAGTAGCCTTCTGACTCCTGTCTGTCATACTCTGGAATAAAGGAGAACAGGTTTAGAACTTGTCCCTACAGAAATGGAGACGGCAATGTTTGTTAGCTGGCAGAAGTGATTTTCGACAGGATTTTAGAGGCTTATGCAAGACTTAATGTGGTTATCTTGATTTTTATTCATTTAACCCAGTCTCCGTGGTACACTAATATTCTACTGTTTTTGTCACAATCACCTTTAGAATTAGGAAGTGAGACTGATCTACAAATACAAAAAGGATTGCTTTGCCCATAATTCCACGGTATTTTGTTACTGCTGCAAAACTCAAGGTGTTCTATACCCTTTGGGACATTGTAAATCCCTGCTGGCCTGGAGGGATTTCTGATTGCCTGATCTACGATCCAGACATTCAGCAATGCTTAGAGGTCGTGTTTGGCAGCTGGCGTGCATTTTTAGGGTCGAGTGCGCAAAGCACTCTGTCCCTGGTGTAATCTTTCTGTGGGCTTTCAACCACGCCCATCAGTTTGGGTGGTTCGTGGGATTGCCTTTTAAAATTCGCCTGATTTCATTAGTGAAAGGCATATGTAAGTCATGCCTTTTCCAGTGTTTAGCCCTACTCGAGAGCACTGGTAAACAACTGAAAACATACGAGGCTCTGTGTTTTCCGAATGGCTTCTGCACTATTTCTTTTTATTTCCTAAGCAGAGCGATCTCGCTGGGCAGTAGTTGAGCGCTTTGCATGACATCCACCCTGTCACATGGATAATTGCACTTTTGCCAGTTACATGGATAATTACACTTTTGCTGATACGTTTCACTACGAGCTAACTTCTGTTTTCTTTTGTGTGTCTGCTTTGCTCTGATGGTGGCCGTCGGCTCGCTTACGTGAAACTCTTACTTCTCAGTTTATGTGGCAACAAAAGTCTGGTTAGTTATGTGAAACTGTTTTACTTCTCATTTTCAATTTATGTGGCAAGAAAAGTCCAGTTAGGAGTTTACAATGCTAATAGCTCTAACTCGAGCAGACGCGAGACCCATTGCATTGCAACTGCTTGTTTAGTTGAATGTTGATTATGCAGTAAGAGAGTGCATGTAGGTTTCAGGTGTTCTGCAAGTAACCCCACATTCTTGAAATAGTTAATAATTGTATTGCTCTTGTAGCCACGTTCCTGCAACTTTGCTGCACTGCAAGTCTTATTATTTCCCAACTTAGTTTTCATCATTTTACATGTAGGATGGATGAAATGCTGAGTGGGTGCATCAATATTCAAATCTACAGTCTATTCCAATCTACAAAATAGATCTCACTATTCACAGGGCATAGTGGGCACTGTGCCCCCCCACCCCATTTTATATCATAATGACAGTCTTTCCTCTTTTCACCAAGTGGTTACTCTGGACTCCAGCATCTTTACCAGTCACTGGATTTATAAGTGAAAATCTCAACATCTTTTTGACCATTGACATCTTGTCGACTGCTATTTTACGATTTGAAATCTGCTTTTTTGTTAAGAAATCTGCTTTAAGCAGATTCGTAATTAGTAATTCAGCAAGGAAATTTACCAGGTAGTCAATTCTGTGCCTTACATGCAAATTCTTTAGTCCTGAATACTTTGAATCAAATATTTAAATCAATTAAGACAAAGTATATGAAATTAATAAACAATTGATGAAAATCTTAGCACATTATGGCTCTGTAGACATTTGAGGTTGACAATATTAAGTTAATGATCTTGTGGTAGTTCTTGCCGTTATCCATTTTCTGAGAGTTTTGCCAGAAAATGAAAGTTGGCAATTTTATTTTCGTTTGCTTCATGCTTCCCTGCCAATCTTTGTTCCTTGGCACCTACGTTCAGACATGGTGCCACTTCACCCTTTGTCTCTTCCTCTTCTGTTCTGTCCTTGGATTGCTGTCATCCTACTATTCCAGCTTGTGACCTTCCTGCAACTGCTGCTGCTTGAAGGAAACGCCTTGCACTCTATGCTTTGGACTCTATGCTTTGGGCTCTTGCTGGTGCTTATTTACTTTACTTTGTCGTCTGTTGGGTTGACTTTCTTTCTCCGATCCTTGGGATGCTCTTGGTTCACGACTGAGTCTCGCCGACTACTCATATGATGTTCTTTGAATTGCAGAATGCTCAGTTGGACGAGAATGAACATGAGGTCTTCTGTCAGAGGGATGAACCAGAGCTCATAAATGATACCCATGTACGTAGGTATACAATCTGCATGTCTCTCCACTGTTTAGATTGTAGAAAAATTAACTATACTTCTTTTAAAAGGAAGCTGTTACTATGATCCCAGGCATTGATTAGGTGTAATTAACTTTGTGAATCAGATTTTTGTAGACTGTTCTCTAATGTCCTTATTCTGTCTGTAGTTGTAGTTCTAGTCGCACCTTATTGATAGCTTCGTCAACCTCTTCCCAGTTTAAGCGTCTGGTTATTATTCACGTGGCTCTCACGTCTGTGCCAGCATTTCAGAAATTGGTTTAGAAACTTTGGCAAATGTGCAGTAGCACTGGAGAGCACAGGTAGGCATGCCCTGTTGCCACCATATACACAGAAAAGATGCACATTTAAAGCGTGAATTTTTCTTACTGCCCCTTGCAGTGTTAATTGTCGTTGTGGATATATAATATTTTTCAAAGGTGAGAACTCGTGATGACTCAAATTCTAGTCTCAGCTTCCTCTCTTTACCACATTTTGTGATCATTGGCAAATCACGTTAACATGCAGTATTTCGGTTTCCATTCCTTTAATAATATGAGCAGTGGAAACAGGCTGATTATCAGTAGTCTACATAAAAAGGTCATGTCACCTTTATGTCGAGGCTTACAAGGTGGCACTTTCATGTTAAAATGATACTTCCGTTTTGATTTCTTTTACTGTGCTTGGCGTGCTATAGTAAGGTCTTCTATACATTGCTTTTTATTTCATCAAAGGGTTTTTTAGGTGAGTGTTACATGTCAATATAATCAACTGGACCCGTCCCTCTCTCTTCATGGTCAGAGTCCAAAGGACTGAGTTGAGAAATACCTGAGAAAGACAAGTGACTTCAGATAGCCTCTACGTCGAATCTACAACAGTTTACCTTACAATTTATATCACAACTCTCTTACCTAGCCTCCTGCTGGTCTTGTCATGCCTCCATGCTGTATTCTTTCAATTTCAGTCACATGGCTAATAATGAGGAAACTCAGAATATGTTTGTACAGTGCCTACATGCTATTATGTGGTCATTTTGCCTCACTAAGTCAGTGAGTGTCTGTAGCAGATAACTAAGGGCTGTATATTGCAAAGTGAGCTATCCCATATCCGAAGTATAAGGTCTCAAGTCAACTGCAGTTGATGGGCAAGATAACTTTGTCTTTGAAAACCGCAGACTACTCTTGAAATTATTTAGTTATATAAAGAAATGACTCCTCCAACAAAGGTATTTTTCAACATCTTCCAGAATACTAGTAGGGCAAGCACTTCCCGCTATCTACGTTTAGGCCATTGTTTCCTCTGTGTCAGTTTCTCTTGAATTTTTCCTGCCAAAACTACCTGGTAGTGCTTGTGCTCGGGTTCCCAGCTGGTGCCGTTGTAAGTGATAACTTTTGCAAGTATTTTTGACCCTAGCTGCTGTAAGATGTTATGCATGATGCATACAACCCTTATGTTAAATGTCTGATTCACTGAGAGCAACTGCAGTACTTTCAGGGTTGATTAGGCTTGACAAACTGTCTTTCTGTTACGGTCCATTTTGTAGCTTTGTTCTGTTGAGCCATAGTAGTTTCTCCACTTCATGTTTGGGAATACATGTGTACTTGAAGTTGCAGCGAAAAGTTGGGTCAAATCCAGTGTTTTTTGAGTTCCGTCCTGTGACTGTTTCCTAAAATAAAGCACCTTCCACAGCATCACAAGTCGTAGATTAGTGTTTTTAACACAAGATGAGAAGTCGGCATCAAAGCAGAGGATTAGGTATTTCAGTTTTAGGGGTGGGTTAGGGTTCTGCCCAGAATTTGAGATCAAGCAAACTAAATCATCATGTTCGTGCCATAGTTGAGCAGAATTTCCATTTGTGGTCTATCTCTCTCTATCTGGACACACAATATTGTACTTCGTCTAGAAGAAGGCTAGTTTAAGACACTATTTGATGTGGCTGCCATTTTGTTTATCTGAGTCTGATATTTTTTATCACATAACTTTGAGTTTCATTGGCATATGTTTGGATTTGGAATTGTTAATTCGAGATAAGTGCAGGGAGGAAACTCATATGTCTATAAAAGTATGTTTGGGAAAGTGAGAAGCCATTTACTGAAGGCATTGAAGTTTCAATTCTGAACTGTTTGTTGCAGTCAGAAAGAAAGTAATGGATTAAATTTACGGTCTCGTCTGTCACCGCTACCTATTTTCGGTGCCAGTTGATCAGGATTTCTTGGTCAACTGTGTTGCAGAGGTTGAGGGGATCAAAACTGGTTGTTAGTCTTCGTCAAATGGGAGTATAAGAGGATGAGGTCTTCAAAATATCGACCATTGTGCCTTTGTTTCCCAGGCTGGTCTGAAGCTTGAATGTCATTTGAAAAATGAGAAGGTGGTCCTCAGTGTAATTTTCTGGTTGCTTTGTTATATTGCCTTCCAGAATCTTGCTTGGAATAAAAGATTGGAAACGGTGTGCTTTTCATCTGTTAATGGTTTTTATTTTCTAGGGAAAAAAAACCTTTGTTACTTTGAGGCCTACAGCCCAAGCATACGAATAGAATCTTTTGGAAGACCTCCTCAACATGGTCAGAATAGAAACTTAGGGGTTTTGATTCTTCTGTATGCCTGTTGGACCTGATAGCTTTCATGAGCAGCAATGCTTGGAATGATGCAGAAAGGAGGGCTGTGATGGTGGGTAAGGTAACAGGTCCAGGCTGGTTCTGGTGATATTGATATTTTTTTTTCTTGGTTATTATATTGTGTTTTACAAGCACCAACTCTACTGTGGCAAGCTTTGGAGATGGTTCTTCTTGAACTACACCAACTGTTGAGCGATTAGTGGTCAATTATTTTTAATCCACAATGGAGCATTTGCATTCTGCTTTTTGTGTTGTATTTCAGTTAACATCTTGAGATGCTGGCAGCTCGCCGTAGCCAGTACTGCTTCATGATCTTACTGTAATGATTTAAGGGTGAGAAATTTTAGAATTGGAATAAATAACTGTGAGACTTCATCTCCTGGGCTGGCCACTTTTAGGTGGCTATGGCTGCTCCCACTGTATTTTCCACATTCATCTGAAGCAGACCATTTATGCCTTTTGTGCAGGAACAGTATCCTCTGGCTATGACATACCATCATATCTTTAGTTTGTTGCAGTTGTCCGAGGCAGAACATTGCTGTCTGAGACATACATATTCAAATTTCACACTTGTCCAGATTTGAATATTTTCTGGTCATTGAGTTCAGAGCCCGAAGGTACTTCTCAATAGCAGAAAACAACCTGAACATGAATGAAACACTAGAGTACATTATTCATTCATTAGCACATACATCTCATTGAAAAATATCCAAACTTCAGGCAATCAGGTAAGTGTTCTCTGAACTCAAAATTATTTTGGTCTGCTCTGTTAGTGGTTAGCTTCTTTGCTCCAGGATCAATTTTTAATATCCATTCCTATGTATTCCAGGCTACATCCACTAGAGTATGAGAACCACAGGTTCAGTGCTTATTGCTCCTGTCCTAACCTCTAGATATTTGCAATCTTGTTCTTTACACTTCAAGACCCGTTTTACAACACTCAAGACCAAAGGTCTGCCCTGTAGCCTCAATCTCCTATCAGTGATCCTGAAGATCTATTTACAACTGTGGTCTGAAAACTGTGGGCCGTGCCCCACTTGGGGGTCCATGGTGCTATAAGAAGGGGGGCTTTATGGCCAAGGGGCACACGAGTCCCCAACAAAGGAACACCAGCTTGCCGTTTTGTGTTGTTCTTTACTAATGTTATGGTTTCAGAGCAAGCACAACGGTCTCTTAACAAAAACAAAAAAAAGACCCAAGAGGAGGTTATCTCACACAGTGACGGTGATCATCAGTGTATGGGTTAACCTTGTTTTGGGCCTCTTTTTAAAGGTATTTGTCCTTATTCTTCGAGAGTAGTACTGCTGCTTTCTGGAGAATGCTGCAGAGCTGAGTCCAGATGCAGGGTTGAGGAGAAGTGGGACACAGATGAGCTACAGGAAGACAGCTGAAGATGAAGGTTCAGTGAATTTATTTAGTTAAAACAGATAATCCTAATTTTTTGTAGTGCTAACTAGGAGTTAGACACTTATCAGACCACCTCTTAACCCAGCAGTCTCAACATTTCAAAGGCATTAGCTGGTGGGTAGTGATTAGGGAGAGTGCTGTAATAGGGGAAAGAAAGTGACATAAGTGGTATGGTCAGCAATAAATGGGGGGCACTAGCAGGTGAGAGGGGCAATGGCAGAGGGGCAGCAGGTGAAACAGGGAGGAGGCAGGACTGAAATACAGTGAGTGATAGGCGAGAGAAAGTGAAATTATGGGAGAAAGACTGAGGAGAAGTTGACACTGTTCAGTAAATGGTGCAGTGGCAGGAGAGGTAGGTAGTGAGATGTGAGGTATTAACTGATAGGACAAGTGAGTACTGACTGAATGCAGGGGCAGTGATAGGAAAGAGGTGGACATGTGAGAGGGCCAGTTTTGGGAGAAGTGCACAGTGACTGAAAAGATGGACACTGATGTTTGAGAAGGTAACAATAATAGAAAATAGGGGCAGTGTGCGATATCTGTATGGTGGCGTAAGCAGCGATAAGGGAGGTGTGTTATTATCCATGATGGAACTGTGATCTGAGAAGGGGCTTTGGCCCTAGAGGGGGGCATAGCTGCCGCAAATAAGAATGACAGGGATAATTAAGAAGAGATGAAAGGAAGGTCTCCAGCCTATATTCATAGTGGCCGAGTAAAATCTCGACCTGACCTGTGTTTTTAAAGCACTTTGTCATTGCATCGCCATCCATGCTTCTCATCTGCCATAGCTTGAGAGGGGCCTAACACAAAAATATTTTATACAACGGGGCTCGACCTTGCAAAGTTTGACCATCACTATTTTGAAGGAACTCTTTCTATGAATAGAAATTCCACCTTTTTTGGCGTTTTGGGTATATTTTCTAAATCAAATCCTCCTCCTTTCGCGATAACAGCACCCTGTGTCGTAGTTAGACTCTTGCTCTAGGCAACACTGCTGGTTTAAGGATGACAGACTTTATGTTTGTAGACGACTATGGCAGTCCTACAACAAGTTGCAACTGTCGTCCCAACCCTCCTGGCTCACAAACAGCACCTCACCAAAAACCCAAACAGTAAAATGAGTGTTGTGGTTAAACGGAGATTACCCCTTTCTCACATTAACAACATGTCTCATTCGAACACAGGCAATAAAGAAGATGCAGTTAAGTTTCAATAGGTTTTATTTAGCAAAACTGCATTCTGCGATAAATTGCATGGGCTGCAATGATTAGGATAATGAACAGTGCAAGAAACAGAATGGTAAGGACAAGAGTCATTAATACAAAGACCCCCACCATCTTGCAATATCATGAAATGACATGAAGTGTGAAATATGTCCTAATACCGTAACATGATAGTCCTAACCTCTAACCTAGAAGAGAGCTAGGTATGTTAAACCTTAATCTGCCAATGCCATGTCCATGAGACGAGCCCCCAACCCTTGTTACTGTGGAATAAGGTCTCTAGCTCAGACTTCATAGGGACACGAAGACTGGGTCAGCGTCAAGGCGACGTGCAGAATCCCTCTGACTATCTGTTTAAGTGAGGAGTATTTATACAGATCTACTTGGACCCCTGACATAGGTTTGTTTCCAAACAATAGATAACAAGGTGTGCTTGGGACAGTAATTAATATAAACAATTCCCTCGAAAGCATGAAGAGGGAAAGTACCTAAAGTGAACACCTACAGTTTGTTTATCTTTGTCGCTTGATCTTGACGCCTTAGCGCAGGGACACTGAGAACACAAACTAAAACATGGGCCTAACGCAAAACAAGGCAGCCATCTTAAAAGATTTAATTAAATAAATGCGCTAAAACAGAGCAAGCTAAGTAGGGTAAACGTCACTGGGTGATGGGGGCATTAGTCTGCAAGCCACAGGCTACGCTAACTCCTGTATCCCATTAAAACAAACTAGGAGTGCAGTCAGCTGACCTTTCTCCAAGACCCTAAACACCATATCGTTTGAGGGGGGAAAGCAGGAACAGGAAGTGGTGAGGACAAATTGTCAGCAAGGGGAAGGTATTGCGAGGGAAAAGCTAGAACTAGAAATGAAGTAAACTTATTTTAGAAGCTTGTGAAGTCTAAAGTCTTTGAATGCATCCTGGTTTATGAGACACTTTGTGAGACAGGACAAAATGGTGACAGAGGTGAGACCTTCTCTTTTTCCGTTATGCTGGTGATGCATGCATCTCAGCCAGCAGTGGGTGTCAAGATATGCAATCCACAGGTTTGTGGTCTTGTTCTAGCGTGTGAATGATGGTGCAGTTGTATTCTTGCAGACTCGTGCACCACCTTTTGGTGAAGGTAACGACTTAGATCTTCAGGTTCCAGAAATGATGAGGCATGCATGCCTGAAATGTCAAAATAGATAATTTGTTCTTGTTTTTTATAGACTTACAGGTGATATTGCTCACAGGTACGAACTAAGGTTAAGCTCTTCTTATCTGGTTGTTATTATGTTATCTCACATTCTCATGTTCTGTGACATTCCTGCTCATCACTGGCATCCTTGAGTGTGGGAGTATTGCTCATAGCTGCAGTCTTGTCTGCGTCTTGTCTGCGTCTGGTTGCGCACACTAGAGAAGACTTATTCATAGAACTTTCATTTTGAACTGGAAAGTTAGTTTGAATGAGTAAACGATAGAGGACCTTGTCATGCTTTTCTTGTGATGCTCATGAGATTAGACTATTGTTGCTGTAGGTAAATTAATCTTGCCATTGGGCTGATGACTGTGCTGATACCCTTTAAAATATTTCATACTGAGATTCCCAACACTCATTCTCCTGCGCCTCACTAGACCTAGAAGACTCATGCATATTGTGATGTATTGTGACCTATTGTGTAGTTCCAGATCAGGGTATACCTTGTTTAAATCCAATTTCGAAAATGTCTTGGACCAAGCTGGGCTGTCTTATCGTTTATATGCCGTCCTGGGAATTTTTCAGGGGTAATGCTTTATTGCTAGCCATTTTAGGCTGCCTCGTGTCAATGCACAGCCAACCCTTCCACATTCCATTTCTTTGCAACGACCATTGATGAGACCCATGACATTGGCCCTTGTGACTCTTTGTCGATGTAGGTGACTAGGAGGGCTTGTATTTCTTTTTCCACTGTTTCCTGCAGATCAAGTACAGCCTCTCAGTGTTGCATTAACAGTCTCAATTTTATGGAGTCTTACTTAATGGTCTTAGATTTCCCACAGACTGAATAGCTTGGAGTTAGAGAATGACTAATATCTCTGCAGTGTGGAATCCAAGCAGGGTGTGTATGGGAATGGGTCCTTCCATGAGAATACTGTTAGTTTGATTGTTTTGCCCCTAAACATTAGCATCATGCAGAACGTCCTAAGCTTTTGAATGGTTCCTGGCCATCCATGAGTAGAACTGGACATCTGCAGATTGTGAAGATGGTTTGTTTGACATCCTATTATATTTTTAGATGCATATGTAGTTGAGGGATGTGTCATTGTTCAGCATAACTGTTGTTGGGTGGTCGCTGTGTGGTCCCTTATCATCGTGTCTAGTGACAATGATGTCTTGTTATCCAGTTTGTCATCTTAAATAAGCGTTCATTGCTCCCACAGGTGAATGCTTCCACTAAAGACAGTATTGCCTACGGACTGACAGAGCTGGACAAGTGGCTTGAGATAGCTTTCATGTTCTTAACTGGTCTGGTATGAAGATGAGTTGAACTTCCCTTGTCTTAGCAGGAACTCCTGTGGTGCATCTCTGCAGATGGCTGCTTGGCATGATACCGGTTTTCTTTTCCACTCTTCCTGCATTCTTGCCTCATGGCTGGGTATGGGCTATAATAATAAATATGATTGCTAACGTCGATAGTGGGTTTTTCCCCTTTCATAGGCTTGTCCCTTTGTCCGTCTGTCATTTTTCCTTGGGCTGGGATCTTCACTGATGTTTTGTCATGCTTCCTTGCTTTATGATCCTGGAGGTGAAATTCTTGTTCCCTTTTTTTTCAGTCTTTGCCTTATGACTCTTCTTTGCTCGAGGCTCCACAAGGATTCCTTCTAGCTGCTTTAGTCTCCATGGTTCTCCATTTTCTTGACTTACGAGATTAAACATGTTCTGCTCATAGACCAGTTACTCAGCAGGAATGTGGTATTTAGAGCTGTTTTCCGCTCATGCTGTCTTTTCACGTGTCCCTCCTTAACAATTCTGTGAATGTCCTTTACCCGCCACGTTTTTCATTGTGAGCAGCATGTATACATCATCTTTTTCATCTATGATGTATCCAAATTCCTCTAACCACTCTCTCCATTTGGAGCCAAAACAGTGCTCTGGGATGATCACAAATGGCTGTGAGGCGTGCAGATATGTTGGAAAGCCTTTCTTTTTCTTGTTGTGCTTTGTTCAATGTATTTGTCTCTTTGGTTATTTATTATCTCAGCAGTTTGTTTATCATTCTATGGTAAGTTAACACATGTTACTGTTGGTAATGAATAGAATAGATTCTGGAAGGGTTACCCGCACTTCAAGAAGGATAAGGATTGGGCTCTGTGTTCATTCTTAGGGACACCTCCAAGACTGCACATAGTAATATAAATCGGTCTCAAAGAAGTGGACACAGTGCTCAGTTTGAGGCCTCAGTGGTAATGTGTGCGGAGATGATACTTTACAGGCTAGGAGTGATATGAATGGAGTGCTGCAGTGGCAAAGAATCATCCCCACTGATCGCATTCTCTAGTTATGGTGCCAAGGTGTTCTAAGGTTTTTCCTGAAAATCACCTTATTTCTTTATTGTTGTATGTCTGGTGAGACAGTTATTATTCATATGTCTAGCTCCATGATTGTCACTGCTCTGTTGGAATATATTGTATATTGCCAGATCGAATGTATCTCAGGGGCTTCGTTTTTTGATAGTTTAGATGGATACCATGGATTGCTCAGTGAGCTACACTGTGCCTTCGGAAATAGTAGTCTTTAAACATTCCATTATAAGTTATACAGAGATGGAAAGATTATTTTTTAAAGCATTATTTAAGAGTAACCACTATAATTGACAGTTTAAAATCTACCGCAAGAATCTCTTTGTCGTAAATCTTATTTTTTAGAAGAAATCCAATTTGTCCTATGTGCGCATTTTATTAGGTTGGCATTTTTACTGAAAGAGTTCAAAGGGCTTTTAGATCCACAGCCTGGTCTCCAGTGTACGGTGTTCGTCACCATTTTTTTTTCAAATCCTCAAACACTTCTCAGCCATTGCCGGGGAGTACATATCACTTCCGGTGCAAAGTGCGAAGTCCGAGCACTGTAAAGGTGTCCGTTGTGGCTTTGAACATCACCAACCAAAGTGACTCTACCAGTCCTTTAAAGCAGAGCTCAGAGGCGTATGGCAGGGTGAGGTCCAATTGTGCACGTGGCCCGTTGTCTTGCCCCTGTCCTTCACTAGTGGAGGTACTGAAACGGGCAACTGGCAAGGACAATAATTTTCTATTTCATTTGCACCCTTTAAGAAGAAACCCAGCCTAGGATATATGTTCTTTGTCTTGGTAGATATTGCTCTGTGATGATATCAGGGTACTGTAAGCTCCCAATGTGCAGTATTTCATTTCTTTATTTTTTTCCATTGGATACAGGGGACCGTGGCAAGTGGCACCTAGCTAGATGGTGTCTTGTTTATTTATGATGTCTTATCAGGTGCCATGAGGTCACTTACAAGTGCTGTCGTGCTGGAATTCTGAATGTCATTAAGTTGTTTCTAAATTCTGCCATCTGACGTGTTTAGGAGTTGTGTGTGCACTCCTCACTCTGTCCCATACTCTCCCTCTACTGTGACTTGATAGCATACCTGTCACCGCCGACATTGGAGCACTCTTCTTAACGCTGAGAATAGTGCCTGCCACCTCCTGTACTATTCCCTTCTTCAGAATGGAAGTGTGCAGTAGTATGACAAATAGACTGGAAACAACCAGATCTCAAGAAGGGGAAATACTGGAGACCAGACAAGAACACTTTAGAGAATCCACTCAGAGCAGGAAGATGAAGAGAACGTCCAGAAGGAAAGGAAGACCAATCTGTATGTAGAGAGCAAGTTGCAATGCACAGGTCCGCTCGTCCTGTCTCCTGTTATAGAAAGGGTGGATGGATTGATGAGGAAATAAGCCTAAAGGAAGGAAGTGTATATACTACCATCTTGGATAGGAAAGAAAGAATATTTCATAATGAACCTAGGGTCAGTTCGCCAGTAATAGATATCAGACCGGGATTATTTTCATATATTAGGGTCTTAGATGAAGTGCAAGGTGCAGAAACAAAGAGACCAGAAGCCTGCAACCCTCCCACCCCTCCAAATTCTCTACTGGAACAAAACCTCTATACAGCAAGTCCTCACCTTTCTGAAAGTAGATCCAAGACCTAGGAGGCACCCACCACATGTCGGCCAATGATGGCGTATACAGGAACCAAGGAATGGCTTCCATATCACCAGCTCCCGGGGGTGAGTGGCAGCCAAAAAATCAGTGAGAGATAGAGGCTGTGGCGCACCCTGAAAATTCATACTTTTTGTAAGGCTTCACTCTTTTCACTGAGTGAACACTCTTTGCAAGCACATCATATTTTTACTTCATTGTTTATCTTTTGCTTCTGTGAACAATGGTAAACTGTGGACACTGAACGATTTGTATACATGGCCTTGCTTTCACATAGTGCATTCAGTATTTTCTTGGCAAGTAACATCAAAAAAGTTTTTTTCTTACGTTTTGAGTAAATCTCTAGTGAACCATTGTTCTTGCATACTACCGTTAGTGCACAGCAGACTATTGGGCACCCCCCTTGGAAGAAACAAGTGAATCTGCTGGGATCCAGCCATGTGGGAGTGGATGCGGCTTGAGTGCCTTGGTTGGAGCAGGAGTGGTCCTTCACTTGGGGATGTACTGTCAATATGCAGCTTAATCCTGGAGCCATGTCTCTAGCTGTCTGGAATTCAGTGACACCACTGGACCCTAAAGATCGAAGTGATCTTGTAAAGACTCTTTTTCTTCCCCTTTGAACCACAGCGGGCCTCACTTTGAGATAGATGGTAATAGAAACTCCTGTGATTAATGAAGGTTAGGGCTGAATCCTATACTTGAGGAGAGGAAATTGCTCTAACGTACAATCCACTGGATGAGACATTCTAGGGGAGAGGTAATCCAGAGAGGAATCCATTGGCAGCATCTCCTCCAAAATAGGGATAGATTGAGGGGAGAAACTGCACAAGCGAATGAACACTTTCTCCAGAAACGAGTACGTTTTTCTTCTTCTAATTCAGAACCTGAATTACTTGTTATGGATTTCAACACCTGCACCTTCAACGCTTCAGTGCCTCATCAACGGTACAAAGACCTGTATAAATACAATTTAAATGTTTTTCCCATTTAGTGTGTAATACAGATCCACAATGCCCCTCCCTCTTTTTTAGCCACTCACCCACGATGGAGTGAAAACCTTCTTGGTTGTTTGCATCTAAAGCACCTTGCGGGATTCGTGTTGCAGCGGATTTTATCCTGTGTAGATAAATGCAGAATCTGGTGAATTTGCAATATATTCAGAACACATTTTTCATGCACAATTTTTGCATTGAATCTGAGATAAATTGCATATTTTAAATCGATTGCACAGTCTTCCATCCTTGGGCAGTTATGGGTAAAAATAATTATTTATTCTGTTTTTCAAAAGTTTATAGCATTGCATTAGTGATAGATTACTTATTAGCCGCCTTATGTTGGTCCATCCGAGGAGGAAGGAAGTGTAAACGTGGGTGTAGATGTCTGCTGTTATTGATTAGCCACCTGCATCTGGCGGGAGTTCTTATCGGTGTCTAAAGCTCAGGATACAATCCATCTTAAACATATCTCAACCTTCTGTGCCATAGCCTAACTGTAATCAAGAACAAGTGTGAACCCTGAAGCCACTAGGGACCTGGCTTTACGAATCTGTATTTTACACAACAGTGGTCCCTAACCTTCAGTTAGTAAAAACAAATTAAGTAGAATAGCGATTAATTCCTATTTACTGAATAATTAGAGAACACCAGTCAGTATTGAACAGTGTGTGAGGTGAAAAAACTTGCTCAGTGCTCATACATGACACACATCGGAAGGCAGCTTGGCGCCACTAAGTAGGAAGTATACAGATTCTTCCGCGGGAGGTGGCCATCTCCATCAGTAGCAGCATCTCAACACAGCTTTGTATACAGAAGAAGCCAGTTGCGAATGTCGTGTGTATAGCTGCACCACCTACATTGCTGCTGTCTCTAGCAGCATCTAGCTGAAGTGCTGCCCTATCACTTCCGTGTTCATTATTTCATGTCAATTACTGTGTGTCTAGTGCCTTTTAGTTCTGGTTGACTACGCAGATGTTGGTGAGCCTTAAGATTCAGCAATTCTTTAAAATATAAATAGAGTATGCTTTGTCTCTTCCCAGAAGAGTATTTCTCACTCATATCATGCTGGTGGCTGTTTAATGTTTTATTCCATCTCCAATGAGGAGCTCACATTGCAAGGTATAAGGGACTGTTTTACCTCCCAGAGTACTCTGAATTCCACACATTAAATTCTTCGTCTTACAGATGGATTGCATAGACCCCAATCATTTTTGTTCTGCTTTTACAAGCAGGCCTTTTTTTAAAGATTTTACTCTGTTTTCAAAGTGCACACCAGACTTAATGACTTTGCTGATGGGTTGCTTGGGGCACTGGTGTCAGTTTGTGATGCAAGTCCAGAGATCTTCCCCGTGATTTACCTTCTTTCTGAGCAACAATGACTGCATCTAGGTCAGATGTCACCGCTAAGGGTTTTAAACCCTGCCGACGATGTACTAAGAAGTTGTCTTTTTCAAACGCACGTGACCTGTGCTTGTGGCGTTGGGAATCCTATCATGATCCTTGGGCCTGTGACTCCTGTTTGTCAATGCATCCAAAGACAGCCAGGCTCTGGGAGGCCAACTTATTTTTGGAGCCCCTCTCTCCTCCTTAAGGTAAATCTCCTGACTGGAAGGACCAAGCACACCTCTAATAAAAAGAATAATAAGCTTCAGGAAAGACAAATCCTCCTCTTTCTTTAGGAAACAAATCTGCTCTGGTGATCATTCAGAGACTCTGTGGCATTGTTCCCAATTGTCGGTCTCTTCCTTGTCATCAGAGTCAATTCTGGTTGCTAGGAAAGACGAACAGAGATTTTTTGGCTTCATATGCCAACATTTTTCAGATCAAGGCCTTGTGACAGACTGTGCTGCATACTTTCAGATGGGCCATTATCCCTCTGGGCCACTCATCCATCTGGGTCACTCCGTTCGAAGGGAAGGTGGGTGGATTTTGGGAGGTTGCAATTTCAACTGCTTTGAACCCGACGCCCTACAACTTCCTCCACACCTCCACCTGCTATGGCCCAGATGTTACTTCAGAGGAAGCCCATGCCTATCAAGGTTCTGAGCCTCTTGTTTTTGTTAAGAATCCTAATTTCAACACAGTGCTGTCCTCGAAGGTGCCTTCAGCTCCCTCCTCACCCTCAAAGTTGGCAGAGTTTGTTTGATTGGTGAGAGAAAAAGTTAGAGCCTTCTTCAAGGACCATCCGTTGTTGGATGCTTTTACTATGGTACTGAGATTTCCATAAATAGATAAACTCTTCGACTTTATTTTGATCCTTTGGAAATACCAAAAGGGAGATAAAGGCATTCAGAGAAAGATGACTCAATAGCTGATAACCTCCTCCCTACTCATCACATGGATGCTGGTCTTTTTCCTAACCTCCAAACTATTACTGTTATTGACACATTCACAGAGGGTGGCAATCCTTATCCTTCTGGTCTTCCTTCTGAGGAAGTCTGTTCCTTTATGACAGTATTACAGAAAGTCACTAGAATTGTCCTTCCCCACTGCTGAGGTAAAATCCAAGTTACTGATGGAAATCTTACAGCACCATCGGTGACTCCTGTTTGTTGCAGCCTGTTGGCTGCTTAAGAGAAACTCTTCTTTGGCTCTGCAGGTCACAGACAGATCACATGGTAGCACAGTGTCAGCTGTTTCTGATCTGACGTTTTTGTGTATGCATCCATCAGCCGACAGTCTGGCGGTTCAAGCCTCTTCAGCTGAGTTATATGCAGATTGATTCCGACTGCTTTTCTGGACCAGGAGGCTACATGGTTTTTCGATTGTAATAGTCTAGTTTTGTACACTACCAACGGATGGCATGCTTGATGCCCTTTACAGATTTCTAGGATTAGCTGTTGTGAGCCTTCCTGAGCACATGTAGAAGTGCTTCTCCGATTTGGTCACTGATGGTTTGGATGCTTCCAAACAGTCCATGGCCATTGCAGTTAATCTCCGCATGCATGTCTTGTTAAACTCAACAGGATTCTCAGGAAATGTCTAAGAAGTGCTGATGGTCTGATTTTTGATGGAAAGGGCCTTTTTGAGGAGAATGACATTACCTCTGTGGAGCATTAGAAGAACTACTGTGTCATTGCACCTTTGCCGGGTTTTGACTCCTCTGCGAACCAGCTTTATAAACAATACCTATGATCTCGAGGGTTCAACCATCATGGTAATGGCAACAGTCCCAGGCAGTACAGACTCCACTGGACTTTTACCAGTCCTTTTGTAGAAGAGGAGAATTAAGGTGTGCTGACACAACATGAGCAGCTCTAGTTTCCTCACATATCAGTTAATCTGTAGGCTCAAAACCTCTTTGACTCTTCACCCTCCACCACTAGTTTCTGAGGGATGAAGGTCTCCCACTTCACCAACTAGGAGACAAATGTGACAGATCACTGGCTGCTGCAGCTTTTCACCAAAGGCTATGCCCTTCTCCCTCTGGTTCCGCCCCACCTTCCTGGAGCAGCACTTTCTGTGAGGGAGTGATCTCTGGAGCATGCCTCGTTCTCTGAGGTGGAGCAGCTTGATTTGCTGAGCAAAGGAGCCATAGAGTTTGTGCCACAGGAAGAGTGTATCCACGTAACCTCTTGTTTCCTACAAAGGATGGATCCTCTGATCTATTCTGGACCTGGGGCTCTTCAGCTTTTTAATTTGGCAGGACAAGTTCAAAATGCTGTCCTTGAATCAGATGCTGATGGTTCTCACTAGGAGGGATGGTGATGGTGATGGTGTCTCCTATTTCCATCTTCCAATGCTTCCTGTTTAGAGGCGTTGTTTTTGATTCACAGTTGGGTCCCAGCAGTGCCAGCTGGTTGATGTACCCCTCCTCTTTCATGATGGGTTATGCCTTTGGCTTTCTATAGTCACAGGCCATTCTAGTTAAATATGCCTTCTCGTTGTGCTCTGGTGCTCATATGGGAGCGATGATGGGGTAAAGCCTTTAGTCATTATCAGAACAATGCTTGTACATAAATATGTGAGAATTGCAGTTGGTCTGCCAAACCCTGGAGGCCTTTCTTGCTTCTCTTTTAGGAAACATTATGCAGATCCTTTTGGACACACAGCCACTTCCCATTATCTCGACACACTGGATGGTGTGGGTTTGTGGAACCTGTATGGGGAAGCCTTACACCAGTTGATGCTATTTTATCATATAATCTTAGAAAAAGCACCTATGCAGGATCGGGGACAGTGTTGTCCTCAAGAATATTCGAGGCAGTATGTCCCTAAGGAGATTAGATCGAGAGCAAATAAATCAGCATACTCAATTAAATAGGGCATCTTTGTATCATGGAGTTGTATTGAATAATAAATATTCAATGCAGAAGGCACAAATAATGGTTAATTAAAATGCATGATAGATCAAATATAGGACATTAGCATAGGGCTCAATCAAATGCAGCAGGAGCCTGTCATGCAGTCTAGCCTCGGAATACAATATTTTTAGCCCTAATCAAAGGACACACTGACAAAGGTCTAGTTTGAAAAGTTAGGGCAAAACCAGACTGGATCACCTCCAATTCTGGGTTATTTTATAGCAAAATACACAGTAAAAGTCACATAGCATAAAATGAACTAAATGTTGCAGGAATCGGCCAATCCCAATCCAGCAATGTGCAACAATATAGATCTAAATAAAATAATAATGAATCCCTATTTGATCCTATGTCCACGGATATGAAAGTATGAATGTAGACACACACAAAACAACGACAAGCTTGTAAATAAATAGCCTTACAGAGGCGCAGGCAGGAAAAGACCTTGAACACTACAATTGTAAGGAAGACTTCCTTGAGTTCTTCGAGAACAGCATGTCAATACAGAGTATTTCATTTGTGCACATTTTGCGTTGTGGCATGAGAGAAGAAATGAAAACATACACATCATGCATTTTGTTTTAATGCAAAATGTTCATGATATTAAACACACATTATTTGTTAATCAGAAATCTCCTCTTCAAACCTGTGGCAGTGCGCTCTGCGATGGGGCATTTTCTCCATGGCAATATGGACAGATTGAATTGAGATGAATTTGTATTACACATCCAGCTTAAGCATGCACTTGTGATACACCACATCTCTTTCCCAATCGTGCTACACACTTAGAACAGTACTACCTACTCAACGTCAACTATAAGCCTCTAGAAAGCTGTGGTTGGACATATCAAATAGGGTGAAATACATGTTAGCTGAACTACCACTGAGAATATTTATAAGACGTTGAAAAGAATATGCTGTCAGCCACACATTTGACCTTGTCCGATATAGAACAGGCTATTTATCAGGGTATAACTAAGTCGGGCCTTACCCACCTAACTATCAGTCATAAGGTGTTTTATAGCCATGAAATAATTCACCACTTATAAAGGCAGGAAAACTGACTGTTGCAGTGCAAACATGGAGCTCTTAGCTGTGTTGAGCCATAACGGAAGGGTCAGGAACCTGTGCCATAACAAAAAATGACAGTAACAATCTCCCTGTTAACATGAAGATGCCATAAGGAGTCTCAAGTAACGGAAGCTTTTCACCCAAGGAAATCACTCATACTTTCTTGTCTCCTCGCATGATGAGGCAAAGCACTTTGGTGGTAACTAGTGTCAGTTGTTTTTTGTTTTTGGTGCAGGAGCAGCTTCTGGTGGCCTTTTTTTGGATAATACACAGACTGACAGTGACTTTCACACCCAAGTTTGCTTATCTGCATTTATCTTGACATTTCTTGAAAATTAATCTTTCCTGTTCTGTTAATCTGTTTTAACTATATAAGTTTCATTAAGCTTATTAAATGGTTCTTGTGTTTTTTTCTAAATTGTTTTGAGAATGTTATTGTCTTGTGTTCCTAATTTTAATACTGTTTGGTACAGCTTGCAACTGTGCTACAGCTATCAGAGGTGAGCAAGCAGAGTTTTGTCAGTGAACTTTGTTGAAATCTAATAAGATTGTGTTTGGGTTTACAGGTTGGCCCCTCCCAAATTCATAGACCACTTTCTCAGAGTCTATGATAAGGTGGTGATAATTAAAATATGGTAGCTGATAGGAGTGTGTTATGTTAAAGTTGAGGCATGTTAGGAGGCATGTAGGGCTCGGAAACTGGAAAGCATTGTACTATTGGAGGTAATGCAGGGTGGAGACATGTTAGTTGCGGAGAAAGAAAAGATTATAGAAAGCAGAAATTCAGTGATGGGAGTATAGCATGATGATGAAGTTCTAGCAAGGCTGAAAGAGGAATTTTGACTTAGAAGTGGTTAATATATGGAAGAGTTAGGGCTGAGAAGAGAAATTGTGGTAGCTAATGAAGGATGGTACCGAAGAGATGCACAAGAATGTTGCATATTAGTTTGAGCACTCAAGGTATCAAAATATCTGAATTTCATATTGTAACCAAAACTTGCGTCATCACATGTATGTACATCATTCTAGGTTAGGGTGTGAGTCATGATTGTGTCCATGAGTGGAAATGATTGAGAAGTCTTGTATTAATTGCCCTGAAGCTGGCGGAACAGGTTGATTCCTTATTAATGCAGATGAAGTGTCTTTTGAACAAAGGGTTTTTCTCAGCTATTTCATGAAGTAGAGGAGTGAGTAGGCATTAGTCAAATATGTTGTTTTATGTCAAAGATGCGTTCCTTGAGAAGATGCCATATGAGACCTTGGTGTTTTTAGGTTGTAGCTTACCAGATAATGCATCTGTCTGGTTTGCTAAAGACATCTTGGGGACATTCAGAAAACTGACCTAGAAAGACACTCTTCCTGTTGCTTACCATTGGCTTTGTGGTCTGTAACTCCCATTTTTGGCTTTCTATTTGCTGGCTTTATTTTCCTTAGGCTGTCCTGCTTGCGTTTGTCCTTCCCATTGCTCAAACCTTGTATCCTTGTATCTTCTTCAAACTTGATTTCTGTAAACAGGCCTTTAAAACGTATCTTGTCACGTTTGCTATGCATTCAAAGACAGAGGTCAACTGTCATGCGCTCTCTTACAAGGAGCTTGGTATTTGTTTTTCTTTCTCTGACTTCAAAGTGAGAGAATGTGTGACAATCGTGCTGAGTACCCATGTAAGATGAGAAGGTATGTTTTGATTTTTCTAGCACACAACAACAAAAATGAATGGTGCTGATGTTTCATAATATATGATAATTAGTACAAATGAAGCACTTTTTTGTAATTTTGAAGTTTGGTGGAACCAAATATTTGAAAACAATCAAAATACATCAATACACTAGGTGATGGCATTTTCACACATTATCGTTTGGGTATTGTTGCAAGTGTAATGGTAATTTCAATTGAAATGTATTTCTGTAATGGCAGTGCACTTCTATACCATGCATACCCCTCACTATGCCACGCCACTCTATTCTCTTTCACTCTATGACATGACACTCCATTCCACGACACTCCACTCTGACATGTCACTCCACTCTGACATGCTGCCACACGCCACACCACTCGACTCCACGCCACTCCAATCTTTGCCACTATGCTTCACAACACAATATGCCACTCCACGGTATGTCCCTCTTTCTACACTACTTACCCCACTCCACTCTACCTTATGCCACTCTGTCTCACTTCTCTTCAATATACCCCAATTTGTCACACCACACTCCGCTTTGCTACAATATACCCCAATCTACTCCACTCCAGTCTACCTCACTCCACTCAATCTACCGCACCCCAAACTATCCCACACCACTCCAATCTACCCCACTCCAACCTGATCTACCCCAGTCTGCCCAATCCACTCCACTACGATCGAATCTACTGCACTCCACTGCAATCTACCTCACTCCAATCTACTCCACTGAACCCAGCCCACTGCACTCCAGTCCAATCTACCCTCCACTCTACCCCAATCCACCCCACTCCAGTGTATCCCAATCCAACCCACTCCTCTCTACCTGAATCCACTCAGATCTACCCCACTCCAATATACTCCACCCCAGTCTATGCCGCTCCAAATTACCCCACTCCAGTCCAAATTACCCCACTCCACACCAACATCCTCTGCAATCTATCCAACTCCTTTCAACTCTATTCTTCCCCACTCCATTCCAATCTACCCCACTCCAATCTACCATACTCCAGTCAAATCTTCTCCACTCCACTTCACTCTAATTAACTACATGCCACTCAAATCTACCCCACTGCAATCTGCCCACCCCACTTATCCCTCTTAAGTCTACCCCACTCCAATCTACCAAACTCCATTCTCATTTACCCTACTCTATTCCAGTTTACCCTACTCTAATCCATCCAGTCCACTGTAATTTACCTCGCCCTAATCTACCACACTCCACTCCAGTCTACCCCACTCCACTTTTCCCCATACCATCTCATTCCACTCCACTCCAAACTATCCAACTCCACTTTACCCTAGTCTACCCCACTCCAATTCACCCATATGCCCCACTCTACTGTACACCAATCTACCACACTCCACTCTGCCCAATCTACCCACTTCACTTCAATCTACCACATGCCTCGCAAATCTACCCCACTCCAGTCCAGTCTAACCCACTCCACCTCAATCCACTCACATCTACCCTACCCCACCCCAAACTACCCAACTCCACTCTATCCCATTCTGTCTGCTCCACGCTAATATACCCCACTATACCCCACTCCTCAATCCAATCTACCCAACACCAATCTACCCCACTCCATTCCAATGTACCCCACAGTAATCCAGGAAATCTATCCCACACCACTCTACCTCACTCCACTCTGCCTCACTTCACCCTAATCTCCCCCACTCCACCCCACCCCCACTCCAGTCTACCACACTCTCCTCCAATCTTCTCCACACCAATCTACCCAACTCCACTTCACTCATATCTACTACATGCCACTCCTATCTACTCCACTCTAGTCTACCCTATTCCACTGCACTCCACTCTTCCCCAGTCTACCCCACTCCACTACAGTATATCTAACTCCACTCTACCCTGATCTATCCACTTCACCCCAATCTACCCCACTCCACTCCAATCGACCCCACTCTAATCATCGTTCTTCAGTCTAATCCACTCCAGTGTACCCCAGTCCATTCCAGTCTACCCTGCTCTAGTCCACCCAGTCTAGCTCACTACACTACACTCTTCCCCAATCTCTTAATCTACTTCAAACAATCCAACTACTCCACCACTCCAATCGAACCCACTCTACTCTACCCCAATCTATGCCAATTCAGTCTGCCCACTCCAGTGTACACAATCTAACCCACTCCACCCTACCACAATCTACCACACTCCATTCTACTCCATACTACACTCATGCCACTCATATCTACCCCACCCCACTCCAGTCCAATCAAACCCACTTCATCCCAATACACCCCACTCCAATCTATCCTACCCTCTTCACCCTACTCCATTCTTCCCCATCCAATACACTCCACTCATATACCCCAGACTACCCCACTCTAGTCTACCCCACGTATCTCAATCTACCATACCAATCCTAATCTGCCCCACACCACTCTATCCAACTCTGCTCCAATCTACCTCACTCCACTTCAATCTACCCCACTCCTATTTACCTCACTCATATCTACCCCACTCCAGTCTAACCCTTTCCAATGTACCCCTCTCTAATCTATCCCTTTCTTATCTATCTCAATCTGCTCCACTCAGTCTACCCCACTTTACCCCACTCTACCTCCTTCTACAACACTCCACCCCAGTCTGTCCCACTCCAATCTACCATGCTAATCTACCCAACTTCCCCACTCCAGTCTACCTCCGTCCATCCCTCACCATTGTACCCCAATCTACCCTAACTCCACTCTTTGTCAACCTGCTTCACTCTACTCTACCCTAGTCTGCCCTATTCAACTCTAACCCAGTCCAACCCACTCCAATCTACCCCGGCCCACTCCACTAACTTTTAGTTGTGCTGAACAGCTACCATACTAGTGTACAATATGGCTGAAACACAATTGCATAGTCGAGACCTATTGGCCTGGACAATGCTTGTTTACTCTTAAGTTTGGGAATAATGTGTCTTTTTCTGTTGATTTCAAGTCTGACAAAGATGTGGCTTCTTGTATTTTGTTGGACTCCTGAGGATTGCTTGTTTTTCTGCCAGATTGAGTTGTGCACTGATGATTACTGCAGTGTGTGAGCGATGCAGCCGGCATTAAAGATGATGTGGGCTTGTAGGTCCTCCAAAGTGTGACCCTTTTTGTTTTAGGTTTCTTTATTCCTTTGAAGTTGAATGCGTGAGTGATTATTTTGAAGTATGGGTCTCGATCACGGGGTTTTATTCTGCATGGAATGAAAGTTGTCACCAGGCTAAGTTTCCTATGAGATATGGTTGTTGAAGGAGAGGTTACTCACGCTCGGATTGAATGTGTGGTCGGTGCAAAGTATGCAGATAACACTGTTTGTTAGGTAGACAACAGGAAGAGACCATGGAGGCCAAGGAAAGCAGGTGCTGTGTCATGCCGTGACAGTTGGTAGCGAGCGCTGGGTGATGGGCCGGAGGCAGTGTGTGCTGTGGGAATAGGGCTTAAGGTGAGAAAGGACTGCAACCGGAAAGAGGCATAGATCTGAGGTCTGGGCAGGAGAGAAATGCTGCATGTTGGCAGGGGAAGAAGGCCGTGGGATGAACGGTAGTCAGATAGAGCTGTGTGATGCGGAGGCAATAGGAAGGGGCGGTGGCGCGTGGCCATGAGGTGCAGACAGTGTTGGGCGACGCGCTGCTTGATGAGCAGGCAGAAGGAGGAGTAGGCACATATCTGAAACTACTAAACAAGAACATCCGAAATGTAAATCACCCCTTCGCTCCCTCTCCTCATTTCTGTCGAAGCACCCGCCCACCTATTGTGCCCAGAGAGTCCACGGAATCCTCCAGTCTGGGGAATGGGATTATAGGTTTGGTTGAAAGAAGCACGCGCTGTTGCTAGGGAGATAGATGTAGGCTGTGTGCATCTCTGCCCAACGCCTGCGCTGCTTGTAGGGTGACAGATGGGCCCAAGGAGCCGCGGGTTTAATAAAGGGGGGTGCGCTGCAGTGTTTATATAACACACACACGTCGGTGGTGTGGTGGCCCTGAGAAGTGCGGGTCTTTAGAGTACTTGGTAAATAGCAGGAACGGCGGGTTCAGTACAGGGCCCATGCCCTCGTGGCATAGGAGGGAATGCAGCTGCGCCCGGGGACGCGAGAGTTCACACGCGGTCCCAGACTTCGAGCAAGACTCGGGGCCCCGGGGATTAGGGCCTCGGAGTACACCTAGGGTGATCGTGGTGTATGGACGGCAGCGGATAATCTGAGGAGCATGAGCACAGCATCGCGCAAACCAGTGGCTAACGGAAAAACTGATGGGGCTTCCCTTCAGAATGTGACGAGGGACCTCGGAGGCTACCACACGAACTCACAGATAGTCACTGATATTTGTCTGATTGGGGGCCCCTGCGCCTGACTGGGGGCTTGTGTTACGCCCGTGACGCAAACCCTTTCCTTCTTCACATTTCTGCAGGTTTCAGGGCATCATTGTAGTTTGTTGGATCGGGCCTCCAGTCACCGCTCTGATGTTCTTGTTTAGATGCCTCGTACGGGGCCACCGTCGGGTAGACGCCCCTAAAGGTACTATACTGGGTTCTTCCTGCATTCAGACGGCTAGGGGTTGGGGCTGAGTGGCCAGCACCCCAGACACAGACACACCTTGCCTCAGTGACTGCGCTGAATGTGAAACATGCTGATAACGTGACAAACGACACAAACAGGCTGGGCTGCATTTAAAATATCTTAGTCGGTTAAGACACCTACTGCACGCTGCTTTAAATGGAAATACGGGGATGCGGGTACTCCTTGCCTCAGGGAGTTTGCTACTTAGAAGTTCCGATACTCTCCGTTTGAAAGCATTGAAGCAGAGCCGAGAGGTGCCATACTTTCCCTTCAACATTAAAAAGTGTAGGTACCGAAAACCTGATCGCACCGGTCCATTTAAAGCACTGCTGATGGAGAGATCTATGTGCGCCCACCAATTTTCAGGGAATTATAATAACGGCAAGATAACTCTGGTTGTTAATGCATTTGTAGGAGAGTTCTGTGTTTTGTCCATTCACATTTTCGACTCACAGTAGCACAGAGGGTTAATGTGCCTGCTGCACAGCACAGTTTTGCATTTTATGGAGCTAGATAAGTGGGTTACTGTTTTTGACTCAGGGGTACTTTTGTTAATTCTAGTTCATACGTTGCAGTTGTAATATAGCTCAATAAGCTTTGAACCAGCATAGCTCCAGGCAGACTGGAAGTCATTGATTTAGGTCCTTATTATTTCCCCCCTCAGCTTGTTATTCCGTTTGTAAAGAAGGGTACCTTTGGGTAGTAATAAAGTCTTGTTAGTACAGACAACCCCTAATCACTGCATTATATTTTAAATCCTTCCTGCATTTCTCTTGGCTCGGCACTCAACATATAATATCCACAAGATTGGTTAATATATAAATGCTCATCTTTTTTAATACTTTTTATCCATTGATTTACACATTTATGTGATGTATTGTCTCTGAGATGCAAAGCTCTCTGACAGCCTACACTTGGAAAGAATTACATAAAGAATAAATTAGCATGTGCATTTAAATCCTTAATGTGTGTAAAAACCTATACACATAGATACAACTAGCATTCTTAGAGTGCATGTACATCTCTTGCTTAGGTGGATGTCACCAAATTATAACTTCTGTAAAGTACTGTTAAAGTGGTAGGCTGTGTGTCTTTGCTTCTTTCTACTACATTGGTATCCAGGAATTAGGCTCTAGATGACTCCCAACCTCATGATACTTGAACAAAGGAAGGAAGTATCATGAGGTTGGGAGTCAATGGTCCCATTGTTTCCAAGCATGGGAAATATTTTTTTGAGTCATTTTTTGAGAATGGACTACTTTGCAGCACAACTTTTTTCGTTATTGGTTTCTACAAATGTTTTGAGTTTTAGAAAGTATATTTTAATCTGTCTGGTTCTTTTTTCCTGGGCACTGTTATTGTGGCCACCCTGTTGGGAAAGTTACCTGTAAATTAACACACACAAGCTTATCATGTTGAATGTTAGGATGGGTAAAGTGTGGAAGCCTCGGGTATTTACTATCACTCTAATATATCCAATGCCCCTCTCTCTGTGTATTTAAATTATTGAGCGACAATCCCCCCTGAACTGTCTTCAGTACTATTTGTGAGGTCTCCAGAACGCTCTCTCCAGAGGCCCCTCGAACTTCATACTTTCACCTACATAGGGTCTTCAGATCTGGACTCACTGCTCGTGGCGAGGTCTGCAGATTTCAAGTGGGAGCACATCTTCCCTTTTTACGGGAGAGCACAAATCGCTCAGTCCTGTGTTGTAATCTGTCTTTGGGGTTCAAACCACGCCCATGTTCATTGGTTCGTGGGCTAGCCTTTCAAAATCTGCTTGCTTTCATTAGGGAAAGCCATGCATAAGTCATGCCTTTTCCGGTGTTTAGCCCTCCTCGAGCACAGCGACCAAGTACTGAAAACATACAAGGCTCCATGTTTTCCATCCGGTTTCTGGACTACTTTTTCTCTTTTTTCGCAGCACGATTTCACTTTTGCAGAAGTCGAGCGCTTTGCATGACATCGACCCTGTTACATAGGTAATTGCACTTTTGCTGGTTACGTAGATAATTGCACTTTTGCCAGTTACATGGATAATTGCACTTTTGTTGACTACGAGTGAACTTTTATTTCCCTTTGTGTGTCTGCTTTGCACTGATGGCGTCTGTCAGCTCGCTTATGTGAAACTTTTACTTTTCAGTTTATACGGCAAGAAAAGTCCAATTAGTTATGTGAAACTGTTTTATTTTCAATTTATGTGAAACTGTTTTATTTTCAATTTATGTGGCAAGAAAAGTCCGATTAGAGGTTTAAAATGCCAATTGCTCTAGCTCAAGCAAACGTGAGACCGGTTGCATTGCAAATGCTTGTTTCTGCTGGCAGAGGTACCCTTACATTGGCAGAACTTTCTGTAGTAATTTTAACAGTCAGAAAGGGCTTTCCTTCTAAGAGACATAAAAGCCTGAAAAAGTGTTATTCCCACATTATACTTGTACAGTGCGATGCACTGTAAGAGAGGGGCTCTGCGGTGAAAGAGGGCTGCTTCTGCGGAATGTTTGCAAGGTTGTGCCTTCTGTGCTGAGCTGAAACTCACCATAAAACTTCAGAAGCTGCAGGAGGGTGGAGTAATCTGTCTGCGCACGATAACGGGTTCTCTTGTATTTTGTCATTAGTTTACTCAGGAGTTACCAAGCGTGTTTCATGATTCAGTTGGTCATAGGTCAATCGTAGGCCTTTCATGGTTGAGCTGGTCAGGTTAGATTGGCCATCCTCGGTACAGCTCTTCCTCGTGTGCTCCTCGATGGACCAGACAGAGCGAGCCTGAGCGGGGCACGAGTCTACGGTCTTTTCAAACTGAGGGGCGAACACCCTTTTCAATACAGAAAGTAATTTATGTCCTTGGCTGGCTGCCATCACCAAGCAGTGTCTCCGGATTTGTGCGCAGGGGATGGCATCGTTTAACATTTTGACACTTTATTTCGGATACCAGTGTAACCAATATCGGAATAGGGAATGCAAATGACCCCTTGTTTTGTAGACTAAACCACAAGGGGCCACGGCAAAACCCGACCTTCAGACGGCGTCAGGCGCAGGGCGAGGACTGCATGTGTAAGCCATAAAACCTTGTTTTATCGACTGTCGTTTACTGGATCATAAAGTGCGGCGGCGATGAAGACTTGTGATTCATACCCTGGCTCCGGGCTGCTTTGCATCGCCCCCTGGGTCGGGTGATAAAGAGGACCAGGGAGATCGCAGCAGCGCGGCCCCGTGCCGGCGCTAGGCACTGCCTTGCACAGTGGTCCACAGTCGGACCCGCGGCGGATATGTGTGCGCCACCTGTACGATCGAAGATCATACTATCTCGTAGGAGCGTCCTTTCAACCGCTGCATAGAAAGAAGCGATCGTTTTCGAATAACCCACCAGTTCAAAATCCTTCTGTCCCATGCTTAAATGTGTGTAATGCCTCATTAGCGCTTGGAGAGGCATCTCAGAGCGAAGGTGATGCCTTGAACAGCTCCAGATATAGTCCAGAGGGCACCGCTTTGTTTGTCAAGTATATGCAAGAAAATGTGAGAACAGAGTCACTTTTAGATGTTTTTATTGATTCACTAATACAGTCATTAATCTCTGCTATGTTAGCAAAGTTTTGCTGCACATTGGGTGGGAGTTTCGCTCCTTGGCCAGTCTCACAGATTGTTTTTTGTCTCAGTTTAGAGCACCGCGTTATTCTAGACCAGTCTCTGTGTGTATGT
The DNA here is from genome assembly GCF_031143425.1 of Pleurodeles waltl. Lineage (NCBI taxonomy): Eukaryota > Metazoa > Chordata > Amphibia > Caudata > Salamandridae > Pleurodeles > Pleurodeles waltl. The sequence goes on from NC_090440.1 coordinate 1,950,562,526, forward strand.
ATCTATAATCTCTTAATATTAGACGTTTTTAGGTCTGGTCTGCAGATTATAGCTGTTGTTAAAAAAACATACTGCAGACAATACCAGAACGTATAGTGGACGTTTGGTCCGCCCATTGCTTACCAGTGACCGGTTTCCTTGTCAGTTTTAGGTCGAGCACGCTTCGCTTTGACCTGTTGTAAGTATTGCAGATTTTTAACCACGCCCATCTCATGCCCAACACTTTCATTAGTTCCTGGGCTTGCCTTTCGAAAATCACTTCATGGCATTGGTAAATGCTTTACATTTGTCCCGCCTTGAGGCTGTTTTTGTCACGCCTTGCAGACTGCCCCTGTTACATGGATTATTGCTCGATTGCTGCAGTGTGGGTGAACTATTTTTTATTCCTTCGTGGCTCTTCCCGTAAAACACTTGGAATTGATAAATGCTTTATGTGAAACAGAAATCCTCAAAGCGAAAGCGGCTCTCCCAGCACAGTGGGAGAGCTGATACTACAATATTCACTGCACTTGGAACAATCATCCCATAATTCTTTGCAGGGCATTACTTTTACAAAACATTTTTGCTTATAACTCAACCTGTGGTGGTCCTAGGACTATGGGACCATCACCAAAATGTTCAACACAATGCACATTCTCTGTCTAGGTAATCTCCGTGTCCCCACACTAGGTTAATGGGGATGCCAAAATAATAACCCCTCCCTCCAGTGTCTTTTTAAGCTCTTGTGGATGGAACGTTTGTTTTATAGCTGAGAGTAGTTTATGTTTTAAGGGCCTTGTTTGTAATATTGATGCAGTAGACCTGCCAGCCCTGAAAATGTGTAATGCACTATACCCACTAAGGGTTAAATATATGGTTACACTTCATTACTTTCTGTCCCCTTTTCGGGGGTAACTATATAGTTACATGACCATGTTTCTTACAAATGCTATTTTCATTGTGGTGCCCTTTAGGGGTTGTTCTAAGTATTACAGTCTTATCAAGATTACATCATCTCTGGATCCCCCCACTGTGTTATTGGGGACTCAAAAATAATAACCCCATCCATAAGTCATTATCTTTAAGCTCTCTCATGGATGGAACTTTTGCTTTTCTGAGAGAAACTATGTTTTATGGGCCTTGTTTGTAAGATCATTGCAATAGGCCTGTTGGCTTTGCAAATGTGTAATATACTATGCCAGTGGTTCCCAAACTGTGCGCCGCGGCTCCTTGGTGCGCCGTCAAAATTAGCCAGGGGCGCCGCACACAGTCTGGAAACCACTCGGAGGTGCTTTTAATCGGTAGCTTTTCACCGTGGTTTTGGAAACAAAACCCCCTGCATTAATTATTGTGACCAGCGGAGGGCGCCAGAGTACCATTAATAATATCCCTATGACAAAAGAAAAGAAATAGTTTAAAATAAATGGTTTTCAGGAACCTGAACGAGAGAATTAAGAAGTCAAACTGTAAATAGTGTAGGTACAGGTACAGGCTGGGATTACGTTCCCCCACCCGCCAAAAAAAAGTAACATAATGGGGAGCCGTGGCCAACACGGCCAATAGGTCAAAGGAGCCGGGGATCGAAAAAGTTTGGGAACCACTGTACTATGCCCTCAAGGGGCTACATATATGGTCACACTGGATTGCTTTCTCCCATTCTTTTTTCATGTGGTTATGCTCGGTAATGGCTGACTGTATGGTTACACGATCATGTTTCTTCCAAATGCTATTTTTATTGTGGTGTCCTCTAGAGGCTGTTTTGAGCATTGCAGTCAACCTACTATAATGTTTGCAGCACAAAAACTTGCCCTGTTATGCTTTGCAGGGTATTACTTTTACAAAAATGTTTACTCATAACTCACCCTGCGGTGGTCCTAGGACAATGGGACCACCTTCAAAACTCTGCAGCATCTCTGGGTCTGCCCCCACACTAGGTTAGTGGGACCCCAAAATAACCCCTCCCACCTTGCAGTGTCTTCTAAGCTTTCTCGTGGCTAGAACTTTTGTCTTACAGCTGGGAAAAGTTTTTTTTTTTTTAAAGCCTTGTTTGTAATATCATTGCAAAAAGTGTCAGAGGAGAGGGCACAGAGTTCTGCCAGGAGTGTCAGAGCAGAGGCTACACAGGTCTGCCAGAAGTGTCAGAGGAGCAGGCATAGAGCTCTGCCAGAAGTGTCAAAGGATAGGGCACAGAGCTCTGCCAGGACTGTCAGATGAGCGGACACAAAGCTCTGCCTGGAGTGGCACAGGAGAGGGACAGAGCTCTGCCGGGAGTATCAGAGCAGAGAGCTCCTCCAGTGCAGGAATGCAGAGTTCTGTGGTCAGTGTCAGAGGAGCCCAGAGCTCTCCCGTCAGTCAGGGTTGAGGATCACAGAGGTCAGCTGTCAGTGTCGCAGAGGAATAGAGTGCTCTGCCGTCAGTGTCAGTGGAGCGCAGAGCTTTGTAGTGTCTGAGCACAGGAGCACAGAGCTCTGCTATCAGTGTCAGAGCAGAGGAGTTCAGAGCTCTGCCGTCAGTGCCAGAGGAGAGGAGCACAGAGCTCTGCAGTCAGTAAGAGCAGAGGAGCGCAGAGCTGTGCCATCAGTGTCAGAGCAGAGGAGCACAGATCTCTGCAATAAGTGTCAGAGCAGAGGAGCGCGGAGCTCTGGCGTCCGAGTCTGAGGAGCGCAGAGCGGTGCCATCCGTGTCAGAGGAGCGCAGAGCTGTGCCATCAGTGTCGGAGAACTGCAGCGCTCTGCTGTCAGTGTCATAGCAGAGGAGCGCAGAGTGCAAGTCTCTGAGGGTCTTGATGCAGGCAGAGCGGCTGCTTGGGTTTAGCTCAGCGTCTCCAATTTCTACCCCTTTTTCTGTGTGTTTATTTTGTGTTTCCATAGTTCCCCAAAAGCGTTTTCTAGGAAATTGAATATTTTCGGCTGCTTTGCTCTGCACTTGCCAAGCCTCCCTCTGGGATTCCCCGCCTTGCCTCGCCTTCCTCTGACACCTGTTGCCTGGAACATGTTAGAGAGGCCCGTCGTATCCTCATCTGGACAGTGAAACTGCCTACCCTCTAACAATCAGCCACCCCGTCGGTGGCTCTTCGTTGTCAGTTTCGGGTCTCAGTGCCAGCTAGATCATTGCTTTAGTTTTCAGAACGCTTGGATAGCTGGGCACAGCTGACTGTAGGGAAGTGGGCAGTGTTCACGGAAGGCTGGCACGCCGCCGAGGATGGAGGAGGCTCCCTTGCATGCCCACTTGTCACCCTTTCAAAGGTGCCATTGGGACGGGACATCGGTGCCTGTTGTAAGCCCCATGCATAGAAAAGACAGTGAGTTGGTTCTCGCTATGAGTACCCCACAAAACTACCCCCCGCTGCGTTCTGCCGCACGAACCGGGGCACGTGCTGCAGCTGTGGATGCTGCGGTGTGCCTGGCAGGTGGGAAATAAGAACACAAACCGGGCACTTCACCCTTTCACAAGCAGGCGTGCTTGAAGTGCCAGCTTCTCGAACCTCGGCTCAAGTCTGGCGACCTCTGGAAACAACCTGTGTCCGCGTGACTATGTGCTCCCACCGGAAATGACATGCTGACACTGGAGGTGACGTGACTATGGTGTGACCGCAGAGGAGAGGCTCCCGCTGGAGACAAGCTCGCCTTCTCAGGACGATGTACTGCCTTTGGGTACAAGTGCTGCTACAGGAGAGTGTGTGCTTCACTCTTCTCTGTGAGATGTGATACCAGACAGGCCCTCTCTTCCAGGTGACTGCCACAACCTGCATCTGCTGTGTGATATCAGACATGCGCTCTCTTCTAGGTGACTGCTACAGTCTTCGTCCTCTGTGTGATATCATACAGGTCCTCTCTTGCAAGTGGCTGCCACAGCCTGCATCTGATGTGTGATATCACACAGGTCCTCTCTTCCAAGTGACTGCCACAGCCTGCATCTGCTGTGTGATATCAGACATGCGCTCTCTTCTAGGTGACTGCCACCGCCTGCGTCTGCTGTTTGATATCATACAGAAGCTCTCTTCCAAGTGACTGCCACAGTCTGCATCCGCTGTGTGATATACTATGATACAGGTGCTCTCTTCCAAGTGACTGCCACAGCCTACATCTGATGTGTAATATCATACAGGCCCTCTCTTCCAGGTGACTGCCACAGCCTGCATCTGCGATGTGATATCACAAAGGTCCTCTCTTCCAAGTGACTGCCACAGCCTGCATCTGCTGTGTGATACCAGACAGGCCCTCTCTTCCAGGTGACTGCTACAGCCTGTATCTGCTGTGTGATATCACACAGGTCCTCTCTTCCAAGTGACTGCCACAGTCTGCATCCGCTGTGTGATATACTATGATACAGGTGCTCTCTTCCAAGTGACTGCCACAGCTTACATCTGCTGTGTGATATCATACGGGTGCTCACTTCCAAGTGAGTGCCACCGCCTACATCCTCAGAGTGATGTAAATCATAAAGGTGCTCTCTTCCAGGTGACTGCTACATTCTTCGCCCTCTGTGTGTTGTGATATACAGGTGCTGTCTTCCAGGGAAGTGCTACAGTGTGTGTCTTCTGTGTGATATCATACATGTGCTGTGTTCCAGATGACTGCTACCGTCTGCATCCTCTGTGTGACGTGATGTGATATACCACGGCACTCTTCCAGGTTACTGCTGCAGTCTGCGTCCGCTGTGGGATGGGATGTGATATACAGGTGCTGTCTTCCAGCTGACTGCTACAGTCCTCGTCCTCTGGTGACTGCTACAGTCTGCTTCCGTTGTGTGATTCAATATCATACAGGTGCTGTCATTCAGGTGACTGCTAAGGTCTGCATCCTCTGTGTAATATCATACAGCTGCTCTCTTCCAGGTTACTGCTGCAGTGTGTGTCTTCTGTGTGAAATGATACAGGTGCTCTCTTCCAGGTGACTGCTACAGTCTGCATCCGTTGTGTGATTTAATATCATACAGGTGCTGTCATTCAGGTGACTGCTAAGGTCTGCATCCTCTGTGTAATATCATACAGCTGCTCTCTTCCTGGTTACTGCTGCAGTGTGTGTCTTCTGTGTGAAATGATACAGGTGCTCTCTTCCAGGTGACTGCTACAGTCTGCATCCGTTGTGTGATTTAATATCATACAGGTGCTGTCATTCAGGTGACTACTAAGGTCTGCATCCTCTGTGTGATGTGATATCACACAGATGCTCTCTTCCAGGTCACTTCTGCGGTCTGTGTCTGTTGTGTCATGTGATATCATACAGGTGCTCTCTTCCAGGTGACTGCTACAGTCTGCATCCTCTGTGTGATATACAGGTGTTCTCTTCTAGGTGATTGCTGCAGTCTGCATCTTCTGAGTGATATCATACATGTGCTGTCTTCCAGGTGACTGCTACATTCTGCGTCCTCTGTGTGATGTGATGTGATAAACAGGTGCTCTCTTCTAGGTGACTGCTGCAGTCTGCATCTTCTGAGTGATATCATACATGTGCTGTCTTCAGGTGACTGCTGCAGTCTGCATCCTCTGTGTGATGTGATATCATGCAGGTGCTTTCTTCCAGATAACTGCTACAGTGCGTGTCTTCTGTGTGATGTGATATAATACAGGGCTCTGTTCCATGTGACTGCTATAGTCTGCGTCCTCTGTGTGATATGGAGGGGCTGTCTTCATACAGGTGGTGTCTTCCAGGTGACTGCTACCGTCTGTATCCTCCATGTGCTGTGATATACAGATGATGGCTAGAGTTGATGTTTTTACTGTTGACTGCTTGCATCGCCCTGCATGCGGTGACAGCAGGACACGGTCTCATCGGTTGCATACTCTCTTTCAGGTGACTGCTAAAGTCTTTGTCCTCTGTGTGATGTGATATTTACAGGTTAAGGACCTCAGTGGTGTAATTTCATACACGCGACAGCATTGAATCTGTTTCTTCGGCATGATATGGTCTCTCCCCTGTGATAAGTTTTGGTGGTTCTCTCCTAAATGATGTGATACTGGAGTGCCGGAGTTAAGAAAGTTGTCTATACTTACCTGAGCAAGTTTATACAGGTTTGGACTGCATTGATTGTCTTTTCTGAGTCGTGCTATGTATCGTATTTAGTAGTATTTGTACAGTGCCTTGTGCATCTGATGAGCCCTCAGAGCGGCTTTAGCTGAGTCCATAAGTAGCTACTCTCTTTATTGGATGATAGAGTGTGTATTAAAAATTAAAAACAGTGCCTATTTCGGGGACAGGAGTGTGCTTGTACTTGTAGCTGCCTTGAGCACAGCCTGAAGTGAAAATGAGACCAAGGCCCTCATTGTAACATTGGCGGCAAATGGGAGGGGGAGGGTGTGGGAGGACTCTGGGGAGGGGGGCGGAGGAGACCCCTATCAGTGCTAGGGAAGGAAATCCCTGGCACTGATAGTGCTTACCTCCATGGTTTTTGTGGTGGTACAGAAACCATGGAAACCATGGCGGTGGGCAGGGTAAAAATGCCATGGGCGGCTTAATGACGGCTGCCGGGCTGGAGACTGCAGTCTCCAGCCCGGCGTTTGTTACCACCATGGTGGTCAGTGTGTTAACTTGACGGTTTGGCTTTGGCCAAACCGCCAATGTCATAACAGTGGCGGTATGTACCGCCAGCCAGACTGTTGACTGTACTACTGCCACTATTACACCGACTGCCGGGGTCGTAATGACCCCCAAATGTTTTCTATAATTCATGTGCCCCTCAAAATTTCTATGTCTGTGGTTTGTGTGTGTGTGAGAGGGTGGGGGGATACAAAACAGGCAACCGTGAAATTTGGTCCAATATAGCAATTTAGTAACATCATAAAACACAAGTCCAAAGATGGGAATATGTGACCGTATCACACATATTGACGATTCTGTATTTTCTATAAACCTTGCTGATTGTGGGAGAATTAGCTTGACAAAACTGTTTTCTTGGAAATGCAGCTGACAATGAACACAGATTGCAATCAGAGCATTTATTTCATTAATATAGTTTTGATAAATAATGGAAAATGGAGAGGACGAGTGGGTTTATGTGATTCTGTGGCTGCCGCGTTTACTACATGGTTATGGTTTTCTTGCATTTAGCATGTGATTTGCCACACGATTTACAGATTTTACAAAAATGCTTTTTCTAGCTCAAATGGAGAAAATAATACCACACAGTTTACCTATTTTGCTGTACGAATTATATTACCTTGCTGCATAATTTTGTCCTCTAAACTACATAATCCTAGTGGCCCCGACAACGGGTAAAGTTTTGAAGAGTGGCTGTCATTATGAGCATGATGAATAAACCCATATTTCACAGGGAACTGAAACATTTTTCATATTTCAAGGTTCCCTGTGAAATGTGGGCTTTTGTACCACTACAATTTGTGCAAAAACAGCAGCCAAAAGTCAGCTGTACCTTCCCATGGACAATCGAGAGGCAGCTTGGACTGCTGTGCTTGGTTGGCTGAGTAGGGCTAAAGGTGTTGTGGGTGATTGCTCCTCTCGTCTCTGGAGGTGGACTGCTGGATGCGCCTGTACGCCATGTGAAGCCAAGGGGAGCGAGGTGGTTTCACATATTTTGCCTAAGATTACTATGTTTTTGGTGAGTGCGTCTAATTCCCTCTTGGGAGTTAGATAGTGTGTAAGGTCGGTTGCGCCCGAGCTAGGAGCCTCAGAATCGTGGTACGGAGGAGAAATATTCAAATTTTCGGTAAGGGTAACACACTTTGTTTTTCTGACATATATATCAATATAATATATATAGTATGCATTAATAAATATATATAGAATGAAGGCTCTGCCGCTGCGGTGAACCTGATTATCGGGCACCGAGCCGGTCCCACGAGTCCTGATGGAGCGAGAGCGGCTTACTGGCTCGCCACTGCCGCCCAGTGGTTCAGACGCAGTGCAGCACCCCACCTTTGATGGAGCCAGCTGCTGAGGTCTGTGCCTGACGGACGCGTGAAAACCAGCGCTGTGAAGTCACTGTGGTAGAAGTACCCGAACGGCAACACGCATAATAAGTGAGTGCATATAGCGCTAATCAGTACAGCAATTGCACATACGCCGACACACCCCGTAACTGCCCTGTTGTAATTAGCCAATAATCATATTGATTTAAGTCCAAGACGAGGCCGTCTGTAAGGGCCCTCCTGTCCCACCCAGGCTCATTCGCAAGTGGAAAAGCCTCACTTTTAATGTTTTTATTTTCGATTTTCTACCGCTTCTTCTAAGCCTGTCGGACCCCCGGTCGTTGCCTAGTCGTTTCATATGATGATAATCAGTCGTGGGTCAGGGTACTTAATTCTCCTCGTGGAAAGGTGTCAGCAGGGATGGAAATGGTTATCTTTTCCAATCCTCGAATGAACAACGGGGGTATCCCGAGCCCTGAATGACGGGGGAAGATGGAGGGCAATTCCATGTAGCTGGATGTCCTGGACGATAGGGCTGATGTGAGACTGACTGGGCAAAATTTATATTTCGCTCGCCCCTAATTCTGTGATTTTGGAGAGATGGTACTCAGGCAGGAGGTAGAGTGGTTTCTAATTGCCACCAGAACTCTACAATATGTACTTCTTAACATTACACATTTTTTAAACGGGTAACTATATTAAAAACAGTAATACACAATAATGGTGTGCAGAATACATAATAATGGTGTACGGAGTGGCATGCTATGCTACATCTGATAGAGACTTCTAGTTGCAGATTCCTTACCTTAGAATTTCTCCCAGGCATCAAACTGGATCCAGAGATTTTTCTTCGAGCAGCCGTCAGGTGGCGTCTGTTGACTTTGTGTCTGTCATTGGTGTCCTGATTATGTCACGGTCATATATAGGCGTAACCCTGGCATGCTGACATAATTTATTTTCTTTCCACTCCAGCCTACGTGCAGATCTGGAGAGAGCTACCCTTGGTCATTTTTTGACTAACTTCCACTGTTTTGTCGATATATTTCACTTTTTGGTGCATTGAGGGTGTCACAGAAGAACGGTTTTAAGCCCTGTGACTCCTGTCACCGAATGATGTCAGTGACGGATCCAGACCTCATGTGCTTGTTGTGCCTGGTGCACGACCACAACCCGAAGTCGTGCTCCGAGTGCCAGGCCACGAACCCGAAGGCTTTGAGGCAGCGGTCCCTGGAACTCATGGAGGCCCAGCGATTGATTCCGCATTGCTCCTGGTCTGGTTCGAGAAGAAGGTCACGAGACCGCTGGCGGAGTTACCGCCACTCTTCGTCATCCCACTCTAAGACCACAGGACACTTGGGTCAAAAGAAAAAGAAGTTGAAGAAGGCCAAACATTCTTCGACTTCGCCCTGTTGCTCAGCTTATGCAACACAGGAAAAGTTTTAATGCTCTAGGCCTCTTGTCTGCGGAGCCTACTTCTGGATTGGCTCAGCACTTCCCCGAGTTTCCAGGGGCCAGAGCCACCCCTGCCCAGCTCATAGTTTTACGATGCCATGCGCTTCATTTTTGGGCAGATCAACCCCCCTTTGGGCCCTGTGGGTCCGAAGGGGGTCCTTCAGGTTCCGTGTCGGTGGCTTTGGCCCTGGCCCCTAAGGGCCCCTCCTGATCTGTTATCAGATCTGTGCTGACGCCAATTGTGCCAACGGGACCTTCCCCAGCGCTGGTAAAGACGTCGACGCTCCCAGCATCGGTTGGGCCCACAATCGATGTTGACTGAATCCTTAACCCCGACGACCCAGAGCCGGAACGGCTTAGCTTAACGCCATATCCATCTTCAATGGGGTCAATTCAACCCAGGTTGGATCCTGAACCTCTTTACTATGGGCATGGGGAAGGTTTGAATGGGTCGTTGGTCCCTCAAAATACCAGCTAGACAATCCAGATTTGGACTGAGCACAGAAAGTGGGTAAGGCTAGTGGTCTGGATACTTCCCTAGATGCTTGCTTGCTTTCTCCCCTTACTGTTGTTACAGAGGAGGGAGCGTCATATTCCATGGGGGTCAGTAGGGTGGCTGAGGTCCTCGGCCTCAAGCTTCCTTCTGTGGCAGTCAGGACTAACCTCCTGACTGAGGTGCTTCACCCTGGGGCTTCCACCTCAGAAACTCTTTTACCTTTCAATGAAGCCCTCACGGATGTCCTACTGGGTACTTGGTCCAGACCCAGCACAGGGGCTCCTGCGAATGGGACAATCACTCGCCCCTATCAGCCTACGCCAAATGACCTTAAATGTCTGTCCCAACACCCTACGCCTGAGAGCCTTGTCATCCAGGCTTCTTCATCATCTGGTGCATTCCCATCCAACCCTCCGAATCAGGAATCAAAAAGACTCGATCAGCTTGGGAAGAAGGTGTATTCTTCCCCCAGTCTGGTGTCGTTTTCTTCTTGGGTCGCTATACCCATTCATTATGGGATACGGTCGCCTAACTGCTGCCACAGGTCCCGGAGGAGGCCCGGGCCATCACTCCCAAGCTGTTGCTGATGGGAGGGATGTGGCCAAGTTCACAATGCGTTGTAGGCTGGACACAACCGACTCTCTGGGTAGATCGGTTGCATCGATGGTGGCCTTACGGCACCATGCCTGATTGAGGACATCTGGCTTTTCGAGGGATGTCCAACAATCTCTCATGGACATGCCCTTCGATGGCACCCATCTCTTCGGGGACAAAGCGGACTCGGTGCTCAAGCGTTTCAAGGAGTCCTGGGCTATGGTTCGCTCCCTTGGCCTTGCAGCAGCCCCTCACCCAGCACAGTCCACTTTTTGCCCCTTTTATGCTCACGGAAGTGGCTCCCTTCCGCGTCCTTTCCCTGCCAGCCACAGAGTCACGCATGCTGAAAAGCCTCTGTGTGGTCACAGATGTGGAATCCCACAGGCTCGTGGTTCAGGGAGCGAGAGGTCTGCCCAGTCCAGCCCCACCCCCGCTGCAGCCTCTAAACTCTCCTAGTCAGTCACAACATCCCGGACCAGTTGGAGGCAGGATCCGCCATCACGTGCCCCACTGGGAATCCATTACGATGGACAGGTAGGTTTTGCAAATAGTCCAAAGGGACTACTCCCTGGCCTTCAAGAATACCTCTCCTCCCATGCCACCATTTTATGACCGCTTAATGGAGGATCGTTTGGCACTCCTCCCCGAGGGAGTCGCGGCTCTCTTGGCCAAGGGAGCAGTAGAGAGTATCTATACTCCAGTTGTAGGTTGTGGTTGTTATTCCTGCTACTTTCTGGTGCCCAAGAAGAACAAGGGCCTTAACCCTGTCCTAGCCCTCCGGGCCCTCAATGTCTTCCTCAGGAAGGAGAATTTCAAAATGCTCAGCCTGGCTCAGGTCCTATCTGCCTTGGACCCTGGAGGCTGGATGGTAGCATTGGACTTGCAGAACACCTACTTCCACATACCCGTCCTGCCTTCCCACAGATGTTACTTGCGATTCATGGTAGGTCACAAGCACTTTCATTTCACTGTGCCCCCCTCCGGCCTTACCAGCGCCCCTTGAGTGTTCACGAAAGTGATGGCGGTGGTCGCAGCTCATCTGCGCAGGTTAGGGGTTTCAGTCTTCCCCTACCTCGACGACTGGCTGTTGAAGGCAAACACGCCCAAGACTGTCGTCTCCCACCCTCAGACTACGGCGAACCTTGTGCATTCACTGGGGTTCACCAGCACCTTGAGACCCTCACGGGTGAGTAGCTGCGCTCCTTAAAAACTGACTGACTGACCGACTGACTATAAACGTTCCAAAGTCACACCTGACTCCCTCTCAGATGCTCCCCTTCATTGGATCTGTTCTCAACACAGTGCAGTTTCTGGCTTATCCTCCTGAAAAGTGAGTCCAGGATATTCAGGCCATGATACCAATATTTCAGCCTCTATACTGGATATCGGTGAGAATGACTCTGAGGCTGCTGGGCTTCATGGCCTCCTGCATCCTGCTAGTGACACATGCCAGGTGGCATATGTGGGCTCTTCAGTGGGATCTGAAGATACAGTGGGTGCAACATCAGGGGAATCTCTCCCACATAGTCCAGATCTCTGAGGGAATTGCAAAAGTTCTGCAGTGATGGCTTTCGAATCAGTATTGGGTCAGTGGCAGATCCCTCTCTCTTCCCCAGCCAGATCTCACTGCAGTGACAGATGCGTCCCTCTTAGGATGGGGCAGCCACATGGGAGAGGCAGAGATCAGAGGTCTCTGGTCTCCGGTGGAGGCCAGACTCCACATCAGTCTTTTGGAACTCCGAGTGATCAGGCTTGCATTGAAAGCATTCCTTCCCTCTTTCAAAGGGAAAGCGGTGCAGGTGTTCATGGACAACCCCACCGTGATGTGGTACTGCAACAAGCAGGGCAGAGTAGGGTCGTGGACCCTTTGTTAAGACGTTCTGTGCCTCTGTACATGGCTGGAACAACATATGATAACTCTGGTGGTTCAATATCTCGCGGGCTCTCTGAATGCCAGAGCAGACAAACTCAGCTGTCGATCAATAGTCGATCACGAATGGTGTCTCCAGCCGGAGGTGTAGTGCAAGGTCTCTTTCAGCAGTGGGTGGAGCCTTGGTTAGATCTGTTTGCCTCCACAGAGAACTTGCAATGTCAGCTGTTTTGTGTGTTGGAGTTTCCAAGGCGGCACTCGCTCAGCAACACTTTCCATCTTGAGTGGAACTCAGGCATCCTTTATGCCTTCCCACCAATACAACTTCTGCCCAGTGTTCTGAAGAAGATCAACAACGACCGGGCCCAAGTAATCCTTGTGGATCCGAACTGGGCACGAAGAGTATGGTATGCCGAGCTTCCGATCCTCCGATTAGACAGCTCCTTCGGGAGGATCTTCTGTTGCAGCAGCAGGGGACAGTTCTCCACTCGAACCTGTCCATTCTCCGCCTTCTTGCGTGGGGATTAGGCGGCGGCGGCGGTTGACAGCTTTCGACCTTCCGCCTGAAGTCTGTAATGTTATCTTGGCAGCCAGGCATCCCTCCACCAACACGGTATATGCCTGTTGGCACAAATTTGTAGCATGGTGTACCAACAAGTCTGTTGATCCCCTTTCTGCACCTCTGTCTGATGTTCTACTGTTCATCCTCTCTTTTGCCCAGCAGGGCTATGCTTTGGGCACCCTCAAAGGCTACTTATCTGCCATCTTTACCTTTCTCGGATTGCCAGATCAACCTTCTTTATTCAAGTCTCCCACTGTTGAGAGGATTCTTAAGGGACTCACCTATTTGTACCCACCTACACTGTTCATAATGCCCTAGTGGGATTTGAACCTGGTCCTTACCTTATGTGTGCCCCTTTTGAGCCACTCCATAATTGTCCCTTGCGGCTCTTCACACTAAATAACAGCTTTCCTGATTGTCATCACCTCTGCTCGCAGAGTGAGTGAGCTTCACGGTCTATCGTCGAAGCCACCATTTTTATCTGTCCATCCTGACAAGGTGGTGCTTCGTTCTAAGGCCTCCTTCCTTCCTAAGGTTGTTACTCCTTTTCATGTAGGCCAATTCATCACTTTGTCTACTTTTTACACACCTCCACATCCCTCTCATGAAGAGGGGAGACTTCACCCTCTGGATCCAAAAAGAGCATTGGCGAATAATGTAATGTCAGCAAATTATGTCAAATAAATCATTCATAGTTTTGAAATCATGCATCTTAATATGGTTTGTGCAACAACTGCGGAAAGAACATTATAATTATGAACCAAAGTCTGCAAATCATTGATGTAGGAAAGTGCCACTGTTGGCATGGTTACCCCCCACTTTTTGCCTAGTGTTGGTGCCAACTTTGATTGAAACTGTGCTGGGACCCTGTAACCAGGCCCCATCACCAGTGTTCTTTCCCTAAAACTGTACCTTTGTTCCAAGAATTGGAAAAGTTATGTCACACAGTTAAGTCCCTTGTAAAAGGTACCCCTGATACCAAGGGCCCTGTGGCCAGGGAAGGTCTCTAAGGGCTGCAGCATGTATTATGCCACCCTGGGGACCCCTAATTCAGCACATACACACTGCCTTGCAGCTTGTGTGTGCTAGTTGGGAGAAAAATACAAAGTCTATATGGCACCCCTCTCAGTGTGCCATGCCCACAAACCACTTCATGTGGCATAGATAAGTCACCCCTCTAGCAAACCTTACAGCCCTAAGACAGGGTGCACTGTACCACAGGTGAGGGCATAGCTGCTTGAGCAATATGCCCCTACAGTGTCTAAGTCCATTCTTAGACATTGTAAGTGCAGTGTAGCTATATGGAGTATATGGTCTGGGAGTTTCATTAAGAACTCTGCAGCACCATAATGGCTTCACTGAATTCTGGGAAGTTTGGTAACAAACTTCTCAGCACAATAAACCCACACCGATGCCTGTGTGGGATTTATTGAAAAATGCACACAGAGGGCATCTTAGAGATGCCCCCTGTATGTTAGCCCAACTGCTAGTGTAGGACTGGCCCGTCTGTGCCAGCCTGCCACTTTCAGACGAGTTTCTGACCACATGGGGTGAGTGCCTTTGTGCACTCTCTGGTCAGAAACAAAGCCTGTCCTGGGTGGAGATGCTTCACACCTCCCCTTGCAGGAACTGTAACACCTGCCGGTGAGCCTCAGATCTCAAGCCTCAGATTACAGTGCTCGAGGGCACTCCAACTAGTGGAGATGCCCACCCCCCGGACAAAGGCCCACTTTGGCAGCAAGTCTGGCGGGAAAATTAGGGAAAACAGGGAGGAGTGACCACTCCAGCCAGGACCACCCCTAAGGTGTTCAGAGCTGAGGTGACCCCCTCCCTGCAGAATCCTCCATATTGGTTTGGAGGACAGGGGCCAATAGGGATAGGAATGCACACCCTTCCCAAAGGGAGTGAGCACAAGGAGGGTGTAGCCACCCTCAGGGACAGTAGCCATTGGCTACTGCCCCCTGGCCCTCACATGCCCCTGAATCTAGGATTTATGGGCCTCAGTGAAACCAGCTCACCAGATTCCTGGTGACCTACAAAAAAGAAGGACTGCTAAGCTGAAACCCCAGCGGAGAAGGAGGAAGACACCAACTGCTTTGGCCCCAGCCCTACCGGCCTGTCTCCTGTTTCAGAGAACCTGCAAGAAGACCAGCGACGCATCCAGCGGACCCAGCGACCTCTGCCAACTTCAGAGGACTGCCCTGTACCCAAAAGGACCAAGAACTCCAGAGTACAGCGGCTCTGCCCCCTAGAAACTTTCTACCAAGGACTCTCACCTCACTCCGGAAGCGTGAGTCTTGACCCCTGTGTACCCGACGCCCATGGCCCGTGTCCAGGTGGTCCACCCAGCAAGCAAGGGTCCCCAGGTGATTGTGAGCAAGAGCCCACCCTGGGTCGACCCCTCCAAGCCCCACGATGACACCTGCAGAGAGAATCCAGAGGACCCCTCTGACCACGAGCTCTGGACAAAGATATCCGATGCCTGAAGGACACACTGCACCCGCAGCCCTCAGGACTTGGATAACCTGACCCTCTATGCGTCATCGACCGTAGTCAGTCCTCTGCCCTATCCGACCAGTGGTATGCTGGAGACATCCCCCTGGACCTCGCCTGCATTCTCTGAGTGACCACCGGGGTCTCTGCATTGATATGCATTGGAAACCCGATGTCCTGTTTGCATCCTGCACCCGGCTGCCCCTGTGCTGCTGAGGGTGTGTTTCTGATGGATACAACTACCTGTGGATTCCTCACCTAATGAATACTCCCATGGCGCCAGCATTCAACGGAAATCTTCTTCCTAGTCTCTGCACGTCGACGAGGACGTCACTCTAGCCCACGCGACGCCGTCTGACGTCATACAGGCAATAAGAGGTCCTCGACGACGTGCCGACGTCAGTTCCCTTTTTTCCGTGCATTCGAAACGGTTATCTTCGAGGGAGCAACTGTTACTTTCGTGGTTACAGTGTATTTTTTGCTGCGCAGTCCTTCGCTGCAGTAATAATGTCGCAGAGAAAGTCGGGTTTTAAGCCTTGTCGTGAGTGTGGGGACAAGATGTCAGTTACGGATCCTCACTCCGACTGTCTTTGGTGTTTAAGCTCCGACCACGACGTCTCGACTTGCGATTCATGTCAGCACATGAATCCAAAGGCCCTCATGGAACGTGAGGCGAAGTTGTTTATGGCGAAGTCGAAGAAAGAAAAACATCATAAGAAGTCTTCTTCGCCAAGGCATCAGCGTCATCGAGACTCCCGGCGCCGTAGAGAATCACGGCGCCATTCGAGCAAGGAGACTCGTTCCAGGTCTTCGGATCGGCGCCGGAGGACTTGGGAGGTCAGTCCCACGGTCACGCCGCATCCATCGACGCCGTTGCCCTCTCCGGCGTCACCGACTTCACCTGGACAGGCGTCGGTGATTGAAGTGGTGCAGCCTCTGGTGTTGTCCCCGGCGTCGCAGACGTCGAGGCCGGCGTCGGGGTCGCCTTCGATACAGGCACCCCAGTATCCGGCTTTTCCCACCCCTGGAGCCGATAGTACCGCATTCCTAAATGCGATGTATACCATCTTCCAACAGATGGCTCCAGGGGGTGCTCCGGCTGGCCCTTTGGCCTTTTCATTGGGTGATCCTGCGCCTCTACGGCCGGCACCCTTTATGCCCTTTCTCCCTTTTGGGAACGTGGGCTCGGCGCCGGTGTCGGCGCCGGTGGCCGCTCCGGTGGCTTCGGAGGGATTGGCCCCGGAGATTTCCATCCCGTCGACGTCGGGATTTCGTCCTGTGACTCCGGTGGGTCCATCCGCTCCGAGTGCTCTTTCATCGGCGCCGAAGTTACCTGAGGATTTTCAGGAGGTTTCGGGGATTTGGGCGTGGCTCTTCCTCCTCTTCCTTTCGGGGGAGATTCCAGCAACCTGCCTCTTCCCATCCCTATAGATCTTTTAGAGGGAGAGGGAGGGCCTGCACCAGAGGAGCCTCTCAGCAGCACTCTGCCTCTTCCTCGTCCTCTGGAGGGGTGCAGCAGGGAAAGCAGCCTTAGGCTTCCACCATTTCCCACTCACTCCTCTCCTGTAGGGGGAAGATTACAGCATTTTCTCCGCAAGTGGAAGACTATTACAATGGACACTTGGGTTCTCAGTATTGTGGGAAAAGGCTACACCCTTCCCTTTCGGGAGTTCCCGCCCCTCATCCCGCCCGCCCATCTTATTGTTCAGAAGAACACCTCCTGTTGCTAGAACAGGAGGTACAAGTCCTCCTTTCAAAGGGCGCGGTAGAGTTGGTCCCAGAGCAGGAAAGGGGTCGAGGTTGTTACTCAAGGTATTTCCTGATTCCCAAGAAGGATGGTCGGTTGAGACCAATCCTGGACCTGAGGATCTTGAATTGGTTCCTCAAACAGGAAAAGTTCAAGATGCTGACCCTAGCTCAGGTGCTTTGGGCGTTGAACAAGGAAGATTGGATGGTGTCTGTCGACTTGCAGGATGCTTACTTTCATATCCCGATACTCAAGTCACACAGGAAGTATCTCCGGTTTATGGTGGGATCGCAGCACTATCAGTTTGCGGTCCTTCCGTTTGGTCTTACTTCAGCACCTCGAGTCTTCACGAAGGTGATGTCGGTGGTTGCGGCAGAGCTCAGAAGGAAGGGGATAGCAGTATTCCCTTACTTGGACGACTGGTTGATCAAAGCCAAGTCGCCGGAGCTTGTGTCGCATCATCTGCAGTCAACGACTCAGTTGTTGTTCGACCTGGGTTTTTCGGTGAACGAGCCCAAATCTCACCTGGAGCCCTCTCAGCGCCTCCTGTTCATAGGGGCAGTACTGGATACAACATTGAGTCGAGCCTTTCCTCCGCCTCAGCGGATTCAAGATATTCAGGAATTGGTTCTAATGTTTCGAAATGGAGCGGTAGTTCCAGTCCTCAAGGTCCTTCGTCTGCTCGGTCTGTTTGCCTCCTGCATTCTGTTGGTCACGCATGCTCGCTGGCACATGAGGGCTCTTCAGTGGTGCCTCCGAAGGCAGTGGTCTCAACACAAAGGAGATCTAGAAGGTGCTGTCAAGACCTCCAGAGATGCTGCTGTGGACTTGAAGTGGTGGATTGCGAGCAACAATCTTTCACAAGGAAAGCCGTTCGCGCAGTCGCCACCAGTGGCCACGGTCATAACGGATGCTTCCACTCTAGGGTGGGGAGCTCATCTGGGGGATCTGGAGATCAAAGGCCTTTGGTCTCCAGAGGAGCAGATGTTTCATATCAATCTGTTAGAGTTACGGGCTGTACGTCTGGCTCTCAAGGCCTTCCTCCCTTCCCTTCGTGGTCAGTCGGTACAGGTCCTGACGGACAATACTACCACGATGTGGTACATAAACAAACAGGGAGGAGTAGGGTCGTACCTTCTCTGCAGAGAAGCTCTTCGACTATGGTCTTGGGCAAAGGACCATCAGATTTGCTTGGTAGCAAATCATCTGGCCGGGGTCTTGAATGTACGTGCGGACAGTCTCAGTCGCCAATTCTCGGCCGACCACGAGTGGCGTCTCCATCCAGATCAAGTCCGTTTAATCTTCCAGATGTGGGGGTTTCCTCGGATAGATCTGTTTGCCACTCGGGAGAACGCGCATTGTCCGTTATTCTGCAGCCTCCAGTATCCGATGCAGGGAGCGTTAGGGGACGCGTTTCAAATAACCTGGTGCGGCCAGTTGCTTTACGCGTTTCCTCCCATACCCTTGATTCCTCGAGTATTGAGGAAGATTCGCCAAGACCGGGCGCTAGTCATCTTAATAGCTCCGGATTGGCCAAGGAGGGTGTGGTACTCCGACCTTCTCCAACTCTCAATGTGCCCTCCGCTCCATCTCCCTTTCAGGGCAGACCTCCTCTCGCAGTCGCAGGGGCAGGTTTTACACCCCAACCTCCAGAGTCTGCACCTACATGCCTGGAGATTGAACGGGGCAACCTGAGTTCCTTCTCTCTCCCGCCTGATGTAGTGGATGTTATATTAGCGGCCAGGCGACACTCCACTAAATCTATCTACGCTAATAGGTGGTCTAAATTTGTTGCGTGGTGTGGAGAGAGGCAGATTGATCCCTTACATGCTCATCTATCGGACGTTTTGTCTTTTGCTCTCTCTCTAGCGCAGAAAGGTTGTGCAGTGGCTACCATTAAGGGTTATTTGTCGGCCTTGTCAGCCTTCATTTGTCTTCCAGACCAACCATCGTTATTTAAATCCCCTATTGTTATCAGATTCTTGAAAGGTCTTCTAAATAAATATCCTCCAAAACCATTTGTTATGCCGCAATGGGATTTGTCCTTGGTCCTGACTTTCCTTATGGGGTCCCCTTTTGAGCCTATGCATTCTTGCCCCTTAAGGTATTTGGTTATAAAAACAGTTTTCCTGGTAGCGATAACATCTGCAAGGAGAGTGAGTGAGTTGCAGGCCTTATCGGTAAAGCCCCCTTATACAACTTTTTATGGGGATAAGGTGGTGTTGAGGACCAAGGCTGCTTTCCTCCCGAAGGTTGTTTCACCCTTCCGTTTGGCTCAGACAATTACTTTGTCCACGTTCTATCCTCCGCCTCATCCTTCTAAAGAGGAAGAAAGACTGCACCGTCTGGACCCAAAGAGGGCGTTGAGCTTCTTTATTGATAGAACAAAGGATTTCAGGCTGGAGGATCAGCTGTTCATCGGGTACGTGGGCAAGAGGAGAGGAAAGGCAGTCCACAAGAGAACACTCTCCAGGTGGGTGGTTCTTTGCATTAAAATCTGTTACTCTTTGGCAAAGAAGGACCCTCCTGAGGGCATTAGAGCTCATTCCACCAGAGCTAAGTCGGCCACTTCGGCCTTGGCCAGGGGTGTTCCTGTGGTTGACATCTGCAAGGCCGCAACTTGGTCGTCCCTTCACACTTTTGCGAAACATTACTGTTTGGACTCTGAGGTCAGAAGGGACGGCCATTTTGCACGGTCAGTGCTGCAGGATTTCTTGGTTTGACCATTTAGGCACCCGCCACCTGGCGTGGTACTGCTTTGGGACTCTATTCATTAGGTGAGGAATCCACAGGTAGTTGTATCCATCAGAAGAACGAGTTACTTACCTTCGGTAACGACTTTTCTGGTGGATACATTAGCTACCTGTGGATTCCTCACGGTCCCACCCGCCTCCCCGTTGCCTTTCTGGTCTTACCAAGTAATCCTTGAGTGCGCTCCTCTTGGTCTTCAAGGTTGCAATAGACGTTGTATATATGGATACGTGTGTATATTATCTGTATATATATATATATATATATATATATGTATATATCTTTGTGTATATACATGATTTGCATATATTTGTTCGTTATATTAAATTTACAGCTATTCATTGCAATATTGTGTATTTTACAAGGTTATGGGATGTTGCCTTGCTCTTTCATTGCATTGGGTGGTTGTTCTCATGCACGTAAAAAATGTTGGTACTGACGTCGGCACGTCGTCGAGGACCTCTTATTGCCTGTATGACGTCAGACGGCGTCGCGTGGGCTAGAGTGACGTCCTCGTCGACGTGCAGAGACTAGGAAGAAGATTTCCGTCGAATGCTGGCGCCATGGGAGTATTCATTAGGTGAGGAATCCACAGGTAGCTAATGTATCCACCAGAAAAGTCGTTACCGAAGGTAAGTAACTCGTTCGTTTGGTGCCTACTTGTGGCACCACCAGTGCTCTTCTAATACCCCGGTCTGCCCTCCGAGTCACAGGTACTTACCTGCTGGCTGACCGCATTCCGAGTACCCCTATCTCTATAGGAGCCCACGTTAACTGGGCTCTCCTTTGACCTCTGCACCCGACCGACCCCCCAACGACGGACTACTCAAAACCCAGAGATAAGAACTATAAGTCGTGTCCTTACCTGTTACACTGTTCAATCTTTTCCTCCCCCAGTATAGGAAGTTGGCTCTGTATATACTATTTCAAAGTGAGAAATAGTGTGCACAGAGTCCAAGGGTTCCCCTTAGAGGTAAAATAGTGGCAAAAAGAGATAATTCTAATGCTCTATTTTGTGGTAGTGTGGTCGAGCAGTAGGTTTATCAGAGGGAAGTGTTAAGCACTTGTTGTACACACACAGTCAATAAATGAGGAACACACACTCAAAGACTTACTCCAGGCCAATAGGTTTTTATATAAAAAATATATCTTTTCTTAGTTTATTTTAAGAACCACAGGTTCAAGATTTACAAGTAATACTTTAAATGAAAGGTATTTCACTCAGGTATTCTAGGAACTTTGAATAATCACAATAGCATGTATAGGTTTGGCAAAAATGGCAACAAGCTATTTTAAAAGTGGACACAGTGCAAAAATCAACAGTTCTTGGGGGAGGTAAGTAAATGTTAAGTTCACAGGTAAGTAAAACACTTACAGGGTTCAAAGTTGGGTCCAAGGTAGCCCACCGTTGGGGGTTCAAGGCAACCCCAAAGTTACCACACCAGCAGCTCAGGGACGGTCAGGTGCAGAGGTCAAAGTGGTGCGCAAAACACATAGGGGGTTATTCTAACTTTGGAGGAGGTGTTAATCCGTCCCAAAAGTGACGGAAAAGTGACGGATTTACCACCAGCCGCATTACGAGTCCATTATATCCTATGGAACTCGTAATACGCTGGTGGTATATCCGTCACTTTACCGTCACTTTTGGGACGGATTAACACTCCTCCAAAGTTAGAATAACCCCCATAGGCTTCAATGGAAATGGGGGTGCCCCGGTTCCAGTCTGCCAGCAGGTAAGTACCTGCGTCTTCGGAAGGCAGACTGGGGAAACACAAGCAGGCACAGAAAGTACACCCTCAGCGGCACAGGGGCGGCCGGGTGCAGAGTGCAAACAGGCATCGGGTTTCTAATAGGAATCAATGGGGAGACACAGGGGTACTTCAACGATGCAGGCAGGCACAGGGGGGGCTCCTCGGGTAGCCACCACCTGGACTAGGCAGAGGGCCGCCTGCACTGGAGTTCGGTTCCTTCAGGTCCTGCGGGTGCAGTGTGATTTCCAGGCATCGGGTTCCTTGAAGCAGGCAGTCGCGGTCAGGGGGGAGCCTCTGGATTTCCCCTGCAGGCGTCGCTGTGGGGGCTCAAGGGGGTCAACTCTGGCTACTCATGGGCTCACAGTCGCCGGGGAGTCCTCCCTGTAGTGTTGGTTTTCCACAGGTCGAGCCGGGGGTGTCGGATGCAGAGTGGAAAGTCTCACGCTTCCGGTGGGAAACGTGTGGTCTTTAAAAGTTGCTTCTTTGTTGCAAAGAGTTGCAGTTTCTTGAACAGGGCCGCTGTTCTCTGAAGTTTTTAGGTCCTTTAGATGCAGGGTAGTCCTCTGAGGCTTCAGAGGTCACTGTACCCTGTTGGATGCGTCGCTGTTGCAGTTTTCTTCGAAGTAGGGAGACAGGCCAGTGGGGCTGGGGCCAAATTATTTGTCGTCTCCGTCTTCACTGCAGGGCTTCAGGTCAGCAGTCCTTCTTCTTCTTTAGGTTGCAGGAATCTGTCTTCCTCGGTTCTGGGAGCCCCTAAATACTGAATTTAGGGGTGTGTTTAGGTCTGGGAGGGCAGTAGCCAATGGCTACTGTCCTTGAGGGTGGCTACACCCTCTTTGTGCCTCCTCCCTGTGGGGAGGGGGGCACATCCCTAATCCTATTGCGGGAATCCTCCTTCTACAAGATGGAGGATTTCTAAAAGTAAGAGTCACCTCAGCTCAGGACACGTTAGGGGCTGTCCTGACTGGGGGGTGACTCCTCATTGTTTTTCTCATTATCTCCTCCAACCTTGCCGCCAAAAATGGGGGCAGTGGCCGGAGGGGCGGGCATCTCTACTAGCTGGGATGCCCTGTGGCGCTGTAAAAAAGAACAAAAGGGGTGAGCCTTTGAGGCTCACCGCCAGGTGTTACAGTTCCTGCAGGGTGAGGTGAGAAGCACCTCCACACAGTACAGGCTTTGTTTCTGGGCACAGAGTGACAAAGGCCCTCTCCCCATGTGGCTAGCAACATGTCTGGTGTGCGGCAGGCTAGCAAAAACTAGTCAGCCCACAATGGAAGTCGGGTATGTTTTCAGGGGGCATCTCTAAGATGCCCGCTGGGTGTATTTTTACAATAAAGTGCACACTGGCATCAGTGTGCATTTATTGTGCTGAGAAGTTTGATACCAAACTTCCCAGTTTTCAGTGTAGCCATTATGGTGCTGTGGAGTTCGTGTTTGACAGACTCCCAGACCATATACTCTTATGGCTACCCTGCACTTACAATGTCTAAGGTTTGGCTTAGACACTGTAGGGGCATAGTGCTCAAACATATGCCCTCACCTGTGTTATAGTGCACCCTGCCTTAGGGCTGTAAGGCCTGCTAGAGGGGTGACTTAGCTATGCCACAGGCAGTGTGAGGTTGGCATGGCACTCTGAGGGGAGTGCCATGTCGACTTAGTCATTTTCTCCCCACCAGCACACACAAGCTGGAAAGCAGTGTGTATGTGCTGAGTGAGGGGTCCCTAGGGTGGCATAAGACATGCTGCAGCCCTTAGAGACCTTCCCTGGCATCAGGGCCCTTGGTACCAGAGGTACCAGTTACAAGGGGCTTACCTGGGTGCCAGGGTTGTGCCTATTGTGGAGACAAAGGTACCGTTTAGGGAAAGAACACTGGTGCTGGGGCCTGGTTAGCAGGGCCCCAGCACACTTTCAAATCATAACTTAGCATAAGCAAAGGCAAAAAGTCAGAGGGTAACCATGCCAAGAAGGCATTTCCTTACACCCAGGAACTGTTGAAATTTGCGGTGTGTCCATTTTTAATTAGCTTTTTTCCATTTTAAAGAACACTGTACACATTGTCGAATTTATTCAAAGTTCTCATTGTACCTATGCTAAGTACCCTTCGTTTCATGTACTTACCTGCAAACTGAATCGTGTGGTTCTAGAAATAAATGAACAAAATATATTTTTCTATATAAAAACCTATTGGTCTGGAGTTAAGTCACTGAGTGTGTGTTTCTTCTATTGCTTGTGTGTGTACAACAAATGCTTAACACTACCCTCTGATAAGCCTAACTGCTCGACCACACTACCACAAATAGAGCATTAGTATTATCTATTATTGCCTCTGTCAAGCCTCGGGAACCCCTGGACTCAGTGCACATTAGACCTCATTTTGATATAGTATATACAGAGCCAGATTCCTACAGTTGAGTTTTGCTGTTTATGGCTAGGTATGGCACTTACAGTAGGCACCACTGAATTCACAGCAAATGCACTTCGGATGTGTCCTGTAGCCAAAACAACTGGGATTTGCAGAGTGGCAAAGCCACCTGTCCTGTTACTCCTTGTTCTATGAGAAGTGCATGGTTACTCGTACATTTGAAAAAAAACATTCAGTGGGCTATAACATCTGCTCATCCAAGGCAGATATTATTTTCCCAATCAAAACTTGACCAATGACTTCCCTGTTTGCTTCATAATCTCTCCAGCACACTTTCATGTGCCCCACCACACTGTGCTCGCCCTGAACGCCCACAGTGCATCCTGACAAACGCCCCACTACTGCCCTCACAGCTGTACTACCTGGGCTTCCCTCCCTAGCATCCATTGGTGCCCCATAGAAGGGTGCTGCCTTCCTGTTTCAGGGTGTCCCACCCAGAGCTGTCTTGAAGCAGCAAATGCAAAGATGTGGCACATGCTTACTTGGAGGAAATTAAAGCTACTGCTCACAGCTGAAATGTTCCCATGGTTAACAGCTGCACCTGAGCTTTATACATTTTGCTCACTCCTACAATATAGCCATACCTGGGAGAAACTCTGGGCATGGCAATGCTTGTGTCCACTGGACACTAATGCTCTGCGTCCTTTACCCATTGGGCATGGCCTACATCTGTGCCCCATGAAAGATAGGCATGGGACTTGGTCTGCACCCATGTCAAGTGCTCAGTACCCCTGCCCACAGGCCGAAATGGTGACTACACAGGACATGGTCAGAGGTCCTATCCAGATTTGTAACTTTCACTTCTTATACATGTCTAAATTTGCCTGATGTCTTTGGGTAAAATTGAATATCTCCTGAAACAATTTGTAAATATGCCTTCTCCTATTGCATCTTTATGACATACTAAGATTCAAAATGCTGGAGTCAAGACTGGTTTAATATACTTTAAGGTTTCCTTCCTTTGTTTTGAGAACTTTCTTCAAGCTATGCTTACTCAACTGGTCTGCAGCGGGCCTTGGGTACCACCCATTCTCCTGTCTCATATGTATGAAGTAAATATTGCTGTAAATTGTGCTTTGAATTCAGTTTCATGCTTTAAGGAACTCATCTGAAACTGTGAAACAGGTTTTCGATTTTTATTTTTAAACTGGGCGCGATGGCCTTTTATAGTGATGAGAGGAAAGGTGGTGGAGCCTCTGTGTATGTTAATGAGATACATATATAGTGGGATTTGGGTCAACCTCCTTTTGCCAATGGCTCCATTAGCTCAGAACCATTTGGCCATTATTTGTCAGTGACATCTTGGATCAGCCCACAAGAGTATTTCAGTCTCAGTGTCTTTCTTTTGGTTGTTTGAGTGTTTCTTTCCTCTTCCATTGGAATTCATGGCAGACTAGTTTACATCTGAAATCAGGGCCAGACGGTGAACCAAAGCAGCCCTGGCAAAAATGTTCTAAGCAGCCCACGCTAAAATGTTCAGACAAGCCACAGCTCTCTTACTGTCTCTGTCTTTCCTGTTTCTTTCTTTTTAGTCTCTCTGGCTGTCTCATCTAGCTTCTTTTTGCCTGCTGCCATAAACTCTACAGAGCTGGAGAACAATGCAGTGGCTCTCAGCCTTCAAGAAACATTCTCTCATGGCTCCAGACCCCCAGGGAAATGCCCAGTGGAATAAAGGCCAATCCAGCTA
This sequence comes from Pleurodeles waltl, assembly GCF_031143425.1. Classification (NCBI taxonomy): domain Eukaryota; kingdom Metazoa; phylum Chordata; class Amphibia; order Caudata; family Salamandridae; genus Pleurodeles; species Pleurodeles waltl. Next base: position 1,950,588,198 of record NC_090440.1, read on the forward strand.
TGTCTGGACTGCACAGGCGTTCAATTGCACATTGAGTACTTTGTCATAATTTCATGGTACACAGCAAGCTTTGGCAAAGCCAAGAGGTTTCGCCTTTGTTTTTTCTTTTGATTTAAGTGGATTACAAAATATTAGAAAGATGTTATAATTATGTTTGTTTTAAATTTGATAAACCGTTAGTAGTTATTTATGTTGTTTATTAATTCAACATTCATCACAACAATAAACAACTAAACGGTTTATCAAATTTAAAACAAACATTATTATGACATTTTTCTAATATTTATAAGCCAGTTAGATAGAAGGAAGAAAGAAGACAGAGACGATGGCAGCAAAGAAGGAGGACTGTAGCGAAGACAGAAGACCGCATGTGGCAAAGAAGAAAGAATACTGCAGCAAAATAGCAAGACAGAGAAGACGGCACGCGGTGAAGAAGAAAGAAGATGGCAGTGAAGGAAGAAGACATAGAAGACAGCAAGCGACGAAGAAGAAAGAAGACGTCAGCGAAAAAAGAAGACAGAAGATGACACACGATGAAGAGGAAAGAAGACAGAGAAGACAATAGCAAAGAAAGAAGGGCAGAAAAGAAAGAAGACCGCATGCAGCGAAGAAGAAAAAAGAAGGGCAGTGAAGAGAGAAGACGGCATGTGGTGGTGAAGAAAGAAGTTGGCAGTGAAGAGAGAAGACAGAGTAGACGTCAGTGAAGAAAGCAGACGTCAGCGGGGAAAGAAGATGGCATGCAGAAAGAAAAAAGATGTACCATCAGAGTCGTAGCCAGAGGAAAGACACTGGACAGTGTTCAGTGGCAAGTGACAGGAAGGAGTACTTAGTCCAGAGGTAATATGACAGCATGAGCGGCAAAGAAGACAGCAGGAAGTGAAGCAGATGACGTGCTGGCCAATCAGAAGCACATAAATTAGAGCAACGTTGGACCAAATGGTAAGTTCAAGTAAGTAAAGGGCGGTTTCTAAGCCCCCTTTTAAGTTTTTTTTTAATCAACAAAAGATTTTGCAAGCACACACATGCTGGCCAAACCTGAAAAGCAGTCTTCTTTGTTACTAAATCAGGATTAAAAAAAAAAAGAAATTGTCAGTGCCCAAGCGAGATTTTGACACTACGACCGCCACCTGGTGGCTTCTTTCATCTCCCCTGACACTGTCTTATTGCCACTGGAGCACTGACAAGAAGAAAAAAAAAGTCCCTAATCCAGAAACAAAACATGACATAAAGCACTGGTGCTTTGAAACTGTATCGGGTTTTTTTCAGTTTAATACATTTGCTTATTCAAAAGCAAATGTCCAATTGTGTGCTGGCCGCCCAGCCAGCGGGAGGCTGCTCAATCCCCCCCGCCGGCTGCCGTTCCTCCCCGCCACCGGGATGCTGCTCACACCATGAACATGTCTGGAGGCTTTTCTTGTCGGACACTGGGATGCTGCTCTCACAGTGAGTACCGTGAAGGCTCCTCTCCCCTGCTGGTCGTGCTGAAGTCTGGGCTTGAAGGCATGCACGCTGCACAACGGCAGTGCACGAATCCTAGCATGGCCACCTGGGCCGAGGCAGTGGCTGTAAGCATCCGAGCTTAGAATTTCCTCCCCAGCAACTTTGTCAGCCTTGCTCTTGCGACAAATGCACAAATGATATAGCACATAACAGACCACGTGCTAATTTAATTTATTGGAGGAAATGGCTAAAGTTTATTGATTTTTAGCAATAGAGGGGTTATGGTTGATTTACAGGCGATCCAAGTGCTCACCACTGTTATAGACTAAAAGCTGACACCCCTTCAGAAACCAGGCCAGAGCCTCAGGGAATTGTGGCAGTTTGTAGCATTTCACCATACAGTACTTGCCATGTCACAGTGGGGCTGCGGCTTCGTGCAGTACTCTAGTTTTCGTCACATGCCATCACGGAGTGAGCTGAGGTCAAGCCCCAGTTATCAGGATACCATCTGTCCTTTATTGGATAAAGGACTGAGTCGCCTTTTTTAATGTTCTCTTATGACCTGGGGGCATCAAGTTTACGGTCCCATCTTAGGTGCACTTTTACACTTCATGAGTTAGGATCGCCCACTAACTCTGATTGCAGTGCCTTAAATAGACATATATTACTTATGCATACAGTATGCACTGGCTGGGAGGTTTTTCTTTCTACTACTGCCGAAGAAGAGGGTAAGTAGGAGCAGTGGCGGCCGGCAGATTTAGGAGGGAGGGGGGCGGGCGGGCAGGATACAGACACACACACTCATTCTTACACACACAAACACGCACGCACATCCATTAACAACACTCCTACCATTCAAACATGCACGCACCAAACATTAATTTTAAAAGATCACACACACACTCATTCTTTCACACACATACGCACGCACGCAAATCCATTAACAACACTCGTAACACTCAAACATGCACGCGCGGACCAAACATTCAATTTAAAACATCACACACATACACTTACATTCAGCCTCCAGGTCCCAGGAGAGTTGGGACTGCTGCCTTCCCTCATTGGCTGACCTTAGGTTAGCCAATGAGGGAAGGCAGCAGTCCCAGCCTCTTCACAGAGTGTCACAGAGTGGGATGGGGTCAGTGAGACTGCTGACCCCACCCCACTCTGTGACAAAGTGTCACCGATTGACACTCGCCCTGGGCACTTCAGGGCTTAAACCTGAAGTGCCCAGGGAGAGTGTCAATTGGTGACGCTTTCCTCGTCACCCAGGGGATGGCCTCGAGGCACCTTTGCTGAGCCGAGGAGGTCACGCCCATAGGTGCTGTGACCTACTCAGCCCAGCAAAGTTCAGCTCAGGCAGCCATGAGTGTGCGCAAATCGCGCATGTCTACTTTTGGCTGCCTGAACTGAACATGGAGAGTGTCTGTCAGGCTGACCTTTGTTCAGCCTGACAGACACTCTTCATGAGGGGCAAAAGGTGGGGGTGCCTGGCCCCTCCGCCCTAAAGGATGGGCCGCCACTGAGTAGGAGTGTAAACTCTCTTAAACACTCACTCTTAGGCCCGACATGATGGCACAATAGGCCACGGGGTGTGGGTGGGGATATCTTGTTCTGGCCCTGGCTTACCCGGATAGTGAAACGGCCATGGGAAAAAATACTATTTCCTGAAGTGGGCCGGAGGGACGACAGGAACGTCCCACCTTATGTCAGACTGGGTTTGACGTGGCCATCCACATTTTTTTCCCCAACAGTGGCCACCCTGAGGTGGTACTCCAAGGGACTCCCACTTTTCTCCTATTTGGTCATGGTCATTGCCCTTGCCCTTGCCCTTACCAGTGAGGTATTGGGCCAGTCTAAACATAGCAGTTTGCAAAGAATCGGCGGTCCTCAGACAAGTTCAAGGTGGCTTGTGCTGTCGATGTTTGCTCCAACAACACATTGTGCAGATGAAATAATAAAAAAAAAAGTGTGTGCGTGCATCAATACGTTCAACATTTGGAGTTATGGTTAACCTTGAAGTTCAGCTGCATTTTAACTGACATGTCTTTAAACTTACATCTCCGCTCTAAATGGTTCTGAAAAGGAAAGCATTTTTTTTAATTGAGGGATAAACAAGCTAATTTGCATTTTATGCCGTTCTTTCCTTCTTTACACACTCCTTGTCACATCCTGTCTCATGTACGCACATGACCCCAAGGGGAATATGAAAGTGCATGTGAGCAAAGGCATGCAGAAATGCTGTTTGCAGATACCCGTAGGGTCAGTGAGCTGCAGGTGTTGTCATCTAATTTGCCCTTCCTTTCCACCTATCCTGACAAAGTTGTGCTTCTCACCAGGCCTTTTTTTTTAACCAAAAGTGGTCACGCCTTTTCATGTAGGCCAATCATCACCTTGCGTACTTTTTGCGCACCCCCTCATCCTTCTAAGGAAGAGATGAGACTCGCCTGCCTGGACCCGGACCCGGACCCAAAAAGAGCGTTGGTGTTCTACCTTGATCGTACAAAAGAGTTCAAGGTGGATGATCAACTGTTTGTTGGGTATGTGGGTGCAAAGAAAGGTCAGGCACTGCAGAAGAGATTCACCTCTAGATCGGTTGTTCTCTGGATTAAACTCTGCTACTGATTAACTGAAAAACAACCACCAGACCATTTCATTAGCCAGACCTACTGACTTTACTAATGCTTATTTTTAAAGTGAACGTAATATAGTATGTGTCTTGTCTTTATTTTTATAGTATTCCTGATGCATTGTAAAGTATATCTTGTGTATGCCCATTGAGTCGCATTGAAAATAAAACCTCAACCTGTTAAATTGTGAAAAAGGGAAGGTAAACAGATGTGAACACATAAATAAACATTTACTCTAAAAATACATAGGCGTCGTATGCACAACACAGTGTAACTGTTAAAAGTTGACGAGAACACATTTTTTATTTGCCTTCATTATAGGCTTGGCCACCTTTGCCTAAATATCCTCAAGGGTTTTTAGAGAGTTATTTTTCATTTACAAATCCAATGTGTGTCTGTTTACTTTTTGATGCAAATATATTACATTTTACTGAAATAAGCATGGCATGTTTTATTATCACTTGTGATGTCTGGTGCAACAGAGTCTTCCACGGTCTTGTCTCGAGGCTTCTTCCAGGTTTGGAAAAGCTGTAAACCCTGCTGCCGCTTTCACCCTTGCCTGGCCAGGTGTGCGGGCTCGCTGCATGCTAGTGGCCCCTCTACAAATTCGCCATTCTCGCGTGCCGGTCTGCAGGGGCCCTTCACATGCGCACCTTCAGTAACTATCAGCCTACCCAGTCACCCAGCATCGCTTCACCACCTCCAGGCGGCCTCGAGGTTAGGCCTGTCGTCGGGGCCCGTCTCTGGTCCTTCCCAACGGCTGCCCGGGAGCTGCCTCCACTTCAAGCGTCTTCTTTGTGACCCTTAACACCTTGACAGATCCCTAGGCTTCACAGCCGCCATCTCATGTGAGTCCACCAGGAGCACTGACGCCACAGAGTCCGTGCATAATGTTTGATGTACCAGGCGCTTGGAAACGTGTTGGGCACCACCCACTCCTTGTCTCACGTTCTGGCATTCCGCCTCCACACACCCAGAGCACTTCTGCACTGTTTGATGTGAAGGTCTTTCCCTTGTAGTTGATTGACAAAGAAACACATGCATACAAACTCCAGGTATGATGTCGCAAGCACTGAGGAGGAAGTTTAGATTATATATATATATATATAGATATATACACACACACACACACATACTTACATACACTACTGCAGAGGTACCAGTGCCCTGTCTGTTTAGGCCTGACCTGCATCTAAGAACCTTAAGTAAACTTCAGTAGTTTTAGATAGTTACATCCCCTTCTCACCCTGACTACCCTTATTTATTTATTGTTGACTGTTCTGTGATAGGAAGTCATACTGACGGAAAACATTTAATTGAATTGAGTGTTTATAAAGCACACTGCGCAAAGATTACTCTGAATTAGAGTATCCTAGCCCTAAGATGCCAAATAGACACTGAATTAATTAAATAACCATGTTTTAATTTTTCCTGAAGGTCACATAGTTTCTCTGATATACAATGGTGGATGGTTCCAAATGTACAGCAATGTATACTTTTTTCATTCTTGGAATGGATTCGGATATGTATTTGAGAAGCGGAGGTTATCTGTGAGGACATAGGACGTGATGTGAAGCATATTGTCCAAGGACCCTTTGCTAGATTGCGTCTTCTAACAGATGTAGAGGACCTTAACCGTGATTATCGTTTGAACCAGAAGCCAGTGAAATGTTTGAAGATGTTTATTAGACATCACTTGGCGCAGAGAGATGCCTGACACCAGTCTTGTAGCCTTGTTTTGTATCATTGGTGACCCTACATTGAGAAGCAGAATGAAAGCAAGCAAGTTGAACCACTTGCCTCCTTTTTGTAATGAAGGCTGACTACTAGTCCAGTGCTTTACCTTGAATACCTAGAGTGAAATTTTGACAGAAGGATAAGTGTGCTACTGTGTTAAAGGCTACACTAAGGTCTAATAGAATCCGGACAGCTTATTTAGTTTATGTAATGCTGCACAAAGTATTGCGGGGGCAGATATCAACGCAGTTTCCAGACTGTGCAAAGGTCTAAAGCTTGATTGAGAGGGGTCTAGTCTTGTGCCAGATTCTAGTAGTTATCTGTTGACCGCTTTCTCCAAAACTTATGAAGAAAGAGGCGTCGGTGATATGGGGTGAAAATTAGCTAAGGTTATAGGATCAACCATTTTTTCTTTTTCCAAGAGAAGATTGAATAAGTGGTGTTTCCAACTTTCTGGTAACACTTTGTCAGTAAGTGATAGACTTCATATCTGAGACTGCCAGCGATAGTTCTATAGATGCCAGATTCAATATGTGTGGAGAGCAGGGGTCTAATGGAGACCCTGATGTGGTTTGACATTGTTTTTTGATCCTCTCTGTGAATACAGTTGTAAACTGAGTGAGAGCAAAGCGTTCTCCACAAAATGACTGACGGAGATGGAAATAAAAATGCCATAGCAGTGCTGCATTTTATTGCATTCTTAGGGTGAATGGCACATCTATCACCACATTATTTATTAATCACCATAACTAGACAGTGGTAAACGCTTGCCTAAAAATAAAAAGTCCAATCGAAAAGGACCCAGGCAGGACTTTTGACAGCACATCTCTAAATGTTTATTTATATATTTTTTTGCAGTTTTATATAGAGCGAACTTGGCTCTAGTACAGTGGAACAGTTTACATGAGCTTCAGATTACATTACACAAGGTCAGTTTTTTAGGTACGGGGAAATAAAGGGCCTGATTTAGATGTTGGCGGTAACAGTTCAGCTGTAATTTTTTCGACAGTTTTCTGTCCGCCGGCCTGGCAGTCCACTCACCCAATTTAAATGTTGGCGGGACCACAGCAACAGACTGTCGCAGTCCTGCCGACTCTGCGAGGAATCTCAACCCGCGTCGACGGCGCAATAGGAAACAATGGCTGGCGGCATGACTTCAGCCACTGTTACCACCGTGCTGATTTAGAAGTGCCTTCCCGCCAGGCTGACTGTGGTGGGGACACCTCTAATTCACTGCTGGCAGAATGGGGGAGAACTGGGGTGAAAACCCACCTTCTCTCCCTTTTTCTCTAGCCTTTTCACCTGGAACACAACTGGAGGACTCCTGCCATTGCTGCTGACACTTCACCCTGAAGGACACACACTCTGCTGTCCCCGGACACAAAGGTGACCAATACATGGGACTTGTGCACGAAGGGATGAGCCTGTACTGTTGAACCAACCCACCAATCAACCTACATGTAAGTATGTTTTTTGGTTTTTCTTGGGGTTGGAATATGTTTTGACATAGGAAGTTGCAAACATTGTATGCAACACACCTATATCAGCACATATATCCAAGGGGGCACTCCCCCTTCATCGCCAACCTGACGCCGTCACACCACCAGTACAGTGGGCGACGGCGGCGGAGTCCAATCAGCCACAAAGGGAAGTCACTGCTGCAAAAGTTCCCAACTGTTGACATTTAAATACAGTGTGCAGTACTCTGTCAACACGACGGAGTACATGGGACCACCGGTGCGGCGAGACGGCGGTAAGACCACAAAGGTATCATTCAGGCCCTAAGTGATTTACCCTGAATCACAGGAACTTGAACTGACACCACAACCTGTTTCCACAGTTCTGAGGTCAGCAGCCTTGATCGTTAGACCACATCCTATCTCGTGGTTCTTACTATAGGATTAGGTTCAAGGGTGTGCATCTGGAGTATTTTTTGGGTCACGGATAAGAGGCATGCGGGGTGCCCCACCATGAACAAAAACTACTTTACTGAGCCCTTAGCTCCAACTGGTGTAGTGGTCAATTCCACAGACACACACTGACATTTATACATTACAGAGCAGAATCATTCTTCTGGCCATCCAGACAACACGGCGAAGAGATTGTGCTGCTGAATTTGTAACTTGGGGACCATGGTTTCACCGCCAGCTTAAGTACTTGACTGAAATTGTCTGATTCTGCTCCTTCATCCCCATTAATGTATATCTACTTTGAAACTATCAATACAGTATATTGCACACAGAAAACATCATGAGGGAAGGTCCTACACCAAAAACATTGTAAAGTGAGCGGATGTTCAGAAATCAAAGTGATACTATTGTGGGGAGACTAAACTTGAAGGAGATGGTCTTGCCTACTTTCCACTCAATAAAACAAGAAGAATATGGTGCTACAGGAAGAACAGGCTTGCATTTTATACCATAGAACTCCCTCACAGAGAAAACTGTTCCTGGCTTTGTTAGCAGTGCTTTATGTTAGGAGACACAAAGGGTGAGGCCACACACAGCACAGCTGCCCATCAGGCTGCACAAACGTTATCTTCAGACCGCAAAGTTATCTATCAAGTTACACCTATTTTACATGCTTTATCTTTGAGACAACAGAACTTTATCTCAAGTTAAAAAAATGAAGAGATCCGAGCCTTACATAGTAAAGCATGTGACAGTGAACTTGCATGCTTTGTCCTTAGAGAGCACATTTTCCTCTCATGTAACCCAGATCCTACAGAAGTTTTCTTTTTAGACAGCAACACTATCTCTTGGTTGACACTGAAAGTAGATGTTCAGGCCTTGATGTGACACAACGTGCAGAACTCCCTACATAACAGGACTACCCCTTGAATGGCATTGAACGTCCGGGCTTTGACTTTAGACAGCAGGGCCATCCCTCAGTTTATATAGAACTTAAAGGCTTTGGCTCTACAGAGCAGAACAATCTCCGAGACTATAGGTTCAATTTTAGGATAGAAGAGCATTATTTTTCATAAGACAGAAGCTACACGTCCGGACCTGTGACAGAAGAGTTATCTCCCCAGGCTAAGTCTCAGACCTCAGCTGTTAGTGTAGATAGATATTAGATAAGTATATCACAGGTCACGATGCTCCATTTTCTTGCTTGATGAAACATAAACTAGAACATCTGAGTGAGATGGCCACAATAACCACGTGGAGCTGGAAATGACTCTCTTGAAGCACAGTCCCTTGGTTGCTAGCCCCTTCTCTATGAAACCGTTCCTTTGGTGGAAGCGGCATCATGGATTTTGAGTATTCAGACTTCAGATTGGTAATCTAGATTATTTATATCAGTGTTAGTTAACAGATATGGTTTTAAACAGTGTATTAACCCCATGCCTTTAAGCACGTTCTCAAAAGTCTGTCCATTATCTGTTTTTTTTCTCTTACACATTGTTTCTCCATTTTCTGTTTCTTTTTCTCATTCAGTGTCTTGTCTTCCTCCATCTTTTACTTCACTTTCTATTCTTTGTCGCCTCTCTTTTGCCATTTCTGTTTCTCGGTCACTCCAGTTGACTGTCTCAGTACTGTACTGTGAAAGGGGTTAAGGGGACTAGAATACAAGCCTGTTTTCACATTTCTGGTGTTGCAGTGGTGCTTTACTAAGGGAAAAGTATGAAAACAGACTTGGTAGTGATGTTTTGTGTGTGGAAAAACATGTGACAGCTGCCTTGACGATAGGCCTTTTTCATACAGGGGCAAATGTCCTCTGGGATCATGACTATGGCCCTCATTGTGACCCTGGCGGTCCTCTGACCGCCAGGGTTAATGTGGCAGTATCACCCCCAACAGGCTGGCGGTGAAGATCGCCACATTATGAGGGTGACCAGTTTGCAGCTGGCAACCCGCCACATCTCCACTCATACCACCATGGCGATATGAACCACCAGGCCGGAGATGTTCATATCCGACCCGGTGGTCCACAGAGGACCGTCAGCATTATTATGAGCTGGCCTATCGCCATGGTTTCTGCGGCGGTAGCACTGCCACAAAAACCATGGCGGTAGGGCTACTGCTGACATGGAATTCCTTCCTTGTCACTGGTAGACGGCCCCTCAGTAAGCACCTGACCCCCCCACCTCCCCTACAGTCACAGCGCCCTCCACCCACCCTACTTACATCACACCCCCACCCTCCTCTCCCCTACATACATGGTGCCCCCTTCCCGCATACATGCACACAGACACCCACACGGACCACACATACACCCACTCACTTACACTTCCATACACGCATCCACTCACACATACTCACACTCATACATACACACAAACATCTGAACACACGCATACTCACTAACATGCAGACATGCACTCACTTCAACATTCATACATGCATTCACTCACACGCAGACAAACATGCATACACCAGAACACTCAGTCGCTATCACACACGGACACACACATTCATACACACATGCAGACACCACACACACACGCAGCCCCTCCCACCGCCCCTCCCCTGTCGGACGCCCAACTTACAGGGAATGGGAAGGGGTGCTGCTATCACCGGCAACACCCCGCCAGCAGGACACCGCCAGGCTGTACTAATGGTCATAATGCAGCTGGTGGTGTCCTACTGGCGGGGCAGTGCAGGTGGTAACAACGCCAGAACACCATCGCCCACCAGCATGGATACAGCCGGATATCCAACCACAGTGTGGTGGAAATCCAGCAGTATCCATAATGTGGCAGATGGATGTTTCCCTCTGCGGCGTAATGATGGCAGCCGTAACTGCAATGGAAGGCGAAAAATACCCCTAATGTCATAATGAGGGCCTATATCTGTAAGATCAGTACCCCAAGGGAACCTAGCAACCCTCACCACTTCTGTTATCCTATCCATCTCTCCAAGACACCAGGCATCCCTCTGTAGAATATTTCATTGATTTCCCTTGAAAACACTTCTACCAGATTGCTTGAAGAATACTGTTGTAAAATGGACCCTTCACAAATGTTTCCTGTGGGATAAGCGCCACAAATACTTTTGGAGCGGCACGGGCTAGTAAACTACTTTTGCGTATTCTTTTTAAAGTGTACTGGTATTTTTTGTTGTTTTAATTCTGCTTATGTTGAGTTTAAGCCATGTTTGTTGTGTGTGTACTTTATAGAGTTGTAACTCTGAGAAACTAATAACAAGCTCGTTTTTAGCTCTACCTGACCCAAGTTATAGGCGATATCTAGAGAGAGTTTTTTTAAGAAGGGAGAAAAGGGGACATTGTAGCTTGGAGTATTGCTGTCTAAAATGTGTGGTGCACAAAAAAGAGTTAAATAGAGCTTGGCAAATTGATGTGATCCTTAAAACTTCAAGTGCAAAAAAAAAAACACTTCAACAGTACCAACAGATACGTATCGATTGTATTGAGACAATAAATCTAATAAAGTTCAGTGACGTTAATGAATTTACATGTTTATTAAAAATGGTCATACCGATAATTTGTGTAAATAACGAATACAAGTAATCATACTCAATGAAGCAAATGAGCTTTGTTAGTGTAGAGGAGGTTATGTTGCAGTTTCCACACCAGAACACTGTTAGCACTTTTTACTTTATTTTACTTTATTCGGCTACAAACAACCATAAAAGTAGTCACAAAAAAGATAAATCATCACCAACATTAAAAGCCTTAAAACAGATTTTATAAAATAAAACATTATACAAAATTCTTAATAAATAAACCGTTTTCTTAAAATACTTAAAATAAACTTCAGCACTGCCATAATCAACTCTTGATCTCCCAGCCCCTGCAAATAATCAAAAGCAGCATCATATGATCTAATGCCAGCTTTTCCGATGCAGTGGGCGCAAAACACTTCAGGTGCCCATGTTTGTTTTAATTCAGTTTGATACGTTGGTATGTGTCTGTTGATATCTTTTTAGGTCTGCCTTGACAGTGTAGCTGTCTATATCACCTTTTGTCACCAATTCTTTCTATATAGAGTGGGCTTTTTTTCTTTCAAAGTAGTATTTGCCTGTCCCACCTCATGCTGTTGGATGTTTGATGTATTCTTCCACCTCTTAAAGAATATTTGCACTGTAGTGCGAGAGAGACTATCTTCAGAGTAAAAGTACACTAAGGGCCTCATTACGACACTGGCAGCCGGCGGTAAGCTGGCGGTAACACCGCCAACAGGCTGGCGGTGTACCACCAGCGTATTATGAGCGTGGCGCATTAGCCACAGCCATACCGCCGGCCCCTCCAACATATACCGCCAGGCTTCCGCCTGGTGGTCATAATCCCCAACCGCCAGCCTGTCCATGGTGGTAAACACCGCCATGGAGAGGCTGGTGGTAATGGGAACTTGGGGTGCCCCTGGGGGCCCCTGCACTGCCCATGCACTTGGTATGGGCAGTGCAGGGGCCCCCGGCACAGGCCCCTCTTGCATTTCACTGCCTGAATTTGGGGAAGTGAAATGCACGACGGGTGCTGCTGCACCCGCTGCACATCAACATTGCCGCCGACTCTATCACGAGCCGGCTGCATTATTGATGTGACTTTTCCACTGGGCCACTGGCCCTGCGGAAAAGTCATAATAGGGAACCAGATATACCGCCAGCACTGGCGGTATACTGGCGCCCCCAACTTCGGCGTTCTTTTGAAAAGACCGCTGAAGTTGTAATGAGGGCCTAAGTCTTCACATTAAATCCCTTAACCCATACACTGTATACAAAATAGCAATATATTTTGATTCTGGTTTTTCACTGCATGAGCAGTGGGCCCAGTACCCCAGCAGCTGGCAAGACCATCTTTTTCTGTCATAGGTTGCGATGTAATCACTCCTCTCGTGGTGCCAATCAGAGATATGGCCAGGGAGGTGTCGAAGTGCCAGGGATTAAAGTGACCCACCGCCCTGCACATGCTCCCCCTACCTCCTAGCACCCACCAAGGACTTAGCCTGAGACCAACTTTGGAGTTGAGATGGAAAGATCTCAGACTGTATTTTATTGTACACACACAAAACATTATTCACTAACATAACTTTTACACAGTAACCACCTTTTCTATTTACATGTTTCTTACAAACACAGAGTGTCCTTGAAACCTTAACAGAGCCTCTTATACATTCAGATCACCTAACCTTAACTATTTTATTACTGTGCAACCAAAACAGAAAACCAGTTCCTGAGTGAGATCATGACTGGCTCCTTGACCCTTTTTTTTCTACCCCCAGTCCAAAGGGCAGTAGCCTCCTTATGGGAGGTCCTCACCTTCCATCTCCTGCTACAGGAGCTCTTGTGCAGGGGGCCCGGCTGCCCCTAGGATTCCTACCTTGGGTACTCCCTGCACCCAACTTCTTTGTTTCCCAAAGGGCCTGTGCTAAGTCGCGACAACTGCGCTTGCGCGGGTGGTGACAGGTGAGCAACAGCCCCCAGTGTCCCCGCTCCATTACCGCTTCTTTACAATTTGCTGCCAGCACCCCTTTGAGGTTCGTCTGATGCTGTTGTTTTATCCATTGTCTTCCTAAAAATTGATAGTTTACCTACTATGTGCCTTCCAGCCACCCAAGATGTAGAGGGAGTTGGCCCAGCCACGCCAGCCAGTTTTCCAGAAACATTGCATTACTTTCTCTGGATAAATGCATACCACCCTGCAAGAAAAAAACGCTCAACTTAAATACAGCCAAGAGGTATTGAAGACAAACTGGCCCTGTTCTATAGCTTGGCCACTTTCCTGGTTAGACATTTTGCTGATTTATTGACAGCCCTGACAGACATTCCACCTCTCCAATGGATTCTCTGAACAATGTATCACCATGCTATTGCGGCTTCAGGGAATCTCCTTGAGAGCCAACCTACATCTGAGATTGTTAGTTCAAACAAGTCCTTGCACCCTAGGTTAGCCAAGTCATTGCCGTAAAAGAATAGCAAAGGAATAATATCATCTCCTCACAGCATCTTTAATCTCACGCACCCCATATAGCAATCAGACTTCCGTCTCCCTATCTTTGCACTGATTGTCCTCCCAATCCTATGACCACTGTCACGGTAGCTGCTCCGATCATAGAGGTTTAAGGGCAAAACTCAGCAGGTTCCAAACCTGCCAAGGCCAGAGGCATGCAAAGGTTTCTGGCAAAGTGAAACTTAGTGAGTGGTGTTCTATCCTCATGTATGAGTAGTGTGCCTCCTGCCCCTTGGGGGCGGTGCACCATATAAACATCTGGTTCCCCAGAGTAAAACACTTGTTTCCCTGCCCCTGTTCGGCAGAATATACTCTCCTCTACCTATCTCATCAGGACTTTGAGCGAGTGATAGTAACTGCTAGAGAGCCGTTTGGCATCCAATATCCCCCACCAGCAGACCACCAGCTTCCCCACCCTCAGTCCCCCATAGACATTCCTCATGTGTTGGGTAAGAGTCGGACTGGGGCAGGCCTCCAGCCCCCGGTCCATCCGACAGTGTATGAAGGCCCCCCTAGGCCAGAGGTGGGTTCACCAGGGTCTGCCTTGGGGTTCTCTGACCTCAGAGCTGGCACCATCTGTGTCCCCCTCCCCCCGAATCCTTCTCCACCCCTTTCTCTGGACTTATGTACCCTCCCACCAGGAGTAGTTCTGCTGGACACCGGAACTGGTGGAATGCATGTTACAGCCTTCCCCGCCCAAATTCTCCTGACACTGTGGGGTCCCCTTCAGCAGATGGTCTCCCGGTACAGCATAGACCCCCCACCGGTGTTCTCTCATGGAACCCTTCAGGTCTCGGGCACCCTGAAACACTGCCCACCCCCACTCCCGCTCTTCTGAGACCTGACATGGGACCCCTCACCCATCCCATTATATTGGGACCTATCTGGGTCACTGCAAACCTCCCTTGGGTGGGGACAACCTGAGCCACTCCCTTCAGGAGCACTCCCAAATGCCTCTTTAGATGTTCTGGTACTCACCCAGAGGTCTGCATCCAGTGCAAGTTCCCTGGGGTCAGAAAATTCACATTCCATCTGTAGTTGGCGTAACTCTAGAAAACAGGGACTGAACATATACTCTCCAGCAATCACATCACACAGTCCCTCACATGTGTTAACTAAATTACCCTCCACCTCACCATCCAGTGCGTTGAAAAAGTACCCCATATCATCTTCCTGAGACTGTATCTGACTGTCCCTGACACTCAACTCAGACTCTTTTGGGGTGTCTCCATACTTCACTACCAGTACTTCTACCAGGGGGAGATCCCCTCCCCCTTTTACTCTCACATAGACCCATTAGAGCACCCCTCCCACCACTAGTAATATGGCTTCCTGTGTCAGTTCCCCAATCCACCTCAGGGACCCTGCGCACTACTGGAGCTACCTCATATACCTGTACCTCCTGGTGTATGTCATCCTCCTCCTTCAAGTTGGGCACCAAGTCTCTGGGCACATGCACTTCTCCCATAGTACTGGACGTAACACTTTTTCTGCCACCATCTGAACTGGGTTCTGCCCCTCATGGCTTCCAGCTTCAGCTCTCCAAGGCCCAATTCATGAGCTACAAACATTTATTTTTCCTTTGATAAGGCTCTCCCCGCCTCAGCTGTATTGAGCTCTTCATCCAACTCTCCGCTCACGAGCTAGAAGCCATCCCTCTTTCTCTGTTTCCCTCTCATGGCCACAACCCTCCCTTTCAGATCAGTCCTCCTCACAATCATCTGGTAATCTGGTAGAGTTGCTTGACAGCGTTTTAGTTCATAACAAAACAGGACAGCTTCAAGATCCTCCCTTGTGGACCTTCTCTTCACAACCACCCCCCTTTACTTGCAGAAAACATTTAGCTCCCTCTTTGAAGTTGATTTCCATTCTGCCAAAGCCTCATAGGTGTAACCACAAACCAGAGTCCCAAGTATCAACAATACATGCAGGAGGACACCAGAGACCATAAAAGGGAAAACAGTATTTGGTTGCGTAATGGTCTGCCATAAGACAGTAGTATACACCAATCACTGTATGTCAGGTACAAGCACCAGTCCTATCCTCACCGCTGATCACTGTTAGAAATGTGGTCTCTTGTTGGCAGTCAGTTTGCACCCTATCGAAGTAGGGACCCTCACTCTAGTCAGGGTAAGGGAGTCACACTCCTAAGATAACCCCTGCTCACCCCATTGGTAGCTTTGCATGAGCAGTCATGCTTATTTCAGATGAATCATTTAAGTATTTGTACCCACGCACACAGTAACACAATGAAAACACTACAGATGGACTCCACACCAGTTTAGAAAAATGACCAATATTTATCTAAGTAAAACAAAACCAAAATGACAAAAATCCAACATACACAGGTAAAGATGTGAATTGTTAGGCCGTCCCAACAGTCCGCCGCCACTCGCGAGGGAGTGCACTGGTCACGGAGTCACACGGACCCCAGGTACAGTCCCTTTGAAAACGATGAAACAAAGACGGTGCACGGAGTCAGGAAGGTGAGGCATCGCTGGAGCTGGTGTGCCGTCACTTCCTTACTGCTACCGGGGGGTGAAGCGTTGGGTCCTTTCTGCGAGGCAGGGGCGGTGAGGTGTTGGTGCCTTACAGTTGCAGGGGAGGTGATGTGGCGTCGGTTTCTTACGATCCGGTGGGGTAGATGAATCTAGTGCAGAGGTCTTCAGACTGGGGGGTGGGTCCCCCTAGGGTGACCTCAAGTGATCCCAGGGGGACGCCAGACTCTGGCCAAAAGAAGCATTACACAGATAACAGGCCTTTGTTTTAAGCAGAAGCATGTTACTACTTTTTAAAAAAGGTAACCGTGCTTAACTGCAATGTTTAAATAGGTCTAGACATATTTAAATTTTGCCATCTTTATAAAATAATTGTGAAAAATTCTGAGGGGGGCCCAATGATTTTTATTTTTTAACTGGGGGGGCGGCATTAAAAAGTTTGGAGACCACTGATCTAGTGGGTCAAGACACGATGGAGTGACCTCTCGCGGTTGCAGTTACATCACGGGACCACAGGTGCCGCAGCGTAGTCGGGTGTCAGAGACATCGGTGACATGCCACTCGGGACTCACGAATTTGTAGGACTTCAGAGACGCTGTGGCATCTTTGGGCCAGCGGAACTGGGTCTGCAGCATTGTTCGTTGCACTTCAGCAGGGACCACGGCTTCGGATGCAGGCAGTGGTGTGGAGTTAGGCAGCTGCCCCAGTTATGGAGTTGTTCGGAGTTGATGTGTCTGGTTCTTCTTGTTTTTAGGCCAGCTTTCTCTCCCAAGGGCCCAGGAACTGGAGTGGACATGACCTGGCGAGTCAGGGTTGTCAGCATGAGAACTCAGAGGCTGGTAGGTGAAGTCTATGCTGTCCCTGAGGCATCTTAACAGGAGGCAAGCTCATTCCAAGCTCTTGGAGAAACTTCACAAGTAGAATGCACAGCAAAGTCCAGTCTTTGTTCTCCCTAAGGCAGACGCAGCAACTGCAGGCCACCTCAACAAAGCATATACAGCAAAGATGCAGTACTCCTCCTCACAGCTCTTCTCCTTGGCAGAGTCTCCACTTGATCCAGAAGTGTTCTAAAAGTCTTGGGTTTTGGGTCCAATACTTATACTCATTTCTTCCTTTGAAGTAGGCAAACTTCAAAGGAAAGTCTTTGTCGTGTACAAGACCCTGACTTTCCTGCCCTGGTCCCAAACACACTCTAGAGGGTTGGAGGATGTATTGTATAAGGAGAGGCACAGCCCTATTTAGGTGAAAGTGTCGGCTCCTCCCACTACTGTAGGGAAGACCCATCAAGGTATGCATGGCACACCTCAGCTCCCTTTGAGTGACTGTCTTGGGGTAAATTCACAACCAGCCCAATTGTCATCCTGGCCCAAACGTGTATTCCACAGCCAGGCAGAGGCTCAGAATGGTTAAGCAAGAAAATACCCACTTTCTTAAAGTGGCATTTTCAAACACACAAGTTAAAAAGCACCTTCATCAAAAGATGTATTTTTAAATTGTGGGTTCAGAGACCCCAAACTCGACATCGCGATCTGCTCCCAATGAGAATTACACTTAAGAGAAATTTCAAAGCAATCCCCATTTTAACCTATGGGAGAGATAGGCCTTGCTATACAAGAAAATCATGAGTGGATACTGCACAATAAAGTTGTGCAAGCCAACGTCTATGTTTGGGGATACCCACCAATAGAAACAGATGCTAAAAACTAAACATTTGCATATTTTGATTATAGTTATTAACAACCAGCAACAAAGGGTTGTGCCATTTTGATAGACTGGTCTGGGATATATCTGTATATTTTTCCTTTCTTATCCCGGATTCCAACAGTAATAACAAAACCATCCTACTGCAAAGTCAGGATAATTCATATAGATCCTGAGTGGTCATAGCAGCGGTGGTTCATTTCTACATCTGTCAGAACAAAAATACAGGAGACCACCATGCAAACTGATCTCTTTAATAGATTTTAGGACCGCACCCAGCACCCCCACTTTCCATCTGTGAAATTGGCAGCATGGCTCCTGAGTCCCTACGTTAGGGACATTTGAATCTACTAAGACTGTGTGGACATTCTGAAGAAGGCTAAAGATCCATTGACCAGAGCTTATGTTTTAAACGAAAGATTTTCTACAAATGGTGTGTCCAGAACAATTTTGACTCAATTGGATGTCAAGAAGAGGCTATTATTCCTTACCCTTCACTTGGTTATGTCTGGGCTGTACTAATCCTCAGTTAAAGTACATTGTGTAGCAAATACGGCTAAGAATCCTTCAGGAACCTCTTTTTTCATAATGCCAGTGGTTAAGGATTTTGTAGATTTTATAAAGAAAATATGGAGGCAGGAGACTCGCCCTTCCATTTGTTCCGTCTAGGTGAATGAGTTCACCGTTTGAACCAATACATAAAGCTTCCCTTCAGCATCTGACCTGGAAAGCTGCATTGCTTACACTGAGTTCCATAAGAACAAGGTATTTATGAGGACTCATCGATTTATTTTTTATTTATTTTTATTTATTTTTTTATCCAAAGGCACTGTCAGATTTCTAAGTAAATTAGATCATTTCATTATTGACCTGTTTAAAAATTCAGCCGTTCCAGCACATATATCCATTCACACTCGAGATTAAAAGGGTACAACTAATGTATTTAGGTGGGACTAAAGGCTAAGGCAGTTAGACCATCTGTTTTTCAGATATGGGCTTGTTTGAGCAAGTTTAGCCACTACATACCAGTCTATTTGTAGATGAATTCTTTCTTGTATTCTCCTTTATTATCAGTTGGCATTTAAAACTCTTCCTGTTAGAGTTAAAAGGAGGCCTAAAGCCCAATCTACTAGATGCAAAGCAGAAACAACCGCTTTAGTAATGACTGCATCTGCAAGATATGTATAGCTAGGGCTTGGAAGTCTATCCTCACATTCACAAGACATATCTCCCTGGAATCACATTCCAGGACTGACGCCCAGGTTGGTCAGCTTCACTGAGGAATCTTTTTGGTAGGCTGCATTTTCCTTAGTTACCTCCTCCACTTTTTTTTTTTTTAATTAAAGTTGGAATCTGGTGCCTTTTCTGTAAAGATCTTCATCACTAGAAACAGAAGTTTTTTACTCGGTAAGGGTAACATTCCTCTGGGCTGAAAACGTTTGCTGGATTTCTGCACTGGATTCCTAAAACAAATGCTTTCTTCCTTTAGGCCGGTGGTAAAAGCAACCAGGATAAGTATATCTGTAGTGCATGTGTAGTTTGGGGCATAAGTGATGAATGCTCCCAATGTCTTGTGGCTATAATTGTTTCCCTGCAGTTGCACTATTGATCTGTGGATAGGGAAAAATTGATTCCTTTAAACATCATCCCTACTAGGGAAAGTTAAGAATTGTGTACTTCAACAAAAATACTCTTTCTCGTCGCCCTCCTGGACGGACCAGCTCATGGAATATGAATTATTTACTATTGTATGCTGTAATAGCTCTGTCATGTTTTGGCATCTACTGCTTCAGTGAGCATATAGCAGCATCATTTTTGGCATTCACACTCAACCAGGTAAGCTGGCATTAACTGAGGAGCATTACAGTATTTCAAACAAGCATTAATATTCTGACCAACCAAGTTTCTTGGCTTTGATAAATGTAAGTTTAGATTACAATATATCATTTTACCAGTTACTTCTTTTGGACTTGCGTTGGTCAGTAACATAGGATCTGATTTAGATTTAGGCGAACAGGTTACTCCATCACAGCAGTGACTGATATCTCGCCTTCCGAAATATAAATACCAGATGGGATTTATATTTTCGCAGACAGGATAGCCATCACTGTTGTGACAGAGTAACCTATCTGCCGAAATCTAAATCAGGCCCTTACTCTTGCACCCGGCGTGGGGCAAGGGGTACAATGTCTCTCTTTCTATCCTTAGCCTGTGTTCTTCCCAAGTCCATAATTTTTCTGAGTTAATTTGTTTATCTTTCTCTCTGTGGTGGTTTTTCTGCATGGTTTCCCTATACCGTATCACTAAGAAGAAATAGATCATGTGTGCTGATAGAACTTGAAACTCGGCCAAATAGAAAAGGGCATTTATAGTTGATTTGTTTTTGTTGCATAATTGAGTCTGTGCTGTGTTTACTTTTCTATATCTTTGTATACAAGGCACTGCTTTGAAGCCCGATTCCCTTGAAATGCTTTGCTATTGTCATTATCTCTACTTCACCTGTAAAGGAGGAAAGGTTAATAGTGCATCATGTGGGTTTGTGCCTTGGCCCCCACTCTGTTGGTATTCAGGGCATGATTCACTGACTTCTTGTGAACTTCAGTGCAAAGCTTGGAAACCGGCTAAGTCCTCAACTTTGCTTCATTCTCTATATATATATGTGTTTTATCCAGACATTGAGTCTGCACGAGTGATTTTCAAGATCTTCACATCTCATACAGGGAGTTGTGCTTGGGATTGTGATAATGACCAAGGTGACATTTGTCTTTTTCATTGTTGTCTAGTAACAGCTGCATAGAAATTAGTTCCTCTGTCGTTTCCATTAACAAGTCTTATGATTTAATTTTATAGCTAACGTTTTTGTTATTTTCTGAAAATGTCCGTGAGGTCCACTCTTGAGAAGGTTGCCTTCTATTTCGTATTTGAGGAGGCCCTTACTAGAGACTATATTTCATTTGTTGGAACTTGTAGCACGTTTGTCTCTTGTCTTTTTCAATTTGTTTTGTTGCCTCCTTGAAAGCTTCCCTTGAGGCATCCTCTGGGTTCATCTTGATGTTTCCGTAAGGGGTTATGGGTAGGGATTGATGTAAACCACCTAGCACTAATACACTTTATTTTCAAGGCAAAGACGTTTCTTCTTTAACTGTGCATCAAAACAGACATTCTTGTATATTTCAATAGCGGTAACATTCTGTTTACGAGCATCCCAGATTCTCACGTGAACCACCAAACTGGTTTCCTACATGCGGCATCCTGATTTGTCAAGGGATTTAGGAAGTTTGGCAGAATATCACTCCCCTTTCGGGACCTCCACTGGCTCCCTCTACCAGATTGTGGTACCTTCAAAACCTGTTATCGCATTCAGAACTACGACCTAGACACCCAACCGTACCTGCTTAAGAATATTAAGATCTAGGGTAGGCAGTGGAACTCCCACAGTTGCAATACCATCAGGACTCAGTCAAGAAAATGCATTATGAAGAAAGCAAGATGTGAAGCCTTCTTGTACTAAACTCCCAGGATCTGAAACCCACCCATCTCTCTTTCACTTCAGGAAAAAGCTGAAAACATTACTGCATATGCAACTCTTCATCCGTATTCAATCCTACAAATGATGGAACCTTGCGCCTACAATCCCCATTAAAAAATTCTCACTGCTCTACCCTATCACACAGCTTAGATCCTCTTCTGTGCTATAATACATTGATTTACAGCTAGGTTCCTACTGGAAAATTACCAAGAATATATTGAATTCTTGTGAGTAATTGCTGCCACACAGTGATTCCTAAGAATGTAAAGGTGGAGCAACTCGACCATCTACTCTCTGCCCAGAGATATAGTTTACTAGAAGCTCCATCTTGTTTGTCTTGCCCCAACCCCAACTTGAAACTACACCCAAGCACAGTTGTTCTGCTACTGAGTTCTCCTGAAGCACACAGAGGGGTGTTGAGTTTGTGACACATAGTGCTACATCATTGTTCTTGTTCCTCAGACCTCAGATGTATCTACATACATTGTATTCATCTTTATAACAGAATAACCTTTCTGGATCCATTGGTGCCTACTAAATCCAAAGTGTAAGCACATTTGAGTTTGCTTCATAATCAGGCCATGTACTCATTCTATGCTCCTCACACCTGGTCGATGGCCGCTTCCCTTGCCCACAGACTAATCAGACCCTGAAGGCATTGCCCAAACTAACAGTCTCTTGAATATCCCCAGGCAGGAACAGCCTTCAGAGTCCTATAATATTCAGACTTTAACCTACTCCCACACTGGTCACTTTCTGTGCCATATTTGAGAGGGACTTCTAGTATCTCAAAGCTGAAGTCTGTGCCATCCTTCTGCCCTAAAAGTTCATTTGCAAAGGGGTCACACAGTCCAAATGTCCCTGACCACATTTCATAAGCTGGACTGTGGACACTGATTTCCAATCTCCAGCATAAAGGATTTTTAGGCTTGCTTTAATCGCTCAGTCTGCTATTTTGCCCACTGTTTATTTATCTTAGATGTTCTATACAGAAAATGTACATGTTGGTGGGGAAATGTTTGACTTTGGAGGCAGCTAAACAATTGCTCAATACAATTGTAGTAGTACAGATGGATGCTGAATTAAACAACATTTATATTAGTTTGTTGTTTGCCGTAGGGAGCTGATAAACATTGTCAGAGTTAGCGCTATCTGCATAACTGCCAGTTCTTGTAATTAAACTGGTTGCTGCATGATTCACCTTTTAAATTAAAATGTGATCAGATAATAATATCGTATCTGTTTTTGTTAGACACAAACATTTAGAGAGGACCTATCCCTATAAAGGTTTTCCAGTATTTGTAACTAAAATTATTTGTGTAATATACTAACGTCTAGAGACTTTCAGCCAGTTACATTCATCCATTGGCTGTGAAGTGTTGTTCCTATTTGTGTTCCTAAAGTTACAACGTAGAGTAAGGAGCACGGACTCATCACACTTCAGCCACCGGCATACCTCTCTTTGAGTGACCGTTGTGTGCCCTGGCAAAATGTGCGCTTATAAACATTAGGTGTCCCCTTGTTTTACAAAAATATATTTTTTTTAAACAGTGGCAACAGCAAAGATTAGCAGCCAATGCAGACCCACTGGGTGTGCGTTGTTTATTTAGGTCAGGAGTTAAACAATATCTGGTTTCTGTTTTTTGCTAAAATTATTTGTAGTGTACTTACTTTCAAGGGCTTTCATTCAGCCCTCGTCATCGATTGGACCCGCTGTTGTTATTAACGGTTTTCTCCCATCCACGTCAGCGTACAGCGCGGGCAATGAGCCAGCCTGCTTAAGCGATTGGCTAAAGTTAATGGGAGTGACGCCATTCTGCTCTTTCACAGAGTGCAGCGCATCTGCAAAAAGTAGGTCCTTCATAACCCCGGGCTAGTATGGTAAAGTGTGCTTTGTGAGGGCAAAACATATTATTGCTTTTTGCCAGTGTTTATTTTTTATATTGGCGAGTGTCCGGCAGAACCTCAAAAATAAAGTCATACAAAATCATAACAAAAATAGCGTTGACAAAGCTAAACGGCTGGCAGCCAGTGCAGACCTATTGGCTTTGCCCATGCGTTTTGCCGTTGCAGTCCCAGTTTGATTTACGGCCTTCGTTGTAATGTGGATACATCTACCTCCGAAGCCTAGGGAGGATTTCCTTTGGAAGTTGTCAGCTCAATGCTTTATCCACAAATCCACATTGCAAAGTACTTTCGGAAGTCAGGGTCTGGGGTTCACCCGGGGATAGTATTTTGTTCCTTTTTCCTGGCCTTGGCCTCCCGCGGGCGGCCCGGTTCTGACACGAGAAGTAGTCGTGCTGAGCCTGCTGGAGTCACTCGGGGCTCTGTTTATTCAACGGGGTGAGTTTCTCACAGTTGTCGTCTGACAAGGCAGGGAAACGTCAGACATGTGTTTTCTTCTCAGACGCTACAATATGAGTGGACCGTGTGATGTGGATTGAAAAGAGGACAGAAAAGCGCCGTAGGCGGAGCACAGGGTCGGTGAGACCGATGTTTGCGTTGCTAGAACCCTGCGAGCTGTCAGGATTGGGACGTACAGTAGGGGCGAGGCTGGCCAAGAACGGGTTGTGTTGGCAGAGCTGTGCATTTGTACCCTCAAGGCTTGGTTGGATAGCTCGGAATGCTGCAAGTAAGGGTGAGGTCGGTATAGAGAGGCTGTGGATGGCACAGTACAGGACTGAAGGACAGCGGCAGGGCGGGGGTCCTAGTTCCAGAATATTCCAGGGTCCCGCAGGCAGCTATCGGGGGTTATTGTTGAACCTTAGCCTGCGGTGCTCCAGTTAAAGCTGTGGGCGTACTGGCAGTGGTGCACAAAGAGCCCAGTTCCAGTAATGCAGCAAGATATGGGCCCCCAGTACTACTATGAACTAGTGCTGTAGGCCCTGGGTCAGGGGGCATCAGCAGAGCAGACAAGATTCACACACAGTTATAAGTACGGTTGCAACGCCAAGATGGTGTATCCTGTCAGGTTGGAAGGGGTATGTATATATGTATGTCGCACACTTTTACAGCAGTGACGTCACTTTACCTGAACATGGAAGTTTGTTTGGTCAAGCAGCTCACAGGTTTACGACTATTGTCATTTTCCATAATTTACTAGTGTGCGTGCAAATATTTTTGTCTGGTTCTGTATTTTTAGAAAACAAATACAGAACTCTACAGAGGCCAGCCTGGCTGATAAGCGGAAGCCCGTGTCCTGCATCCACCGTGGCGCTTTAGGCCAGCAAGGCCTGCCTTTCCTTATCCGCCCGATAACCCCGCATTTGTGATTAGACTCCTTATCGCCGCGAGCCCCGCTCGAGTGTTCGTCAGGGTTGGTGACTGCGCACTGCTGTCTGACGTCCATCCCAAAGGCGAGCCGGCTGCCCCTAACAGCTCACAACACCCCATGTCATTGAGTTGGAGGAAGGGAATGTCACTTTAAGATATAAAGTAGCATCGTGAGTTGTGCCAGAAACCCTTCTTACTGTTTGTTACCAGTTA
The DNA here is from genome assembly GCF_031143425.1 of Pleurodeles waltl. Taxonomy (NCBI): domain Eukaryota; kingdom Metazoa; phylum Chordata; class Amphibia; order Caudata; family Salamandridae; genus Pleurodeles; species Pleurodeles waltl. The sequence goes on from NC_090440.1 coordinate 1,950,613,133, forward strand.
ACTAGAGAGCACGGTAGCCATAATTAAAATGAAAATAGGAGATTTGGAAAAATAAAGTAGTAATATACTGCACACAATCCCAAAACACTAAGCTCGACAGTGGAAAAACATTATCTACTGATTTCATGGTGGTGTCATGATTGAACTCAAGCTTGTAGTACAAGGCAGTTTGAAAGTTGCACTCCTTATCCCTGGTAGTCTAGACGAACTGTCGAGCTCTTACAAAGTAGAGCCCTTGATGAAGATGATTGGGCAAGCATAGCACACATTTTCCTAGGAGATGAATTTTGAGTAAGGTACCAATGTGTATAACTATTGGTATAAGCAGGGTTTAATTTGAGCCAGTGGTTGCAGGTGGGGCCTTCTTGCACTCATTTGTTTTGGGACCTTTAATTTTCTTGATCAGACTTTGGCCCAGAGCAAGAGAGAGAAAACACACCAGGGCAAAACAAGAAAAAGATAAAGGAAGGAAGAAATCAAACAACGGAAAACAGTGACAAAGGTAGAAAGCAGGGATGAAAAAGAACTTTCAAGTTTGAGATAAAGGAGCAGGGAGTGTCCATTGGTGGATGAAGCGGCATGAGGTTGATTCAGGACTATGCAGCCTTAGAATTCAGCACTATTACGTTCTGGAACAAAGGCTGCAGGTTTCTGAGCAAAATGATTGGCACCTGAACTTATTCTTTTACACATGAAGCCCTGGGTATAGCCATGAGGATAGCTCCCCCGCCTGGAGTGGGTTGATGTTCTTCCAAAGATGCCTGCAGTTTAAGACTGGTGGCCAAACAAAGCCCTCCTGTCTAATTATAGCTAAAGGTTGTATCACAAAAACTGCCAAGCAGGGGAGAATCCAGGAATATACTGTTCTTTCGGAAAGGTTCTTGCAATGCTGGGCAGTGGCTAATTTTGCCAGATTTACTGTTTTCAGAAAGTGTCCACTGCTCTGTTGTACATTTATCGCTCTCATGACTGCCTTCAATCACATCGACAGGGGCATTCTGTCAGTCTGACCTGAGAAATGTGGAATTCCCAGACACTGCTTCTAGGACTATAGTCTCTATATTTATTTATTTGTATAATTTATTAGCAGTTTTATATATTGCAACCCAGACCCAAATAGGTGGCAGCGCTTTATATATTTTCATGTTGAATTGATTAGGACCATGTTGACTGTAACAGAAAAAAGGTATGTTTTTCCGGAATAGTCAAAGTATAGTGTTATCTACATTACACACGACTGGGGAGAACCTAAAGGAGAACAATTGTAAGGACAATTTTCACAAAAGTACAATATCTACAATAGAGAAGTTAGTTCTGTGGCATTTAAATCAGTTCATCTCCACTGTGTTAGGACCATTCACAGGAAAACAAATAATACTGAGTTATTAGGAACTTTAGTTCTTTCTTAAAGGTTTCATATGACTGAAGCATGCTGAGTTGGAGTTCCAGACATTACACGTGCTTCCTGAGAAGAAATCTAAAAGTGTTAACCACCCAATATGTTCACCTGTGGCGTAATGTGATCACGTTTCATGATTCCAAAGGGCAGTCTGGGCACACAATGGAGTGCTGCCTTTAGATTTGGGAATAGCTACGAACAGGAATGTGTCATAGTCCAGTCTTGCTAGCAGCAAGGACTTGCTTGAAGCCTTCTTCTGGGAATATGGCATTATGCTTCAAAGTAATCTCATTTGGTATTGTGCTATTTTAGCCATAGCATTAATGTGAAAATGAAGATTCAGATTCTCCATAAGAACGAAGGGCTTGATTACGACCTTGGCGGATGGGATACTCCATCACAAGCGTGACAGATATCCCGCCCGCCGTTTTGCAAGTTCCATAGGATACAATGGAACTTGTAATACGGCGGAGGGGATATCTGTCACGTTTATGACCGAGTATCCCATCCGACAAGGTCGTAATCAGGCCCTAAGTGATTTCACCCATTCTACGACCTCTGAATTGTGGTCTGTGACTGTAAAATTGTTGACCTATTGCTCGATGGCAGTGGAACAAATTAGAATGGCAATCAATAGAAATTCAATTTTATTGAGATTTAGTTTGAGATGTTAATGACAGATTGTATTTCTCTAAGAGACTGAGCTTGGAACACAATTTCATTTGGGGAAATTTTCAAATAAAGCTAAGTATCATCAGTGTAGAAATGGTACGAGATTGGTTCTTTAAGAAGTGAACCAAGTGTTTCCAGGTATAAGCTAAAGAGTGGCACATAAAAATGGAACGTTGGAGGACCCCTTGTTTGTGTAAGAAGATGTTTGAGAGAATTTGCAGTTTTTATTTGATGAACTCTGTTTTCTAGGTACTACCCTGGCTATTCCAGGAGATATAAACTTGTTAAAGTTCAAAAGAAATATGGGGTGGTTTATTATTTCGTACATCTATGGGAGTACAAATATGATTAGAAGACAGGAGACACCTTGTTCTGCTATATGGAGACCATCACAAACTGTTTGTAAAATGATCGACTGTGCTGCAGCTTGCCTAGAAATATATTTACACTCTCCTAGTAAAACTCACTCGTTTAGTATAGTAGTGTAGTGTAAATGGACTCATGGAAGTGAGATCAGTGTCTTATTTTCGCAATGGTATTGATGATTTTATTTTAAGTGAATTTTTGAGAGGTTGACAAGTTGTTTGATTTTCAGTTTTTGCGTTTTTTAGTAAAATTGTATTTTGCATCTAGGTTCCTACCCCCTCCAAGCAATGTTACAATCCTTATATGCTTAGGTATTCTAACGTTTCTCATGTTACGTGCTCTGTCACAAGTTTGGAACTAGTTTATGCTATAGAAAAGAGCACATAAGAGAAGTCTGTCTTTTTCATCTTTCTTCAAAAAAGTTTGTAAATTCCTTGTAGCTGTCTTGGAGCTGTTATAATCAAAAGACTGAGGCAGATGTTGATATGTTCTTTAACAGTTCAGAGACACTTTTTGAGATAGGATTTGGCTTCATTGATTTTTCTTTGTAATTCCTAGTTTGTAAGAGGCTAGAGAGATTTTTTGAAGCTTATATGGTCCCAAATGTTAGTTGAATTATTAATTTTAATTTTTAATTCATGGTTTACAATTAGCATTACTAATGTTATATTTAATTTACTTGAAATCCTAAAAACAAAATCCCTTACTGCACTTTAACGCTACCATTCTCTGAACCCTACTAACTCCTTGCTACCTCTTAACACTTCCCCTTCACACTAAAAACATTTTGCTGTCCTTTAGCGCTACCCATCCTTGACCTCTAAAAAATTCTTACTACTCCTTGACGCTATCCTTCCCTGAACCATAAAAGCCCTTTGCTACCTCTTAGCGTGCACTCTGGCACTATGCCTGCTGAAAGCAGGGGAACCCTAAGGGTGAAATAACTGCATAATTGTGACTGAAATTTACTGATTCCGCAGTAATTGTTCATTTTATGGTGACCCTCAGCGTGACATTTGTGATCCCTGTTAATTCTATTGCCATCTTCCTCCCTGCAGGTATCAATGCCCCGGTATTTGGAATGCTGAGGAGGATTTAGCAGATGATATCAGGGATGTTGTTATAAAGCCCTCATTGGCTGAATAGCTTACCTCCTCAAGAAGGATTAAAAAATAACGCTTTTAGGGCATTAGTGGAAGAACTTTCAATAACGTCTCAGGATCATTCTGCTGTTTATGTATAGTGGAGCTTTGCTGCATTGCTTTTAGGAGAAATGAGCACCACCCCACTAATGGAGTCATGTACAGAATGTCAGATATTTTGCTGTTACACAGTGGAAGGTTATATTTCTATCTCCTGAGTTGTAGTTATTTTGACAAAAGGAGAAGTGGTAAAGTGGGATTGTTGCAGACACAGGCCATGGATCCTGTTGTTGGTACCTTGCTGAGTGGAATTGGAAATAGGAATGGCTATAGGAGGGAGATCTTTGGAAATGTGAAATGGAAAGAGAATGTCAAGCAAAGGTGTGCCCTTGCCCATCATTATTTATAATTTTCAATTCTGAGTAGTCAGGGGAACTTGACAAATAATTTTTATATAGAAGAGAGAGAACTATTCTATGATCTATCCAATCATAGGACTGCAGCAGCTCTTAAACAAGTGATATATGTATCGTAGAATCAATCTTTTGACTCTAAAGTATGCAAAAGTGTTTACATTAAGATAAAAAAGGTTATTGTTGAAAATGGAAGATCCCAAAAGTATTGTTGTTCTGTTTGAGGACTGATTGGCGTGGCTTATATGTGGCTACAATCAACACAGCTTACAAGGCAAAGCCTGACTGCCGTTTGTTTTAGAACACCAATATTTATTTTACATTTTTAATTTTTTTTGCATGCTGCAGACTTATCTGAACAATTGCTTCAGAGCTCTTGGAGAATTACATTTGAGTCCAGGCCAAAGGCCTAAAGCAAGTTGTGGGCTATTAGTGTTTTGATGTTTCCTTTGGTAAGTTTTGTGATGAAGAGGTAATGGCAGAGAGTTCCAAAGGATGAAGTCTTGAGAATGCACAGACCTTCTCCTGACAGTCAGTATTTCGATATGAGGAGCTATGCATTGCCTTCAGGTGCCAATTTTAGGCATCTGGCTAGGTGCTCAAGTGCAAATTTGTGCAGATACAAGAGACTTTGAAAATCACCTTCTGCTTGCTTGGCAGTCAGTGGAATGACATAGGAGCCGTCAATATGTGGTCGTCCTTTTTCAAGCCAAATGTGAGGTGAGCAGTATAATGGCTATTTGAGGCACTGATCACCTGGAGAGATAATTCTGGAAGAAAGCAAGGAAAACTACTTAAATCTGAATTGGTCCGGTTAATTTGATTGGAGTTTTCTCTGTGTCTCGGAAACTCAACTAACTGCTCTGTAGGTAACTTTTTTATTACGTTTAGAGGTGGCTCTTGTCCAGAAAGATAGCTTGCTAGCAGAGTTCCACCATGATATAACCAATATTTTCTGTATGCACAAGGCAGTCGAGTAGATTTGTATCCGTCCACTTAGGGAAGTGAAATGAAGGTCTGCTCACTAGTTACATTGTGGGATCCAGCCTGATTCTATGAGAAAGTTTGTATCATTCATGTTCAGCTACCTTACGAATCTGGTTATAGGACCAATTCAATTAGTCTGCTTTCACCAGCAACCTGTACGAAATTTGTGCTTTTTCATTTCAGCAAATGCCCCATTCTTGACACAGTTGGAGCATCGAAACTGCATGGAAAGGAAAGCGATAGTATGTAGGCTATGTACTCATGACAGGGCATCGTCAGTTGTTTGCACTTTGTATTGCACTGAAATTGTTCCTTTAAGCTATTACTGTTTTGTAAACATTATGATTAGGCTATGTACATATGTCTTGGTTGCAGAAAGAAATATGTTCAAAAGAGACTAGATTTTTAGAAAAAAAACTACCAGGTATTATAAAGAAATTAATTTAAGCTGTATTTTGTGTCCTTTTATATTCTTATATGTATGTGGTAATAGGGTAGCATAAAGCTCGTCAAAAGGCATCGGAGTGCTTTACAGGATCAAAGGCAAACATAGAGTGAATGAGTGATAGGAGAGGTAGCTGGGTTCTGGGAGAAAGTGTACTGTTACTGCATTGTGATGTGATGTTCTTTAAAGAGGTGCATCTTCATATCTTTCCTAAATTGGGGCAATCCTGATGTATTCTGAAAAGATGTTTCAGATCCTAGGTGGAAAGGTGGAAAAGAACTGCTGCTTTGATTTTCCTTTTTTTACACTTCTTAATTTCCAGTATGATGGTGTCCTAACTTTGTTGTGCCAAGAGCCACCAGAGAATGTGAGCTTGTCTTCAAGATCAATGGTGGTGCTGATTGTGATAGATTTGTAAATTATGCATGCGGTTTTGAAGATGGTGTAGACTGGCAAAGGGAGACAATAAGGTTCCTTCAGAATGAGTTTGGTTTGCTCATATTTTTTTCTGGCCTTGAATAAGATATGCTGTGGCGAGGCAGGATACCTTTAGGGAAAGGAGGTTGGCAATGTGCTGCTGGGAGGTCATGGAGCAGGGCGTTGTCACCATCAAGGTGACAGTGTATGAGGGCTTTAACAGCAGTTCTGAACTCCCTTTCTGCAAGAAAGGGTTTGCCTTTCTTTTGTAGAGAGAGATTGCACTAGGCTGCCTTTGTTTTCTTTGGCAAGGTGTTCCATAAAGGTGAAGTAGATGTCCATGCGGAGTCCAAGTGTCTCAGACTTCGGTGAAAGTTGAGATTTGAAGCCATCAAGGTTCATGTCATTGAGGGAGCTTTGTACCATGTCTTGATTTTTGTTCTTGGTAAAAAACAGGAATCTGTCTTGGTGGAGTTGAGCTCTTCAGGTAGCTGCTGGACATTCAGGTTTTGACAAGATGCAGGTAGTGTTTGAGGCACTGGATTTTTGGAGCAGAGGAGACTCTAAAGTAAAGTTGTGTATGTTGGCAAATTTGTGATTTTTGTTGTTATCATATGTATGCAGATTCCCTAAGGGCTATATATGAAGGTTGATGATGACAGGGGACAGTATGGCATCCTGAGGACTTACAGGTGATGCAGATCTTTTGGAACCTGCAGGCGTGAACTGTTGTTGGTTGGAAGGGTGAGAGTGAACCAGTGAAAAATATTGCTAGTGAATCTAATTTGGTACTCCAGGGTGTGATGATCGACCCTGTTGAAAGGGTTGAAAAATTCAGCAATATCAGGAGGCAGAGGTCACCCTCAGCTGTGGTCAGGGGGTGTCATCTACAATGTATAAAATAATGGTCCATGTACTGCAGCATGATCTGACAGCAGATTGGTAGTTGTAAGAAATTGGATTATTGGTTGAAGGGTTTGAGAACCCACTTCAACTAGTAATCACAATACTTGTAAGGGGGACCCACATAAGTCACTTAATAAACCTGTGCTTAATCATCTGATAGCTTGACACAAAAGCAGTCAGGTTTAAGTTAGAAGCAATATGTAAAGTATATATGCAGTACTCATTAATTAAATAAAGAAACAAGAAGAATCCCAAACAAATTTAGAATAATAGATTATATTTTAATAAATAAAATGACACAAAACCGACAAAGTTTTTCCTAAAACTTAATCACCTCAACCCTATTTAAAAAGGTAAAAGCAGTGCCAACTGTAGGTATCTGGTCACCCTAGACATGGACAAAGTCAGAAGTTCACGTTGATCATGATGGAGCTCTGGTTGGGTACATGACCTCTGTGGCCTGCTGGGAGTTGTATCTTCGGTCCTTGGTGCTGGAGCTGTGCAATGCTGCAAGGTGTTGCTCTGCGTCACACTGCAGTGGGTCCATTAGGACCAGTGAAGTGCGCAGTGCTGCATTGTGAGGTTCTGTGATGCAAGGCCCGTCGTCCTGTGTTGGATCCATTCAAGCAGCTGATGAGGAACAGTGATGTGAGGCCCTTGCTTCATCCTGCGTCGAATCCTGGGAGGCTGCCGATCAGGATCTGCGGGGTGCTTCAGTGTGAGACCTGGGTCCAGTGAAGCCGCCAGTCATAAGCTGTGGGCTGCTGCAGTGCGAGGCCGCACGTTGGATCTGACGAAACCTTCTATTGAGCAAGTGGGGTACACTCTGACTCCAGCCAAGGGTGCAGGACCTTGAGGACAGCACTTGGGGAGTCAGGACTCACTCCCACAGTGGCCAGCAGAGGGGACCAGGTCAGATTTAGTTGGGTCTAGTCATCTGAAAAAAGGAGTGGCCTTTGGAAGTGTGTTGTGTCCCTCTAGCTGGTGTTGGAGAAGATGTGCTGCCAGATCTTCTGTATTTTGTTCACTGTAGAAGAGGTGGATGGCATTGCCATAGTCTGTGGATTGTGGGCCAGGAGAGTCAGGCAGGGGTTCATGCAGTGCTTGGATTTCTTGATGAGAGTTCTCCTTCTTTTGGTGGCTTCTTTGATGGTGTCGGTTTTAGTACTTTGCTTTAGCTGCTGTGGTAAACTCTGTGTACTGTGCAGAAGCATTTCAGTATCATGAGGTCATCTGGAGTTCGCTTTTCTTCCTTTTTCTTTCCTGTCTGCAGATGGAGATTTTGTCAGCAAGTTCGTCAGAGTACTAGGGTGCTGAATGTTTTGGCTTGCACTTATGTGGTTCAGTTGCAGCCTGAATTCTCACATAGTTCAAATATGTAAATAGTTAACAGTTATCATGTTGAGCATCTGAAGGGAATGGAGCACGCACTGTTTTCCAAGTGAGTGCTCATGAGCACGGGGTATGCTGATTTCAGCATTTGTACATGCAGAAATGGAACATACTGTAATCATAGTGAGCACTAGTCGGGGAGAAGGTACATCTAATGTTATCAGGCAAAATACTCACAGCGCCTAGGGCATGCTTACTGTTACTTAGACCCGTACTCAAGGGTCTAGTCTCCACTTTTCCTATTTAACCTCACTGAGCCGCAGCTGAAACACAGCAATGGTAACACTATTCTGCAGTATGCACTTAGCTTGAAAGTACTAGGGGAAGGTGTGATATCATATTTGTGTATACTATAGAAGTAGTAGACCCGAGCTACAAACTTTAGTGTCACAACTTCTTCAAACATTAGAAGGCCAAAATCGACAGTCTTATCCTATCCTGCTTATTTAAGCAGTGAAGCAATGAAATAGTGGAGAACTGTAGATTGTCCAGTAACTAGACGGTGTGTGTAGTTTTGCAAATTTTGCTTGTCCATGTTCTATCCCACTTGAATTTCGTCTTCACCCTCTCAAAATGTATTTACATATTTGATAAAGGATTTTCTTGTAGCACCTAATTCATTTCAAAGCTGCTTCAGAACGCTTCCATGCAAGTGACAGAGCACCGCTAATAGAACCAGAATTTTGAAGTTCCAGCTCTTCTCTTCGGAGCATTATGGCATCTGCAGACCATAGGAAGCAGTGAATGTGCAAGTCTTTAACTCTCTACTAAATCTCAGATCTTCTCAAACCTGAAGAGATGTAGGATAGAATTCCAAAAAGTCTAGCAATATATGGTGAATAGTTTCCCTCTGAATTGCTTGCTTAGGGTCAGTTGAAGTGCAGCTTTGTTAAAGCAAGCCAGCTTTGGGCCTTTTGATAGTCTGAAGAGTATGGAAGATCTTGGCAAGTATTTCCTTTACGCTTTTGTGCAATGCCTGTTATTTGTCTGTGACTAGCTATGAAAGCTGGGATTTTGTTATTGGAACAACACAGTATGACTTTGATTCCGACAGTGCATGTCTGGACCATAAGGATTTTAATGAGGTTCGTGGGACAGAATTGTCTAAATGGTACTGCAGTAGTTCAGACATGATGTTTCAGCTGCAAGGACCAGGATCCCTTGCAGTTGACAGTAACGGTGGAACGTATTTCTGGAGGGAAACATCCTGAACCACGACCCTGGAATAACTAAGTCATGAACAACGAAAGCGGAACAACGCTTTTGTTAACCACGACTTCGTTCTTCTGTGCCTTAACCACGCATGTGCTGAATAACGCACATGCGTGGTTAAGGCACAGAAGAAGGGAGTCAGCTTCTGAGGAGGACGCGGTCAGGTAAGTGGGGCTGGGGCCGTTTTAGGGGCGGGGTGGGGTATTTTTAGTTTGTAGGGGTGGGGGTCAGGATAGTTTAGGTATAAGGGGGGACGGGGGCTGCAGTAATTTTAGGGGAGGGGGGGGTCAGTGTATTTTTAGTATTTAGGGGTGGGGTGGGGGGTTGGGCACTTTAGGTTTTAGGGAGGGTGGAGGGGTCGCAGTCGTTTTAGGGGCAGGGTGGGGGGTTGGGGTACTTTAGGTTTTAGGGGGAGTCGCAATAGTTTTAGGGGAGGGGTGGGGGTAGTTTAGGTTTTAGGGTGGGGGTCACTGTAGTTTTAGGGGCAGGGGTGGTTCGGGTAGTTTAGGTTTTAGGAGGTGGGGGTTGTGGTAGTTTTAGGGGTGGGGGTGGGGTAGTTTTGGTTTTGGGAGGTGGGGGGTTGGGGTAGTTTTGGGGGTGGGGGTCGGGGTAGTTTTGGGGGTGGAGGTCGGGGTAGTTTATGTTTTGGGGTGGGGGTCAGGGTATTTTTAGTTTTTAGGGGTAGTTTTAGGGGCAGGGTGGGGGGTTGGGGTAGTTTAGGTTTCAGGGGGTGTGGGTCGCTGTAGTTTTAGGGACAATGGTGGGGGAGTCGGTGTTTTTAGAGGCAGGGTGGGGACTAAGGGTTGTTCAGGTTTTGGGGTAGTTTAGGGGTGGGGATCGGGGTAGTTTAGGTATTAGGGAGGTGGGGGGTCGCGATAGTTTTAGAGGTGGGGTGGGGGGGTCGTCTATTTTTAGTTTTTAGGGGCAGGGGTGGGGATATTGGGGTAGTTTAGGTTTTAGGGGGCGTGGGTCACTGTAGTTTTAGGGTCAGAGGTGGGGGGTTGGGTATTTTTAGTTTTTAGGGGGTGGAGGGTCGCTTTAGTTTTAGGGTTGGGGTCAGGTTAGTGGGGTAGGAGTAGAATTGTTTTTAGGGGTGGGGGGTTGGGATACTATTGATTTAGGGGTGGGGGTCGCATGCTGGAACCACACATGCCGGTCCATGATTACCTTTACCAGGAATGCCTTTACAACGAAAAATCGTTGTTAAGGCATTCGTGGTAAAGGCATTGGTGGTAACGAAGTGGTCGTTGTTCCAACCGCGTTGTTCAGGCTTGCGTGGTTCCAACATATATTCCCCGGATTTGGAAGGTTGTACTATTCATGAAAGTCAGCTGAGCTGAATAGAGTTTGGACTCTAAGGGCAAAAGAGTACAGCCTCCATCTTTGAGTCATGGAGGCGCGGATTATTTTGCTGCATCCACACTCTGCGCTGCAGCGTGACCCGTGTGTGCCGTCAATCTCCTCATCCCTATGTGGTTTTGTTGTATGTTGTGCTCAGCAAATGAAATAAGGTGGTCTTGTGCTTCATTTGCTTCTCTGTCCAGTTCCTTTATATGATTGTAAAATGTATAAGTCTCTCTGTCATAGGATCCCTGACCTCTTTCCAGGAGTATGAAATCGTGGGGCGATGCGTGGTGCGGGCCTCCCTCATCCAGCCGTAAGCATCCCTCTCTCCCAGTGCAAGCTCTTCTCTTCCTAGAGTTATCGGCGCTGATGTGAGTGTGAAGCCTCACTCAGGATCCGTGTCTTCCATTCCCTTATGAGAATGGGGTTCATGTTTTAAGTGTGCCTCCTGCTTCAGACCAAACCGATTCTAAATAAACAATCCAAAAACAAATGGTTTTAAAATACGCTTTACGCACACTTTAAAACCATTTGTGTTTTAGTTGTTTATTTAGAAGCACGGCAAGTAGTTACGTGGCCGGCAGGCCCCCAGCAACCGGGCCCCCGAAACCCCCGGTGGCCATTCTAGTCCTACACCTGAGATTGCGCTGTGTGCTTTGCAGAGAGGCCAGGGATTGGACGGCCATGTATTCTGACCACCTTTTTGTTAAATTGACAGACAATGAGAGAAACTCGCACAGCTCTCAAGTCATGGCCCGTCATAAAAACTTAGGCGACTCATTGCAGAGTATGCACGATACAAGAGTAACACGCTGCCTGGAAAAACACATCCTCGAACAGGTAAAACACAGGGAATGCGAGATTAAGTAACGCACCGGTGCTGCCTTGTATCCGCGCGTCCATATTCGCATTGCTTGGAAACAGTCGCATTGAGAGGCGTTTAAAGCGTGTAGACTTTTCAGCTACAAGCGCCTAGCGATCGTCCGGGTTTCTTCTCCTCACGCCCCCCCCCCCCCTCCCCTTCGTGTCCTCCCTTCCCATAAAGCTCCCCTCCTATTCCTTGAACCCACAGGCGGCCTCTTCTAACACTTGCTGTTTGTTGTTGCTGGCAGCCGGTCCTGGAAGTGAGGTCAGCATGCTGACTTCAATGTATTCTCCTTGGGGATTATGTTTTTTCGTATAAGTGGTAGTTTTTTATGGCGGTTGGGCAAAAACCCTACCTGTGCTCCCAGCACAGACCCCACAAAGGTCGTTTCCGCCCTTATCTTACATTTTGGGTGCAAGTGCTCAGCATATAGTTTTTGTAACTGAACCCCAGCTGCTTCCTGTCGCCTTCTCTGCTGGTTGTGATGTTTGACTTTAGCATGGACTCTCACAATGTTTTCCACTGGGTATGTTGTGTTTGGCTGCGGAGCCAGCCACAGTTCCTCCATTGGTATGTCCGTTGTCACTTCCTCTCCCTCTGTTGTGAGTGTCCAGAAATGTGAATTAAACGGAACCTCTTGCATTCTGCCATGAAAGGCCCGATCCATGCACAAGGAGATGTTTGCTGCCTAAGATGCATATTAAGGATTCTTCGAGTTACCAAAGTACTGGGGCCATTGACCGCGTAAATTCTGTCTGTTTAAGATCACGGAACACGCCATGACGTGGATTAATTCCTCTAATCCATGTGTGAGCCATCCCACTCTTTTCCAAGTATCATATCAGATCATTGTTAGTCTTATGCTCATTCAAATGAAATGGGTCTTCTGGTTGCAAGTATGCAGAATAACTGCAAAATAAACGAATGAGTGCACAGGCTGTCATTCTTCATAATCAAAACCGTTGTTGTGGTTTGCGAATGTTCAAAAAAAGTTCTGAATAGGTCTCGTGGATGATTAGGATTTATTCTTTCCAGGGCAGGATGAATCCAATAATAACAGCGGACACGTGTTTCGTCATTAAGACTTTCTCAAGGCAATTGTTGGAGAAAATACGTCCAAACGTAAGACAAAAGATTTGTGCTTTCTAGTATAAAGGGTTGTTCAGAACTTTTTTTGACATGTTTTATGTACTGTAGACTTTGCGGACAACCTCGGCGTGCCTTCGTAGTCCGAAATAAACATAATGTTAGAGTGTTAGCAAGTATTTTGAAACTCTCTTTCATAGTCGGTGATGTATCCATAAAGGGTAGGACATCCAGACAGGTTTCTCATTTTGACTGAAGAATCAAATCTTGACGCTTACCTTATCCCTTCACCTCTGTGAAACCAACAATTGGTGCTAGACCTAGTTTTCAGGTTTAATGTCTCAGGAGGTTTACGTTTTGTATACTGCAAATTTTCTGTAATTCTCTAAATGCATCAGAACTTACTATATCAAATTTTTATTCTTGCTAATATGGCATGAGTTCCTTGTTAGCAAAGGGAATGTCTAAAATGGATAATATTGTGTCATCCGGGGATGCAGATGCTGCCTTGTTGCTGGCGCTGTACGGAGCGGAGCAAAGTTAGTAGTATCCTTAGTAATACTGTTAAACATCCTTCCATTACCCAGGACAGTGGTGGGGACGGTGCTCATGCCACAAAATGAAGGCTAGTTGGTTCAGTGGATAGTACTGATGTCTCCATATTAGCAGGGCTTGTCAGGCAAGAATTTAGCTGCTTGGTGAACTCTACTGCACTTGGTTGTCCTAGGGATAGCTTAGCTCAGTCTCTGGTGAAATGGTCTGTGCTGGGATGCAGAGTGGTATCCCACATTTCATATCTGTTCAGGTGATGGGCTGCATGCATGCAGCATAGACAGGGCCTGGGTTTGATGTCCATATTAGAAAGTATGAGGACAATAGTCCCTAGCTGACTGTACCAGCGACGTTTTTCTTACTCTGGGCCTCGATTTCCCATCTTTTTTTCGCCTCAGGCTGATTAGCATCTTACACAGTGGACCTTTTAACTACACCTCTAGTGCTCTCCAGAGACACTATTTGTCTACCCTGTGACATGGATGACCCTCACCTGGTCTCCGCACCACAGTCTCTCAGAGTACCCACACTTAAACCCTGAAGTCTTTGCAGGTGGTAGCCTTTCTATAGTTTAGGCCTTACCCAGGGATGGGGATGCAATTTTTAATGCAAGTTAATGTTCACAGTCAATATCTGAATTGTGATTGCAGTAAAGATTGTAAGGAATAATGACTGCAGTCCCCTTTGATATTCTTTTTGCCAACATCCCATTGTATGGAAGCTTGATATAAATGTGTGGATGATTTCTACCCATTGTGAAACACGTTCAACCGACATTCCACTTCTCCATCCCTCTTGCTTCTCAGACCCCAAGATCTAACAGGGGTCAATACAAAGAGATCCCTGTGGCATGTTTATTTATGATAGTAAATAGTCTCTAGTACTTTGCAAATCATCAGGAGGGTAAGCCAAGTCTGCCTAATCCCCCGATCCTCTTTCAGGAGGGAGAATCTGCTCCAGCTGGCTCGCTGTAGTTCGATGCACCGGAACTTGTTAGCAGTGGTCTTCTGCCCAAATGCAAGGATGTTGATTAGATGGAGCCCCACTCCAGCACTTTGAAGAGGTATTGAGACAAACCCACTTGGACTTTATGATGGTACTTTTGTGAATGTAGAACTGAGTGCTATTTACTCATGGTTAGGAATAAGCCTTATGCCAAGCTGAAGCTGTGGTGTCCTTCCCTGCTGCTGACCTTGCCTGTGTGGAAGATATCTAGCCAGCACATAAAGTCCAGAGACAGAGTGGTAAGAGGGTGGCTCAATATCAGCCTGCAATTACAGGTGATCTAAGTAGTCACTGCCTCATGAACACATTTCTTCCTATTACTTATGATGCTTGTTTCAGCTTTAAGGGACTCCTTCCCTGCTGTTTCCCAGTACACACTAGCCAGCATCTTTTGTGATGTTGAGCACAGACCCATCACTGCCCTCTCCAGTCTTGGAGACAGTAGAGGTAGTCCTGATACATTCTTGGTGACTCTTTGCCTGGCTATGCTGAAGTCGAGCGCCCGACTTGCTTGTCTGTTAGTTGGCATAGAACCCAAAGGATGGCTTATGTGTTCCTTATATATGTTGTTTGGACTCAGGGTCTCAATTACCCCCTCATGGGTAAACATCATTTGACACTTCCTCCAGTACAAGATGTGTCTCCCCCTTGAAAGCGAAGCTGTTCATATGTGGCTAGCACCTTTGTGTTGTAAGAGAATCAACTCTTAAGGTACTGCAAAACTCTAAGCCGGGACACAGAGCGGGTTAAAATGGCCTGCATATATTGTTCAGTTGTGGATATAAGTATCTTACATTTATCGAGGTACAGCCTAGAAATTAAAGTGTAATCTTTTCAGGGCAGTGAGAGATATTCCATCAGTACGTTTTCATTTTGTTACTGAACTGACAAAGCTTTGGAGTTGGAGCAGGGGACTTGAAGCCGTCATTGCGTACTGTTGGCTGGCTTTCTTGTCACTCTCATTTGTTTACTTATTCAATGGCTTTCCTTCCTCTTCTTGTATTTGTACGTCCCCTGGAGTATAGCCTCTTTTTTTTTTTAACTCTTTTTATTGAGATTTTTAAAACTTCTGCATATCCAACTGGAAAACAACTTTCAAGAAATAGGTATATCACATTGGATCTCGATATTTGCTTGACATATTGGTACATGACTCATGTTGCGTCCAAACAACAAAATGGTGAGGCAGCATTTGTACAGAGTTACAGGGTGTATTGTGTTATCTGTGTGGACTAAGACTGGGCCTATACTAAAATGGATCCAAGTTGCTAGGTTAGTAAGGATGTGGACCTCCATGAACTGTTGAGGGAGGGGTCAACCAAATGTCAGCATCAGCAGAGTCAATAATAATAGCCACAGGGGGACAGTAAATGAGCAAGGATGATAAGGCCCGGAGCTGCTAGTGGCATGCACTCCGCTCACTAGGCCTACGACATACTTGGCAATTTCTTACAGTGGTAACTGGTAGGAGTTACTGACCGGCAGCAGTGTCCGCACCAGAGCTGGAAGCCAACGCAAGGAGACCTGTTGCAGGATGACAGGACAGTCCAGCACCAGGCTTTTGTTGAGGGGGTCTGTACACATCAGCTCTTGAATCTGTAGGTACATGATGTCCCAGGCCACTGCTGTGGATCTCTTGCGGAGGTGCCTAGCTTCCTCGTGATGCAGGTTGACACTGTTAGCTTCTCCCCAGCAGAGGAGTCCTGAAACATAGCCTCTTTACCATTGTTTTTATTTGATTACTTGAAGCCACTTGAAATTTCCATCTATCTTTGGGTTTGTATCTGCTATTTTTGTACAGCACACACAACAAAACTAATAAACTCTATGTATGCATAATTTTCGCCTGATCATATACAGCTATATAAAGTTGTGTTCGTCTGTCTTTGCAGGAGGCAGACAGCGCAGAGGAAGAATGCCGGTCACAGCCCCGCAGGTAAGCATGTATTCAGATTAGGTACTTTCCTGTGCTCCCAAAACAAGTTTTGAGTGGGTATTTAAAGGTTTGCAGATAGTAATGTTTCTGTCATCTGCGGGCAGTCCGTTCCGCTTGCCTGGGTCCTGATTTGGGAAGTATCACCCCTATGGAGAATTTCACATTGTTTGAAGGAGCATCTGGGTATCGATTTTTGATCTCTGATGCGAATCCTCTCTGTGAGATATGCAGGATGTTTTCTGTTACCGGGGCAGTATGCAGGCCCCATTCACATTGCCCCTGTAATGACTTTATTTTTTGGGGTCTTCGCTATGCAGTGCATTTTCTGACTCGCCCATCGCTTCTAATTTGTTGCTTTGCGTGTTCTTCACAAAGGCTTGCTTCTCCGTGGCCATTATTTGTTATATGTCCCTCCTTTTTGTGTGTCGACCCCTCCCATGGAGCTTGGCCCTATTACTTGTAGTCTTGCCCTTTTTTTTGTGCATGTAGGTTAATTTAAGCACACTATTTTTTTCTTATGTTTTTGCCAGTGTTTTAGAAATGTCTGCTTTTCTTCCTGCACATATTCACCCAGTGGGAGTTCAGCAATGATTGCCGTAGTGCTAATAACTTTATTTATCTGCATTTGGCATGTCATTTTGTTTCCGTTCCCTATTTTGTTTCCAATTGGCATTTTTTGGGGGTTTCGCCATTGTTTTATTTTGTTTACAATCGACATGTATCTGCATTGCTTTTTTTCTGTAGGCTCGGAGATAGCCGACGCCAAGACTTGAACACAGTTCCAAAGTCTGCAGCTATGGATATTATGCCACGTCCTCTCTCCAAACATTGCTGGGCATAGGTGTCATCCCAAATGCTCCTTCATTGTGTTTGGCTGGGAGTGGCAGAGTTTCATTATTATTTTTTTTTTTTTATTGAAGCGAGCTTCCATGATGTCCTCTTTCTGTTGCTATTGCTACCTCGGACCAGTGCGTGTGCTGCTCCTGTCTGTGTGCACCGTGAGCTTCCCGCTTGGCCTGTTTTCCCGCTCACAGTCAGCTGCTGCCGCCCACTGGGGATCACAAGGGTTTGGCTGCGCCTGTAATGGCGGGCTTCATACTGTAAAGAAAATCCCAATACTGGCACACACTCCAGGCTGTTTCCTCGGTCAAACGGTAATCCAGTACAGACCTTTTGTGCAATTGGATCTGGTTGGTCACTTCACAGGAGCAAAAAAGAAATAGCACACCAGGCTTGGGAGAGGGGGCATAAAGTGCTTGTTTTTGTTGGAAGTACTGAGAAATTCAATTGTTTCCTTCCCACTAGCTCTTTTAGGGGCATGCTCATCATTAGTTTGCACATATTTCACTTATGCTTAAACCACTATCTGAAGGATTGACGTTCTCCCCCTTGCTAAAAAAGAATTTGAGTGTGAGACGAGGAATAGATCACCCCTTTGATATCCCTCTCACTCTCCTAAATATATAGGATGTTACCCATACCCTTCTTTTAAATAGGAGTAGGCAAGGCTGACTTCTGCATAGAAAGAAAACAAATCTGTATATCATGCGAGTGCACATGCGTTATGTGCTTGCCTGCCTGGGAAACTCTTCTTCTGACGAGGCTGCTGCAGACATTGCAAGGAGTGTGCCCTCACTTCAGTGAGACAACCAAAGGGCATCTTCTTGCAAGCTTTGTTTTAGCAGTCAGTGGTGCTTCAGACGAATTCTGCATAACAAACAAGTGACTAATCCCCGTCAGCTAAAAGTGTGTAATTTCCAAAGGCTGCCTATGTCTTAGACCGGTCCATTGTCTAATATGTATTGTATTACAAAACTACAATTGTTTAATGTGAAATTGCTTTGATATTGCAAGCATATGCTTGCAGGGTGGTTAGATACCCACACATTTTTTCTACTTTTACTCTTTTATTGTATCTTGCATATGTTGTTGAATTTGTCTTTTATTGGGGCTCTGTGAGTGGGGAAAAAGCAAGAATAAGACAGTGAATGAATGAATGGATGCATAAACGTGAGGACGGTGCATGTATGCTGATTTATTGAGATTATATGTGATTACTTATTAAATGACAGTGCATGTATGCTGATTTATTGAGATTATATGTGATTACTTATTAAATGCATAAACTTAATGATGACAATGCTTGTTTGAGCGTGCAAATTTGTTTCTAGCTCAAAAGTTAATAAAACGCTGCTGTACCTTTGCCAATGCTTGCTTTCGATTGCACTTTTCCAAAAGTACACGTATTGTGTGCAACATATGATGTACCGTGTTTTAGACCACTTTTCCTGTCTCTGTCCCATTAAGAGGATGTAAACATTAGATCTGCTGTTTGCAGAGACCTGTTAGCTGTGCTAGACAAAAGTTGTGTAGTTCGTAGAAGATGCACATTTGCACTGTGCTGCAGCTCAATCTACCAATGTTCATCTTGCTGTGTACGGTACATAGACAGTGTAGATTCAGTACTCTTTTGGAATACAGTATATTATTTTGTAGGGAGGACATATAGTATGAACCGTAATCTGCTGTGATCCCCTGTTTACATTTATATACCTATTACAATGTAGCCTGTCGAACGCTCGAAGTCCAGCTAGAAAGTTTAGAGTTTGGCAGGATGTAGGCCAGAGGGAAAAACTGGCGCGCACCACTGATTGACAAGTTTAGATCTGTGTTTTGCAATCTGATGACAAACACCAAGGACTCACATCATCTTTCAGTCTTCACCCACCTGTTGCAGTCCTTCAAGTGTTCCAAAATTGTAGGGATGAACAAGCCTCTTGAAAGTTTGTGCGCCCTGCTGGTGCTGCATTAATATCCTCCGGCTCCATTAAACTGTGGTGGCATGTTGCACACACCAATATCAATCTGGGAAACCCAGTGTTGCATATGGCATCCTTTGATTACACCTTGTTGCACTTATTAATAAAGTGATTTGCCCCTCTTGAGCCAAGTTTCATACAAATGTATCCACATACATACATAAATACATGCCTTTGTTGTTTACAATAGTTCCGAGTTCTACTAGAGCAGTGTCAGTACATCAGGAAGCCTTAGCAGGCAGTGGGAAGGGCAGCAGAGTGACCATCACACTGTCAAACTGTGGTGTTGTGGGAAGTAAAGGAGAAGGCCATTTGAAAAAAAAAACTTGCTACTTTCAAGAGCTCGTTAATTCCTGAATTACCAGATGAAGTGACGCACTAGCATTTAGTGTAATATAGATCAATGCTAATATTTTGCGATATTCTAGTGGATTTTGATTCCAGCCTTATTCATGGTGTGGGACCAGGTTAGAAATGGGTTTAGAGCCATCCATGCCTGTTCACACATTTTGCCTGTCCCACTTTAGCAAGGTAGTCCTAAATGTCAGGCATATATATGCACAATTGTTTTACGAATTTCACACTTAGCAGCGGAATCAAATCCTGATTACAAAAATAGATGTCTAAGGGTTTTTTCTGAGTCCCACGTACATTCCAAGTAGAGTGCGAATTGGAGTTTGCGGCCAAACTGAGATTCTAGTTTTGTCGAATTTACCACACAACCAGTATTTTCCCCTTCACATTTCACCAAGAAAACCTATTGAAATTAGATGCCTGGTGAAATGTGAATGTAAAAAACTGCTGGAAAGGAGGAAATACCTGTTGTATCGGGGGTCACAGAATTCCAGTACTGAATGATATCCCTTAGAAAAACTCAGTCAGGAGGGAATATCAAACCCAACTGTGTCACTAGATAGTAGGGCTGATATTACAGCAGTAAAACCAAAGCATTTGGAATGAGCTCCTAAGTCTTTCCTACAGGCAGAGAGTTCTGTTCTGCCATCACTCACCAACATCTGGGGATCTCCTGTTACTTGACCAGAGAAAGCTAAGTGTCTGCAGATGGCTACCAAGTGTACCCATTCCCCTATTTCCCAGTATCTCTAAAAATGCTCCTGTTCAGCTTCCCTTTCTGCTGCTGTGGCACGGTTGCTAAATTTTCCGGTGCCGGTGTAATGTTTTCGCGAAGCACAGGCGTCACAACCAGCGTCGACTATAGTAAAGGTAAGACGATAATGTGCTGGATATATTCAAACTCCTGCAGAAATAAAACCAACACATTTCCAACCTGATTATCAGTATTAGGGTGGTCTTTATATAGAGGTAACATCAGAAAACCTTGCTTTATCAGAAAGGTGGTGAAAGCGTGTAAAGCCCTCATAAAAATTGTGAAAACCTAGCGTGAAAGTAGGAAGAAAATGTAACACTGACTAGTCCGCTGAGCAAGGGTGCTCTGCAGGCACATAGGGTAGTTTTAAATGTTGTGTTTATTTGCATTGTTCCCCAGTCTCGTTGCACACTGATTAATGCGTATGTCAAAAAGAGGGAGGGATGCTCACAATTCTCTCGTTTATTGATGACTCTAATTTTAAGTTTGGAGATGGTGTGTGCGCAAATTTGAACTCCGAAAGGAGTGTCAACACGATAAACTTGCTCCTTCACTTCTAGACAAAAATAGCTCTGCCGAACCCTAAAGGATTAAAGCGCAGCTGACTTTGAACCCCAGCCAACAGCGCATGACCATGGCGTGATTTACAGGCTACCTCAGCCCGGGCAATAGGGACACCAGCTAGTGTGTCCCAGAGCAGGGATGTCTCCTGGAGGCCCCTTCTCTCCTAGTCCCAGTAAAAGCTAAGGCATCCACTACATTAGTGTTCACCTTTTGTCGAATAAGCAGATGTGGATAATTTATTTTATTTTATGTTTGTGTGGGACTTGCCTATCACATCAGCAGATCATTGGACACTGCATACAGTATTCGCATAACTGCTGTTAGTTTTCCTGGATGGTGCTGGCAGGCCTTACTGTAAGAGCAAAAGTAGTGCCTTGTTGCTTTACAATTTGCCATGGTGTTTGACTTCTAAGGATTCTTAGTCATTGGTCGTGACCCTTTTCTTGGACTACCCATAGAAAGCACTGGGCTTATGGAGCCAATGAAAAGTTAAATCCAGTGTGGTTTTCAGTGAGTATATCTAAGGAAAAAAATCCAATAGTACATTTATTTTATTGGTATTTCTTTGCAGAGCAAGATCTACAGATTTCTCTTTACTCACTACATAAACAGTATCTAAATAGAAACGTATGTCACTCTTAGGGGAGACTGTGTGCATGTTTCCTGGGCATTCTGGAACCCCAGCTGGATTTTACTATTCAGGGACTCACAAGCTGAGTCCCACGCATAGACTGCATCACTTGCTTTTAGTAGTCAGATTCAGTTTGTACATTTTCACTACTTGTCAGTACTTTTATGAAATTTGAGAGATGGGTAGTATTGAAAATATCCCAGTGAAATTTGCTGGTTTCCCAGGAGCTTAGGGTAACTTAGTCCTGTTTAGTGGGGTGAATATAGGCATGCAGGGAAAATGCAATCTTTAGACTTTTCTGGTTCTTTCAATTGGAATATAGCTCACTGGAGTGGAGTAAGGCTGGAAATGGAAATGCAGATGTAGGTTTGACGTTAACTCCTGAACGAAATTGAATGAAAATAGTTGCTGATGATGGTTGGGGTCGTTTTCTCTTGGTCCCAGGGCAATTAGGAAGTAGGGATAGGATCACGGTTTAGTTTTGTTGTTTCTCCTCACTCTACCAGGGCCTTGGATTATGTTGCTTGCAAAGGTTAGTGAAGAATCCAAGAGTTTCCTAGATTGTCCAGTGGGGGCTGTGGTTGAGCCCTCAAAGGGTTTTCTGTGAAATGGTTAGGGATTGGACGATGCTATGTCTGCTTTGCCTGTTGGCTTCTTATGCCCTCCTGGTCACATATGCATGCTAGTATGTGAGGGATCTGCAGTGTTCCTCGGCAGGCAGTGGTTCCACCAGGGAGATATGTTGGACTCTTTTGTGAGCTCCAGCAGAGCTAAGCTGATGGCTGACACACTTGATTCATCTTGAGAAAGATCCTTTTGCCCCCCTTCAGCCATAGCCACAGTGTCGGCCAGCATCATCTTGCTGATTACCAGCAGTGGCTTTACCCAGAGGTGGTTTAGGATATCTTTGCCTAGTGGGGCATTCCTCAGGTACACCTTTTGTTTCTCGCAACAATGTCCATTGTCCAGTGTTCAGTTCCTTCCAGCATCCACCGCAGGATTCTTGGGAGAAGCATTTCAGTTGAGGTGAAGCTTTCTGCGTTACTATGTGTCTTCTCCCATACACTTGATTCCTCAGGTTCAGAGTAAACTTTGCTAGCAGCGGGCTTAAGTCATCCTCATTGCCCTGAATTGGTCAAGAAGACAGTGTTTCACAATCATACAGATAGATTTTAAACCCCAACCTCCAGACTTTACACCTCATGCATGGGAGATTCAGCTGTGTCATCTAAGTTGCTTTCAGCTGCCACCAGAGGTGGTCAACATAATCCTTTCTGTGTGTTATCCTTCTGCTAAGTTGGTCTATTTCAGGAGATGGAACAAATGTGTTTCATGGTGTATTGACCATGAGTTGGACCCCTTAAGGGCTACTTTATCAAACATCCTTCAGTTTGCCCTAACCTTGACCTAGAATTTTGTGTGGTGAGCACTTTCACTGGGTAAATCAGCGCCTTAACAGTATTCCTGAGTCTTCCAGAATGGCTGCCTTCATTTAAATCTGGTGCGGGCGAAATTTTCAAGTCCCACTGGCTCATGATAAATTGAGGTTAAAGGAAACATGTTTCCTACAACCTCAGTTTATCATGAGCCAGTGAGACTTGAAATGAGTTTTAACTTTTTTTGTTGGGGACTCCGTTTGAGCCCTTCCATAGTTATAATTTGCGGTAGTTGGCCTTCAGAATTAATTGCCTGATTTAGATATTGGCGAATGGGTTACTCCATCACAACGGTGATGGATATCCTGTCTGTCCAAATCTAAATTCCATAAAACATAATGGGATTTAGATTTCAGCGGACGGGATTATCCATCACCGTTGTGATAGTTACCCTTCCACCAATATCTAAATCAGACCCCATGTCTCTTTGCTGTTACTTTGGTGAGAAACATATCCGTGAGCTGCAGACCTTGAGTGTCCCCATGCACTTCATAGGCTTCTTTCCAGATAAGGTCATCCTGCTAACTAAAGCAGCTTCTCTGCTCATTTTGGTGACCCCCTTCCATCTTAGTCAGTATACAACTCTACTCACCTTTTATCCCCCAATTCAACCAAACCAAGTAGGAGGAGCTCTTACATTGGCTGGATCTGAAATGTGTGATTAGTTACGACATTGAAACGGTCTCCTGCATCCATTACTAATCATACTTTTTTTTTAAGAGCAGCATGATATATTGTCCCGTCCCACTGAAAAGGATAGTCTTTAAGAATAAAAAAAATATAAAAACTGGCTTTCTGCAGATCTGAAACTTAAGAAATCATAATGTCCTCCCAACATTAAAATAATAACATTGCTCGGTCTGAAGGATAAGTGTAGAAGAGTTATTATTGTGTCAATACTAAGATTTTTAAGTGTAATAGTTCACAAATTGATGAAGTAAAAGGCGCCAGAGTCGTGTTAAAAGTTCAGCATCTCAAAGAGACCCCGAATTTACCAAAGCACCTCTAGATTATTAGAAACTAAAATTGGGTAAATCAGTTGGCAAGTTTTCTAGAGTTGTGTCTGTAATGAATGTCCAGATTATTTTTGAAGTCTTTTCCTTTACCAACAGAGCAAGGCCTGCTCCTAACTATCTGAAGTGACTTTTTAAGGACCACACGTTGTTCGAAGGCCTGAGGTCGCATCATGAAGCATAGTCATTGGAATGATACCTAGGCTTTACAGAGTGAAAGCGGGAAGGAAAAGTACATTTAGTAATAGGTTATCAGTAGTTAAACTGAGTACCACTGAATTTCCAGAGGTCGGTAAGACTATCCGATTTTAGGCTTCTGGCTGTGTTTCTTTTCTGCCCTAGCTTCTTTTCCGCACTTAGAAGTCATCTAGTCGTGCTTTCCAAGTGAACTGGAGTTAGAATACACCTCGGAGGAATTCATTATACATGGCCAAGAGGATGTAAAGATGTGCAGTTTACCTAAAGGCTATATTAGCTGGTAACAAGCAGGGATAGAGAATTGTACATCGCCCCCTAGATTTGGGACTATGGGGGTGATTCTGACCCCGGCGGTACAAGACCGCCGGGGCCAGGGTCGGCGGCAGCACCGCCGACAGGCCGGCGGTGCCCTGCAGGGCATTCTGACCGCGGCGGTTCAGCCGCGGTCAGAAGAGGCAAACCGGCGGTCTCCCGCCGGTTTACCGCTGCCCTTAGAATCCCCCATGGCAGCGCAGCTTGCTGCGCCGCCATGGGGGATTCTGACATCCCCTACCGCCATCCTGTTCCTGGCGGTTCGCCTGCCAGGAACAGGATGGCGGTAGGGGGTGCCGCGGGGCCCCTGGGGGCCCCTGCCGTGCCCATGCCAATGGCATGGGCACGGCAGGGGCCCCCGTAAGAGGGCCCTACTGTGTATTTCAGTGTCTGCCTAGCAGACACTGAAATACGCGACGGGTGCAAACTGCACCCGTCGCACATGCCCACTCCGCCGGCTCCATTCGGAGCCGGCTTCCTCGTGGGGAGGGGTTTCCCGCTGGGCTGGCGGGCGGCCTTCTGGCGGTCGCCCGCCAGCCCAGCGGGAAAGCCAGAATGGCCTCCGCGGTCTTTCGACCGCGGAGCGGCCATATGGCGGTTCCCTCCAGGCGGGCGGCGACCGCCGGGGTCAAAATGACCCCCAATGTGTTTTAGAACAGGGCTGGCATGGTGTGAAAAGTCACAAATGCATCTGTTGACTCTGCTGTTGCGAGGCACAATGACCGACATACCATTTTTCTCTGTGAGCAGTTGGCAGAAGATCATGTTAGCCTCTTGTCTACATTGCAATGTGTCATGTAAAAAAAAAAGCTTTTGAGTTGTTGATGAGAGCAGAATTTAATGCAGTCCGTCAAAGATGATTCATTTTTATGAACCGTTTTTCTGGACTGATTATGAACTGTAAATTTGGGTTGTTTGTATTGATGTAGTGCTTTTGATATGTTTACATTAGATATAATAATGATAATGTTTTATTTTAATTTAATGAGCATCCCTAGAAGGTAAAGTATCATTGTTAGTGTATTTCTTTCTGAACATTACCCTCTGGAATGTTTGTGATAGTGAAACACTGAGCTTTGCTTTTGACTAGAATTCAGTTTTTAGGTTAGTCTGTAGTCTTTCCTAGATAGGAGCGTTGTAGATAAGAGCTTTCCTACCACTTGGCGAGAGAGAGAGAGGGGGGTTTGGGGGGAGGAAGTCCTACAAATCCTTGTTTGGTGCATGGAGCAGAGCTTAGAGTCCAAATTTTGCGTACAGTTTATTGTTACTAGAAAATGACTACTGCTTTTCCACTGCACTCACAAATCCAATCGCACCCTGAAGTTCAACGCACAGGAGTAAAGGAATTGATTTATGAATGCAAATTCACATCAATCCTTTTACTCCAAGGCAATACTATATCAGCACAGTGTAATGTTATTTGGAAGTAGATCTGCTTCCATGGGCTTGGGGTGGGCATTCCCAGAGTGGTGATACCTTAAATATGATGTACACTTGTTGTTCAATTTGTATTCATAACAATCTCATCCATTCCCACAGTAGAAACTGCTGTAGATTTGCACCTGGGGCAGGAGTAAGTAGTATTTTCAAGGTGGATATAGATGGATAAACCCTCTTCCCTTTCCCTCACAATTGGTGGTAATGTGGGAGAAGAAGTTAATCCACAGGAAAAAGGATTTGCTTGTGATTTTTTTTTTAAATGGGTAAACGTTAAAAAGTGCATTCACACTTCCTTGGGGATTTTATTAGACCTGTTGTGAAAAGTGAATGTGCATAGTAAAATTGCAGGGATACTCCTGAAAACCTTTGTGGATTCCAAAAAAAGTAAGACATTTACTCCAAACCTCGGAGGAAACTCACAAGAGGAAATTGCTAACTATTTTTGTGATTCTTGCACATTATGTCTACATGCTGGCCAGTCACGAGTTCCTCAATGTTGCATTGCTGATGTAAAAGACAACTTCTGCATCCTCCTCTGCCGAAGAAAAATGTGTTTTTAAATGTGAACTTTAAAGAGGAAATGTTTACTAGACATGACACTAGACGAGTCTAAATTTAGAAGATTAATTTTACCTCCTGGGACTGTGGTGGCAAAGCAGAAGGCATATCTGGACCCAGAAGAGATGAACGCCTCTCCTGGGATTGCATTTCCTCAGTGCATGTGAAAGCAGACTGGTTATGATAAAGCTCTCCACGCCTATCAGTTTTAAAAATTGTAGTATAAACAACATATGGGTTGAATGTTGCACTAGATGTGCTGTTTGGATTCATCTCCTTTTAAAGATGGAAATATGCACAATGAAGTGATTTACTTTTGCACCATTGAATCGCCATCCACGTGTGCAAGGGACAAGAGAATGGCAGAAAGAAGGCTACCCTGGAATCAGTTCCTGTTTTGAGTCTCCGGGGGGCCACCCTTCACTGTTTGTGGGTTATACTGATGTTTATTTTCCTGCATTGCTTTGCAGTGATTAGCGCCAGGCACCCGTATGGGTAATAGAGTGCCGTATGAAAACTCATTCATGACCACTAAATAGATCGTGCCTAAACTGAAATCACAGTATTTCCACCCCGCTCTGTGCAGTGCTTTTTCATTTTTACCCTAGCAGTGGCATTTGCTCACTTATGTCGACCTGTTTTTCACAAAAGCTCCCTTAGCACAATGGGAATTACAGGCAGGCTCCATCACATCCTACAGTTGACCGTGAACGAGTAACTTAGATTCTTCCCAGAACAAGTAATGTGTGTTCTTTCATGATGTCATAGTTTAACAAATCACCGTGCCTAGACCTTCCCTCCAGATTCCGTTGTAGGATATACTTAGGAGTGTCGAAAGATGATTGTAGCATTTACACAAGATGTTGTGGTATGTAAACTTAGAAGACTGTTACAAAGGGGCAGCTTTATTACTGGGTCACAGGATGCACTCCGAAGTACAGGTAGCCGCAAATAATTCCTCTTGGACACCCTTCCAGGATCATGAACTCTTCCACAGCCCTTCGTGTGATGACCGCCGACTGTAAATGATGTAATACTATCCCAATCAAACACTGTAGCTTTCTTCCCTCACACACTCATACTCAACAGGGAGCAGTCACTTTATATACACAGCAAGATACCGCAGTGACACTGCGCTTCCGCCCTGCCTCCCAGGTGTCTGGGTACTACGGTGGCAGTGGTTAACTAGGGCTCCACAGCTTCCTTCAGTCTCCAGTGTTATCTGAAGGATCCATTCAGGGAAGCTGAGGATCAAGTCAGAGCATAGCACAATGGAAATGATATGACGATTGTCAGCAAGGTAAAAGAACATAATCGTGCAGTCAGGCTTTAACTTTAAAATGTTATACATTTTAATACACCTTAAGTTGAAAGTACAGTACAAATTGGGCACTGAGAAGAAATCCAGAAGTTCTGGTCATCACCCAATGCGCATTGGTATTCTAATAATCTTTTAACATCATGGATAGCTCTGGTGCAAACCTTGCTTTTGCCTTGTATTTTTAGTAATAGTGGAGATTAAAGTCTGTTTCTTGTTGATTCGTACACTTGTCACAACCTCATGGATAGTCATGTAACCCATCAGTCTTTGAAATATATTTTATTATGTCTTTGATTTCCTTTTTCTCATCGGCGACTGTCCAGTGCTGCGATGTCACATTACATGGCTTTAGCCACGATTCCACTTCCCAGCGTGATGCTACCAAGATATATAAGGGGCCAGCCAGCACTGACATCGGTTCCTGTTTTTTCATGCCTTGTCCTGACTGTCTCACCAATGAAATTCTCAGCTTTCATTAGTGACAAGATCAAATGGACCTTGGGCTTCAGTCCTTGCAGATGGTGCAACAAAATATGTCCCTTTGGGATCCCAGCTGTGACTGTATTTGGTGTCTGGGGGTGAACTCAAAATCTCTGAGGAGGACTCTTGTACTTACATGACCCACAGCCCATCCGATAGCTGGAGGCCAAATTATTTTTCATCAAATGCCACGGGAAGACCCACAAACGGATGCCTCTCCAAAAGTTAAGTCACCTTCCCGGGAACTTACTCATAAGAAATCTTCTCACAAAACATCATACAAAGCACCATAGGATAGAGGAATCCTCTTCCTAAAGGATGAGGTCATATTCCAGGGACCTTTTGGAGTTATAGTGCCGTTCGCCGAAATGGGACATTTCATCGATATTGGGAGAAACTCTTGCAGTTAAGAAGCTGAGGTTGAAGCTCCCTGGTTCTACTGGCAACCCTGCTCAGGTCAAGACCTTCTTGTTGTCAGTGCTAGATCTTTTCAGGGTGGCCTAAAACCCTCTGGGCTACTCCCCAGGAGGGCCCCTTTCTATTGGGTGTAGTGACTGCAGCAGCTTAAACCTGCCTCCTAATGCTGCTCTTTCACTGATGTCCGCTGCTTAATGCAAAGTCGAAACCAACCAAACTTCTTTGGGGCCTCATTTGATGCTGACCTTCTAGCCAGCTACAGCACCGGACACAAAGTCAATATGGAAGGTACCCTTCATGTAGCAAGGGAAAAAGCCAGGGCTAGCCTAGCAGTGAACCACGTGTGAACCTCTCCCCAGAATCCAAATTTTCCCTCATTTTTGGAGATGTTTGTCCTAACACACACTAGTGGTGCAAATGTCGTCCTTGAACCAGATAAAAAATGCCTTTCCTAAAGCCCCTCTGGGCTTTGAGTCCAAGAACCATAACAATTTTGGTTGCAAACATTTTGCCTCCAGCATCTTGTCTTGCTAGAGCACACTAAGAAGCGATTTTCAGATCCGGTTATTGAAAGACTAGATTCATCCAAACATATATTAAAATGTGATATTGAAACCGTGGACACCGTAACTGGTTGTGACTATTTGACATTACACTTGAAATGTTAAGTGTTTTTTTGGCATATGTCCAGGCGAGGCTTACAGATATACACCTTAACACAGAATGACTGAAGAGAAAGTCAGTTGCTGTTCCTCAGCCAGGTCCAGTTGGTCTTGAACTTGGGAGGCTGGTTGGTGTCACTTTTTCTCCAGATACCTATTTTCATCATCAAATCCTCCATGTTCCCAAGAGCTAGATGAGGTTCACAGTAGCGTCTGAAGATTTTCACTGTGCATATCACCTGTTAAGACAAGACAACAGCCCCATGTTTCTTAACAAAGGTGCTATTTGGTGTGTAGCTTCACCGTGTAGGTCAGGAGTCCATGTATTTCTCTACCTACAAAACTAGCTGATGAAGTAGGGTTTCACTGACACTAATCCAGGAACATCTTTAGTAGGCTTTAACACTTCTGTACAACATGGGCTTTATCATCAACATCAAAAAGTCCTACCTCACTCCCACACAAAAGTTAACTTTTAACTTTTATTGGGGTGGTGCATGGCACAAACCTTTTGAAGACCTTCCCTTTTCCTCAGAGGATCGCAGATATTCGGGGGATGATTCCTGTATGTCTAACTCAAGCTTGGATACTGGTGCTACTGGTTTTCTGCCTGCTAGGCCTCATCACCTCTTGTATCCTTTTGGTGCCTCATGGCAGATGATGGCCCTAGATTTGTGTCTGAAGAGGCAATGGTTGCAAAAACAAGTGATCCTCCAGGCTCAGGCATGGATCTTCCAGACGATGCAGCAAGATATGGGTTGATGGATGGACCTATCCAACCTCCTAATGGGTCGCCTTTTCAGCCCCCTGTAAGCCAAAGCTACCATTGTCATGGATGTCAGTTCGCTGGGGTAGTATGCTCATCATGCCGACAGGTAGGTACGGGACCTCTGGTTTCCGTCAGTTCAGCACCTGCGCCGTGCTGATGGGTGTGTGTATTGCATGGTTGGCCTTCTTTCTCAAGGAGCAACATCCAATTGCTATTGGACAGCACCACCATTGTTCGTTATATCAACAGGCAGGGCGGGTGGAGTCCAGAATGCTATGTTGGGAAGCAGTTCACCTTGGAAGTGGGCATGCCAACATGGAATATTTCTAGTGGTGGCTAACCTGACATGCTCCCTCATTGTTGGGGTAGATGCTCTCATTCTCCTCTCTCTAGAGGAGTCAGACTTTTGCAGGTTACTTTTTTGTTCACAGATCTCTTTGCCATATCAGAACAGGAAATATCCTTGGTTTTGTGCTATACACTTCCCACTGATTGGTTCCTTGGGAGATGCTTCAGATTCTGCTGCTCTCTGGCCTGCTCTGTGTCTTTCCACTGATGTTGCTGTTATCCCGAGCCCTGCAGAAAGTGTGGGAGGACTGACCACAACCAAATCTGAGCACTCTCAATTGAGCAAGGAAAATGTGTTATGACGATCAATCATCACTCTGCATTCAACCACCTCTTCCCTTTCTGCACAGAGCCTGCTCCTATTACAGGACAATCAGGTTTCTTTGAATATCCTTCTTACACAAGCTAATTTCGCTCTTTCGTATAACTCACTTCTCCTCTCTTCCATCTTCTTTTCCTCCACCACATCCTGCCTAGGAAAAGGAAAGCCTGCCTAGACTGGACCTCAGGCAAGCAGTATCCTTCTTCATTGACAGTACAGTATAGGACATAGTGAACAATAAGCTCTTTAGTAGGCTTGCTGGAACCAAGAAGGGCAAGTCAGGGACTAAATCCTTTTTTTACCTAGGTCATCTTTAGTATACATTTTTTTATCCTAGGTCTACGAGAACCTTTGGAATGCACTGTGCTCATTCCACCAGTGCCCTGGTTGCTTCCATGATTTTGTTCTACAGGCATCCCTGTTACTGACAC
Organism: Pleurodeles waltl; assembly: GCF_031143425.1. NCBI lineage: Eukaryota > Metazoa > Chordata > Amphibia > Caudata > Salamandridae > Pleurodeles > Pleurodeles waltl. The sequence goes on from NC_090440.1 coordinate 1,950,644,101, forward strand.
CGGCTGCGCAGCCACACTTTTTCCTTGCATACTTTTGAAAAGCACTTCTGAATAATGTCTCTGGCAGTCACCAATGTGTAGTTATAGTTAGGACCTAGTTACCATAGAGAGAGTGATTTTTGGTTTGCTAATAATTTTGTCATCATTTGACGAATCTTCACGAAACATTCTTTAAAAAAAAAAAGTCAGTCCATCTCAACTCCTTTCTTGAAAGATTTAAGGGGAGCTGTCTAGTAGGGACCGAGAAAAAAGTATTTTTCCCCTGTGATTTCCATAGGGGTTTTTGAACTTCGCTACAGCCCAGAAAGGCTAAACTGATTTACAGCAAATTTGGCAGAAAGATAGAGCCTTACCTGGAAAGCGTGCTTCTTGTGATTTGGTGTAAGTCCGTACAGTAGTTTTTGAGAAACTGAGGTTGAAAATATATTTGTATCTTGATTGATGGTTTCGTGAGACTCTCGCTGGAGTTTCACAAGCATGCAACTATAAGTAACAAAGCAATCTAATTGGCCACGTATGCCTCATTTCAAGTCAGTCTCACTCCATGGGGAGCTTGCACTATGATTGACTGGCTGCAACAAGGAGAAATGTTGCAGTCACCATTTCAGGACAACATGACTTAGTATCTGTGTCGTGAAAATGAAAAAACAAATGGGTATAAGAGGGCTGTGCCTCCTGGTTATTTCAAGTACCTACAATTCTCCATGCACTTCAAACGACCTCACATATTACATCAGTCAAGGAATGTACTATTTCCTCATTGATAACATCATTGATGACAACACTGTGCATGGAAGGGGCAGAAGTTGTAGTTACTTGACATAACCATAGCTGGTGAATTTCAATTATGTTGTATGCCACTGTATCATGTTGCCGGTTTTATTAAATGAAAGAATTTAATGGTTTGGTTCATTGGATCACCTCGGACTCCTATGTGCTACTGAGCCGCTACTGAAAGAAGTGGAGGCATGGTTGGAATATATATATATATATATATATATATATATATATATATATATATATATATATATATATATATATGTAAATATAAATATTACACACATACACACATATATATATATATATATATATATATATATACATACATACAGTTTGAGGGTTATTCCTTTAGCTCCAAGTGAACAATTGTAGCTGATTAGACTAGATGCCCTTCCAAAATCATTCTCAAACAAGGCTCATGCTGGAGGGATAAGGGTGAAGTTGGTTACAGTGTCTACATTTGATTTGTGCTTTCATATCTTCCATACACAGTCCCATAGCAGCAGGTGTAGATATTTAGGGATAGAAATGGGACAATTGCTGGTGGGAGTGGGAAGGTAAGCACGAAACGATGGCCTTGGTTGTGTGTTTTGGGGGCGGGCGCGGTGAACTCGTAGGCCTCTAGGGATGTGGGTGGAAGCATGTATTATATGGAATAAATTACCCCAAATGCACAAATGAACTACTGTGCTTGTCACTGTGGGCTTACTTGACATTTTAAAGGCTCCCCTGTTGCAAACTTTGGATTGTATCAGAATTGGTACCACTGTACCTTTAACATAGTTATATTCCCCGGAACTGGCTTTTTATACACCTTCCAGGAAAATCTTGTGTTTCTTTAACTGTCTAGGGACCTCAGCGCCTTAGTCTGTCAGATTCATATTAAAATATAGGAACACTTGACTTTTAGGGCGTTTTAAGCACCGGTTTCGGGCCAGTCACTGAAACTGTAGGTTTGGGGGAGAACAAATCTACCACTTCTTAAGTTGGTTAGTGAGCTGTGTGTACGCATCCAAGGCACTGCTATATATCTCTTTGGACTTTGTGGTTATTGTGTGATTAAGCAAGCTCCAAAGTATGGTGTGATGAGCAGTTGCTGCTGAGATTGCAGTGCATAACTTGCTGATCACATGTTTGTCTCTTATTTTCACCTTTCTGTGGCCAGAAACGTGCATCCTTGAGTTAGGTACCAGAAATAAATCAGAAAAAACACCCTAACCTGTGAGTAGCAGCACCTCCAACATTATTTTTAATTTTTTTTGCATCCTTTACTCCCCTTTTTTACCTAACCAGCAGACATTTATCCTGAAACCTCAGTAGGCTGTTAAGACCCGAAATATGTGCCAGCAGTGCCTGAGCTGTTGCTCACCTGGGGGTGCGTAAACTGTCTCCTCTTTCTTTGGGTGAGGAATTTCACCAACTCTTTTTGGGCATACTTTTTTTGTGGCAGTTTATATATTTGTGAGGTGCATCCAACAGGCTCTACCCCAATGGTCGTGGACGCATAAGGCCTACTGCTTTCCTAAGTGAATGCATGGAATGGTTGTTGTCTAAGGAGTGAATGAGCTGCGTTTCTGAAGGGTCCACAAGAGTATATAAGTGGGTTATATCGTGGGGAAGTGGATATGCCCTTCATGGGCTCCCTCTCTTCTCTGCACATACCCACACCTGCGGCAGTGTGTTCCTGCACTCAAACTTCCACTGGTGGAGGAGATCATGAGGTCCTGCTCCGTGTCAGTCTAGAGGGCTTCTCTCCTGCACTCAAGGAGGTTGGCCCAGCTAGTTATTGTCCACCACGGCTGGGCTGGTGATTTTTGCAGGGAAGATAAATAACAGACTGCTAACCAGATACTCTCTTCATGAACAGACAAGGGAAATTAATTACTCCCTTGAGGACAAAACCTCATTGGCTAGCCAGCTCCTAGATTTCTTTTGAGAGGATACAGTGCAGTGAAAATATTAAAAAGCATTGTAGAGTAGCAGCTGTAAAACTTTGAGTCTTTTAAAACGTGTGTGTGAATTAAATAAAATATTTGGTCATTTTTGTATTTGTTTTATGAATGGTTGTCCGTATTTTTTCTCCATTATTTTGTGGTTCAAATCCCCCCTTCAAAATGCTTAGGCCAAGGTCCCCAGTTTCCAGTAATGATTCAGTGGCGGTTCTAGATACAGGGATGTGGAATTCCTATCGCCTGACACCCGGGACATTTTGTATGGAGTCATGGGCAACAAGTTTTCATGTTTACTTTGTCCTTGGGACAAGGAGACCCAACCCCCCTGCAGCACAAACCCTTTGGCTGCCAGGTTACAGAGAAGGGACTGTCTATAGTTGAGGTAATATGTGTATCTGTATGTTAATAGTGTTCCAACTTGCATTTATGGTTCATTGTGGAAAAGCCTTTATTTTTAGGATAGTGCGGTAAATAAATGTTTTAAGGTTACACTGCACTACTGACAGTGGTTCCAGTAAAAAATAAGTTTACACCCATTTGAAAAGTTTAACAATATAAGGATAAGTATAATGCTCCCCGAATACCCTCTGATTAGATTCAGATGTGTGCAGAACATTGAAAGCAAGAGTGATGATTCTTTGCTTTCAAAATATAATGTTCAGAAAAAAAAGCAAGTAGGATTTATTTTTCTCACTATTATGAAATTAGGTGCTATTTCTCTGAAGCATCATTTAGTAAAATGTGTTACTGCATGCTAGTATTTCCAAAAAATATTCCTAATGGAAAATCAGTGTTACCATTTTCAAAAAGATTATGGGAAGCATTAAAATAAACAAGCATTGACAAAGCCAACTGATCTGACATTTGTTGTGAGTCTTTTGGTTTTGTCAATGCATGCCTTGTTTTTACATGACTTTTGTAAAACTTTATTGTTGTGGCAGCTGCCAGGCCCTCACCATTGTAATGAACACTGGCAAAAAGCATAAATAAATGTTTTGGGGTCTGAAAAAGCACATATTGCCACCAGGGATGTAACAATGGTCCCACAGCTCCTGCAGCGCAGGGGACCCCTCCAAGGGCCCCCCTCAGCACAGCACCTGCCCAGAGTGACTCTGGACAGGTGAGCCCCTCGAAGTTCTTTGCAGAGGGAATCCAGTTTTGGTACGCCACTGATTGCCACAATGGTTCCTTGCACTGAGCAAAACTACTTTGTGTGCCAATATGTTCCTTGTGGAACAGCAGAATGCAATCACTCACAGTAAAGCCAGCAAATAGATAGGGAGAAATAGATTTTTAATAAAATAAATACAAAATGTCTTGATCAATACCAGACCTAATTAGGAACCCGGTTCTTTACAAAGTCACAAAAGTGCACCCAAGCTATGCGTCTTTGAATTGGTGGCTTTAATGAATTCACAAGAACTTACAGATGTAAACCAGGAAATTGCAATCCTAGAAAATATTTGTGAACTGCATTTTAGCTTGAGCAAATATGCATGTGTAGATTTGTTCATGCAGAAATGTATTGAGTGTTTAGAAGTTCACATTGACTCCAGTCACTTTGTTCCCGATCCTGGAAGAACCTCTACTTCTACCATTGTCAGAAGCAAATTTCCAACCTTTCTCAGTTTATAGAAAAGATTATAGAAGAGCTAGTGAACATCCTAAAAACATGCAAGTTAGTAGGTTTGCAGACTCAAAGGCATTCCAGCCCTGGAACTATTTCCCATAGATCTATGCAAAGGTAGCAAAATTAGGAAATTGCTATGGTAGTCATTGAAATTGCAAGTATCCAAGCTCTACTATAGAATTAGCCATGGCATGGTCCGAGAGACTATTATCAGATCTCTTGCATAATGAGAGTGCTGCCATAATTTGTTGCTGCACTACATGGCACCAAAACGACAAGTAGATTTTTCTACAGGACAAGTAGATTTAAGAAGAAATCTGTCCCGTCGACAAGTAGATATTGCATTAAATTCCACACCCCTGAGATCCCAGTAATCATTAAGAGGGGTACTGGTAATGATTAATGAGTGGGGCACGACAGAAGTCAAAAGGTTAAGAATCACTACCCTATGGGATACCATTAGGGCATTTGTTTCTGTGTCTGCCTGAATGAAGAGATTACCAATCCCAGTGTGCACTATCCTTACTTCATTGAGTAGCACTGGTGTCAGCTATTTGTGTGTTCCTGCCCTCTATGTTTCATTATTGGTTGAAGACACCTTTGGTGGGGTCAGGCTAAAAGCGTTGTGGTTTTCTTTGTGGTGTTTTTTTTCTACAGTTTATTCTTAACTCTGCTGTTTTTAGGTCGAGCTCACAAGCGCTCTGACACGTTGTAATCTATCTGTGGGCTTTTAACCCCACCCACCAAATGCCCATCACTATCACTCGTTCATGGGCTTGCCTTTCAAAAACCCTTTGCTGTGATTGGTAAATGCTTTACATTTGACCCCCCGTGGGGCAGTTTTTTTATTTCCTTGGCCATGGACCCTGTTACAGGGACAGTTCCTGATACGTTTGACTGTGAGCAAACTTCTTTTTCCTTTTGTGTCTCTTCTTCACGCTCATGGCGGCCGTGACGTTTTGAATCACTTGCTTATGTCAACTGTTTTACTATTAATTTAAAATGTTTGTGGCAAGAAAAGCCCAGTTAGGAATTTACAACGCTAATAGTTCTAACTTGGGTAAACGCAAGACCCATTGCATTGCAAATGCTTGTTTGTGTGTATTTAAAGAGATATTGCAAATGAGTTAATACCTCTCACTGGGCAATTGGCATATAAAATTTAGTGGCATTTTAATTGTATGAGGAAGCACCTGGCTGATTACCAGTTACAGCATGAGAATCAAGAATGCTACTGAGTCCTTTCTAACCATTTGAGGCCCAGTATTGAGAACATCTGGGTGTATCCTACAACAAAAGGAATTTGGATTAAAGGCGCCTGACAGTGTGTTGTACCAGTGACTTCAAGTCCCTTATTTAACTTGTGGTCAGATTTCACACCTCACCTTCTCAGTGATGTGCAGTTCTCTTCTTGTGAAAGTGCTTGCACTGAAAAAAATAATATCATTAACTGTGTGTTTACATACTCGCATCTCTCCGTCGTCGAATTCTGAAACTGTTTACATTTCACTACCCACTCTCTACTGATCTCAGCCAAGTCAGATGCTATGAATTCACACATGTAATCTGCAGAGACAGTAGGGTGACCACCTGGCAAGAATGCAAATTCTGCACAGTGACAGTAAAAAGTCAGGATAAAGGGTCAAAATTCAGGACAAAAGTTCAGCACAAAAGGTCATTTTTACAGACATATCCGAGAACATCGCACAGTGATAAAATAGACAGCTTGCAGAAGTATAAGCTAAAATTAGTATGTTCATTAGTTTATATTGCACAATGGACTATTGAGCAAACATTCACACATAACTAGACGTATTGAAAGAAAAAAAAACTAGCAAAGATATATACACCAAGCTGCATCTGACAGCCAACATAAGAGGTAGTTTTCCCAATTCTACCCCTATTGGCTCGCCCACTTCTAGCTACGTGCCTGACAGGGCCAGCTTTTGCTGGTGGCAGCTGGCATGACGATCTTTGTTGGCGCCACCCCCAAAAGACCAGCATACCCAGAGATTCCCCTAAAACCACCCTCTGATGGTGTTCATCATCTCTACATAGACCCTCTCATGTCTATTTAATTTATTTTATAACATTACTCATTGCAGGCATATAGGGCAGGGTGTTGATGTGTATTACATTGCACACATATACATAGACGATGGCTCATGAGTGTGTAAGTCAATGTGTAAGAAATGTTAATGATGGCTACAAGGTATAGGAATCACAGGTCATCCATACTGGTAGGTATTATATGTTAAGAGTGCCTGGTCTGCAGAAATACAATCTCAGGATTTAAAACATAACCTAGTGGTTGTGGTTGTTTTTACTAATATGCATTCATTATAATCCTAAAAACCCTATTTAGTATTCTAGGAATAAGGAAAGATTGGGGGGAACAACTGTTGTAACAAAAGGAACTATGTGACAACAGCAGTAACCCACTGAGCTATTTACATTAAAAACATTTGTTTCATCCACATGTTACACCTTTTTCTTTGCAGAAGGTAAATTATCCCCCTGTACTACGTACACACTGTGCTGTGCTACATAGACTCTGAAGTCTATGGAAGATAATTAAAAATGTAAAACCCTCCCCCAAGTCCCAGCTCCTCCAGAGCTTGGCCCCTGGTGTAGGATGACCAGATTAAAAAATAAATAAAAAAGGACATTTCACAAAAATCGAAGAAGGACCACAATGTTACGTCACCCCAGAGGCACAGAATGACAGCGCTCATGCACACAAAAACACACACAACAGGGTACTGAAGAAATGAAATGCATTTTTTAAGCCCAGCATCTTATTTAGTCATTAAATTGCTTTCTGATTACAGTTGCTAACTAGTGTTGTGTTGGAACACACAAAAGCTGTCTCTCACTGTTTTCATTTGGCCCTCTTTGAAAACTGTGACACAAGCCAAATATACTGAAATCTGCCAGGAAAGCAGATGAAAAACCAGGACTGTCCCGGCAAATCCAGGACGCCTGGTGCGATGCTAGGACCCCTGGATAAAACAGAGGCCCAACAGATGCTGAGACTGGCTCATTGCTTTTCTGTATGTGACAATCAGCTGCAGACAGAATGACAGGAGGCAAGGTGATCGTCAGAGCGAGGTCAGGAGGAGTGCTCTTGTGAGAAGAGATAGAGTTTGAGCTGCCCCAATAGGGAGTTCTGTAGAGCTCTGAGGTGTCTGCAGGGGATTAGCATAGTTTGCTACAATCCCCAAAATTACGGATAAAGGGCGTCCGTAATAGGGATCATGGACAACGGACATGATGCCCAAATTATGGACGGTCCGTGAAACTTACGGACGGGTGGACACCCCAGGAGACGGACACACCTGTGCATCACCCTTCAAAACCTTCGAAACAACTGTCTTGGAAGGTGTTTCTTCTGCTGCTCATTATCCTTCAGCCGTTTGAGGCCACGTCTGATTGTTTACACCGTCAGTTCCCTCGTCTGCACGCCTCCTGTGACGGGACCCTCTCCGCAGTTACCAGTTCTGGTCGCCCAGTCAGATTGGTTCCTCTGCGGCGTAGATCAGACCCCAGGGAACCAGTGCTTCAGCGCGCGCTCTCCGGCGCCTCCAAGAAGACACATAGGCAGGCGAAGGTAGGCTCCACTAGTGAAGAATTATTGGACAACATTGATCTCGAAACTACAGCCCAACCACGGGCCGCAGAAACCTGCCTCCCGCCCAGCTGATCGTGCAGCAGGGAGGAGATATCGACACAGCCTAGGTGCCCCTCCTGTTACTTTAAGGGCGTAGTGGGGAGCTCAGGGTCGAGTGAGTGCTCTAATTAGGATGACCAGATTTTGTAAACAAACAAAACCGGGACAGTCATTAACATAGACGTAGGACTATACTTTTGCTTGGATTGAAGGGTACAAAAAAATGTAATGGACCGAGCGGACAATATGGCACTATCGTGAATTAAATGCAACTTTTGTTCACGACATTAGCTTTGTTTTAAAAAAAAAAAATGCTTTCAGATAAGGGCTAATTATTAATAGAGCACCAAAATATGAAAACCTGCCTCTCTCTGTACTGAAACTGCCCTGTCTGAGAAATTTTGCAAAACAAACAAGCCTTTCCCAGAAAATCCGGGTCATTCTGGCAGTAGTGACTCCGGTTAACTGCCGCAGAAGGATTACACCGGCACATCCCACAAACCTACGAGACGGACTACATGTTAGACAAACATAATCTGCGTTTTAGAGCTTGTGTCATTTCCTTAAGCTTTACCTAACCAAGTGAAGACACGGAGACATCCAGTTGACCAAGACATGATAAATATACATGTGCCTATCAGGTAGAACGTGGGTCCATAAAATATATTTGCCTTTGCAACAATATGGGACTTGGCAATAAAGATATGCCAGCATTTCACGATTTGAACGAAAATAGTGTAGTGGTTAATTAAATACTTCCTCTTCTCCCACTTGCGATAAAGTTAAGGTGAAAGCTCATGAGCCTTGGCGTCACCTTGAGGGTCTTCTCGTTGCTACTTGGCCCCTCTTTGCATCAGGAAGAAAGTACAGCACAGAATTATAAAACAATTACATTTTTGTCTCCACAGTAATTTAACAAGAGAGGACCAGGAGGAATGCCGGCCTGCACTCTGTTTGAAATGTTGTGTGCACACTTCCCCGTCCCTTTCCTCCAAACCGGTACATTTTTTCAGTTTTTTATTAGAACTGCCGGGATGCCGGGACAGTCCACAAAAATGCAGCCATGTGCGGGGAAATCAGGGACAGCCCTAGCCGTAACCCTAATGCGAAATGAAAACACCACCTGGGCAGTGGGAGTCCATGTCCTGCATGTGGCAGTCAAAGTGTAAATAAAGATGTGTTAGAACATTGATCCCAAGTGCACAGGGGGAGAGGCCAGAGAACACAGAGACGTCAGATATTCTTTATTTTGTTGTCCTTTCACACACAGGTAATACCATATAACCCACGCACTTTAAATTCATAGCAAGTTAAACTAATCTGTGAAAAAGCATTGTCCTGGTGTAGGGCATCTCAGTTAATTAATGCAATCATTTTAGATGTTTTGGTTTGTAATCGAAGAGTCACAGATTTGAATCCTGGTTCGTGCACTGGGGAGTAGGGACATGGATAGTGCTGTGAGTTTGCAGCTTGCCACAAAAAACTCTCTAGCAGCAGAGTAAACAGTTATAATGCCCTATGGAATCATTGTCCCTGCCCCCTCCCCACCCACTCTGTTTACTTGCCTCTCTCACTTTGTCCCTTCTCTCTATTTTCATCAATTCTCTATCTCGGTCTCTTTGTACTTACCCCACGTGGCATCTTCTGCCCACCCCCCTATCCTTCTTATGCCGGTTTGACAAGCTTTTGTCTGCAGAGCTGCTGACATAACTTGCTCATAAAGAAATAATCACCGTTTTCGTTGCCCAGCGGTACCCCCCCCTCTGTGACTGCCAAGTGGGGTGGTTCATGTTGACACGGTTAGGTGCGAGAGAAACAGAATGGGATTACACTTGAAGATCTTGGGTCGGAGCTAGTTAGCATCACTTCTTGGGTACAGTGGCTGAAGTGGTCGGGATCTTTTTTGGAAGGACGTTCCCATTCTTTTTTTATAATTTTACACTGAGTTCCCATACTTTATGTCGCCTAGCCCCCAGATTTACTGTCAGTACCCTTGTTGCACTAAGCATAGTTCCCATACTTCTATGCACTTCAGGCTATGCTTGAGTGGCACTAGAAGGCTGGATCCACATGAAGTAGAGTGCTGTGGGTCATGACTATCGGCACTTACATCTGAGTTTTTTCTTTATTATACTCACTGGGCAGCTCCTAGATCGGTTACCTCACAAGGCATTCCTGGAAGCAGCGTTAAGGGCCAGTGGTTAGTGCCCAGAACCTACTGTGAAATCTTTGTGCCTCGTGCAGACTGACATTACTGGGCAGCACCGAGAGTAGTCTGTGATGAGCTTTGGGTACCATCGACATCACACTGTCGCAACACTGACCAAGCCCAGAGCAGATATTTTGTGACGTCACTGGGCTGCATTCAGAGCGGAACGTGACATCGCAGAGCCAGTCTGTGAGGCTGGTGTACCACTGGAAAGGACTCTAGGCAGACTGCATCTCCCTCTGGAGCGCTCTGGGCAGGGCCGTGTGGCTGGCTTTGCTCTGCCACTGAGGTGTCGGTGGAGACATTGCATGTGGATTCCGTTTGCATTTGCATCAGTGGCCTGCCTATTCAGAAACGAGTATTGATTCCGCAAGAGTAACCCACACACAAGAGGCAAAGCCCAGAGACCGCGGTTACCGGGGGAGTGGGTCTTGGCAACAGGAGTGAAATATTTTGGTGACTTGAGTGCCCCCTGCAGACATATGCGTGTAACTCGCAGGTTCTGCCTTTCATCTTTCCGAAGTCCATAAAGTTAATACCGCTAACTATGTGCTCGTCGAGAGATAATTGAGTTTGTTGTGTGCACTATAAAATGACTAAAAAGAAAAGGAAAGTGCTTCTGCTGTGGGCCTGCTCTTTAATCCAAATGTGCTGCATCAGCAGGCGTTGTAGGTGGTGACGCTTGTTCTTTAGCCCTCTTAGTTTGAGTTGTGACTATCCCAGTCCCCAGGAGCATAACTGCGTCATCATCGCCAGAAACGGCCTATTAGCTAATGAGACTGCTGCATGAACCTCTGCGTGCTACGCCGATGTCTAATTGCAGCGAGACTCCTGGGCGTGTGCTGATGACACCAGGCCTGGGGCTGGCAGGTGCAGACAGGTCTCGTCGCTGTGCAGGTATCAACACTGGTCTCACTGCAGGAAGGCATTAACTCTCAGAGCACGCGCGCCGCATTTCCATAACACAACACCGCACCAAACGCAACTCAGTGTCTCTCATGAACAGCTGGCATTGAGATGAGGCGGAGGGGATGGCAAGTGCCGACAGGCCTCACCGGTGTGCAGGTGTCAACACTGATCTCACTGCAGGAAGGCATTAACTCTCAGAGCACGCGCGCCATATTTCCATAACATAACACAACACTGCACCAAACCCAACTCAGTGTCTCTCATGAACAGCTGGCATTGAGATGAGGCGGAGGGGCTGGCAGGTGCAGACAGGGCCTCGTCGCTGTGCAGGTATCAAGAGTCAAGACACACTGATCTCACTGCAAGAGGGCATTAACTCTCGGAGCACGCGCGCCACATTTCCATTACACAACACCGCACCAAACCCAACTCAGTGTCTCTCATGAACAGCTGGCATTGAGATGAGGTGGTGGGGCAGGCAGATGCAGACAGGGCCTCATCGCTGTGCAGGTTTCAAGAGTCAAGACACACTGGTCTCAGTGCAAAGAGGCATTAACCCTTCAGAGCATGTGCGCCACATTTCCATTACACAACACCGCACCAAACCCAACTCAGGCCCTCATTAGCAGTTTTGCGGGCAGAAAAGGTCACCCTCCAAACAACCACAGGACAGGAGGCCGCCAGTGCGGCCGCCTTCTTGCTGGACCTATTATGTAATAATAGAGCTGGCAGCAATGCTGTTGTGCGTTGGTTGCACCAGCACCCATCGCACAAATCACTGTCTGCAAAGTAGACAGTGATTTGCACAACAGGGCTGGCCCGGGGAGGGAGGGCAGCACTGCCCATGCCAAGTGAATGGTCAGTGCAGGGGCCCCCCGGGGGCTCCCAGCACCCCATCTCCATCAGCATTTACATGGCAGTGAAACTGGCATGTTAATGCCGGCAGAGAGAGGAGTCGTAATCCCCACGGCAACGCTGCCCTGGCGGATTCGGACCGCCAGCACGCCAGGTCATCTGGCAGCTGAAATGTGGTGGTGCCGGTGATCCGACTGCAGCACTTTTGTCATGGTTGTAATGTCTCAGACGGACCACTGCTGTGGCAGCAGTCCAGCCCCGACCGTGAATGCCAGGGTCAAAATGACGCCCTCAGTGTCTCTTATGAACAGCTGGCATTGAGATGAGTTGTGAGGGATCTTCAGATAGCCAACAACTGTCTTTGTGTTCATTATAAGTGCTTTTTAGTGGCTAAAGTGCCTCCCAATTTGTCACATTAACCACAATTCTGGGATTTTAGTCAAGTCAGTTTTAGGTCTCACCTGAGAGAGTGCATGTGCACTGTTGTTTGCAGAAATCTTTTGTCATCTTAAAAAAAAAAAAAAAAAAAAAAAACTTAAAAAGGGCTTTGAGCCCGCCCACTACTTACCATTGGTTGGCTTCATCATCACTCTCATTTTTTTTTTCTTTCAATTGGTCAGCGGCAACTGGTTTCATTTTGCCTGTCTCGTGCCAGACGATTTGGGTTTCACCTTCATTAGATTACACACACACCCACCAAAGCACTGAGAGAATCAGATGCATGTTCTTTACAACTCAAAAGCCCTCCACATTGTTGCTTGCACCCGCCCACAACCCCCTCCTTCTAATTCCAACATCTTTTGTTGTAGAGACATCGCCTTGGCTGGGTTCTGTTTGCTTTGCAGCTTCTTGGTCCTTGAAGTCCAGCAAACGGATGCTAATCTTGAAGTTGTCTACTGTGCTCCAACTCTTGTGCAGTTGTTTTTTAGGGTTGAGCCTGCAAGTGCATACACTAGCGCATGCATCTCACTTGCGAGACTCTGTTATGTTCAGTGCAGGGCTTGGAGCCTGCATGTCGCTCACCATTTGTTGGTTTGCATTGCACTTTTCTTTCCAGCCTTGTAATTCGTCAAGGCATGCCTGCCATCTCTTCTGTTTCTCTGTGTGGTGCAGGGATCACACACTAATTGATGCAACCTAATTAGTGCCTGTCCGTTGCTCCCAACGTGATCGAGGTACTATTTGATGTTTTTAACTTCGAGTGCCCCACAAACAGAAGGCTTGTGACTGGCAAAAAAGTGCCCAGCAGGCACAAAATCGCAAAGTTTTATTTTTTAAAGCTAACTTTATTTTATTTTACCAAGTCGTCTTTTCTCAGTTTCTTGTCATGTTTTCTTTTGCTTTTGCTCGTGGGCGCTGTTGTCAAAAGACTACAATTAACTTGTTCGAAGTATGCGAGATCTATTGATTCTGGCTAGGTTGCTCTCACTCAGGGATGACTGGATGGGCTGATGTAATAGTGGTGATATGTGATGTTGTTTCTGGTGGGTTCCATGATTACTGTGAATGTCGTAGCTCAAAATGTCACTGGTTTATCCGCAATATGCATTTGAATCATGGATTATGGTTGCGTGTTTTAAGTTTTCTTTCAAGAATGGCACTGGTACCATGACAATGAGGCTGTGTTAGCTGATTTCAGCCACGGGCCTCCAGGCCAACACTTCGCCTCATGTACTCTTTCTGCTGCACCATCCTGCAGAGTAAGAGTGCTGCTTCTGGCATATACGTTACCATGTGCCAAATAATCCTTGGGTTCCAAATGTCAGAATGCAATGAGAAAAAAGCACTGGGCAAGATGCTCGCATCATACATGGTGTATCTCAGGATTAGGTGGTCTTTGCAAAAATATGTGATGCTCCTTTTTTTAAACAAATGGCAAACAGCATGTAGTCATCTTTCTACAGTGCTGCTGTGTTAATGGTGTTCCAACTAAGAAAGAAGAAACTAAGCATCTCTGTACTTGTCAGTCGCTATTTGACACCTTTCACAATCAAAAGAAAAGGGCCGGTATTACACTAAACCTAGAAATGCCATATATCCCAAGCAAGACATACGGCGAGAGAGCTGCTGCATCTTACGGTTATTTGCAAGCACATAGATCATGCAGCCATGGCATTACATTTGGTGTGAGACGTTATTGTCCTACACAACATTAGTTATTTGCAGGCTGTTGGGATGCATTATGTTCACCTGGCCGACACTACATGTACTGTTTCAGTGTTATTAAGTGGAATTTACACTGTACTTGCATCAACTAATTTACCCGGTTGCAACTAATTGTGTCTGATTGTGCACCTACAGAAATAAAAAGATTGCTTGGCTTATAGACAAGGCTATGACATCTCAGGCTGGCCTTGTGGAAACAACTGATTTTTCTTAACTGTTCTTAGCTTAGCTCTGAGGCTGCCGCTGTTTTGACCTGCACCACGATGGGTGGGAACAGGTTAATTCCAAGACAGAGGTTAAATGGGTTTTAGCTAAATGCATCTCTGCCTCTGAAGAAAATGACTTCTCTTCTAACAAACTCTGAATGTCAGATATTAATCCGACCTTGGGTGAATATTTGATTTATCAGCTGTAAAACAAGGAATAAGATAAAATAACAATTCGATAGGTCTCGCCTATGTGAGATCTAGTGACTTTGTCTATGTTTTTTTAGCCATGTTGCACAGTGCGGCTGCCTTCGGAACATAACTGAAAGTAAAGAAAAAAGTGCTGTGAGGCAACCAGCGTTGACAGCGTCACATCGCTTTTATTTTTAACCAGGCTGTACAGGAGCTGCGCTGCTTTGCGACATGGCTAAAAATGAAAAAAAACATAGATAGGGTGACCAGATTTTGAAAAGAAAAAACCGGGACAGGGCAAACATAAAAGTTAAGACTAAATCCTTTAGTTTCACTTTTATATCTGGTCTATCCTGTAAATGTGTGTGTATATGTGTGGGTGCCTACACCCACTCTCACTCACAGACAGAGAGGGAGGGGAGGGATAAGGCAGCAGACAGCAGCAGATGGCCAGAAACCAATACATTACTTCTTCAGTTATTTAAGGCTCTAGAGCTGCATGTGAAAGGAGAGCATACCTTTCACTTCTGACTCGCACGTTGACCTGACTTGTCCCAAAAACCAGGACATTTATTTAAAATTAACAAAAGCGTTCACAAGTTGACCTGATTCAAAAAAATAGTGAGGTCCCACTTTATGAATGCAGTTATTATTTCTCAATATCCGAATATCTGAAGATGTGTCGCGTTCATCAACAGGGCTAGAGAAAATGTCAATATTGCTCCAAATACAATTTTATTTTAGAAAACATTTGATTCGTAGTGAAAATGTGAACACACAGAGATCCAAGAGGGTGTATGAATTTAGGCCAGCCAACACGTGTTTCGCCCCGCGGGCGTGTAAGCCAGGGCTTTCTCAAGGCATTTCAAGTCATTATTTGTTCAGATAGCCAAATGATCAATCAATAATAGAAGTAATAATACAGCAGTTATCCCGTTTTCTTTAAATATGTAGTCAGCCGCATTCGTCGCCTGAAGAAACATTGAAAATACAGGCGGCACGCCGAAAGTTGGCTCGCGTCTTTAAGACATTTTCTGTAGCCCTGTTGATGAACGCGACACATCTTCAGATATTCGGATATTGAGAAATAATAACTGCATTCATAAAGTGGGACCTCACTATTTTTCTGAATCATGTTTTTCCATGGAGGACTAGGGCCCAATGTCCTCCGGTGAAGTTCCCACGTATTATAATATTAAGGGGCATTTGTATACAGGGAGTCTTGTGATTTTATGGACCCCCCTTTTTCTTCCTTTGGAGCAACACATGTTGACCTGACCCTTGCCACAAAAGCTGGGACAGTTATTTAAAATTAACAAAAGTGTGGGTACACCAGGACAGTCCTCTGAAAACCGTGACTGTCCAGGGAAATCCAGGATGTCTGGTCACCCCACTATAGATCTCACTTAGCTGAGACCTGTTTGCTTTGCTGATGCTTGTTAAATCTGATTTCACATTGCAGCTGCTGCTGGGGAAATCCAGGATGTCTGGTCACCCTACTATAGATCTCACTTAGCTGAGATCTGTTTGCTTTGGTGATGCTTGTTAAATCTGATTTCACATTGCAGCTGCTGCTGCTGTTTGTGATGAACAGAAAAAGAGCTTCAAGAAGCACCACTGAGAAAGGGGCTTTAGTGCGCCATTTGTGAAGTCGCACATGGTTAGGTAGAAGGTGTGTGCTTCTGCAAAAATAATGCATGTATTGAAATCCTATTAGCACGTAGGCGTGGAAGGTTTCCCTTTACTCATTGTGGCTGGCACTTTAAAACAAGTGATGTACATTGAGAAAACCCTCCACCATGCTTTAAGACCATTTGTGTTAAGGTTTTTCCCCTCATGCCGCCACGCTGAAATGCATGGGCGTGGTGGCGTCCATAATACACATCAGTGCTGGGCTAGTGCTGGAGTAGGATGATGTGCCTGCTGGTGGATTTTACCATTTCTCCCAGTAAAGTACGCAGCGAAACACAATGAATCACTGCTGGCGTCAATGTTGTCTGATACTTTGGGCATCATTAAATTGTGAGATGTCAATACAAGTTTACCTGGAGCGAGACATAGGTATGGTTTGAGTCAGCCACTTTTAGGGCCGCGCCCAGCCACGCTTTCCAACTTTCACTCTGCTGCAGGTGGAAAACTTCCATCTTGCAAGCTACTATGATACTGAATACCAAATGAGTGGGTCTGCCCCTTTCAGGGTTGAACTAGCCTATAGGGCAATTAGGCAATACCCAAAAGGCTGGTCTGACAGGCCAGTGTGTGGGACGGATTTTTGGCTTTTTGTGGGCCTGTTAATGGGACAGTTTCCCCTGATTAAAACAAAAGTTGCCTGCAGCAAGCTCAAATCCATGCAGTGTTTCATACGGTGCAAACCACTTGTATATTGTGTCTTTACAAGTTAACAACTGCTCCAGTTTGCAAACATGGACCACTGTTTTAATGATCTAATTCACTAATGGTAAGCACTTTTATTTTGGTGCCTGGGCCTGTTTTCTGTCCAAGTCTGACCCTGGCCCCGTCTGTCTAGTATTCAGTATCCAGCCACCCCCTGGATACTCTCTTGAGCAGGGCTTGTGTGCAGTGTTTTATGTTGTCATGCCACTAATCAATAGGCAACACAGGGTTCCCTACAATCAACAAGTCACTGTTGGTGATTCTCAAGGAACAGTTGTCTCCACACAAGGGCAGCCACAACAGTGGTGTTGTGCCCCGACACAGTGCTCCATTTGCCCATACATGTGTCACAGACCAGTGTTGTAAAGTGAGATGAGTCAGGAGTGCAGTGGTCCCTATGCAACCATTTGTACCTCCTTGCCTTACCATACTCATGCAGTGGCTGGTGGGCTCTAAGAGTGGAGGAGCAGGGATGCAGAACTACCAAGTCATTGACACAAGGTACACCCTCTGTGAGCTGGGCTGCCATGCACGCGCAGTGTCCCGCGCTGCCAGAGAATGGTGCATATGTAGACCAGGCTTCTCCAACAAGTAGCTTGTGAGCTTCTGGTAGCTCTTCAGCTACCTGTGAGCAGCTCTCCTGTGTGCAGCCCAGCCTACTAACTTAGAAGCTTTCGTCAGGTTTACGTAATATATGTATACTAAAAATTGAGAACGTGTATTCAAGACGAAATTGTGTGTATTTCCAAAACTAATCAGTTGGTGTCTACAGAAAAATGGGTGAAATGCCAAAATATTTTCAAACCTCTTATCTGAATGATAGAGACATTACAGATTTGGCAGTTGTGTTACCCTTGTAGAGGCATTCAAATTTGACAGTCTTTCTATATACATAAATGCTGGCAAGTCTGCCTGGTGCACTAAGCTGGTCACTGATAGAATCCTTGCATATGGTGGCCACTAATGTAATCTTGTCTAACATGGTCACTATTATAACGCTGATAGTTTCAGTAGCTCGGGATGATTTTCATTGAACTTAGGTAGCTCTTATTACTAAAAAGGTTGGAAACCGAAGACGCTCAAAGGTTACTTTGTTGCCTGAGGTGCAGAATGATTCCAGATAAGCCTTGTGCGCCCTCCAGGGATGTGGAATTCCTATCGCCCGACGCCCGGGACATCTTGTTTGGGGTCAAGGGCAACAAGTTTTTATGTTTACTTTGTCCTTGGGACAAGTAGGCCCAACCCCCTGCAGCACAAACCCTTTGGCTGCCTGTTTACAGAGAGTTGAACTCTCTGCAGTTGAGGTAATGTGTTTCCAAAAGATAATGCTGTTCGAACTTGTATTTATGGTTCATTATTTGAAAGCCTTCATTATTAGGGTGCGTGCTGTAAATAAATGTTTTAAGGTCACACTTCACTACTGACGTTGGTTCCAGTACAAAAAAAAAAACGTGTTCACACATGTTTGAAAAGTTTAGGCTAAGAGGCTAAGTATAATGCTCCCAGAATGCTCTCTGATTATATGCAAATGAAGTGTCATTTAGTAAAATGTGTTGATGCATGCTAGCATTTCCCAAAAATATTTCTAATGGAAAATCAGTGTAACCATTTTCAACATGATTATGGGAAGCATGAAAATAAACAAACACTGACAAAGCCAACTGATCGGACATATTTTTATAAGTCTTTTAGTTTCATCAATGCGTGTCTTGTTTTGACATGGCTTTTGTAACACTTTATTGTTGTGGGAGCTACCAGGCCCTCAACATTGTAACAAACATTGGCAAAACCCCCCCAAAAAGTTTTTGAACTCTTAAAGCACACGTTGCCACCAGCGGCATAACAAAGGCCCCACAGCCGCCCTCCAGGGGGCCCCGTCAGCACAGCACCTGCCCTGAGTGAGTCTGGAGAGGGGGCTCCTCCATGTTCTTTGCAAAGGGGCACCCTCCAGTTTCGTTACGTCACTGATTGCCACTGTAGTTCCTGACACTGAACAAAACTACTTTGTGTGGCAATATGCTCCTTGTGGAAGAGCAGAATGCGATCACTCACAGTAAAGCCAGCCAAAAGAGAGAGAAATAGAAGTTTAATAAAAACAAAATGTCTTTGTTAACACCAGACCTAATTAGGGACCAAGACCCACATGTAGGTAGCTTTTTGCATGTCGCAAACAGCGACTTTCGCTGTTTGCGACATGCAAAAAGCACACTGCGATGCAAAACCCAGTTTTGCGATTCAGTAACCTGGTTACCGAATCACAAAACAGGTTTGTGACTCGCAATTAGTAAGGGGTGTTCCCTTCCTAATTGCAACTCGCAGTGCAATGTAGAATTGTTTTCTGACCGCGGGCGCAAACCAATCTCAGTTTGCACCCATTTCAAATGGGTGCTAACACTTTCGCAAAAGGGAAGGGATCCCCATGGGACCCCTTCCCCATGGTGAATGTCACTGTAAACATTTTTTCAGAGCAGGCAGTGGTCCTGCTCCTAAAAAATGAAATGAAAACGTTTCATTTTTCGTTTTTGTTATGCATCTCGTTTTCCTTTAAGGAAAACGGGCTGCATTACAAAAAAAACCTGCTTTATTGAAAAGCAGTCACAGACATGGTGGTCTGCGGTCTCCAGCAGGCCACCATTCGTGAGGCGGTCGCAAATTGCGACCCACCTCATGATTATTCATGATGTGGGCATTTGCGAAGCCCTTGCGAATCACAGATGGTGTCAAGGACACCATCCTACATTCGGATTTGCGACTCGCAATTTGCAGGTCACAAATCTGAACCTACCTACTTGTGGCCCCAAATTCTTAAAGAAAGTCACAAAAGTGCACCCATGGTATATGTCGTACCCCTATAAAATATTTGTGAACTGTATTTTAGCGTGGGTAAATACGATGTGTAGATTTGCTCATGTGAAAATCTATTGAGCATCTGCAAGTTCATTTTCCCTCCAGCCACTTTCTTCCCAACCCTGGAAGAAGTTCTAATTCTGCCATTGTCAGGAGTAAATGTCCAACCTTTCTTATTATGGGAAAATATTAGAGAGAAGCTGGTAAAAATCTTTAAAACATGCAGGTTAGTAGGTTTGCAGACTCAAAGGCATTCCAGCCCTGGAACTATTGCTTACTGCTTCCTCCAGCCCCAGTATGCAGATCTGCAGAAAGGTGGCAAAATAAGGAAATTGCTACAGTAGGGATTTAAACTCCAAGTATTCAAGCCCTACTATGGTAGTAGCCCTGGCATAATCAGAGAGGCTATTAATTGCTGCCATAATTTGTCGCCACACTACATGGCACCAAAGGGACAAGTAGATCTTTTTACAGGACAAGTAGATTTGAGAAGCAACCTGTCCTCTGGACAAGTAGATATTTTAATAAATTCCACACCCCTGCCCTCCATCCATCGTTCTTGTTTCTGCTTTACTTTCCTCTGCCTCCTCTTTACCTGCTTGTTATCTGACGCAGCCCAAGTTTGCTTTACCTATATCCAAGCCATAGCGTGCCATACTGTCAGGATCAGTAAAACCATCATGCTTGTCACCCTATTTAGCTTTCCTGTCCTTACTTCCCCTTTGTGTGTCCTTCCTCCATCTTCCTACTTCCCCCTGCTCTTCACTCCTTTGTCTTTTTATTCTTCCACCTTTCCACTGTCTCTTCCTTCACGTTTGTGTTCTTGCAACACTTGGAAGAAGCCCAAGGGCCGTAGAGGCTCTAGACACGCACCGACACAGCCTAACCTCTAGCGTCTTGCTCATCTCTCTCGCACACCCCCTCTCTGGGCTGTCCCGCCTCCCGTTCTCCTGACCGCTCCTAACTCGCCTGGCCTGTTCTGCTGATGTGGTGGGAAGCCTGCAGGACTCTTGCACAGACTGGAAACACCTGGGGTGAACAGCTCCCGAAGCACATTGTTGAAAAACATCTGCTTTTCCGACCAGAACAGACGAAGGAAAGAGAGTCAGTACCCCGGGCTGACATCCATGCAGTGTCGGTTATCTGGACACCAACCCTTTCCTTGCCAAATATATTTTTTACAGATTTAAAAATCCTTTGTGGAGTCTAACCCTTGACAACATGACATTAAAGCACATACATTCTGACAGCAAATGGGAACCCCTGGCTTAATATATTTTTCCTACTTTGTTGTATTGCTCTCACTTTGACTGTGTATGGTCACCAGCCCTGCCCTTGCATGCTCAGTACTGGACCCCTCAGTCTGCCTCTGGTCCGTTTGTATCTGTTTACTTTTTAGGTTGAGCATAGCAGCGCGAAAGCTTAACCACACCCGCCTCACGCCCATCACTATCATTCGTTTATGGGCTTGCCTTCCAAAAATCCTTTGTTTTCATTGGTAACTGCTTTAAGTTCCTCCCTCCATAGGGAGGTTTTGTAACCGCCTTCGCCATCGACTCTATTACATGGATAATTGCACTTTTGCCGATAACTTTATCTGCGAACAAGCTTCTTTTTCCTTTTGTCTCTCTCTCTTCGCGCTCACGGCTGCTCTTTAAATCGGCTCTCATTGGTCAACTGTTTTTATTTTCAGTTTGTGTGGCAAGAAAAGTCTAGTTAGGAATTTACAATTCTAAAAGCTCTACATCGAGCAAATGCAAGCCCCATTGCATTTCAAATGCTTGTTTGTTTTTGTGATCAGTGGCAGATATGCTTTGGGCTCTTCCATAAAACATGGGCTGATGTTAAACTCCCACAAAGAGCATACACATTGTACAAATTATACTAGGGCTCCCGTTTTTTTGGTATTTATTTTTTTAACATTTCCATTTGTATTTGTTCATATTTATTTTTTGACTATGCTATTGGTATTTTTCCATATTTATTTAGTGTTTTCTGAGTAAATAAAGTCGGAATTTAAATATTTCCACATTTATTTAACTGATGAATACCCACTCATATGTTGATACCTTTCAGGTTTTAACACATTAAAGAGTAAAAAATAATAAAACAAGGCACCTAGATGAACATATAAGCATTATACAACACATATATGTTGAGATATGCAGTGATTTAAGGAAATTTCAACCAGTTTTTTAAGTCCCCGTGCTGTCAGTCTGCTCAGCTGCTGGCTGGTATTCATGAATGACCGCATGGAAAGTTGCTAAAAAGAAGTCCAAGTTTCTTATTTTTCTGCTTTAAAAAATAAATACAGAAATGATGCGCATTGGTTTTCTGACTGTATGTAAAAATTGAAAACTGGGAGCCTTAATTATGTTACGCTTTCTGTTACTATTTAAATTATTAATTCAAGGATTTTCAAAACTAAATGTAGATACGCTTTTATTAATCATATCAATCTGGTCAAATACGTATGTAAGATAGACAGCAAGTGTTGTTTCTTGGAGTTTGTACATGATTGTGTGTGTTTCTGTGCCTCTGCATGGGGTGCGGAAGAGCGAGTAAATATGTAAATGTGAGTGAGAGCAAGAGTGTGTTTGTATGAGTTTGTACATGCTTGTGTGTGCTTCTGTACCTCCACATGGAGTGAGGAAGAGAAAGTACATATGTAAGTATGAGTGAGAGCAAGAAGGTGATTGCGCGACTTTGTACATGCTTGTATGAGCTTTTGTGCATCTGCATGTGATTAGGAGGAGTGAAAACATATTTCAGTGTAAGTGAGAGCAAGAGTGGATGTTTTTTTACTTTAGAGGTGTTTTTCTACATGTATGCCTGTGTTTTGAAGAAAAGCAGAGCATATAACAGGCTATGTGAGTGTGAGCGCAAGTGTTTGTACATGCTTGTATATGCGTGCCTCTGTATGTGTGAGGAAGAGTGAGTGCATGTCTTCCTGTGTATGAGAGAGCCAATGAAAGAACATGAGTGTTTGTGTCAGTTTATACATGTGCACATGTGCATGTACTCTCGTGGCTGTGTGAGGAAGCATGATTGTATGTGTGTATGGCTGCCTTGTGCCTACCTTAGGGGTGACTTAAGGTAATAAAAGGGAAGGTTTGGATCCTGACTTGCTAGGTCAACATTGCAGTTTTAAACTGCACACACAGTCACTGCAATGGCAGACCTGAGGCATGTTTGCACGGCTAATCATGTGGTTGGCACAATCAGTGCTGTAGGCCCTCCAATAGCATTTGATTTACAGATCTTGGGCGCACCTGGTGCACTATATTAGGGAGTTACTAGTAAATGAAATATGCCAACCATGGATAAACCAAGCACCAATACAGTTTAGATAGGGGGCACTTGCACTCTGGCACTGGTAGAGTGCCCATAGTCCTTAAACCAGCAAAATTGAATTTCAGCACAGGATCAATAACAGGAGGTCAGAAGCGAAAAGACTAGGGAAACCATGCCAAGAGTTGCCAGAAATGCAAATGCAAGCATCTGTAACTCTCTTCTTTCAAGATGGTGTGTGTCAGACCCCCAAGGCCCCTCTTGCTTTACTCTAGTGATGTCTTTTTTCTACCCCACTTCATAAGAATCTGTCCAACGGGCAGAGTGGGGTTCATTTGCTACTCGAGCTGCTTTTGATTTGACAGTTTTCCCATTCCCATGCCAGCACTGTAACAGGCGTGAATGGTAAAATACCTCACATGGGTATGCCTCTTACACATGCGGTCTAGTGACAAAAAAACAGGTGACATTGCGCAGCTTCAGCTGCTTTTGGGTGATTGCCACCAACAGGAGTCGTCCATGAATTGGGTCCAGGTATCCGCTTTAATTCCTTCATTGCTACTCATTTCTTTTCTTTGTGGTTCTGCTGACTTAATTTGTCAAATCCAGTAAGCCTGGCATTAGTACGCTGACACATGCAAACAAGGGCATGCAAAAATTCTGGGTGCATGTGTTAGCACAGTAAACCTAGCTCATTG
Source organism: Pleurodeles waltl (assembly GCF_031143425.1). Lineage (NCBI taxonomy): Eukaryota > Metazoa > Chordata > Amphibia > Caudata > Salamandridae > Pleurodeles > Pleurodeles waltl. The sequence goes on from NC_090440.1 coordinate 1,950,667,900, forward strand.
TCTTTGCCATGAGAAATGACAAACAGTAAACCTAGCTCATTGTCTTTGCCAATGCATGTAAAAACTAGTTTTTATTGAGTTAAAGGATCAAAAACACACAACGCTTTTAGATAATTAGCAGCAAATCACCCATTCCTAAACATCCTAATTTGAATGATTTGCCCTCCAAGTCAACCTCTCCACCCTGCCTTTACTCATTCCCCCATACACAGACTATTGTGTAACAAAAGGAGCGTGTCTTGTGTGTACAACATGAAAGATATGTTTAGCATACTGCACTTCCTAATAATTATAATCAAAAACTATCTGCATACATCGCACTAAATCTATCCTCTGAAAGGTATCAGCCCGACATAGCTTTGTATGAATTTTATGTTGAACCGGTTTTAGTAATGTCCCTGTAAATAACCGAGACCATTCTAAAGGAATTTACGTTCCCAAGTCACTTTCACATTTTGTCATATACTGCCAAACCAGTTACATGACTGGTGTAGTTAAAACCTTCTACAGTTGCCCTTCCTCCTGCGTTTATAAGAAAAAATTGCAAATGTGGCAGAAATGTCTGGATTGTAGTGCATGAGGAATGAGGGGAGGGATCTTTTCAGGGCTGTCGAGTCTCAGATTTTCAGTACTCACTGTTGGTACAAATGAGATGGCCCACGTTTTTCTGGACATCCACAACATATCCTAAAATGTCCTACTGCTGCCATTCCCTACTGACCAATAGTCTGTTTGACATCCTTACGTCCATTTTCCCAAAATTCCAAGCAGTGCTGCTCTTTGTTAACAAAGTGTATCCAGAAATATTAGCCCTCCCTTGTGACAAGGGGACCCTCAACAATGAGGCTGCAAGTCTACACCGTCCCCCTTTGCAAACAAATTTCAACATATGCCTATGCAAATCCTCTGAGGTTTTCTTCTCTGTCTTGATTGGGAGGGGCTGAAAAAAAAAAATTGGTATGTGATTGCCGACCTTTGAGCCAACCCAGCCCCACCATGAAGCATACAAAATATCCCACTGGTGAAACCACTCAGTGAATGAGCCCTCAGACACCAATTTCAGAGACTGTTCTGGGCTGTGTCACATCCCCAATCTGTCAACCACTACTTCCAAACTCTTTGGGCCGGAAAACCGCCACTCCGGTTTTCCACCTGCTGGCCATATTACGAGTCTCCTGCTGCCCCAGCGGGAAACAGGCAACTCATGATCGAGCCGGTGACAATATTGCAGTGCGTCGGGTGCGACAGCACCTGTCGCACTTTTCACTGCCTGTAATTCAGGTAGTGAAAAGTGGGATAGAGCCATCTATGGGGGGCCCCACACTGCCCATCCCAAGAGCAGCGGTCCCCATGGGGCTCCCGGCACCCCGTGTCCGCCAGCCTTTGCATGGCGGTGCAACCGCCATGCAAAGGCTTGCAGAGAGGGGACTCATAATCCCCAACAGTGCTGCCCTGGCAGATTAAGACTGCTGGCACTGCGAGGCTGTCGACTAGCGGCAACCTAGCTGTGCTGGCGGTCCTACCGTTGCGGCTCCGCCACGGTTGTTATATGGCAGGCCAACCGCCACAGTGAGTATGGCGGTCTCAAGAGCGCCACACTCGTAATAAGGGCCTAAATGTAGATGTCAGAGAGTATCATAAGCAGGGCTACTGAAATTATGTGTCAAGAAAAGTCAAATTATGCAGCATAATGTGACACATTTTGTAACAATATTACTTCATTATTTTGTCATGTTTACCAACATTGTCTAGGAAATTGTTTCACTAAATATTGAAATCATCAGCAGAAAGGGGTCCAGTCAACAGTGCAAAAGGATTCCCACTGCGTGGCAACATGTGTTGCTGCATTTTTAGTAACTTTTGATCCATTGGTGTTGGAAACTATTTTTTGGCTAAAATCTGCAGATTATGCAGCAGATGATGGATTATTTGGCAGATGTGGTGAGTCCATAACTATGCACAAAATGACTTAGCCACAAAATTGCATAATTCTAATGGCTTTGACTTAAGTGACTTAGCACCCAAAACCAAATACATACCTGGGAGAAAACACATGCGAGTTAATACCAGCACTTTAATCCAATGGATATTATATGGACACCATCCATTTGTCTCAACATATTGCTGGTCCAGCCCTTTCTGCCAGTTTTATTTTGAACCCTTGCACTGGATTCTGAAGGACTAGTTATCAGTTTGTCTTCTGCATGCTTACTAGCTTGGACCACACAGAGATTCTTTTAAACATCCCACTTTGTTTTCAACCAAGACTCTTTTAAACCGATTAAGCCAGTTATTAAGTAAAACCTAGGCCAACCTGGAGTTTAGTTTAGTGGTCAGCATCCTTCAAGGTAACCAGTCCACAGTGGATGACTTATCTGCTCCAAAGCTTATAACCATTGCAAATCTTAAATTTGCTATGATTTTTTAATTCCCCAATTTCTCTTAGTACAACCCAAAAAGCAGTCATTCTTGGCTGTCGTCCTTGGACATGCCTTCACCAGCTCTTCTGCACTAGGTTAGATCTGCTCAACGGAAATTGATGACTTAATATGAACCTGGCCACCTATTTTAAATAACTACAACCTTGATGTTAAAGAATCCTTTGACAACTACTTTTCAAGGCATATCCTTGGTTCCATTCGAGGCCTGAAAGATCTTTTCAAAATTACAGATTATCTGTTACTCCCTGAAGCACCAGTTTATTCTCCGACTCAAACCCAGGAGCCACGTGACCTCTGAATCTTTTAAGGGCAGAGCATGTTAATTATTTTTTCCATAATCCCTCTCCATAAACACCTTGATTGGTTTTGATTCCTCTCCTCTCTTTCTGCAATTCTTCCTTTTGACGTTTTACAGAATTCTTCACTTTGCATGCTTATTACCATACTCCAGACGTTCAGTATCTTAAATCCATATCTTTTTGAGATCCATGTCCAGACCAGGACATGTTTTCACCAGCTGGTTCTTAGTCACCTTGAATAAATCCTTAATAAAGACCGAGTTCTCACAGCTTTTATCTGGGCCAAGTTAACATCTCTATGGGCTCTGTGGACCCAAGGAGTCTGTGGATCCTGGGGATCTGAGTAAGTATAGATCCATTTTGCTGCTTCCTGTAGCAGTTATCGTCATAAAGCCTTTTTGTGTTGCTCATTTCCACAACTTCCTGGAGTTCAACACGGTACTGGATGATTTTCATGTAGGTTCAGCCCTAGGCAAATTCTTGAGTTGTTTCATCTGGTTGTACTGATTTCCTTATGAAGGTGGCACACACTAGTGGTCTAAGTGCATTTATCCTGGTGACGCTTTGACACAGTCGATCACATCATCCTGACAGGTCATGTTCAGACAATGGGGTTGGAGGCTTTGTCTGCCATTGTTTCTGTGCATTCCTTTCTGACAGAAAGGAACCTGGTGTTATGCCCTTCCTTCCTTCTGGTCCATCCTATTCTTTATGTCTCTTTAATATCTTTGTTGAATTTTTAATTTACTCATGTAGTCGTTGGCCTTTAATTTTTACATTTAGTTCATTACATCCATGTACCACTCCATTTGAATGGCGTGCTGGAGACTGCTGCCCTCAGCTTTTGGCATTCCATGCTTAGATCCATGACAAAATGAGTGAAAATGTACTCATACTCATCTCTGATAGAAGAGAGATTATGTTCTTTGGGGAAGTGAGGACATGTGTGCTCTATCTCTGAACGCAGGAGCTTGGAGGCCCCCCACCACCCACCCCTCCATGCTGGAATCTCAGTTAATAACTATTGCTTTTGCTTGCTTTTCCTAGCTTCAATTTCTGAACCAAATCATGCCCTGCCTCTTCTCTTCAGTAAGAATTTCAGGTGTTACGGAGTTTTGGTGGGACTTTGATTAGATGATGTGATTTTTCAAGGGGGTCAGCGTTAATTTACTAATTGCAGGTAGCACAAAACTATAAAGTGGGTCTTGCCACCTAGAGTTTAAACATTTGACTCTGCCAATCCAGTGTTGTGCTTATTGCTCTGGCTTTTTATAGCTGCATGACGCACAGCTTTCCTGAATGTCGTTTTGGATCGGTGCACAACCTCTCTTGTTCTTATGATTTTCCAATAAATGTATTGGTGGAGGGAACCTATTTGGTGCTCACCACAAACCGTGAAATTACTTTTGTTTTAATCTTCAAAACATCCTGAGTCACTTGATATTTAGACAACTGCTAAAAAACCCTCTTTTTCAGCTACCACTACCCGTAACTTCAGAGGCCTCTTTGATCTTCATCCTCTTTCTTCTTGCCAGTGCCATCCAACCAGCTGAGTGTGGGACACATACATCTACCAAAAATCCAAAGGGACACACTATAAGATGGCAACAACAACCACCCCGCCCATTGGCCAGGATGATTCTCACAAAAAATGAAAAAACAAGAAAAATATTAATCAAACATATTTGTACCCTTATATCCTACCCTCCTAGAGCCTCAAACAGCCATTGGCAACTTTCTGTGTGCCGACTCCTGCTGGCCCAGGAAGAAAATCTTATTAAGAAACCACCTCTTGGCCTAAGATAATATGAACGATGGGAATAGGTTTCCCTTTTGTTTAATAGAATGTATTAATGGAGATAAGATGTGCCTTGAAGGAAGAGCATTCAAAAAGGGATTCTAAAGAGGATGTTAGCATTGTAAGTGATAAATTTAAAAGGCATGGTGGACAGTTTTGCGGTTTAAAGCCAATATGCACACATGTATTACTTTGTGAACAAAAATACTGTAAACCCATTGTTACAATGACAGCAAAGTGAAACAAATGAACACATGAGGGTGGATATTGAATTTCACCGTCACTCAATGAGACGCCTAAGCAAGCAGCAAGTATTTCTCAAACAAAACATTTGTAAATCAGCAATTAAAATGTCAGCAAACAACACAATGGGTCTCAAGCTACTTGCTGCATTTGCAGGTGAATAAAAGGAGCTACCCTTTTCCCCATAACCAAACCCTAATGGAACACAAATGGGGCAATGTGTAACTATTGATGTAGTCACATGATCTTAATGGACAATTCCACCATGTAACCCAAGAAGGGCACACGAGTGCCCATGACTGAAGGAGCTTACCCAAATTCTACTCTCTCCATACACCTTCCTGATTTCTCTGTACTTATTCTTTTGAACAGAAGAATTGATAAGCTGAGGGCTTGCGACCTAAAAAGAGTACCAATGGTCAGGGTCAATGCAACTAGATATCTAGGAAGAAAGTGACATGGGTTCTACAATGTGGGTTTCTTTTCTAGTGCTGTTGTGCAGCTTAAAAAGTTCTATTGCTGGTTATTGTGATATCACGAGCCAATACGGCACTTCCAGTGATGCTGTCCTAGAAGTGGGTCTACTGTACAGCAGCACTAGAAGTGTCCCAGTACTATTGCAGCACTGGCAATGAGGGCACTGGCTATGAGGAAGGTTAGGTTCCTGCCCCCTGGGCCTAAACATGCTGCTTCCCATTTGGGGAGCTCACCTTCAAACTAAAAGACCTGCATTAGATGCAGGTAAAAATGTTGGCCCGTTTCGATCAGTTTGTAAGCCACCTGGAGGTGTTACTTTATGGTGTAGCGCTATATAGGTCTCGCTGTACTCTCATTCACTTACTCCAGAACACTGCACAGCTTATCAGGTGTTCCTTCAGTCATTGAGTACTTTTGCTTGCGTTTCACAACCAGACTAATAAAACAATGTATGTGTGCCAGTTACCTTTCCACCTCTGTTTGCTAATAAATCAGTATAGTGGCAGAGAGGGCATTTCCGTGAAATATTCCTCATTCACTTTCACACCCAACGATTTTGTTGGAAGAGTAGTTGGCCAATTCTCAGCTTCAGCATCCATTTCCAAGCTTCTTTGGATTTAATGGTTGTGGGGTACGGCTGTGCGTGGCCTTCAAATTCTGAATTAATGATATACTTGTTTTTTAAGTTCCCTGAGCATAACTGATAGTCAGATTCAAAGGAAGCATTTTTTGCAGCACACTTCATCCTACTTTAGCAGGTGACGATGCGTCATGTTTTATACGCTTTTTTCAGTTAAGGTTAGTCTTCACAAAAATGATTGTACATTAAAATCACACAAGGGCCCTTTATGCCTTTCAAGCTAGTCTTTTGTTGAATAGAGAAGAGTGCCTTCTCTTGTTGATATTAAATGATGCCAGTCGTTAAGTACTGCCTTGTGATATTTAAAGAGTAAACTTGTTAGAATTAACTGCATTCTTAAAGCGAATCCCGGCGAGCCTTGAGCCAATCCCGTCCACCACTTCCAAATGGCCATTTCAGCTGTTTGAATTCTCCTTCTGGCACTAAATCTTACTTATATACAGTAGCAAGCTCATAGTTTCCATTTCATAGGTTTCCCTTTGTACTTCAATCGATTTATGAGATAAGTGAGCCTCCAGTTTCCAGAAGACTCCTCCAACGGTCTTGGCTGGATCTATCACAGAGGCAGCATATTCCTGAAGAATCATATTGCTGGAAAATGTGACACCTAGATTTCTGTATCTGGTTGCGTTTTTTGAGAGCTGATAGTTACGTTTCCAGATAAAGGTTTGTTTACAATGATTCCTGTGCATCTCCATAACCTTTCTTTTGGTTGTGTCTGGGTTTATGTTATGGGATTTCCTGAGCTTCTGAGATCTGTCAACCCTCTCCAATTCCAAGTGTCAATCTGTGTGTTTTGTACATATACAACTCTTTCAAATATCTTAATGTCTCACCAGGGCTTGAATTGACTAGCTTCTTCAGTCTGATCCTGTTTGTTTTTGGGAATACCAGATTCTCGTTCTTCGTGGTAATAACCATATTATTTTTATCCATCTGACTTTCATCCTTAAGTGAGAATGCTGATGCTAATGTGGTTAGGCACCTCCTGGTTGGATCTTTGGTAGTGTCTTGTTTCTCAATTATTATTAATGGCTCTTTTCTGATTATTCTCCTAGTCTTTTTCTACTTTATTATATTAGAGCCATGCTTCTTCCAGTGGGTACTTCTATTAAAGAAGATAGGAACAATCTTACTACTTTCCTTTTCTTGACTGGATTTGCAGGTTTATTTTCTGAAGTTGCTTCAATCTGTTCTCTACACTTTCGATCCTGTTGTACCTCATAATCTTGTTTTCTTTGGATAACTTCTGCAAAACTTGTGTATGTGAGATGTGTGTTATCAAATCAATATTATGATCTGAATCTGTATTACATTATCAACTACACTGAACTACTACAAGTTTTGACGAATCCCAGCTCGAAGTCTGCGACTGACTGGCATCTTCATCAGGGAGCTCATGTTTCTTTGAAATACTTGTTTCACAGACAGAACAGACCAAAAATGCATCTAATTTTGTGGGTTGTTTTATTTCAGTGGCAGTCTCCCTAGATTACCTCTTTGACGAAATTGATATGGGTCATTGCTTAATTTTTGGGCTGACTGGGCATCTTCTCTTCCTCTGTGAGATCTATTTTGACCAATCTGACATGTTTTGCAAATGGAAATGTATGCTTATTTGTTTTCTTTGTTATAATTCTGGTCCATAACATTCTCAATTACAACCCTGTCCACTTTATCTGTGTCTATTTCCTTATAATCCTTATTACAGACTCAGTGCTTCATCCTGATTTGGGCTTGTTCTAAATATACAGTGTCCTTTCTTGTAACAGTGTCCTTTTGTTTTGTCTGGTGAACATCTCTCTCCTCGTGCAAAACCAGAGTTGGATTCTGGAACATACAAAGTATGTATGACATAGGGCAGCTAGCAGTCCTACGTTGCTGCCCTGCATGCTACTTGGCGTAACAAATTAGCTTTACTTTTCTATATCGTGATTACAGGCCCAAATTCTTGGCCCGGGTCCCAGAAAAAGTCTCCCAAGCCACACTTAGAGGTTCCTGTAATCAACTCAGTGCATTGCACCCACCTAATGCGAATGCTTGGCGGATTCCCAGCTTGTCGACCAAATTCCGAGGTCCTGCATTATGACATTTTTGCTTACATCACTCCTTACCTATTAGAGTGTGAAAACTCATCCTGACCCTTTCCAGCTACAAGACTGCCACCCAGGGTGTATTGTGATTGCCTTTATTGTGGACCTGTTTATTGCTAATCTTAAAGTGCAGAAGACCATACATCTAAATCAAGAAATGGTCCTGGTTTTGCGTTCAAATTCACTGATGACATTTCTTGACTGTGAGAAGCAGTTCACAGGATTAAGGGCCAGATGTACTAGAAAACTAGTCATAAAAAGTAGTTGCAGTTGTACACCGACTTTTCACGGCCAGTATTTAATTTTGCAATGCAAAATCACTAATCAACTGCATAGCAAAATCTTAAATCACAGAGGTTTGGAGAATGACCATCTTAATGCGTAATATTTAGGTAGGTTGCTAATTGCGACCACTGTGATTTGCCAAGATGATAGGAATGGTGGCCTGCAGAGAACAGCAGAGCATCAACCCTATGTTTTCATTCCCAAACAGGAACCTTTTTAATTGCCTCTGACCTGCGGCTAAAACCATGTCAACAAAATGGTTAAATATATTGCTTACATCTTCGCACTCTGTCCTGCTTACTACCTTATCTGTTCTACAGCCATAGTCTGTCGGCAGTGTTGCCTAATCCTGTCTTGCCTTAAATATGCTAGTCCACTATTTCTGCCACTCAGCATGCCTCGTAGGTGGAATCCAAAGGGTCTAGGATGGTGTAGCAAGGCTTCTGATGGATACAACTACCTGTGGATTCCTCACCTCATGAATACTCCCATGGCGCCAGCATTCGACGGAAATCTTCTTACTAGTCTCTGCACATCGACGAGGACGTCACTCTAGCCCACGCGACGCCGTCTGACGTCATACAGGCAATAAGAGGTCCTCGACGACGTGCGGACGTCAGTTCCCTTTTTTCCGTGCATTCGAAACGGTTATCTTCGAGGGAGCAACTGTTACTCTTGCGGTTACAGTGTATATCTTGCTGCGTAGTCTTTCGCTGTGGAAATAATGTCGCAGAGGAAGTCTGGATTTAAGCCTTGTCGTGAGTGTGGAGGCAAGATGTCGGTGACGGATCCTCATTCCGATTGCCTTTGGTGTTTGAGCTCCGACCATGACGTCTCGACTTGTGATTCATGTCAGCACATGAATCCAAAGGCCCTCAAGGAACGTGAGGCGAAGCTGTTTATGGCCAAGTCAAAGGGGAAACATCACAAGAAGTCTTCTTCCCCAAGACATCGGCGTCATCGAGACTCCCGGCGCCGTAGAGAATCTCGGCGTCATTCAAAGGAGACTCGCTCCAGGTCTCCGGATCGGCGCCGAAAGACATGGGAGGTCAGTCCCACGGTTACGCCGCATCCTTCGACGCCGTTGCCCTCTCCGGCGTCTCCAACTTCACCTGGACAGGCGTCGGTGATTGAGGTATTGGAGCCTCAAGTGTTTTCTCCGGCGCAGACACCGAGGCCGGCGTCGGGGTCGCCTCCGAGACAGGCACCCCAGTATCCGGCTTTTCCCACCCCTGGAGCCGATAGTTCCACATTCTTGAATGCGATGTATGCCATCTTCCAACAGATGGCTCCAGGGGGTGCTCCGGCTGGGCCTTTGGCCTTTTCTTTGGGTGATCCTGCGCCTCTTCGGCCGGCACCCTTTATGCCCTTTCTCCCGTTTGGGAACGTGGGCTCGGCGCCACTGTCGGCGCCGGTGGCCGCTCCGGTGGCTTCAGAAGGATTGGCCCCGGGGATTTCCATCCCGTCGACGTCGGGATTTCGGCCTGTGACTCTGGTGGGTCCATCTGCGGCAGTTGCTCTTCCGTCGGCGCCGAAGTTACCTGTGGCGCCGGATGCGGCGTCGGTGGCTTCTGAAGATCGGCGCCGATCTTCGACTTCGACGGAGGCATTGTCGACTCCGCGTATTGAGCAACGACTTCATTCAAGGAGACGTGCTCTCCGTGTATTGGAAGAGCAGGAGTACCAACGAGCCCTAGAGGAAGGAGAGCTAGAGGACTCGGGTGATGGGCTGCGTGGACTGGAGTCGGCCAGTGGGCTGGACACTTCCCCTGAGTGGGACCTTTCGTCCCCGGGGGAATATACTGAGGAGGCTGCTTCCTTTCATGCAGTGGTACGGAAGGCAGCTAGTTTTTTGGACCTGCCTTTGCCGGTGGTGGAGGCAAAACAAAACCTTTTGACAGAGGTGTTACATCCGGCCTCAGCCGCGGCGGAGCCTCTGTTACCATTTAATGACGCTCTGCTGGATCCGGTGTTAGAGGTGTGGAAGAGGCCGGCATCTTCCCCAGCAGCTCACAGAGCCGTGGCCAGGAGGTATCGGACGGCTCCGACTGACCCTGGTTTCCTTTCTAGGCACCCTACGCCGGAGAGCTTGGTGGTGCAGGCCTCCTGTTCGTCCAAGTCAGCGCCTGGTTCTTTTCCGACGGTGCCTGGGGACAGAGATTCAAAGAAGCTAGAGGCGCAGTCGAAGAAGATTTTTTCATCCTGCAGTCTGGCGTTAAAAGCCACCAATGCAACCTGTATCCTGGGGAGGTATATTCATGCTCTGATGGATGACATTTCCTCTTCGTTTACAGAGCTTCCCCAGGGTCTTTTGGATCTTGTCTCAAATGCCCAGGCTGCTGCGACCCAAATTATCCAGACGGGACTGGATACCACCGACTCGGTAGCCAGGGCAATGGGCACAACTGTGGTGGCAAGGAGACAGGCCTGGCTCCGTAACTCGGGCTTTTCGGCAGATGTACAGTCCACATTGTTGGATCTCCCGTTTGATGGGGGCAAACTGTTTGGAGCTAAGGCTGATTCGGCCTTGGAACGTTTTAAAGAAAGCAGGGCCACGGCTAAGTCGTTAGGGCTCCAAGCTCCTTCTTCCACGGCCTCTTCCAGATTCTTCAGGAGGTTTCGTGGATTTGGGCGTGGCTCTTCCTCCTCTTCCTTTCGGGGGAGATATCAGCAACCTGCTTCTTCCCATCCCTATAGATCTTTCAGGGGGAGAGGTAGGGTCCGCACCAGGGGAGCCTCTCAGCAGCACTCTGCCTCTTCCTCATCCTCTGGCGGGGTGCAGCAGGGGAAGCAGCCTTAGGCTTCCACCATTTCCCACTCACTCCTCTCCTGTAGGGGGAAGATTACAGCATTTTCTCACCAAATGGAAGACTGTTACATCGGACACTTGGGTTCTCAGTGTTGTGGGAAAAGGCTACACCCTTCCCTTTCGGGAGTTCCCGCCCCTCATCCCGCCCCGCCCTTCGTATTGTTCAGAAGAACACCTCCTGTTGCTAGAACAGGAGGTGCAAGTCCTCCTTTCAAAGGGCGCGGTGGAGTTGGTCCCGGAGCAGGAAAGGGGTCGAGGAGTTTACTCAAGGTATTTCCTGATTCCCAAGAAGGATGGTCGTTTGAGACCAATTCTGGACCTGTGGATCTTGAATTGGTTCCTCAAGCAGGAAAAGTTCAAGATGCTGACCCTAGCACAGGTGCTTTTGGCGTTGAACATGGAAGACTGGATGGTGTCTGTCGACTTGCAGGATGCTTACTTTCATATCCCGATACTCAAGTCACACAGGAAGTATCTCCGGTTTGTGGTGGGATCGCAACACTATCAGTTTGCGGTCCTTCCGTTTGGTCTTACTTCAGCACCTCGAGTCTTCACGAAGGTGATGTCGGTGGTTGCGGCAGAACTCAGAAGGAAGGGGATAGCAGTATTCCCTTACTTGGACGACTGGTTGATCAAAGCCAAGTCCCCGGAGCTTGTGTCGCATCATCTGCAGTCAACAACCCAGTTGTTGTTCGACCTGGGTTTTTCGGTGAACGAGCCCAAATCTCACCTAGAGCCCTCTCAGCGCCTCCTGTTCATAGGGGCAGTACTGGATACAACATTGGGTCGGGCCTTTCCTCCGCCTCATCGGATTTGGTTCCAATGTTTCGAAATGGAGCGGTAGTTCCAGTCCTCAAGGTCCTTCGTCTGCTCGGTCTTTTTGCCTCCTGCATTCTGTTGGTCACGCATGCTCGCTGGCACATGAGGGCTCTTCAGTGGTGCCTCCGAAGGCAGTGGTCTCAACACAGAGGGGATCTAGAGGGTACTGTCAAGATCTCCAGAGATGCTGCTGTGGATTTGAAGTGGTGGATTGCAAGCAACAATCTTTCACAAGGAAAGCCGTTCCAGCAGTCGCCACCGGTGACCACAGTCATAACGGATGCTTCCACTCTAGGGTGGGGAGCTCATCTGGGGGATCTGGAGATCAAAGGTCTTTGGTCTCCAGAGGAACAGATGTTTCACATCAATCTGTTAGAGTTACGGGCTGTACGTCTGGCTCTCAAGGCCTTCCTCCCTTCCCTTCGTGGTCAGTCGGTACAGGTCCTAACGGACAATACTACCACGATGTGGTACATAAACAAGCAGGGAGGAGTGGGGTCGTACCTTCTCTGCAGAGAAGCTCTTCGACTATGGTCCTGGGCAAAGGACCATCGGATTTGCTTGATAGCAAACCATCTGGCCGGAGTTTTGAACGTGCGTGCGGACAGTCTCAGTCGCCACTTCTCGGCAGACCACGAGTGGCGTCTCCATCCAGATCAAGTCCGTTTAATCTTCCAGAGGTGGGGGTTTCCTCGGGTAGATCTGTTCGCCACTCGAGAGAACGCGCATTGTCCGTTGTTCTGCAGCCTTCAGTATCCGATGCAGGGAGCGTTGGGGGACGCGTTTCAAATAACCTGGTGCGGCCAGTTGCTTTACGCCTTTCCTCCCATACCCTTGATTCCTCGAGTATTGAGGAAGATTGGCCAAGACCGGGCTCTAGTAATCTTAATAGCTCCGGATTGGCCAAGGAGGGTGTGGTACTCCGACCTTCTCCAACTCTCAATGTGCCCGCCGCTCCGTCTCCCTTTCAGGGCAGACCTCCTCTCGCAGTCGCAGGGGCAGGTTCTACACCCCAACCTCCAGAGTCTGCACCTACATGCCTGGAGATTGAACGGGGCAACCTGAGTTCCTTCTCTCTCCCGCCTGAGGTACTGGATGTTATATTAGCGGCCAGGCGACACTCCACTAAATCTATCTACGCTAATAGGTGGTCTAAATTTGTTGCGTGGTGTGGAGAGAGGCAGATTGATCCTTTGCATGCTCATCTATCGGACGTTTTGTCTTTTGCTCTATCTCTGGCGCAGAAAGGTTGTGCAGTGGCTACCATTAAGGGTTATTTATCGGCCTTGTCAGCCTTCATATGTCTTCCAGACCAACCATCTTTATTTAAATCCCCTATTGTTATCAGATTCTTGAAAGGTCTTCTAAATCAATATCCTCCAAAGCCATTCATTATGCCGCAATGGGATTTGTCCTTGGTCCTGAGTTTCCTTATGGGGTCCCCTTTTGAACCTATGCATTCTTGCCCCTTGAGGTATTTGGTTTTAAAAACAGTCTTCCTGATAGCTATAACATCAGCAAGGAGAGTGAGTGAGTTGCAGGCTTTATCAGTAAAGCCCCCTTATACAACTTTTTATGGGGATAAGGTGGTGTTGAGGACCAAGGCTGCTTTCCTCCCGAAGGTTGTTTCACCCTTCCATTTGGCTCAGGCAATTACTTTGTCCACGTTCTATCCTCCGCCTCATCCTTCCAAAGAGGAAGAAAGACTGCACCGTCTGGATCCAAAGAGAGCGTTGAGCTTCTTTATTGATAGAACAAAGGATTTCAGGCTGGAGGATCAGCTGTTTATTGGATACGTGGGCAAGAGGAGAGGAAAGGCAGTCCACAAGAGAACACTATCCAGGTGGGTTGTTCTTTGCATTAAAATATGTTACTCTTTGGCAAAGAAGGATCCTCCTGAGGGCATTAGAGCTCATTCCACCAGAGCTAAGTCGGCCACTTCGGCCTTGGCCAGGGGTGTTCCTGTGGTCGACATCTGCAAGGCCGCAACTTGGTCGTCCCTTCACACTTTTGCAAAGCATTACTGTTTGGATTCTGAGGTTAGAAGGGACGGCCATTTTGCACGGTCAGTGCTGCAGGATGTCTTGGTTTGACCATTTAGGCACCCACCGCCGGGCGTGGTACTGCTTTGGGACTCTATTCATGAGGTGAGGAATCCACAGGTAGTTGTATCCATCAGAAGAACGAGTTACTTACCTTCGGTAATGACTTTTCTGGTGGATACATTAGCTACCTGTGGATTCCTCACGGTCCCACCCGCCTCCCCGTTGCCTTTCTGGTCTTACCAAGTAATCCTTGAGTGCGCTCCTCTTGGTCTTTGAGGGTGCAATAGATGTGTATATAATATATTTATATATATGTATATATCTTTGTGTATATACTTGGTGTGTGTATATATTTTAAAAGAGAAAGTTTTATATATATAATTATATAAAAAGATTTACAGTTATTCATACACTGTTGTGTGTTTTTACAATATAAAGGGATGTTGCCTTGCTCTTTCATTGCATTGCCTGGTTGTTCTCATGCACGTAAAAAATGATTGGTACTGACGTCCGCACGTCGTCGAGGACCTCTTATTGCCTGTATGACGTCAGACGGCGTCGCGTGGGCTAGAGTGACGTCCTCGTCGACGTGCAGAGACTAGTAAGAAGATTTCCGTCGAATGCTGGCGCCATGGGAGTATTCATGAGGTGAGGAATCCACAGGTAGCTAATGTATCCACCAGAAAAGTAGTTACCGAAGGTAAGTAACTCGTTCTTCTATTCCGATCAGCGATAGTGAACACATCTTCCTGGCCCGTCTTACCCTTATAATGCCTACATTCATCCAAAGAGTCAAGTTCAAAGCTCTCTGCATCACACATGGGGTTTAACACGGGACTGCCCCTACATTCCTTCATATTATGCTATTCAGCTACCAACCATACTGCAGGCTTCATCATAAAATTGCATTTTAAGTAGAAACTTGTCAGAAGTACGTGCTTTCCAGTCCTCACACTCAGCCACCATTACTATTTTCAACACCAAACAATTAAAAGGCCCTAAAAACCCGTCTCTGTGTATTACCTGAATAACGTCAACAGAATTGTTAACTCGTCTTTCTCATCATAAACATCCACTTTATAGGCACACGCCTAGATCCAGAAACACAAGGCCACGACTGGCACTAATGAAGGCTCAGGACTCTGACAGCATACTTATATCCATCATCACACTACCCAATAGAATAAATCATTGACATTCTGAATCATTCCATAGTGCTCAAAACTGCAACATATGTCAGTAAAACCCCACCCTACAACACATCACCACAAGGTCTAAAACACCGTTAAGCTACAAAACACAGCAGTGTTCGGAGGCCCACACACATACCACGGTGACATAAAAGACATTGTACTCCATACCAAGGTTCCCTGCACCAAGTCCACAACACATCCCATTCTTGACATCCTGGAACCGAAGATGTGTTTTCATTAAATGGGGTCCAAACATTGTTCCTGACGAAAACATGGTTATCTGAGGACAATACCCGACTGATTGATGATTTAGTGACAGAAAATGTTACACTTTTTCAGACAAGACAGAAAAGGAGAGGGGGGATATCAATTATTGCCTATTACCCATTATTTATTCAAACACTTCAAAACTACCTCTAGCTAGGATGCGAGTCACTAGTGATTTTTGTTGTTGTTGCTAGGCTCAACGTAGCTGCATTTTATTCTGGTCATAGACCACTTGCAGATCAAGAGGACACCTTCCATCATTTGTAGAAAAAAATCTACTTTCGCCCTTCAGGAAGAAAATCGTGTTCTCCTTTGGGATCCTAATCTGTGGTTTGTATGCCCTGTTGGCTCAACTTTGACCTTGTTAAATGACTTTTCTGTCTTAAACCTAAAACTTCAGAACTAGGAGCCCACCATCTGGCTGGCATTCTTCTGGACCCGATCTTTTTAGTGCCTAATTTCATTAAGGCTCAGCAGCCCATACACCTCCCCTGGACTGCAGTCGTTTTGCAAAATGAGATTGCAAAACTTCTAGCAGACCAAAGACTCAAAACGTCCCTGCAGAAGCCTTAAGGGGCAAATGGAAGAACTGTAACCCCCACAATTGAGAGCAAGACCATTGTCAATGATTTACTCAAACACTTTAATGCTGCCCTCACCACAGTGTGGGACAACTCCCTTCCCTTACAGAAGCAGAAGCACCCACTCTGTGACTGGAGAAATAAACCCTAGTTCTAACTTAGGGTATGGAGAGCAGAAAATGACTCTGGGGAAGGGACTGTGAACCAAAACATAATGTAGCCTATGTCGAGGCTGCCTCTACATAAAAAGATAAAGATAGATGACATGCGCGCCTATTTACTGAAACACTTTAGCACACCCCCAACCTTTGCTGAAGAACTTTTTTATATAGTCTCTGCACTACAGGAACCCAAAAGTCAAAAATTACTGTTAGGGATTCCATTGCCAATGAGAACATCACCAAACCCGACTTCATACTTATCAATACTTCATACTGTGTTCCTCCCAGATAGCCGCTGCTAACTCTAGCGTGTCTACCTTTGCCTTCACCTTACTAGAACAACTAACGAGTGATTACAAACAGTGAGCCATTTGGTCCCCCCCGCTGATTTTGTTCCTGCGAGAATAATGAAGCCTCTCCTAAAGGATGCATATTCTTTTCATAGTTCACTCTCTGAATGCATCTTCCCCGCCTCTGGCAAACTGCAATTATGAGGCCTCTGTTAAATAAGCCCACGCTTAACCATTATGACTTAAATAACTTCTGCCTCATCTCTTTGCTTCCCTACCTAGCAAACTGTTGGTAAAACTCATTTTCACACGGCAGAAGCATTTTGCCAAAGCCAAGCCTCTGATGAGCAGCAAGCAGGTTTCTGCCCAGTGTATAGCACTGAATTGGTAGTGGCGTCAGCCGGTGATGATTTGAGGAAGCTCGTTGACACAGGTAAAGTTGGACTGCTGATCCTAC
This sequence comes from Pleurodeles waltl, assembly GCF_031143425.1. Classification (NCBI taxonomy): domain Eukaryota; kingdom Metazoa; phylum Chordata; class Amphibia; order Caudata; family Salamandridae; genus Pleurodeles; species Pleurodeles waltl. The sequence goes on from NC_090440.1 coordinate 1,950,684,798, forward strand.
TAGCTGTGTTGTGGCAGCTTCAACACCTTCAATCAGAATATTTTATTCTGTTCCATGCAATATGTTGGCTTCAGTGGCACGGTTCTTCAATGGATTAAATCTTTCCTTATGTGCAGAAATCAAACTGTAGTACTAGCTCCTTTCTCATAAAAAATAAAATCTCTTACCGTTGGTGTCCCCCAGGAGTTCACTTTATCTCCTTTTTTCTTCAACATTTATCTTTAAGCACTAGCCTTACTTCTCCGTAAAGCGGGATAGGTTTTACTTATACGCAGATAATACAGGGCTATTTTTGGTCTTCCTGTCTTCTCTAGGCATTCCTAGCTTGGGCAAGGTCATGTGCCTTTTACCAGTGCACCGTGCACGGTTTGCTGGTGGATGTCCAACAATTTTTCAATTTGTCCTATGTGTTACAATTTACTAGGAATTGCCTGAAAGTATGGAATATACACACATACATACATACAAACACACACAAACACATGCTTCACACACCACACACCCACAAGGAACCCCTAGAATATTGAAATAGTTTACAGTTCCCTGTGAAGTATGGATTTTATCATATTGGCAGCTCCCAAAACAATCTGCCAAGCTTTACCATTCTCAGGACTACTGTGATTATGATGGTGTGATTTGAACAGTTATATTGAATTTTTCCCCTTGGACAAAAGGTCTCCCTTTGTTTCAAATGGGAGAGAGCTGGTGTCAGGATGTTTTGATTTTCATGTGTTCTTTGAGTGGGCTGAGGATAAACCTGAGGGATTCAGCCTATTCTGTCAGCCTGCTGTGAATCCTGCCAGGTTTACCCCTGAAAGCAATGACTGAATCAGGTAATGTTTGGAATTCTGATAATGTGGTCTTTGAGTTCGGTGAAGGGTAAATCTGAGGGACTTGCCTGTTGTGTCAGCTGGGTGTGAAGCACATTAGGTTTAACTCTGAGAGCAATGAATGTTTGGCACTCTTGGTAAACTGGAGAAATCTGGTTGAAGAGATTTTGTGATAGTGTTGGGTGTCATTCCCAATACAAATATGAATTATATAAGAGGATAAATAAAATATAAATAAAAGTACTCAAATAGTCATTGATGTGGCACCCGTTATTAAGTAACTACACAACTATTCAGATTTCTGTGACACATGCAAGAAGATTAGCAGTAATCACTGAAGATCACAAAATTCAGTGCATTTTTTGTGATTGGGAGGCTTCATGCACCAAGCTTCTGTTCATAGTGCAACGTTTGGTACTCACATTTGCGATAACTGCTCTTTCAAAATCAGTCCCTTTGAGGTAGGATTATCCATCTGCCGTCAGTGTCATGATACCCTTATGCTGAAAGCCCCATTGTAATGTTAAGTGCATTAGTACTTATAGCACCATGGCATACCCGTTTTCACAGTCCTTTAGTTTGTAAAGCTCTAACTTTGCCAATGTCAGCTTTGTTCCATTTCTTCTCTGGCTCCTTCTCCCCTAATTTTTTTCTACTTCACATCTGTTTCCTCTCTTTCTTGTTGTATTTTCTCTCTCCGCCTCATCAATTATTAATCTCTGCCTTTCTGTCTAGGACTGTTCTCTATCCACTCCTGTTTCTACCTATCTGTGAGCCCAGTGTACTACCTCTCTTTAGGCACAATTCAATTTACCTCTTCTATTTCACCTCTCTCACTTTACACCCCGTCTCTCTCCCTCTCAATTACCTACCACAAATATATCTAAATGCCAGTATTTTCTATATATAACCAATATCTTCCGATACATTTTGCCCTCTCTCTCTACCTTCCTGTCTGCTTTACACATGGTCCAAACCACCACTGCAATACCTTCAACAGAGACAATCCATGAACATTCAGACTTGCTTGGGTTGTGTTAGAAGATCAAGTTCTACCCCTGTTTCCAAAGAGCAGGACCATGAGGAAAATCCTCATCTCCTAATCCTGGTCATGCACACCCATAGAGGCCATGGTTAGTCCAAAGATTGGCCTTGACTCACTGCGACCGTCCGTAGGCAGAACGAGTTATATTTCTTAGTAGGCCCTGAAGAACAAAATACTTGACTCACCACACTAGCGGTTATGGCAAAAGCTTACCTTTCGTTGTGTACCAATTGTATAGCTAGGCAGGCCTTTTTATTATTGTGCTCTCAGTTAGGTTAACATACATAAACATGTGTTTACTTGTTGTTATTTTTGGATGTGCGTGCCATGGCTGTTCTTCTAACTCAGTATTGACAATAAATGAAATATGAAACTGAAAAATTGGCAAAACTTGTTAGATATTACCTCATTATCATAGACTTATTCAGAATACAATTATCATATTAGATTGCATGCTTAACACATCTTAGAGTGAAAAATGTGTCTCTGCTGCTCAACTTACAGGTAGAAATCAGTAGACATTCCATGTGCTAATATTACCATCTACCGTTTCATGTACAAATTATGACGATCGTCTAATTTCCATAAGGTTGTGAAAAATGATGTGTGGTGATTAAGTAATATTTAATATTTATTTTAAAAAATAATTCTTATTGCCATTTTCTTCATTGCCGTTCTTGAGGGTCTAGAAAAGCTTTATAGAACGCACACACCCCTAAGTATTGCTGAGACACTTGTGTGTGCAAAACACAATAGCTTGTAATTACCCGGTTGTGTCCTCAGTATCATAGAGGCATTGTAGCAGATGTGTACCAGGTTACCAATATTTGTAGCATTGCACGCATTTGTGTACGTGAGTGGACGCTAACGTATTGTTGTGTAATTATCTCTTAGTGTTCCGCTAGAATTGTAGCGTTTATGTGTATCTTGAGACGTGGGAGTATAGAAGAACTATATTCTGTACCAAAATACCCCTGCGTGCATATAATACGATTATAAAATAAAAGCGTATGCTGTAGCAAAAGCGTGCACCGTCAGAGAGCCACAGAAAATCACATGGTGTAAGATCCTGTAACAAATCAGGAAGAACGGTGACAACTCCTTGTTTCGCCAGGACACCTAGAAGATTCTACAACGTGATCCTGGAAGCGCTAGCCACATTACATTTGACGGAAGTGACAGTAACTTTAAAAACAAAAGCTGAAAAATGACCAGGGCTGTGCTACTACTTCTGAAAATCAAAGGCAATCTTTAAACGGAAAACAGAATGAAACAAGCAGCAAAAAGAAACTATAATGCATCGAAAACATTAGACCTTTAGACCAGCCAAATAAGAAAAAGCATTTTCAATGCAATGGGTCTCACCTTGAGTTAAAGTTATTAGCGTTGTAAACTCGTAACATTGACTTTTCTTGCCACATAAACTGAAAATGAAAAGTAAAACAGTTTCACATAAGCGAGCTAACGGCCACCATGAGCGCAAAACAGACACACAAAAGGAAACAGAAGTTCGCTCGCAATGAAATGTGTCAGCAAAAGTGCAATTATCCATGTAACCGGCAAGAGTGCGAATATCCATGTACCACAGTCGTCATGCAAAGCGCTCGACTACTACCCAGCGAGATCCTGCTGCCTACGAAATACAGAGAAAAAGTAGTCCAGAAACCATACCGAAAACATGAGTCTCGTATGTTTTCAGTAGTTGGCCAGGGCGCTCGAGGCGGGCTAAACATCAGAAAAGGCATCAAATATGCATGCCTTTCACTAATTAAATCAAGCGAATTTTAAAAGGCAAGCCCACAAACTAACCAAACTGATGGACGTGGTTAAAAGCCCGCAGAGAGATTACACCAGGGACAGAGCTTTTGCGCGCTCAACAATAAAAACTGAAAACAGTTCCTGAAGATACTTTTATTTTCCAAAACATTAATTAAACTAGTCACTTTAAGTATAATCTTTAATGAAACCTAAATGGACTCCCGCATAGAAAGTTTTTTAGATCATTGATTTTACTTTTTGCTTATCAAATTCCACTACTATTTATTTCCTGATACTGGCTTGACAGGCAGGAGGATAATACTTAAGAGTGCCTTTAGTTTAAACGTTAGATACTTCATAGGCCTACTTTTAATACGCACTTCAGAAAAACAAGTGTTGGCAAAGGCAATAGGCCTCACATTAGGGGCCTATTTTCTTTGATAATATCTTTTAGTCATGCTTTACAGCATCAACTTAAGCTGTGCAGTATGGCTAAATAAGAAAAAAAAAGCCTATTGCATAATTTTGTAGGCTCTCACACCATGCATGTGCAAACTTTAAAAGAAAAAAAAAAAAACTGACCACTTTTTTTTCTTTCATTTGCCAAACCAACAAATGAAAAGAAATAACGAGTGAGATCAGTGTTTTTTTCTTTCTTGAAAGTGGATAGAGGGAAGCAACATGGGTGGGAGGGTGCAAAAGCAACACTGAGACCAGAAGCAACACACACAGTGTGTATGGGGAAGGAAGCCACATAGACCACAGAGGGACACAAATGGGCAAAAGGGATATCAACGTAGAGTGCAGTGGGTGGAGGGGGAGAAAAGCAGATCTTTAGAGCACATTCTGAGGTTAAAAGAGAAATCGAAGATTGGCCTCTGAGACAAGTACCGTGGCCCAGTAGGATGGATATAGCTGAAAATACTCCTTCCTCTTACCTCTCAGGCTGTGCAGACACACGCTTACTTCTTCCTTTCTTACACTTTGAATGCATACATCTGTATCTAAAGCTGGATCGGAAGGGACAGCAGGAAGAAAGAATAGCTACCACATCCACGCCCCCTCTATTTTTAGGTCTCACCTACAAGACAGCTTTAGCTTTCTGCTGGAGACCTAATGATCAGTAAACACATTCATAAATACAACTTTACACTACTAGATGATTGGGCTTTCTGTCAGCCTCCTTCAGCCATTTGCTACTTACATTTTTTTTGTAAGCTGTTATTGGCTTTTTCTGCTGTCTGTAAAGGCATGGCATGTTTCAGATGGTTATATGGGGCTTGAAGTAGTTCTCATGTAACGCCCCAATTCTGATGGATACAACTACCTGTGGATTCCTCACCTCATGAATACTCCCATGGCGCCAGCATTCTACGGAAATCTTCTTACTAGTCTCTGCACGTCGACGAGGACGTCACTGTCTCGCACGCGACGCCGTCTGACGTCATACAGGCAATAAGAGGTCCTCGACGACGTGCGGACGTCAGTTCCCTTTTTTCCGTGCATTCGAAACGGTTATCTTCGAGGGAGCAACTGTTACTCTTGCGGTTACAGTGTATATCTTGCTGCGTACTCTTTCTCCGTGGAAATAATGTCGCAGAGAAAGTCTGGATTTAAGCCTTGTCGTGAGTGTGGAGGCAAGATGTCGGTGACGGATCCTCATTCCGATTGCCTTTGGTGTTTGAGCTCCGACCACGACGTCTCGACTTGTGATTCATGTCAGCACATGAATCCGAAGGCCCTTAAAGAACGTGAGGCGAAGCTGTTTATGGCCAAGTCAAAGGAGAAGCATCACAAGAAGTCTTCTCCAAAACATCGGCGTCATCGAGACTCCCGGCGCCGTAGAGAATCTCGGCGTCATTCAAGGGAGGCTCGTTCCAGGTCTCCGGATCGGCGCCGAAAGACATGGGAGGTCAGCCCCACGGTGACGCCGCATCCTTCGACGCCGTTGGCCTCTCCGGCGTCACCAACTTCGCCTGGACAGGCGTCGGTGATTGAGGTATTGGAGCCTCAAGTGTTTTCTCCGGCGCAGACGCCGAGGCCGGAGTCGGGGTCGCCTCCGAGACAGGCACCCCAGTATCCGGCTTTTCCCACCCCTGGAGCCGATAGTTCCGCATTCTTGAATGCGATGTATGCCATCTTCCAACAGATGGCTCCAGGGGGTGCTCCGGCTGGGCCTTTGGCCTTTTCTTTGGGTGATCCTGCGCCTCTTCGGCCGGCACCCTTTATGCCCTTTCTCCCGTTTGGGAACGTGGGCTCGGCGCCAGTGTCGGCGCCGGTGGCCGCTCCGGTGGCTTCTGAAGGATTGGCCCCGGGGATTTTCATCCCGTCGACGTCGGGATTTCGGCCTGTGACTCCGGTGGGTCCATCTGCTTCAGCTGCTCTTTCGTCGGCGCCGAAGTTACATGTGGCGCCGGACGCGGCGTCGGTGGCTTCTGAAGATCGGCGCCGATCTTCGACTTCGGCGGAGGCATTGTCGACTCCGCGTATTGAACAACGACTTCATTCGAGGAGACGTGCTCTCCGGGTACTAGAAGAGCAGGAGTACCAACGAGCCCTAGAGGAAGGAGAGCTAGAGGACTCGGGTGATGGGCTGCGTGGACTGGAGTCGGCCAGTGGGCTGGACACTTCCCCTGAGTGGGACCTTTCGTCCCCGGGGGAATATACTGAGGAAGCTGCTTCCTTTCATACAGTGGTACGGAAGGCAGCTAGTTTTTTGGACCTGCCTTTGCCGGTGGTGGAGGCAAAACAAAACCTTTTGACGGAGGTGTTGCATCCGGCCTCAGCCGCGGCGGAGCCTCTGTTACCTTTTAATGACGCTCTGCTGGATCCGGTTTTAGAGGTGTGGAAGAGGCCGGCATCTTCCCCAGCAGTTCACAGAGCCGTGGCCAGGAGGTATCGGACGGCTCCAACTGATCCTGGTTTCCTATCTAGGCACCCTACGCCGGAGAGCTTGGTAGTGCAGGCCTCCTGTTCGTCCAAGTCAGCGCCTGGTTCTTTCCCGACGGTGCCTGGGGACAGAGACTCAAAAAAGCTAGAGGCGCAGTCCAAGAAGATTTTTTCGTCCTGCAGTCTGGCGTTAAAGGCCACTAATGCGACCTGTATCCTGGGGAGGTATATTCATGCTCTGATGGATGACATCTCCTCTTCGTTTACAGAGCTTCCCCAGGGTCTTTTGGATCTTGTCTCTGATGCCCAGGCTGCTGCGACCCAAATTATCCAGACGGGACTGGATACCACCGACTCGGTAGCCAGAGCAATGGGCACAACTGTGGTGGAAAGGAGACAGGCCTGGCTCCGTAACTCGGGCTTTTCGGCAGATGTACAGTCCACATTGTTGGATCTCCCGTTTGATGGGGACAAACTGTTTGGGGCTAAGGCTGATTCGGCCTTGGAACGTTTTAAGGAGAGCAGGGCCACGGCTAAGTCGTTGGGACTCCAAGCTCCTTCTTCCACGGCCTCTTCCAGATTCTTCAGGAGGTTTCGTGGATTTGGGCGTGGCTCTTCCTCCTCTTCCTTTCGGGGAAGATATCAGCAACCTGCCTCTTCCCACCCCTATAGATCTTTTAGGGGGAGGGGTAGGGTCCGCACCAGGGGAGCCTCTCAGCAGCACTCTGCCTCTTCCTCATCCTCTGGCGGGGTGCAGCAGGGGAAGCAGCCTTAGGCTTCCACCATTTCCCACTCACTCCTCTCCTGTAGGGGGAAGATTACAGCATTTTCTCACCAAATGGGAGACTGTTACGTCGGACACTTGGGTTCTCAGTGTTGTGGGAAAAGGCTACACCCTTCCCTTTCGGGAGTTTCCGCCCCTCATCCCGCCCCGCCCTTCGTATTGTTCACAAGAACACCTCCTGTTGCTAGAACAGGAGGTAGAAGTCCTCCTTTTAAAGGGCGCGGTGGAGTTGGTCCCGGAGCAGGAAAGGGGTCAAGGAGTTTACTCAAGGTATTTCCTGATTCCCAAGAAGGATGGTCGTTTGAGACCAATTCTGGACCTGAGGATCTTGAATTGGTTCCTCAAGCAGGAAAAGTTCAAGATGCTGACCCTAGCACAGGTGCTTTTGGCGTTGAACATGGAAGACTGGATGGTGTCTGTCGACTTGCAGGATGCTTACTTTCATATCCCGATACTCAAGTCACACAGGAAGTATCTCCGGTTTGTGGTGGGATCGCAACACTACCAGTTTGCGGTCCTTCCGTTTGGTCTTACTTCAGCACCTCGAGTCTTCACGAAGGTGATGTCGGTGGTTGCGGCAGAGCTCAGAAGGAAGGGGATAGCAGTATTCCCTTACTTGGACGATTGGTTGATCAAAGCCAAGTCCCCGGAGCTTGTGTTGCGTCATCTGCAGTCAACAACCCAGTTGTTGTTCGACCTGGGCTTTTCGGTGAACGAGCCCAAATCTCACCTGGAGCCCTCTCAGCGCCTCCTGTTCATAGGGGCAGTACTGGATACAACATTGGGTCGGGCCTTTCCTCCGCCTCAGCGGATTCAAGATATTCAGGATTTGGTTCCAATGTTTCGAAATGGAGCGGTAGTTCCAGTCCTCAAGGTCCTTCGTCTGCTCGGTCTTTTTGCCTCCTGCATTCTGTTGGTCATGCATGCTCGCTGGCACATGAGGGCTCTTCAGTGGTGCCTCCGAAGGCAGTGGTCTCAACACAGAGGGGATCTAGAGGGTACTGTCAAGATCTCCAGAGATGCTGCTGTGGATTTGAAGTGGTGGATTGCAGGCAACAATCTTTCACAAGGAAAGCCGTTCCAGCAGTCGCCACCAGTGGCCACAGTCATAACGGATGCTTCCACTCTAGGGTGGGGAGCTCATCTGGGGGATCTGGAGATCAAAGGTCTTTGGTCTCCAGAGGAACAGATTTTTCACATCAATCTGTTAGAGTTACGGGCTGTACGTCTGGCTCTCAAGGCCTTCCTCCCTTCCCTTCGTGGTCAGTCGGTACAGGTCCTAACGGACAATACTACCACGATGTGGTACATAAACAAGCAGGGAGGAGTGGGGTCGTACCTTCTCTGCAGAGAAGCTCTTCGACTATGGTCCTGGGCAAAGGACCATCGGATTTGCTTGATAGCAAACCATCTGGCCGGAGTCTTGAACGTGCGTGCGGACAGTCTCAGTCGCCACTTCTCGGCAGACCACGAGTGGCGTCTCCATCCAGATCAAGTCCGTTTAATCTTCCACAAGTGGGGGTTTCCTCGGGTAGATCTGTTCGCCACTCGAGAGAACGCGCATTGTCCGTTGTTCTGCAGCCTTCAGTATCCGATGCAGGAAGCGTTGGGGGACGCGTTTCAAATGACCTGGTGCGGCCAGTTGCTTTACGCGTTTCCTCCCATACCCTTGATTCCTCGAGTATTGAGGAAGATTCGCCAAGACCGGGCTCTAGTAATCTTAATAGCTCCGGATTGGCCAAGGAGGGTGTGGTACTCCGACCTTCTCCAACTCTCAACGTGCCCGCCGCTCCGTCTCCCTTTCAGGGCAGACCTCCTCTCACAGTCGCAGGGGCAGGTTCTACACCCCAACCTCCAGAGTCTGCACCTACATGCCTGGAGATTGAACGGGGCAACCTGAGTTCCTTCTCTCTCCCGCCTGAGGTAGTGGATGTTATATTAGCGGCCAGGCGACACTCCACTAAATCTATCTACGCTAATAGGTGGTCTAAATTTGTTGCGTGGTGTGGAGAGAGGCAGATTGATCCTTTACATGCTCATCTATCGGACGTTTTGTCTTTTGCTCTATCTCTGGCGCAGAAAGGCTGTGCAGTGGCTACCATTAAAGGTTATTTATCGGGCTTGTCAGCCTTCATATGTCTTCCAGACCAACCATCTTTATTTAAATCCCCTATTGTTATCAGATTCTTGAAAGGTCTTCTAAATCAATATCCTCCAAAGCCATTCGTTATGCCGCAATGGGATTTGTCCTTAGTCCTGACTTTCCTTATGGGGTCCCCTTTTGAACCTATGCATTCTTGCCCCTTGAGGTATTTGGTTTTAAAAACAGTCTTCCTGATAGCTATAACATCAGCAAGGAGAGTGAGTGAGTTGCAGGCCTTATCAGTAAAACCCCCTTATACAACTTTTTATGGGGATAAGGTGGTGTTGAGGACCAAGGCTGCTTTCCTCCCGAAGGTTGTTTCACCCTTCCATTTGGCTCAGGCAATTACTTTGTCCACGTTCTATCCTCCGCCTCATCCTTCCAAAGAGGAAGAAAGACTGCACCGTCTGGACCCAAAGAGAGCGTTGAGCTTCTTTATCGATAGAACAAAGGATTTCAGGCTGGAGGATCAGCTGTTTATTGGATACGTGGGCAAGAGGAGAGGAAAGGCAGTCCACAAGAGAACACTATCCAGGTGGGTTGTTCTTTGCATTAAAATATGTTACTCTTTGGCAAAGAAGGATCCTCCTGAGGGCATTAGAGCTCATTCCACCAGAGCTAAGTCGGCCACTTCGGCCTTAGCCAGAGGTGTTCCTGTGGTCGACATCTGCAAGGCCGCAACTTGGTCGTCCCTTCACACTTTTGCAAAACATTACTGTTTAGATTCTGAGGTTAGAAGGGACGGCCATTTTGCACGGTCAGTGCTGCAGGATTTCTTGGTTTGACCATTTAGGCACCCACCGCCGGGCGTGGTACTGCTTTGGGACTCTATTCATGAGGTGAGGAATCCACAGGTAGTTGTATCCATCAGAAGAACGAGTTACTTACCTTCGGTAACGACTTTTCTGGTGGATACATTAGCTACCTGTGGATTCCTCACGGTCCCACCCGCCTCCCCGTTGCCTTTATGGTCTTGCCAAGTAATCCTTGAGTGTGCTCCTCTTGGTCTTTGAGGGTGCAATAGATGTATATATATAATATATTTATATATATGTAGGTATATGTCTATATATCTTTATGTATATACTTGGTGTGTGTATATATTTTAAAAGAGAGAGTTTTATATATATATATATATATATATATATATATATATGTACATAAAAAGATTTACAGTTATTCATACAATGTGGTGTATTTTTACATTATAATGGATGTTGCTTTGTTCTTTCATTGCATTGCCTGGTTGTTCTCATGCACGTAAAAAATGATTGGTACTGACGTCCGCACGTCGTCGAGGACCTCTTATTGCCTGTATGACGTCAGACGGCGTCGCGTGCGAGACAGTGACGTCCTCGTCGACGTGCAGAGACTAGTAAGAAGATTTCCGTAGAATGCTGGCGCCATGGGAGTATTCATGAGGTGAGGAATCCACAGGTAGCTAATGTATCCACCAGAAAAGTCGTTACCGAAGGTAAGTAACTCGTTCTTCTATGCCGCCTCCTAATTGACCCCACCACCCTTCCAGTAGAGGGTGTTGCCCCTGGTTTCCTCCCACCCTTAACACTGCGCACACTCCCTCCAAACCCGCAACCAGGAGCCAAGAGTACACAGATGCTTCCCCAGGCATTGCAAGGACCAGCCCCATCCTTCACTCTCCAGTGGTACCGGGACTCCATCCACATCCCCCAGGCTGTCAAATGGTGGACGTTAAGGTATTTAGGGCCAGATGTAACAAAGGGTTTTACCCATTCTGTGTCTATGGGAAAATGTGTTTGTACATACGGCCCATAATCCCTTGTTGCCATCTGGTGGGCTCGCTTCTATCCTCCCACTGCTCACTTTGAGGTTGAGCACTAGCTGAAAGTGCATGTGTCTTCCAGCTGTCTGCCTCGTGTGTTTTTTCCTCCTCGTCTCTGTGTTACTGTTTCCCACACCTGTGCTTCTCCCCTCATTTTGACAAATGCATACACACGTTATCACACGCGTGTCTACAAAATAACTCGGATGCTGCAGCCACTTCATTGTGCCTTTTGTTTTTCTTTGTAGCCATACTCCATAGCATCTGCTGTGCAGCATCAGCTAAAGGCACTGGCAAAGCCAGCAAGTCCCAAACTTGCGATCTACAGGTTTTGCAAATGCTTGTTCTAGGTGTTGGCTGCTTTCAGAGGGCAGCGATATGAGGATTTGAGGTAGAAATGTATTCCTTGGTCATGTTGTGGTGCTGTTTAGGACTGTAGAAATGCCAGGAAGTCTAAATCAGACCAAGCCTCTATCCCAGTAAAGTCTACTGGTCTTGGCTTGATGATAGTGTTGGCCATGTTTGGAACCTGTGTAAAGAAGAAGGAAGCAGCACTATTCCTGTTTTGTTCGTATTATAATCCCCATAATTCATTATCATCAGTATTGGCATGATATACAATAAAATAAACGTGCAGTATTGTGGTGCAGGGGTCGCTGCTGCCTACTGATTAAACAGTGTGTTCTCACTGAGTGGGTTCCTCCTTCTAAACGATGTGTTGTTCCCTGTGGACTGCCGCGCTGTGGTTTCCAGGCACTCAATTTGGTTTTGGTTTGCCTAACAATCTGTTTAAATTGCGGGGCACGTGTATCAAGATTAAAGCTGCATGTTTGAAATGTTGTGGATCCGAAACTATATTTTGAGGGTGTGTGTTGTGTACAAATATTTCTTTAGAATGTGCCCTCTGTGAGGCCAGTAGCACAGTTGCTGAAAGACGTAAGACAGCCACTGAGGAGCCCAATGTACATGTTTTGGAAGCGCTGCTGTGTAGTTCCAGGTTTTACTACTGATGCTGAAAGTGGTCTAATGCCACTTAAAACACTGTTTCGGTTTTCTTTATGACACTAGTTGCCTGTTACTAATCATATAAATTTTAGGATATTATGTGCAACATATGTCTGGTTGAACCATACATTCTGCCCCTATCTTTGCTCCATGGTTCAGCCCTACATGTATTAATGGAGTCTTCCTAGCAAACGCCTGGATTTATTGAACACTAGTAGAGTTAATATAAAACAAAGAGGCCACTCTTGAGCCAACATGATAGAACTAAAAAAGCCTTGATACTAAACACTCTTTCTCTCTGCCATTAGGGCGAGCTGGGTCCAGGCTTAGAGTGCCAAACTTCATAGTGGCGCATGAGGATATTTGCATTATTGTCTCCGACAGTGACACTCTTCTCATTTGGCTCGAAGGATTTAATTTAAAGTGCTTTTAATCATCTTTTAAGGTGCCACAGACACTGTGTATTACACTCTATCAGCCTCCTTCCTTGCTCTGAAATGTCCCTTTTGCCTACTGCCTCCACAAAGCAACACCACCTGCCCCGCTCCCACAGTAAACTACTAGACACCAGAGTTATGATCCTAAACTGTGGGTGTTTCATGTAATTTGAGGGAATTGCAGAGAAGCTTGTGTTCAAAGGCCAGCCAAAGCTCTGATATAATCAGCCGGTGAGTGATCCGGGAGTACAAAAGAAAGCTCCTGCTGCCTCAGTTTATTCACCAGCAGCAGCAAGAGTGCCACATTTCTTTCCACCCAGTGCAGTACTATCGTAAAAGGCTAACCCTGCCTACCAATCTTCAAGAAAAATGCTGAAAACTTGGTTGTTTGGTTTGGTTTTACAGTTTTTAAGATCTGCACCTACGTCCTTGGTGCCTCTGCATCTGCATCTGCTGCACAAGTAAGAGCTACAATCCCTTGTAGAGAGAGAGGTGAATACACCCAGGTGTATCTTTTGCCCTCTCCCTGACCAATTACAGCAAGCATTGGCAAATCAATAGGTCTTGCCTATGCTAGAATTAGTGGCTGTGCCAATGTGTTTTAGACATGTTGTACACCAGCATAACTGCTGTTTAACATGGCTACAAGTTGGTGGAATAGAGGAGAGTGGAGTGGAGTGGGATAACATAGAGTGTACTACAATGTTGTATAGTGATGTAGAGTAGAGTGACGTACAGTGGAGTAGAGTGTCCTAGAGTGGAGTGGCGTAGAGTAAAGTAGCATAACAGTAGAGTGTTTTGAAGTACAGTGGCATAGAGTATCATAGGGTGTCATGGAGTGGTGTAGAGTAGCGTGGAATGCCGGAGGGTGGAGTAAAGTGTTATGGAGTGGAATAGAGTGAGTTAGAATGGAGTGGTGTGGGGTGAATTAAAGTGGTGTAGAGTGGAGGGGTGAAGTAGTGTATTGTATAGTGGAGTGGCGTAGTGCAAATGGGCCAGAATTGGAGGGGCTATGCATGTGTGCGTGCACAATCTAAATAAATGAAGCCCAGAGCCATCTGGAGTGAGACCAGCCAGAAAAATGAAACCAGCCTAACTGCTGCTGATTAATGAAGGCAAAATAAGTGAGAGTGACAAATACATCAACCAATGGTATGTGATGAGTGGGCTGTAAGTCCTTTTTCGTTTTTGTTTGTTGTTTTTTTTTTTAAAGATACAATAGATCTTGAAGAGACTTTGCATGGTCACTGCTTAAGGGAAACCTAAAAAAGAGAGAGAAAAAAGTAGGACCACTCTAAAGCCTCCTGCGTAATCAAAACTCTATAGTAAAGCCTTGTAGAAGTTTGGTATGGTCAGTGGTCTAAAATACAGCTAAAAGTTCTCCTGTGTATAAGTTTTATTTGAAACACACTTGGGCTGCAGGCCTTTGGTACGTTAAATTAACAGAATAACAGCAACAAGACGGAGAAGCAAAATTAAAACAAAATAAAACAGTTTAGTTTAACCAAACATTGAAGCTAGATATGGTCCACATTATCCTGGAGAAAATTAACAGGTAAGATAAACTAGAAATGCCCTCTCAGTCGAGGCAAAGGATGAGAAAATGGCGTTCTCCTCACCTCGGTTTTATGGGGTAAAATAGATCAGTAGGCAACGAAACCACACCTCTTGATAAGCTTAATGCCTCAGGTTTGTGTCAAGTCTAGTTTCCAAATCCGATTATGGTGCATCCATCACCTGTTGCATCCCATTACTGAATCTCTTCTCTTCGTCAGATCCCGCTGTGCTGCGGCCTGTCTGGTATGAGGTACGATAGTGTTCAAGACTGACTACAGGCCCATGATGCCACAAGACGGAAACGCACGGCCACAGCACAACTGGAGGACCATTAGACTTGACAGATGTTAGCGAACCGATTCCGAACTTCCTTTTCACCAGCCAGAATAGGCTTCAAGCCACTCCTTTATGCACTTTTCATTAGCCTTATGTTTCTACAACTGCATGGAAGCAATTCCGTTGACTTTGTGTGAGCCATTCCAGTAACCCCTCGTCGTTCACACTGTAGCACCCGGAGCAAGTGTTGTGTAGCCCATCCACAGCAACGCTCCACCTAAACCTGTCTTGGGTGCTACTTTGGACCCGAGCCAGGGGCCATCTTGTTATTCAGAAGTAACTGTGTTCGTTTTGTTCTCTCGAATGGAAGGTACCAAACTATTCGAGGGGCAATCTCTAATGTTTCCAGTGTCTCGGGGCCCCCCTCGAGCGTGTTCTCTTCAAGGCCTTGCTGTCTGTGGTCTCTTTGTAAAGTTGCCTCTGTTATCGGCCCCTGGCCCCGCTCCTCTGCGGTATCTCTGCAAACAGAGCAGAAACACAGCAGTGAGGCGAGGCGCCACCCAGGGCATTGTCAGTTCATCGGAGCAGGAGGAGCGGAAACGAGAGAGCACATCAATACCACACATTTCTGTAAATAGTGCTTAGTGCAATAACACGGCTTTAACTCCCCTGAGCAGGAAGAGCTGCCGTTGTTTTTACAACAGCGGCTTAATATATCATAACAGCACTTAAAGTCGGACATGCTGGCAATAGCGTTTGAACACTGGTGATAATCTTATAACCAGCAGACGTGGAATCGGCTCTTGGTATAATGCTACATAGAATAATGGGGCCACATAAAGACTAACCATCAACGGCACAGTTTAAGGAGAAAAAAAAGATCGTGCACAACCAGCAAAATCACTATTTGTAGCTGCCGTCAGCGGTGTGCCTTCCTGTCCCGTGTCCCTTCAGCAGCACGCAGTGGCCAGCAGCCATTGGACGTTCTTTGCTGAAAATGGCAAGAAATATTTGCCTTAACGGTACAAGACTTTTGGGTCTGGTAATAACAGTGTCTTAAACTATGTAGAGCCATGTATAACAAGCCATGAAGCAGAACCAAAACCATCCCTAAAGCACAAGGTGGCTCCAAACGCACCTATACATTTGAACAGTTGTGTGATGCAGCAGGTAAATTAAGTCTGTTCCTCAGTCAACAAGCAGGGGGTGGGGCAGGGGGGGCATAGCAAGCTGTTTTCAAGAATGAACACAAATTATTTACATATGTGAAACATCAAAAACTGAACATAGAAAACTATACAAGGAAATTCCTATCACATAATGCTCCCCATGTCCTAAATATTAGACTTCTTGTTGCCCCCCCACGCTGCCCCCTCTGACATCGCTTACCTCAGGCCCCTTATCCATGACTGTGGGGCCCCTACCAAAGTCTTAAAGGATACCTGCTGCTCCCAAAACATAGAGCAGGACCAACTCAAATCCAGACCCAAATGCATGCCAGAGGAATCCCTGTAGTGACTCCTCATACCCTTGGTGACTTTGCAATAACTTGGTCCCCTAGTGCAAGCGTCATGTATCCCCACCCCAAAGGCATCAGTACGGAGAACACAGGAGGGCAAAGGTCAGTCACGTAAGGGCACTGAACTACCCAATCCGCCAGCCTCGTTAACAATAGTTCCAAAGCCCACTTTTGGGGTAATACAACTAGTTTTCAAGAATTGACAGAATTTTTGATGCAGGATGACAAGGTGTCTAGCTGTTTTGTTGTCAAAGTTTAGCCATCCCCATCCATTCGCAGACCACAAATACATCAACTATCCAGTTGCTTACATTAACCATCAAGCAAATAGACCCTCCACCAGGACCCAGCAGTACAGCTCAGTACAGTTTATGTGGTCAAGAAGGATGAACAACAATAAGCTCGTGTGGTAGTCTGGCAAGACAGGTGATGTCTGGGGATCCAAGGAAAAAAGAGGTCGTTTGCCACTATTGTCCACGCTTGAAACCGCAGTGTCAGCCCCTACCCAGCCGTCCCCTGCCAGTGGCCACTCTGCCCCCTCCGCACAGGTTCCCCACCACAGTCCATCAAGCCAGAATTTTACAACATGCCCTGTGCTTGAATTGATGTTTGGCCCTGCTGTGGACCTGGGTCCTGCATCTACTGCAGGTGCATCCCAATGTGCGGTGCTTAGAGGCATAAGAGGGGAAGCGGTGAGCTAGGTGGATGTCCTAAGAGCAAGATACCATTCAAATACATAAATACCAACCTCAAACCATCAGTTTAGGGTTTGGAGAATTACTTTCAGCCTGAAGTTATTTTTCAATAAAAACAAGTTAGAATTAAACAGAATTACCCATTATTTTTTTTTTTTTACATAATTTAAACATCAGTAATTGGGCATGCAAAATTAGGCAAGGAAATCACATTCAAGCTAATCACATGTGAAATCCTACCCCAAAACCATGCCCATATCCTACCTATTACTCACGATTGCCCCCCTAACTCATCCCTTCTGCATCACATTCACTCTGCGTCCCCTTAGCAGGGTGCCTCGCTAATTCTTCAAAGAATACTTACAACCCCCAAACCAGGGAGCATGATCAGTTCAAATACTGACCAAAAACACAAACCATGCTAGAGGCATCCTTATAGGGACACCTGACACCTTTCTGGGAGATGGTTCATGGCAACTGGCCCATAACTAAGTCCCCCGGGGGAACCCTTATCTCTCCCATCCCCCGGTATAGAGGACCTGGGAAGGTCCAGGAACAGTCGCATAAACAATCTCCCCATCACCAATAGAAATCCAAAGACCACACTTAGGGATAAAACAACCAATTTTGAAGATTTTGACTTCGTGATTCCTGTTGTCAAGGTGTCTACCTGTTTTATGCCCAACCATGAGCCTTCCTCACTACAGGCTAACATGGTTCACGACCAAAGACCACACTCAACTGGTTCAAGCGAAACCCACTGACACCAGACAAGTGCAGCTGGAGTCCTGCCTCATTCCATTGCATGCAGCTTGAATTCACTGTGGTGAAAATTTATTGCATTCCTTCGGATGCAGAGTAGCCGAGCACTAAAACACTGACCGGAGACATCCCACCTAATACTCATAACTGGGAGGAAACCAAAAAAGTCGACACGAGAACAAACAGCAAGGTCCTAGGGAAACCAAGCGAACCATGCCCTGCCATAGATGAGATTAGGTGCATGTAGTGCTTAGAGCAGTCAGATTTTCAAATTCCTTTTACCAGGCATCCTGTAATCAGGTACTGCTGAACTTGAAAAAAACTATAGACCCTATTTTAAAAGAGATCTATACCAGACTCTGCAACAACCTCAGCTACCTTTCTCAATCCATAACCAGCAACTATGTTTTTGGTTAAAGAACATGAATGGCTGCGGAAATAAACTATGTGGGAAATTAATAATTGAGCACATTTCAATAAGACCTACAGGATGACTGAAGTACATGTTCAAACATCTCTAACACACAAGTTAAACTGTAAGGAAGAAGAACTGTTCAATGTTCTCTGTCAGCCAGCGCCTTGAGACCCTCACGGGTGAGTAGCCACACTTTACAAAAACTGATTGATTGATTGACAACTAACTTGCAATCAAACCAGCCACTCTCACACCTGAACCAAGCCTTAGTACAAAGAATTGACTGGATAATCTTCAGAAAATCAGAAATCATTATGCAGCGAAAATGTAATACTTTGAGTGAATTAAAGAAGATGCCGGTTTGAACTCAAAAGTAAGATTATTTGGCAGTTGTGGGACAGTAAGAGGAAAGTGACCTCAAATTTTGTAACTAGAGAGACTGCCAACAGTAAGGGGGATCACTCTGTAATCTCCATTGATCAACAGAAAAATGCAGTTTCTTGCTAAGCTACTCATGAGACTTAAGTGAAAGGCCTTGAAAATAATATTCAAGCTGGTATGGATAACTTTTGTAGAGCTTTCTAAAAATCAGAGACATATGAGAAAATTATAAACTTACACCCCCTAGGCAAACATTTCCTTTCCTAGCCTTCGCACACAGAGCAATAATTTTACTAGTACAGCCCAAGCTTGACTTTGCAATATCTAAAAGAGGGTAAAGTCCCACTCAAAAGTTCTTGAGATTATCAAATTCGAAGTTTATTATATTACTTGTTCCAACATTATTTCCAAATGTTCCAAAAAGTCATTTAGTTTCCTTTGGCGAAAGCAACATCCAATATAATGACGCAAAAAAGAAAGAAACAGCCAACACGTGTTTCGCCCCCTCAGGCATTATAAGCCGGGGCTTTCTCAAGGCTGTTTTGCAGGTAGAGGATGTGCAGTTACCCTTTCCAAGATGGCGGTGCAAGCCGCCTACCTTCAGAGCACGTCTTTCTTCTCTTGGGCGCGTTCCCTTCCCAAAATGGCGCCGTAGCCCTGCAGCAGGAGTGTTTCTTCTTGCTCAGTTCAGTGGTTTGTTTTGGATCGCTTAAGGCTGACGGGCTACGGCGCCATTTTGGGAAGGGAACGCGCCCAAGAGAAGAAAGATGCGCTCTGAAGGTAGGCGGCTTGCACCGCCATCTTGGAAAGGGTAACTGCACATCCTCTACCTGCAAAACAGCCTTGAGAAAGCCCCGGCTTATAATGCCTGAGGGGGTGAAATACTTGTTGGCTGTTTCTTTCTTTTTTGCGTCATTATATTGGATGTTGCTTTCGCCAAAGGAAACAAAATGACTTTTTGGAACATTTGGAAATAATGTTGGAACAAGTAACATAATAAACTTCGAATTTGATAATCTCAAGAACTTTTGAGTGGGACTTTACCTCTTTTAGATATTGCATTTTCTCACTTAGAGGACGCTTGGGTCCCTGTCCTCTGGCCAAGTCCCCCATCTTACAAACAAGGCATTTACACAGGAGAATAGTACTTTGGACCCTCTCCAACCTTGGAGTTTTGCCCAAGCTTGACTTTGCATATTAAGTCTGCCTATGTTCTCAAGCTTATGTACTGTTCAGAATTCAGCACATACCAAACTCGACATCCAGGCTGAAATCCACAATAGTCTGGCAGAGCACATTGTCCTTACACTACACTTGCTGCACTGGCCACCAGACTACACTTCAAGGCACTCTGAATGTCATACAGGGCAATCCATCAAATTAGCCCCTAATTCTTACAATTTAAACGTGTTGGATGTCTCTCAATGTACCTTGTAGAATTGGCACCTGTGCATTTTCTCGGTATCCTACATGTCCAAAAGGCCCTTTTCAATAAAAGCGCATTCTTTGCATGCGTCCAGGCAATAAAATGCCCTCGAAAATTATATATACACAATTTCTGGACACCTGCATTCCAGAAAACATAAAATATGCACGTTAATCTTGCCTAAAAACTGTGTACCAAGATGCAGACTAGACTTACCCAAGACAGTTCCCCTTCTGTTGAAACCTAGCTGTATGGAGACTAGTCATGCTTGCCTCTATCTGCTCTTTTAACTAACATACACCATCTTAGTGACAGTAACTGCTCATTCTTGCTTTAAATCTGTGTATTCAGTGCTGTCATAGACTATCCTCAGACCATTCCAGGCCATTGCAGCTTTGGATTTTAGAAAATTATCCGTGCACAAGACTGTGTCCATCTGCCCTTTCCTTAAAAGCTAAACTGTAAACCCCCAGTCACCCATCTGAGCGCCTAGCTGCCAATATAACAGTAGATGTGCCAGGACCACAACACACGCACCGCATAGTCAAGGTCCAAAGAGATGGGAATAAGACACCCTCCAACTCTTCCAATAAAGAAACAGCATCCAGGTAGCTCACCTGTACTGCTACCTGTGCAGCTAGGACAACAAAGCACTGCACCAGTGCCACACACAGAGTACAGAACAGAAACATTACTTAATAAGTATTCCAACATACTCTCTCTCTCTACTATAACTAGATGCACTGAAAGCTCATCCTTGCACCAGAACAGCACCCGCGGCATACTGATGGCAGTGAACTTCTTTCCAGGAAAACATTAAACAAAACCAAAATCAGTTAACAACTACAACACAATGAAAGACACAAGTCCGTAAAACAGAACACCCTAGGTACATTAAAATCACACTCGCATGCAACCGAGAGAAAGTGCAGAAGGCAGCATGCATCACATTGTACAGTCCCGATAAAACTAAAGACAAACAAACTGCCTAAATGCCTACAACACGGTCTAAAAATGAACCTATGCGTGAAAACCCAGTGCAGCAAATACAACAGGCCGTTTTAGAAGCTCTAAGATCCTAATGTCGTGGAGCCAGCATGGCACCAACAGCCACAGAGAAGGCCAGCTGCTGCTTTTTAGTAGGGCCAGTAGATTGTGGTAACTAGGTTGTTCGATACACATCTGCCTTAACAGCGTCCCAGACACTCGGGTGATGTGCAGGGGTTGCCATCGTATTCAACAAAACTAAACCCTGGAACCCCTGCTGCTCCGGGGCTACTGTGTATCACTTCCAGCTGTGTGCTGGAGTACACCAGGACTCTTAACAAGCACCTGCTCATCTCTGATCTTCTAAATAGGGTCTGTGGGCAGCTGTCACACTTAAAGGGCACGAAATCAGATAGTCAGCCCTCTGTCTCTTCTCTCGCTGCATCTACAGGCAAACACAACCAGCAAACACGCCTGCACCTCTTAGAGGCACGGGTTGCACCAAGCCAACCAATACATGAAACTGCTCATTGGTCTGTCGTTACATCTATGAATTTCTCGACCTGACAGGTAACTTAGAACATGAGACGCGTCTGCACTAACACTGTCCGGCACACCAGTCAACAGTCTCCTACTAGCAGCTCACTAGACAAATTAACTCAAGGAAGCCAACCTCCATTGCACACAAAATCCCAGTGCTTTCCAGACAGCCCCAGGTACCTCTACAGATATCAGTCGTGTAAGGTACCCTTAAGCTCATCTTCTGATCCTCATGCTCTGCCAGTAGGCCATGATGTTATTTGAGAGCTCAGCAGCAGCGCAGAACAACAAAGCCAGTCCAGTAACAAGACGTTGTGGTTTTTCAGTGTCCCTACCACAGCGGATTTAAGCTGGTTGGTAGGGTATTTTGAGCAGGTGTAAGACGCACCCTTCATTGTTGCAGGTGACTCCACCAGATATATATGCATAACCTCCGTCTCTCAAGCTGACACTCCACCAGGAAGTTCTGGTTACACAAGTCCCTGCCTGCAGGTGTGCAGCGGTATCTGATGCCCTCGGTGTAGGCCTGACTCATGACACAAACAGCTCTTTCCTCGTGTGTCTGTAAAACGGTGTCTCTGGCTATGACATGAAGATATAATCTGTGCCCGAACCTGGTCCCGAGGCTCACTGTCCTTGCTCAGGCTTCAGTATTGTTGATAATATTATCAGTTCACTTAAAGTGAAATGGAAGTCTAGCACTGAAACATGGCGTCCTCGATGGCAGGAAGCCACCTCATGTCCCTATAAATGAATGTCAACTGGACTAAGAACATTGCTCACACTCCATCTAGCTATCTACCTAACCAGCAGCTGAGAATGAAAATTCTAGGTGAACACACTTGAATGCGCACGTCAAAAGATATATGCGTTTGAATGAATAGTATCAATTTTGTATTACAAATTGTGTTACACAAAAATGTGAAAGGGTTAAGATTTGAAATTTTATAATTTTTATCATTTGAAGTGAGAAGCTTGTTAAGCTCACAATAAAAAGAGATTGCAATCAAGCTATGTGAAGTTTGTGAACTAACAAATATTGACAATAGAACTCCATGCTTCTCCATCAACTTATGAAAAGTTTTCCAAATTGAAATCTAACCAAGGCAGAGGGGAACCTGTATATCCCCTAAACCTCAGATCTCCCCAACACATCAAAACACATTTCTGCAAAGGAAACCCAACTAAAAGGAGAAGACACCCCTGTATCTCAATCTTGCCTTCCTAATGCATGCTCAGCCAAATCCCTGCATCTCTCCCTTGTCTTTATCACGAATGCTCAAGCAAATTCCTGTTTCTCACCCTTGCCTTCCTATTGCATACTCCGCCAAACCGATGTCTTTCTCATGCATGTTCAGCCAAACCCCTGTATCTCACCCTTGCCTTTCTCATACGTGCTCAGCCTAATCCCTGCATCTCACCCTTGTCTTTGTCATGCATGCTCAGCCAAACCCTTGTATCTCACTCTTGCTTTCTCATGCATGCTCAGTCAAATACATGTATCTCATCCTTGCCTTTGTCATGCATGTTCAGCCAGACCACTGTATTTCACACTTGCCTGTCTCATGTGTGCTCAAGCAAACCCACGTATCTCATCCTTGCCTTTCCCATCCATGCTCAGCCAAGCCCTTGTGTCTCATGCATGCTCAACTAAACCCCTGAATCTCACGCTAGCGTTTCTCATGCATGCTCAGCCAGACGCCTGTATCTCACCCTTGCCTCATGAGTGCTCAGCCTACAGCACGGAGTCTACCAAGACACCACTTTCAGGCAGACCCCAGCATCCATCACAAAAGCAGTGTCATTCTGCAGGGCATGACTGCCTACGTACACTCAATGGAAATCCTCCATTGGCAAATTGACTGATTGATTGCACCAGTTCAAACACAAGCATCTGTAACTAAATATGCTAGGGGACGAAATAATTGGCAGGCGTGTTCTGTATAAACAAAATGTAACATTAAGTGTTAAAGTATACAAACAAAATCAAGAAACCCTAGGTGAAGTGTTCCGTCCTTTTTTTTTAAAGCAAATGATAAATCCTGATGAGTAGTGTAACACAAAGCATTAGGAATTCGTGTTTTGAAAAAAAGGTTAATGTCTTTATGTAATTAGGTTATTTTAACGAATTATTTTCAGTATTTTCGTTCGCCTCACTAATTATTTCGAATGTATTGTGCTTCTCACGTATTCAGTGGAATTAATCACCTAATTTAGAGAATGACAGTGAGACATTACAGCCATCTTGTGCATACGGCTGACATCTTCTATTTGAAAGTGAATGCTCACAATGCCCTGCGTAGTACTAAACCTGGCTATGTACAGTCTTCTCTGGGGCGCTGCAGTCTCCCGTCGCAGACGGTGTGCAGCTGACCAAAGAAAACACTTGCACCCGAAACCGGATGGATGCATTCTGAAGTACAGCACTCAAGATGTGGAATTGACTCCCAGCCTGTGTCTGGCGCAACCCGTATCTTTTCAGATAACCTGATACGACCTCCTTTTGATTGGCCTTCCCTAGTTGAATGTTACCCTATTTTAGTTGGGTTTTTGATTAATTCTCCTTTAATGTGGTTTTATTTTACATTTGAAATACACGTGGCTGCTCAGCACTGATTTGGCACTCTGCACCGCTCGTTAGGATTACTGGGTACAAAATAAGAGTTCTGTAGGCCTGAACTTGAAGCTCCCTTCTAGCCTCCTCCCGGCAGGCCCCGGTCTAGCCCAGCTTTGAGACATATCTAAACACTATACTTTTCTCGTGCTGATTCATGAAATTCTTTCTTCTTAGAAAGGAATGAGTTATAATGTATTAATAATTCTCCAATATGTTGCTAAACGGGCTGTAGCAGAATCCGTTTTCCTATCCGGTCGTAGGTGGCACTGCACAGCCTTGAAACCCTGGCTCCTCAACTGGACGTTTCCCGTATCCTCGCAAGTGAAGATTCTGTGACAATGCTTTCCAGTAAGATGGCATTTTTAGGCTAGGATAAATGAAATCTTAAAACAGTCCGATAAAAAATATCTCCCTCCTTTGTTGCAGAACTTGTATTGTGAGATTGTAGTGTGTGTGTTCTGGTTCAGTTTATTACAGTGTGTCCATATATGTGTATTAAGTTTGTGCATTACATCTCCTCTGTGTCCTCAGTAAGCAAACACTCAGATCCAGCAGCATGATGAGACGGACAAGTAGAGGCTTAGTGGGAACAGGTGGTCTACAGAACATTGATAGTTCCCTGTGTAGTTATGAGGGGCTTCTTATGTAAAAATGATCTTGGTGTGCAGTGTGACGCAGGCCAGAGAACCGGTAATTAAGCTAAGAGGGCCCTCTGAGTTGCATTGCTCCTCTCTAACTTCAGGAGGTAGGAAAGACATTTCAGAACCCCAACCAATAATCAGTTTGCAACATCTGTTTAGCTAATGTGAGATATTGTACATGCAATTCCATCTTAAAACCGATCAAAAGGCGTTGGGATACCCAACCATAACCACAACTCAAAATTAATGAGTGGGAAAGCTAGCAATCCTACTTAAAATCACTTACACATCTGAATTCTTCTAAACCACAAGAAGGCATTTGTCCATTACCCCTGCCTACGCTGCATGGCCATCAGTCATCCGTCTATGCTCAGTCTGCTGAACGGCATCTAACACCACTTGACCCGTCATCACTCCTTGCTCAGGCCTTTTACATTCACCTCCATCTAGGGCACCACCTCAATCCACTGCCATTCCAAGCACAATTTCTTCAACTTCTCTCATCCTGAACTGTCTAAAACTCGCCCCACCCATGAGTCCCTATCTCACCTTATCACTAACCAGCCTTAACTTTACATCAGCACATCACCCGCCGTTCTGTACTCAGTTCTCGCCACTGTACTTTGCACGCAGTCATTATTTCTCTCCACATAACTACCCTTCTTTTGTCAGCTTAGTCATAAACTTTTTCGGCTGCTCTACCTGCTACTTTCCTCGGTCTTAATCCCTTTCTCTGTTCAGAGGCACCATTTTCCCGCCATAAACTACCGGGAGCACTACAGTCTCATTACCACGCCTTCACACACATGGACCTTCTTAACACTTCTCTCCCCGCCCATCACCGCACCCTCCCCGGTCTGCAGGTAGACTCGCTTCCTTTGCTACCGGTCACTCCACACACTTCTGTTAAATCTGGGGCTGGAGAGAGTTCATCGATTTGTGGCCTTCCACCACCATCTCCGGCCTGGGCCACAACCGTTCGTGCCTTCATCCGTGTCTGGGTTGTAACCTGGCTACGTGTAGTTTATCAGTATCACGCCGGAGCCCGAGTCACTAGTGCCTCTGGGATGGAAGAAGCAGGGTTTGTAGGTAAGCTGATCACATTCGGGCACAGAGACCAAAAGAAACTCTCAGCACGTTGTAAAAGTTCAGGCACGTGGAAAAAACACGAAAGACGCGCAGTGGCGTGATGTGGTTTAACCATCACCTCCATGCATGTGAATTATACCTCACTACTATTATGCTCGAAACCGGCAGATCCGAGTAATGAGTAGGACGGATCTCAAAACCAGGGAACAGCAGAGTCACTGTAAAATGAGGGCGGTCACGGACTCAGAACATTTGCTTTGCTTTATTTACCTGTCGGTCTTCCTCTTTTTAGGAGCTGTGTGGTTTCTTAATCCACTCTCCTTCACTTAAAGTCCAGCAGGGACCCTTTGGGGCATGGAGTCAGCCCCCCTTGCGGCGCGGATTATTACATTAACTCAGGCTCCGCGCTGATCAGACAGGAGCCAACATAAAATGGGTGGGTGACACTGTTCTCACCATGAAAACAAACACTGACATGTAATCGCCTTATCTCCCCATCAGAGGCGTTTTGCAAATGCTTGCCTGCAAATTTTCTTCTGCCTTTTGGTTAACTATTGAGTAACCTTTTAACCTCTACCTCTCAAATGGTGGCTTTGTTTCCTGGTTGAGACCAGCATAAATTCTAGAAAGCACAAACCATTGTATAGGTTTACAGATAGGGACACCTACTGCGAGCGTGCACGCTCACATTTGTTTTATCATTTTGCAGGGTTTTTGCAGTCGGCTGTTTTTGACTCACGAGCATTGTGCACATTGAGCACCGTGAAAGCAAAGAAGCATCCCTATAACAAAAGCGTGGACAAAGAAAAAAAAACACATTTTAAAATAATCTATAAAGACATGTAAAACAGTAGATGGCGTTTGTGCAAAACAAGTGAGATTTGAAAAAAATTGTAAGAGGCTGTGTCTAATTTCTTCAGTCTCTGCTTTTAGGTGCACATGGGTGTCATGCGTTTGTCTTAATTCCTTAGAGTTTCAACGGGGCTGTATAGAAGTGTCGTGAAGCTGCAGCTCACACGAGTGTGTGTATTGGTGGTTCTATCCATCCAGCTCAGCTGAATGTTTGTAGCTGTGTTTCTTCTAGGTACCTTCAAGGGTGCATGAATGTGTCTTCAAGTCGTTTTGTCATCTTTGCCTGTGAAGCTTAGATGAACGTAAATAGCATCGTTTCTGTGCTTGCCGATAGTGCAGACACTGGATGCGTGATACTCAGAGAGCCATCCACACGCCCAGCTAGCCCCCAACATCGTCTGCGTGACAAGGTCCCACTGCTGCATGTAGATCACAGGTTTGCAGACTTCAAACAATAGAAAATGGTCAGACACCAAATGTTACAAATTAAGAAAAGCCCTTCGATCCCAGATGAAGCCTGTTCACGCTAATACTGTTGCTTTCGAGGCTGACCTGTATTACCCTAAAACAGGAGGTGTGGGGTGTAGGCCAGAAGTGGGGAGCATGCCACTCTCGGGTGGGACTTTTTCTTCAAGCAGAAGGCACGTTTAGAATACTGTATTTTTAATTCTACTACTTGATCAATTAGCTAACTATACTGTGCAAATCCGCTAGACGTGGAATTCTTATTGAAAGTGTCAAGTGACTGAAGTACTCTACACTGCTACAGAAGGCCAGATAGAAAAGGCTTGGCCTTGTTCTTGGCACGCAGCTGCGCCGTAAATCAAGTGAATGTTCTGTTCAGAAAATGTGTTTACATTCAGCTGTGAGGTGCCATTTATGAAATATGAATCAACGTGATTTTATTGAAAAGAGAGTGAGGGCCATTGTCTTTGAAAGCAAGCTTGACGTGGACATTGATGTTGCTGGAGGTGAGCAGTGGAAGGGCGTTGACGTCACTAGACAAGCAGGAGGCGAAGACTGGTCACCAGAAATAGGAGGGTGCGCCAATGTCAGATGGCACACAGAAACAAGGAATATGAGCAGTGATGGGTCAATGGACAGGCACAAAGCAGCATTGATGTCACAAGTGATGACCACAGAGCAGACCGTAATGTCAATGGACGCACGCACAGGAAGGGCTTTGATGCCTGCAGACAAGCAGGGAGTGGAGGCTTGTCACAAGAGATAGGCAGGACAGTGTGCCACTGTCACACAACGCAGAGGAAGTGGGGGCTCTGTTTTTAAAGTATCAAGAATAGAGCAGTATTGATGTCACAAGTGATGACAGAGTGGACAGTGACATCACAGGAGACATGCACTGGATGGGTCCTGATGTTGAGAGTATTTGTATAGCGCACCATCACCCGTGAGGGTACCCTGGTGCTTAGCAGGTGTGTGGACTGTGCCCAAGGGTGTGTTATTCAAAGAGCCATGTCTCAGCTTCTTGCTGAGCTCAAGAAGATATGATGAGGCTCTGATGTGTGGTGGGAGGTCATTCAATCCTTAAGGAGCAGGGTATGGGAAGGCTTGACATCTGGCTCTGTTTCTGTGAATGTGTGGGGTGTGTGAGGAGGAGCCTGGCTGAGCGGGAGAGTCTGGCTGGTTGTTGGAAGGAGATGCGATTGTTCAGGTAGTCCAGTCCTGTGTTGTGTAGAGCTTTGAATCTGTGGGTGAGAAGCTTAAAATGGGTGTGCTTTTGTGTTGGAAGCCATTGGAACTGTCTGAGGTGTGGTGTGATGTGAGCCCTGCGAGAAAGGTTGAAGAGGAGTCTGGCTGCCACATTATGCATAGTCTGTGGCCTTTTTGTGAGTTGGTTGGTGATTCCGGTGTGCAGGTTGTTCCTGTAGTCCATTTTTCTGTTAATAAGGTGTGAATGACTGTTTTCCTGATGTTGCTTGGGAGCCATTTGAAGATCTTCAGAAGCTTGAGGGTGTGGAAGCATGCAGTTGTGACTTCATTGACTTGTGCGGACATGCCCACTAAGTTGTCATTGATGATGCCAAGGCCAAGGTTCCGGGTGTGGGCCCGTAGTCGGCCAGCCACCAGATGGATTTCCAGGGAGAGGTGTTTTTACTGAAGATCACTACTTCTGTCTTGTCATTGTTAAGCTTGAGATGGTTGCATGCATTCCATCCAGGTGGCAACGCAGGTTATGCAAGTAGTGAACCTGTTCCTGGTCTTGGCAGTTTTGTCCGAGAAGGACATTATGAATTGTTTGTTGACGTATGAGAGGATTTTGATGTCATGGTTGCGGATGACGTTGTAATATATATGTAAAATGAGGTGGGGCTGAGAATGAGCCATGAGGCTCCAGACAGATGAGCTTATGGGTTTCCAAGGTGTATGCTATGAGGTTTACTGTTTGAGGTCATTCATAAAGAAAAGAGCAGATCCAGCAGAGAAAAGGTCCTTGAATGCCAGTCTTGTAGAGATTGCAGATGAGCATGAGGTGTGAGACTGTGTTGGAGGCTGCAATCTCTCCTCTGTCCAGGGTCCTGCGGAAGTTGTCTGTGGTGGCAAAGGGTGCTGTTTCTGTAGAGTGGTTAGATCTGAATCCAGACGGAGTGGAGTTTATGTGGTAGACGAGGTGGTTGATGAGGCACCTATTGATGAGTTTCTTGATAATTTTAGCTGGGTGTGGTAAGAGGATAATGAGTCTGTAACTGGCGAGCTTGGTAGGGCCCTCTGAGGGTTTCTTGACAAGGGCATTGAATGGGGTGAGGGCTTCACTGATGATGTCACCAGGCGAAAGAAGCAAAGATAAGACTCGGGAAACATACTGTTACCAGATAGGCAGTGGAAGCTAGTCACAAAACAACGGCAGGAGGGTCGCCTTTGTCAGCTGCAGTTCACACAGCGTATGGGCACAGGTGCCTGCAGGAGCATGCACAGAATGGGCAGTGATGTCACAGGAGAGGAGCTCTGAAAGAATGTTGCTGTTGTGTGACAGTCCAAGTGGAGACGTGTCTCGAGAGACATGCAGGGAGGGTGCACTGATGCCCAACGGTGAGCATGGACTGTAAAAAGTGCATAACTTGTAAGAGAATGAGTGTCGTGCGAATAAATGTCGGAGCTCCAAACTCCAAGACTGCATAGTCCTAAATCCAGCTCATGGCTCTTTAATCTACTACCAGACACACCTTGCCCCAGGGTACCACACTCTTGCAGGCTCCTGCTTTCTCCCTTTGTGACGGTTTTTCCGTCTTTATCTTCTTCCGCCTTTCCGTTTTGTTTTTCCCCTCTGTTGCTTTATTTAATAAATGTCTGATGCGGAAAAATGAGTGCCGGTCCACAAAAATGAGATCTGGGGGCCCCCACTAGCTCATATCAAGCACTGACTGTCAGAGACGGTCTCCAAGTAATATCACAACCAAGCAGGGAGAAGGCATTATGTCACCAGAGACAAACATCTAGTAAGGGGCCTGGTGTCACCAGAGCGGAACACGAAATGGGTGTGCTGTTAATTAAAGTGACAGTCGGGGAGCGGGCAGTGGTGTTGAAAGAGACGGACGTGGATTGCTCCCCAGCGTTAGAAAAGACGAGCAGTGAGTACGCCCCGGTGTGATGAGACAGGCGGGCCGCGTACACTGATGTCACGAGAGATCGATGTCACGAGACTAGCAGGAAGTGGTCGTGAGGGAGCAACCACGCATGGGACGAGTAGTTTGACGTTTAGACTGTCGTGGGGGCAGTGACATGCGGGCGGGGGACAGTGGAAAGGTTTCCTTGAACTCTGTTGGTTCTGTGACATGGGTACACATCACACAACCGTGTCCAAACCAAGGTAACATGAGAACTTGCCTTAATTGTACTTCATTAGCAGGGAGGGCTTGTGCAGCCTGGTTCTTGGTACAGAGCCCGGCTCGGCTCTACTTTGAAGTCATTGCGAGCAGTAAATACACATCACAATGGCAAAGTATCACGTACCTGTTTTGTAGTTGCCCGACAATAGGCCTGCATCAAGTGTTTCCAGTGGTTTTCACCGCGCGGTACGCCCCCTTTTTATTTCTCTTGCCGCCTGTAGGAACCGTATTATTTCTCACCCAGGCGAGGCCTGTGATGCCACAGGAAACAGCTGATGCAGGAACCGTTGTGGCAGGGGCTTGAGCTGATTATTGGGAGATTGCAACCTCCTTTATGCCGGAAGAGTAGCCACTCACCCCAGTCTGGCACCCCCGAGGAAGGCCAGGATAAGACTATCACCAGGCGGTGGGGCGGCGGGCGCAGGAGTGTCCGAGTCCTTCCAAACAATGGGGTTAGGAGCCGCCGCACAATGCCGGCGGCTGGCTGAAGATTGGCTAGAGAGGTGCTGGGCAGCACAGCTATGACCACCGCTGCACGCGGACCTCCTGGCGCCAGCCGAAGCTTCGCACACACAGAACGGGTACCTCTGGTGCCCGTGCACCGCTGTCACACCGCGAGCAACCCTAGCGAGAGCAGGGGAACAGAGGGTATCTGCGGCCTAGTACTGAGGGACTCCAGACAGAGGTGGAGGGGGGAGCTTGTTTAGTGTGTACAACGAATGTCGAACAGTTCATGTATCTAGAGTGCATGTACATATATAAGTACTGTTCGGTTATTATTCACAAGCATGGACATATATGAACATATATACACAGCGCAAGGAGTCCTGAGGATGCATGTGTAGATTTAATAAAAAAAAAATGCATCGGCATCTGTCACCGTATCTACCCGTTAACACTGTTGCCTGCAAAGGGTCCTGCTTGCTATAAAGGGCCTCCATAGGCGTGGCTACAGTGACATTGCCAGTCACATACGGTTCCATTCACCTTGCTGGAGATCAGCCTGAAGACAACTCGTCTGGTCCCGAAACATCAGCTGTTCCATCCTACACACAACCCCGAACAATCATTTTGCTGCTGAAGTGAGACCTGTTTCCATGCGATCTACTGAATCCCTGTAATATTGCCTCCTTGATTTCTCCCACTTCGGTCCTGGTATTTCAGGATCTGATCCTTTCTGATTAACCATGCCCATGAAATAAGAATGGGCTTTGTGTAATCATCCTCTTGACTGATGCCATGCAATGTACCTCACGATTTGTACCTCTCCTGCTTGCTCCTAAACATCTATGTAAGCTCTATGGAGTAGCTCCTTAGATAATACGAAGTGAATTCTAGACATTTAAATACCTAAAGCCGACGACTAACTTGGAAAATAAGGCTAACATCACCACATGCTTGGAGCCTGTCTTCCATTGGATGAAAGAGAGAGCACTTCCTCTGCTTGAATAGAGCTAAAACATAAATGCTAGTGATATGAAGGCCTACACCTGGTTCCTTTCCCTTTTGTGCAGCTCCAAAACATTGGCGTACACCCATAAACTTAATTACAAGTTAGGCACATGAGATTTAACTTCAGTTCACAGCTCTTCAGAATTCACAAATCCGTGCAGCGATCAGGAAGGTTGACAAAGGTTCCCTCTTCTAAAAATTCCTTCCCTTCTTTAAACTGATCAGGGTGTGGAGCTCACAGGAATATGTGTCATTGGTGCATGGTATTTAAAAGTAGAACATGTAGAGATGTAAATTTAACATGTTCTTGCAGTGACTAGCACCCAAACACTATTTTTCACCGTGGCAGTCCATAGAAAGCCAAAATACTGAATACAAATCCTAATACTATATCTTGGGAATAAGAGTAGCTAAAAAATAATCAAACAACTATTTTTCTAATTCAGTGGCAACATCAGCTTTTTAATAAATATTAGGAAAAAGTAATTTTTAGAAAGTTACTTTTTCCCTGCATGATGTTCCTGGAGGTTAGATTTGCATTTGCTGTACCCACTTCTGCCAACCAGTAATTAACATTTGCTTAGCTGTGAAAACATTGTGAAATGCCTCCCATTAGCATCCTTTTTGACATTACAGTTTCAAATTCTGCTTGAACGTCAAATCCAACTTGACAGGTCTGCTAGGCTTACATATAATACGTTTGGGTGCTCTTGAATGGAAGGGCAACAGGGTGCCAAAACAGTTCTTGTGTATCCACTGTCTGGTTGTTCAAAACCCGACTTTTGTTCTACCAGATTTGTTTTCTGGATTTTACTTATACCATGAGGATGCACTTGAAAGGAAGGGAAACCTGATGCTAAAACAATTGTTGTGTATTCACTGTCTCATTTTTGAAAAACCCTATTTTTGTTCTACTAGACTTCTGCCTGTGGGTTTATTGCGGGTATAGTCACTGCCCTAAATGGCTTTTAGTGTTAGATGCAGAGGGACACTAGAATTATCATAGAATATTTCCCTCACACACACCACAGCCCTTGGAGCACAAGTTTATTGTGGCTGAAGACATTAGCTGTCTTCAAAATGCCCATAGTGTGTAGGGCAGGCCCCAGGAACTTTTATCCCATTAGCAAGGGCACGCCCAGGAGTCATTCCCACCCACCCACTACCTCGTGTCAGACATAAATGTGCCACCTCCATCACCCACTTCAGAAAACCCCTGGACCTAAAAGAAGATCAGAAGAGGACTGAACCTGCTGTCTGCGACCCTAGAAGACCCTAATGGACAGGATCTGTGCTCTTTTGTATCCAGGACAAAGAAGTGGACTCCAAGGGCCACAAGGTTGGACCTCCTGTTAAAGCTAAAGAAACGCAACAAGCCATAAGAGGCCTTTTCCTGCAACTACCCACCTGATCAGTGGCAGCTGGACTGAGCCCTGTTATTTGGTCTTTGCTTGACAACCCTGTAAGTCTCTAAGTGCCCTCCCTGATGTCCTGGGGGCTTCAGAGGTGTGCTGCTGTGGTGGATTGGGACTTTAGCCCCTTCAATGCGGGCGTCGGCCAGTGGCCGACGCTCGCACTACCTCCCTGGTGCGGGTCACGACCAGTGGCCGACACCAGGGAGGGTGTTAATAAATCCTCAGGTGCGTCGCACCCGAGGATTTATTCTTATTTTTTTTTTCACCCAGGAGACACAGAAGCTTCCGTGTCTCCCCTCCGCCCCCCACCCGCCCCTTTGACGTTACAAAGTTGTTTTCCCCATCGAAGCAGGAAGCAGCCTTGCGGACGTTTCCTGCTTCGATGGGGAAAACGGCCTTCCACACGTTCGGGAAGGCCTCGTAAGAAAGGGGAGAGTCTCCCCTTTCTTACGAGGCCTTCCTGAAAGTGTTTCCTGGCCCCCGGTCGCAGCTGTGCTGCGATCAGGGGCCAGGAAACACCACTAGACGCCAGGGATTTCACTTGGGGGGGTCGTCCCCCTCGGAAAACAATGGGGAGCCAGTGGAGGGATTTGAGGTGTGGAGAGATGTGTTTGTGTCGGGGGAGGTCGAGGATGAGTCGTGCTGCTGAGTTCTGGATGCGTGTAGTTTGCGCTTGAGTTTTAGAGTGGTGCCGGCGTAGAGGGCGTTTCCGTAATCAAGTCTGCTGCTGATGAGTTCGTGAGTGACAGTTTTTCTGGTCTCTGTGGGGATCCATTTGAATGTTTTTTTCAGTGTACGGAGTGTGTTGAAGCATGAAGAGGTGAGAGCGTTGATTTGTTGGGTCATCGAGAGGGAGGAGTCTACGATGATTCCGAGGTTGCATGCGTGGTTGGCGGGGGTGGGTGCAGGGCCTAGCGTGGTGGGCCACCATGAGGGGTCCCAGGTGTTTTTGTGTGGGCCAAAGAGGATTATTTCGGTTTTGCTTGAGTTGAGTTTCAGGTGGTTGGCTGTCATTTATATATCACTTTTGTCAATATGTGTGTGGTTTCCCTGGGGGGAAAAGGGTCAGACTTGTCTAGTGGCAGTTTTAGTGCCATAAAGAAGCACAGAAGGTTTATATGCCTACTGCAAAGAGCAAATCTGTATTTTATGTAAATAGCTGAGTACATTAGTAAAGTCAGCCATTACCTGCGCTATAATACCAATGAAATGTATGTGCGGGGTGAAGGGCGGCTATGGAGAGATGAAGGGCACTTTTGCTGGGTGGTAATGAGGGAATCCGAGGAGGAGGGAGTGGGAGCACCAATAATGATTGTTGGACTGGGCGCAGGAGGTGCTAAAGACTGTGACGAATGGTATGTGACAAGGTGTTTTTTGAATGTCTTGAAAGAACGTGCTGATTGAGGGAAGAAGCGCAGGTAAGGTGGCCTCTACTGTTGCACGTATCTCACACACACCATCGTTTTTGTGACTGTCTACGTAGGCTAGTGTTTTAGAGCAACAGTTTAGCCAATAGCAGAGATGGCATCTTGATGGATGACTGCTGCCTGCACTCGGGTTATAGAGGACCGTTCTGACATAGGATCAGAGACTGAGACATCAGATACTGAGACAGCATCTGAGGGATAGGACAATGGCGCAGACTCTGGGAGTGATTTTTCAGTCTGAGGAGTCCCATTCGATAACTCCTCTTCCAGTACATTATGAAGGAGGTGATGAGGACAGTCCTGCTGTCCCTTCGCAAGCTGTTTGTGCAACTGGGTAATAGTGGGTTAGCCCAACCCAGAGAGCAGGTGAATGCGTCGGCAAGCAGAGAGAGAGAGAGAGAGAGAGTGCTCTCTTGGGAGCTCTCCAATTTAGTTCAGCCCCAAATTCCACCACCTAAATCGTATTGTGGAAACATCAAAATTATCTATGGCAAAACAAACTGGTTTTGTAAGGCAGGCACCTGTGTTTTTGGTCCTGGGTTCGGCGGCCATATAGAGAAACACACTAAACCCAAACATTTATGGAAACTAGACATTTGGGGGAGTCCACAGAGGTGTGACTTGTGTGAATTCCCCAAAGTTTTCTTACCCAGAATACCCTGCAAAGATGAAATGTTGAATAAAAACTCTATTTTTCTCCCATTTCTGTCACACAAACTACAGGAATATGCTGGGATCCACAAAATTCCTACCACCCAGTGACTCCTCACCTGTCCTGATAAAAACACTACCCCACTTGAGTGCCTACACCTAGTGCCTGCATCAGGAATGGATCACCCCAGGGTCAACAGCTGCCTCATGTAAGGACCAACATTGACCGTTGTGTGATCTATTCCTGTCGCGGGCACCAGGCCTACCCACACAAGTGAGGTATCATTTTTATCGGGAGACTTGGAGGAACGGTGGGTGGAAGGAAATTTGTGGCTCCTCTCCGATTCCAGAACTTTCTGTCACCGAAATGTGAGGAAAATGTGTTTTTTTTAGCCACTTTTTGAGGTTTGCAAAGGATTCTGGGTACCAGAACCTGGTCAGAGCCCCACAAGTCACCCCATCTTGGATTCCCCTAGGTCTCTAGTTTTAAAAAATGCACAGGTTTGGTAGGTTTCCCTATGTAACGGCTGAGCTAGAGGCCAAAATGTACAGGCTGGCACTTAGGAAACAACAGCTGTGTTTTCTGTCAAAAAATGGGATGTGTCCACGTTGTGTTTTGGGGCATTTCCTGTTGCGGGTGCTAGGCCTACCCACACAAGTGAGGTATCATTTTTATCGGGAGACTTGGGGGAACGCTGGTTGGAAGGAAATTTGTGGCTCCTCTCAGATTCCAGAACTTTCTGTCACCGAAATGTGAGGAAAACGTGTTTTTTTAGCCACTTTTTGAGGTTTGCAAAGGATTCTGGGTAACAGAACCTGGTCAGAGCCCCACAAGTCACCCCATCTTGGATTCCCCTAGGTCTCTAGTTTTCAAAAATGCACAGGTTTGGTAGGTTTCCCTATGTGGCGGCTGAGCTAGAGGCCAAAATCTACAGGCAGGCACTTTGCAAAAAAACAGCTGTGTTTTCTGTCAAAAAATGGGATGTGTCCATGTTGTGTTTTGGGGCATTTCCTGTCGCGGGCACTAGGCCTACCCACACAAGTGAGGTATCATTTTTATCAGGAGACTTGGGGGAACGCTCGGTGGAAGGAAATTTGTGGCTCCTCTCAGATTTCAGAACTTTCTGTCACTGAAATGTGTGGAAAACTTGTTTTTTTTAGCCAAGTTTTGAGGTTTGCAAAGGATTCTGGGTAACAGAACCTGGTCAGAGCCCCACAAGTCACCCCATCTTGGATTCCCCTCGGTCTCTAGTTTTCAAAAATGCACAGGTTTGGTAGGTTTCCCTATGTCCCGGCTGAGCTAGAGGCCAAAATCTACAGTTAGGCACTTTGCAAAAAACAGCTCTCTATTCTGTCAAAAAAATGGGATGTGTTTTGGGGCATTTCCTGTCGCGGGCGCTAGGCCTACCCACACAAGTGAGGTATCATTTTTATCGGGAGACTTGGGGGAACATAGAATAGCAAGTGTTATTGCCCCTTATCTTTCTCTAAATTTTTTCCTTCCAAATATAAGAGAGTGTGTAAAAAAGACGGGTATTTGAGAAATGCCCTGCAATTCACATGCTAGTATGGGCACCCCGGAATTCAGAGATGTGCAAATAACCACTGCTCCTCAAAACCTTATCTTGAGCCCATTTTGGAAATGCAAAGGTTTTCTTGATACCTATTTTTCACTCTTCATATTTCAGCAAATGAATTGCTGTATACCCAGTATTGAATGAAAACCAACTGCAGGGTGCAGCTCATTTATTGGCTCTGGGTACCTAGGGTACTTAATGAACCTACTAGCCCTTTTTATGCCCGCAACCAGAAGAGTCCAGCAGACAAAACGGTATATTGCTTTCAGAAATCTGACATCGCAGGAAAAAGTTACAGAGTAAAACATAAAGAAAAATGGCTGTTGTTTTCAGCTCAATTTCAATATTTATTTATTTCAGCTATTATTTTCTGTAGGAAAACCTTGTAGGATCTACACAAATGACCCCTTGCTGAATTCAGAATTTTTTCTAGTTTTCAGAAATGTTTAGCTTTCCGGGATCCAGCATTGGTTTCACACCCATTCCTGTCACTAACTGGAAGGAGGCTGAAAGCACCAAAAATAGTAAAAATGGGGTATGTCCAAGTAAAATGCCAAATTTGTGTTGAAAAATGTGGTTTTCTGATTCAAGTCTGCCCATTCCTGAAAGATGGGAAGATAGTGATTTCAGCACCAGAAACCCTTTGTTGATGGCATTTTCAGGGAAAAAACCACAAGCCTTCTTCTGCAGCCCTTTTTTCCCATTGTTTTTGAAAAAACTAATTTTGCACTGTATTTTGGCAATTTTCTTGGTCTCCTCCAGGGGAAACCACAAACTCTGGGTACCATTAGAATCCCTAGGATGTTGGAAAAAAAGGACGCAAATTTGGCGTGGTTAGCTTATGTGGACAAAAAGTTATGAAGGCCTAAGCGTGAACTACCCCAAATAGCCAAAAAAGGGCTCAGCACTGGGGGGTGGGGGGGAAGGCCCAGCAGCTAAGAGGTTAAGGACTATTGTCAGAAGATAACATTTTTGACAAGGATGAATATGGTTAGTATATCCATACCCCCACTCCATCGTGGTCAGCATCAAATTGGGCTTAGGTTCTGGTCCACCGCCACCATTCGCTATGAGTGGCACTTTATGCTTCCTGGCACTATTCCTATTTAACATTTTAAAACTTCATATCTCTGATTCCTCTTTTTGGATTTTTGGCATTTTGTTGAAAAGTTTTACTATGTGTCTCTACTTTTCTAATTCAGTTTGGGATTTTTATTATTTTGCATTTCAGCTTTATTACTGTTATGGTACTACCTAAATACTTAACACACTGTCTTAAGTTAATCCTGATAGATATAGCACAGAGCAGCCAGGTTCCTCATTAATTTGTCGACTTTAAGGACTCATGCTGACAAGGGTTGTGATTATTCTTTGAGGTGTGTGTAGTCACCCCCCAAATAATCAGTTAGTTGCATTCTAAGTCATGTGTTCTCATTTCCATTCACTTGTATTTTCGCGTGGATTACTGTGCCCTATTTTTCTCATAATCACTGCTAGGCATGAAATCACAGGACGCAACACAGCCGCATTTTAGTACAAGAAAGTGTAAAAGTTTATTTCCATATTATAAATGTGAAAACCTTTCTCCATACAATATAATAGCATGGAGATGCTGTTCAACAGTGTTTCTTCACATACCAAAGCATTTTCAAGGGTGAATCTTTGACATACTCTTTGAGGGGCAATTCCAGGGGTGTTCCAGGCACAGGGAACCACCATCCTGTACTATCTGATTTATGTCATTCATACTGTACAATGTCTACCTGCGCTCAGCGTGAGCCCAAACAAACCACAGAGTCAGAGGGAAGAGAAGAATTCTAGTTTTTGTGAGAGGAAGGGGTAAAACGACTTTAACCCAGAAAAGTCTGCAAATCTTTCAACAGGGCCATCAGACAGCATGTGGTTCTTACTAGAATTTCAGGCACTATCAATCATCTAACCAAAGACTGTTGATGGAACCAGTAGTCACCATGTGTGGGTATGGTTTGGGTGAATCCCAGCTGCAGAGAATTCCTAGGCTAAGATTGTGAATAGAACAAAAACATTTGTAATACTTTCATGGGCTCACATATGTAGAATCTACTGGGAATGTAGGATGTGGTGTGTGTGATTAGCTCCCCCACCCTCCCACTCAAAGAAGACAACGACGAAAGAGTTGAGTTAATGTGGGTCATATTTATTACAGTTGTTGTGACACCAAAAACAGTTGTAATGTCATTTCAAAACCATATATTTCCAAAAATGAAATGTATAATTTCACAAAAACATTAAATGCAACATATTTACAAATGGAGTAGGTCATAGCAAGATAGCCATTTCACAACACCATCACTTTAAATCTCCATTTGCATCCTATCTGTCGACACACTGATGAAACCACCCATGTGACAACTACTGGGAGTCAATCTCGGGCAGCCGACCTGCCAGATGTAAATCTTCTACCCATCCCTTTATCCTGCAGTTAAGATATCATGTCTTTAACCATGCAGTAGGACCAGGGTCTAAAGCCCACTGCTGCAAAGTGTCTCAATGCTTTGAGTCCAATCCTGAGGGAAACATATACGGATTGAAAATGTGGCATTGAATACTCAGTGTTATCAAGTCATGGCTAGCAAAATGTTTTCTTCGGTGATAGGCTGTAGAGTTACTTCTCCTCCTAATACGACCAAAAAAGCTCGCTGCTAGAGAAATAATTATTCTCATGCAATATGAAACTCCAGTTTCCTGTCCTCTTAAGAAAGCCCTCTGAAAAGTAATTACAAAAAGTGTTGAGAGGGAGCTAACATACGAGGAATCCTCCAGGATCGCAGGCAGAGTATTAAAATGTCGAAGTGTCTTACCTTTTAATACCACGATTCACTGTAGTAGTGACTTCACCTCTCAAGTCCTCTACTTCCACCATGTCTTACACCTTGCTGGAACCTGAAGTGTCTCAGCTGGGGCTCAGCAACCCTGTTTCCATTGACTTTCTCAGGTGGACTCCAGCCCCATCTCTCTTTACTCGTCCCTTCAGTTGCAATGTAGTCCAAAATGTCAGATGAGGTGGGCGGAACCCCGGCCTCCCTAGCCTAACTACACCGTACCCCTAACCGGAGTGCACTTCTTCAAACACAGGGTCAGCAAGAAAGTCAAAGGAGAGGGCATGCTGGCATAGATGTCCACTCTGCAAGAGTGCTTTCACCCTACAGCTCTCAAGAAACCTAGGTAGGACTACTGTATCACATATGTTAATGCTTCCAAAAATGAAGATTACAGATTCTGCCCCAACTCTGAAAGAGAATATAACACTCACACAATACATTCTCCACTAGCTTCCATCGACCTAAAACACTTAGAATGGCTGCCCTTTCAGGACAACTATACCTTCGCATATCATCACAGACCCAGAAATGCTTAAACAAAGTGACCCTAATTTAATGTAGTCTAATTAAGGGCGTAAAACCGTATGGGTGCAAGGTTCACACCCAAAACTTCCTGACCTTACTGCCTAGTCTCGACCCTTAAAAGCGCCGCAAGACTGCCCTCCACAAGACGGTCTTCCATTCTCTTACGCCCAAACCTTGATTTGAAGGATTGTGCCTGGCTTACC
The DNA here is from genome assembly GCF_031143425.1 of Pleurodeles waltl. Classification (NCBI taxonomy): domain Eukaryota; kingdom Metazoa; phylum Chordata; class Amphibia; order Caudata; family Salamandridae; genus Pleurodeles; species Pleurodeles waltl. The sequence goes on from NC_090440.1 coordinate 1,950,725,203, forward strand.
ACCAATGTGTAACTTTCCATTTCTAAACTTGATTATAAGAAGTTTGTGAGATTACATATATTTCTGACATACGCAGTGAATGTATCTACTATTAAGAAAATGTGTTTCCTGAGCATCCCTGGGCAGCTGTCATCCTGAGTACGCACACATAGAGTATACATGCACTGCACACAAAGTTTTAGGAACATGGGCATATGTAAAAGACGCTGTATGTTGTACAGTTACATATAACATACACAGTTGGCTATCTCATGGGCAGTTGTACTTGCTCTGTCTGATACGTTGATTTTATATCTAAACCAGCAATGTTGGTGGTCCGGGGGTTTAGGCTGCAGGGCAAATAGTGGTGCTTTTCAGTCGAGCAGCACAGTATAATGTGTTGAATGTCATTCGACTTGTAGGCCTAATGGTAGGATACATACACTCTAGAGTAGCAGCTCGGTTACTCTTGACATGTCAAGTCATAGTGATTGACTTGTCTAAATTGAAATTAGGGATTGGCGTTTATTGAGTTATTAAGCCGAATATCTTCAGTTCTTATGAAGGATCCTTTCCAGTGCTTAATTTTTGCTTTTTGTTTCCGGTGCTGAGCACTGGCACTTATTTTTGAGGGCCGGTGCTTATTCTTCTGCCTCAAGCATTTGCTGAGAGCAAAAGACACATATGGGAAAGACGGATGAAGGGAAAAACGAAAAAGCGTCACAAAGGGAGAAAGTAAAAAGCTGCAAGAGTGATCTTAAAGGGCAGGGAATGGCTTTAAATAGATTGAAGAGGCCCGAGATGGCTTCAGGATTACGCCGCCTCAGTATTTCACGTTCACCCATTTAATTGCAGGAGCCGCGTGTTTAAGAGGAGGGCTTTGGGCACCGGCACCTTTTTATTTACAAATTAAGCACTGGACCTTTGTAAGCAAAATCTACAACCTGCTGCCGTGAGCGGCACAGGATAATCTTTCCGGACTATATTGACTGGGTTTTCTCAAGAACTCTATCACTCCTCGGTTTTTGGAAATGTCTTTTTTTGCAGATAGGATTGTTTTGGTCTTGGCTTTCCCTTTGCTGCAGAACTGTGACACAGGCGGTGGTTTCCTGTGGCCCATCCTGTCAGATAGCGCCAGCTTGCATATTGAAAAGGCTGACATTTCCTAGTAGAGGAACCTGACAACAGGAAGATGCTGAGTGTACAGGAAGGTGTCTGTTGCAGCTCTGCTCAGCAGCAATAGGAAAAGGCGGAACACAGGCCGGAACCTTGAGAAAATAGATCTCCATTGCCAGGAAGAAGGCATCTCGGCGTTGACGGTATGTGAGATTACACCCGCACTTGTGTGCGTGATTCATATAGATTATTTGTAAAATACTTCAGAGCACAGGTTACGGGTGAGGAAAGGAGGGGACAAGATGGAGGAATTGAGGAAGCAGTCTTGTAGCTAGGGTGATGTTTCCGAATGTTAGTATATCACTAGACCCGAGTGTAGTAAGGTAACCACTGGCAGAAAGGCGGAGCAGGAAAGATAATAAAAGATGACTTGGAAATGGAAGTAGCGAACAGGATAGTTACGGTAATAGTCAGAGGAACTGGAGCAAGGCAGTGAGGTAGATATAATGTTACTCTGTTTAAGAGATAGCATAAGCTGGCCCCAGAGAGCACCACGGAGGCGTGATTGTGCCTGCGAGAGGGTAGAATCATGGAACAGGCCTGCAACATAGATATCCAAAGCAAGCGAAAGACCAAGAGCAAAGGAGAGGATTGTGACTGAAAGGGTGAGAAAAGCAAATCTGAGAGAAGGGATAGGACTCTGAATGGTCAAAACTATGGCAAAGACCTACAACTGTGAGTGTTCGAAGGAAGGGGATGAGACCAAGACCAGTAGAAAGTATTGTGTTTGGGGCAGAAAAGAATGGAAAGGCCTCTGTATTCCACATGGTTTTTCTGTTCGTTGCCAATGTTTAGTTGAGTCGTGAGGCTAATCTGCAAGTAGATCATGATGCCCCTTGCCTCCTCAACAATGATATAAAATAGCATATTACCCTCTGAATATATCTGTAATGCCATGCTGTTTTTGAGGTATTACAATTTTGAACAAAGTTATTTAACAAGAACTGTAGAGCAGACGTGGTTACATCCATAGCAGTAACAAACATCGTATTACATTTCTTGGGTGAATATTGCCCCTTGCTTTACTCTGTGAAAGGATTAAGATTGAGTCTGCAAGGCAATAAAGGTTTCTCAAATTAGCTAGGCTGTACTTCCGTGATAACATGTAATTTGATCTTTGAACTGTAGTAAAAAATGTGTATTTAGTATGCATCTTGAGAATAGCATGTGCCATGGTTATTTTCACAGAAAATAACCGAATGTGATGGTTGTAATGCTTGAATTAATCACAGCCACTGGCTATTGCTCTGAGCTGCATTGCAGACAGTCATTGTTTTGCTCACTGTTCCACTGTGGACCGTGACCAACCATATGCAAGTCTGTTTTGGTCCTTCTTCAAAAGGGCGCTCCAAACCAAACTACTAGGCCACGCCCACTTTTATTTCAGTGTCGTGAAGGCTCATTAATGAGATCAGCTTGAGTTCTGTGACATAGTGGTCTATGTGACACAAGCCTGGACATACCTGTCAAACTTGTAGTCCTTTAACTATCGCATTCAGTGTAGCTCAGTGAATAACACTGAGTGGTGTGGTTTTTTTTTGTGGGGTTACTTTGGGAGCCTTGTAGAGAAGATGTGTCCTTGCACTTTGGGCTGAATGCCCCTTTCCAGTCAGAAAATTGAATGATATTTAGATAGTTGGTCCCTGTTTTTAGTGACTCGCCGTGCAATAAATGGTCTGTTTTTCAATGTGGAGATGTGAGTACGTTGCTGGCAAGTTGGAGGTGCAGGTGCATTTTTTTTAAGGGGATGTGGGTGTAGGTAGTATGGTAAAATACATTTAGTGTTCTTCCAGTTTGTGATTTCTTGTCATGAATAATTCTTGCTTATTGTGCCTGATTTTTTTTCAGAGAATCTAATTTTCTTTTTGTAAGAAATTTGGTTATTGGTTGACGGGTGGGAAAGCCCCACTCGGGCAACAACCACAATCCTAGTCAGGGTGAACCACAAAAGTCACTAAATTAGCCTGTGCTTAACCGTCTGGCACCGTCACTGGAATCATGCTGGAGAGAAGGGTCAGATTATGCAGCAGGGTTGAGTAAGTTATGCAGCAAGAAAAGTCAATTTATGCGACCTTATGGGGCACATTTCGTGATAGTATTACTGTAATATTTTGACAGTTTTAAACTTAACACTGTCTCAGCATTAGTTGCACCGCATTAATACCCGTTTAACACCCAAATATAGCAATAAGCTACAGAAAAGGTGACCAGCCTTCCACTGTGAAACATGTGTTTACAAACTTTTGAATCGTTAGAGCTAGAAACAAAATATTTTTCTGAAGAATATGCAGTAGATGATAGATTATGGGCAAGTGCGCCATACTTACAAGTATGCTAAAATCGCAATGGTTGCACAATTTTATAATTCCATTGGCCGTGCCCTCTGGTAGCTAGGCTTAACTTAGAGGCAATGTTTAAGTATTTATGCAGCACTCAAACAGTAATAGATTGAAAACACAAAACATGAAAAATCCCAAACAATTAAACAAATAGAGTATATTTTAATTAATAAAATGACAGCAAAACAAATTAAATCAAATCAGTAGCAATGGAGCGTGGGTCAGATACACAAGGTGAATTTACCCCAGTCTCAGCTTACCATCTGACTTAAAATGCATTTAAAAAAAGGTTCCTTAGAACTTAGAGTTCAGCTGGACAAGGCAGCAGCCGGTGTCCGAAGCAGACGCATTGTCGTTGGAGAACTGCTGGGCGAAGGTCGAGATGAAAATTACCTTCTGATTTTGTCACCTTTAGGACTCACTCCACCAGGGACCAGGTGCAGGGTTCAAGGACCCTGTAGATTATGTCACTGTAGCTCACACAAGAGGCCAGCCAACTAGCTCTTGGAGTCACGTCTTGTGGTCCTGGATTTAGTTCCCCTTGAAATAGCAAGAAAAGCCTTAAAGCAGGAGGGCAGTCGTCTGGTAGCAGCACAACAGTCATCTGGAGTTCCAGGCAGTGCTTAATGTGAACCAGTGGTTTCTGGTGCTGGGCACTTATTTTTCTGTCTCAAACATTTATTGCTAGCAAAAGACACATATAGGAAAGACGGAGGAAGAGAAAAATGAAAAAGTGTCACAAACGGAGAAAGCTGTAAGAGTGAGCTGCAGGGGCAGGGAGTAGCTGTAAATGGATTAAAGAGGCCCAAGATGGCTTCAGGATTACGCTGCCTCAGTATTCTGTGCTCACACTTTTAAATGCAACAGCTGTACGTTTCAGAGGAGAGCTTTGGGCACTGGCACATTTTTATTTACAAATTAAGCACTGGGTCCGGGCAGCCCTACAGGTCCAGAAGAGTACTGAGGAGTGACTCTGGACGTCCAATATTTATACCTAGTTCCAGCTTTTGAAGTGGGGGAATTCCCTATATTAACTTCACGTGTGGTTCTGGAAAATTCTTCCTTTAGCCTAACAAGGCTCTAAGAAGTCCAGTGACAAAAGACCAGTGTCAGGTTCCTTTGTGTGTGCTGGAGGCAAGCCTCTTTGAAGTGCAAGTGGGGCAGAGAACTGCTCCACCCAAGCCATCATGGGATGGCCCACCCTGTCCACATCTGATCCCTTTTGTGTCACTGCAAGGAATGCATAAAGCCCGACAGCAGAGCTTTTTACAGGCGTGTGACCCAGGACACTGGAAGAAGGCACAAATGCATAGGACAAGAAATGCCAACTTTCTAAAAGTGGTATTTTCCGAACTGTGACTTAAAATCTGACTTTACCATTGAAGACATATTTTAAATTACAACTCATTTGAGGCTAAACGTGACATTTTTACATGTGCCCAATCACTTATTAAATGTAATTAGGTAACCCAATATAATCCAGTGGGACAGGTAGGCCTTACAGTAGTGAATATAGGAGTCTTTCACAACCAGAGCATGCCATACATAACGCCACATGTCCAACTTTTCAAATATAATGCACCCCACTCCATGGACCTTTATGGTCTACCGTAGGAGTCACATATGTATTGAAAAGTAAGGTTTAGGTCTGACAAAAATTTTTTTTGCAAGTTTGAAATAGCAATTTAAAAACTGCACTAGAAGCTTCACTAGCAGGCCTGAGGCAAGTGCTACTTTAGTGGATGGCACAAAGAGTGCTGTAGGCCCACTGTAGCATTTACTGGCAGGCCCTGGGTACCACATAGTACCATACACTATGCACTTTATTATAAATTAAATGTTCCAGTCAGGTTATGTCAATTTTGCTATGTTTGAGGGAGAGAGCAGACGCTCTGGGTAGCAGTGGTAAGGTGTACAAAGTTCTAGTGCCAACAAAAGCGAATTCTGAAAACAGGAGAGGTGAAGGAAAATGTTTGGTGGAAGATCTCACCAAGGATGTTGGGTCTAAGAGTTGCATCTTTATCTGCCGCTTTTAGTGATGTACAGTATCAAGGAACTTGAAACAGCCCAACTCACCTTTAAAAAAAGATTCAAGTTGGGAGCCTTTTCATTGTTAGTTATTGAGAACAATGCGTCTTGCTTTGTTGTGTTTGTCTGGTCGCCTAGGGGAAAGGCGGGGGTGGAGTGAACTTGATTTGACGCAGTATTTAACTGAAATAACACGTTCATTACCTACTAATGCTGTCTGCAGAACAATGATCAAGGCTCTGCCGTTTTCTGTGCCCATGCTGTTTGCTGATTATAGCTGCATTTGATTAGCGACAGTAAATCAGGCGAGTTTATATTTGTTTCGACCCTGCGGCACTTGCATGCGGTGTGTTTTGTTCTGTTAATTTCTTGGTGAAAGGCAGCGGTACAGTTGAAGTAGTCAGGGTCACCTCTTGCTGAAAAACTGAGTAGTTCTGAGTTTTATGAAGGGACACAGGGTAAAGAGGAATTTTTCAAAGCTGTGGGGCGTGGTGTTCCAAGCAACTAGAACCACATCGTACACATCACGACCAGTAAACACTGACTGTGGATTGCTCAAATTACTGCATCTGGAGCAGGCGCTTCAAATAACCCGGAGCTTGCCCAGTAAGACAGTCCTAGAACCCTAGCGCGGCGTTTCGTCTCTGCCACCGCCAATAAAGTGATTAGAACTTGGTGCTTAGGGCTGGAAGGTAATGACATCAACCTGCCCTCTACACTGAGACTCTCCAGTAGCTCCGACTACCGGCACGCAATTGTTTTTGGAAAAGTAGGCCAGGATGCTCAGTACTCGACTGATTCGGGGGGGATGACAGCTGCAGTTATATTGGCTCTGATTTTTACGTCTCTCAGAATTGCAATGCAAGGATCTGAAAAGATTAGAACGAGATTCTAAAGTCATGTTTCTAGATGTATTTAGGTTTCAAACCAATCATTTTTACCTGCATTACTTTTCGGCTATTAGTTCACACCCAGCCATCCAGGAAATAAAACCTAAGTCAAAGTGTGCAGTTGATCTGGCAGCAGTGACTTAAAACTGCAGTAGAGATTAGTGAGGATTGAAAGACCTGGTCAGTGAGTCTCAATTAGGCTAACCAGCGGAACACCTCAAGGGACTTTACAGCTGTTGAAGAGAGATCTCCAAGCGACACTCTGTATCCTGGTACACATGAATGCTAAGCCTAGGGAAAGACCAAAATCACTGGCTACCAACACCTAATGCTGTATAACAATTGCATGATCCGCCGTATTCGAGTCAGTGGCTGTCTTGACACACACTGTATAAACTTGTACTCTGCACAAACTCTAGATTATACAGTATTCAAGAAGAATTCCTGCTCCAGGAGGGTTAGCAGAAAAGCAACTACCACTCTGTCCAACAACTTCACATTCAAGGAAGATTAGCAATGTCCCGTAGTTCCTGCTGCTAAAATACATATATATAGGTATACCAAATGCGCACTCCGGACTACAAGATTCACCTTGTTTTATTGCAACTAAATCAGCACATCAGGCATTTCGGGCCTAAGGCCATACTCACGCTTACTGTTCCAAGTGCCTTACACCAACATAAATGTGCAATTAGAAATGAAAATGGAGCTTATACTGCATACCCACATGGGCACTATATTGGAACAGTTCCGACGTCACATAATGTTAATGGAAGTTCATTGACACTCTAAAGTGTGGTTTTAGTGTAGTTACAGTACAATCATAATTTCAGTATTGTACATCGTACATAATGTTACATTTTAAAAAACCACGAAAACATTGCAGAATAGGTCCCCACAAATGTACATTGAAGCAAAAAATTACATCATATTGGCACTCACCATAGAAGAATCTGCTGCAAATGGCTGCATATAATCAAGGAAAGCCCAAGTGGGCACGCATGATGCCATGGAAGATCTCACACAAATAATATTGGAGTTATCCACAACATAAAGCCCAAGTGGATCTGGATAAAGCACTCCTGTCATCTCCCACAAACGCCTGAAATGCCATAACCAAAAACCTGACTCAGCATAGTGTACAAGAAAGTATATGGAAGAGTAGGGTAGGGTACCATCTAGGACTACCTCTTGTTAACCCCAGCAAAAAGAGTCACTTCATATTCTCCCTGTAAATAAAGAAGCGAAGAAAGCACAGGTTCAAAATTTATAAGCACACTCCCTCAAATAAAAACATTATGTACACTTGTGCCTCGATGGCAACATGCAGACTAACATCAGAAAATTACTATTATATTTCTAACACAGAATCTATGTGAAGATAAGCCCAGGTGTACTAACAGTTCCTCATCAGAGGTCAAACCAAAAGTAGATTTGGTGTTAGGATCTATAATACAACAGGATTCCCTTCTTCTCAACTTAAGGAGTTTGTCCTCACCTCTGGGACTTACCTCGATTTTTCTCAATACTATCAAATTTTAGGAGGTTTCAATCACTGAAAGGAAACTCCTCAAAATGGCTACCATTGGGTAATGTTTGTCTCAATTTTCTATTTCTTTCATGTGTTCCAATGCTCTTTTACGTGCTAGGTGAATCAATCTACCCGTATACCAAGGGCCACATGGATAACGTAGGATGTGTAGTTGATACCACTTGTTATAAATTGAGATATTTTTTGGAAAACAGTACATCAAAACAGTTCATACACCTCTTGCATTGCCACATGTATAAAAACCTTCCAGGTCAGCACTGATCCCTCAAAGTCTTATCTATCTGTCTGCCTGTCTATCTATCTATCCATCTATCTGTCAAAAACAAACAAAGGTTTCAGGGAAGTTATAGTTAGGAAATAGAATTAAAACAAAAACTTTAGAAAATCACTTAAATTACCAAAGGTTACAGGGATGTTCTAGTTAGCTTCTGAATTTACTCACACTGAACCATAGCAATTCAGCAGTTATAGTTGTAGTTATTTCAACTTGAAGCCTAAGATAACTATAACTCGCGCCCTGAGCATGCACAGTTTTTTCTTCAATAATTTGACTGCTAATATTTCATTTATATTTTTATTTAATTTATAAAAGTTGTCATGAGTGCTGTAATATGTGGGGTAATTAGCAATGCATGGCTAGGGCGCCAGTTGTGGTTAACTTAGGCCGCGAGTTATAGTTACTTGAAATAACTCTAATTATAACTGTTGAATTTCTATGGTTTTGTGTGAGTAAATTCAGAAGCTAACTATGATGTCCTTGTAACCTTTGGTGTTTTAAGTGAATTTCTAAGGTTTTTTTAATTCTATTTCCTAACTACAACATCCTGTAAATAAGTAGATGTCTCCCTCGTTAACTGTTTTTAGCTCCTTTCAAAATACATTATGCCTCAAATTACTAAAGACCCATACTTCCCCTCACATCTGTAATCCACTGGTGTCACATTTGCATTAACTTCTCAGTGCACATTTACTTCAGCTTGCTCCTCAGGAAAGGATTTTAACAGCTCCTATTCAAACAAGTATTGGCAAAGCCGATAGCTCTTGCTTACGCAAGAGCTATTGGCTTTGGCAATGTGTTTTAGCCATTATGGACAACAGTGTGGCTGCTGTTCAGCATGCCTAAAAGTTAGTGACGTGGAATGGGGTGGATTGGATTGGGGTAAAATGGAGTCGGGTAGATTGGCGTAGAGTGGAATGGAGTGTGGTAGATTGGGGTGGGGGATTTGGGTAGATTACTGTGGGAAATTGGAAGAGATAGATTGATTTGAGGTTGATGTGGGTGGACTGGGGTTGCTGTGGGTGGACTGGGGTTGCTGTGGGTGGACTGGGGTAGATTGGGGTGGGCAGTGGTAGATTGGGGTGGAATGGATTGAGGTAGATTGGCTACTCAACAGGATTGTCACATAACTTCTCTCACTTCGAAATCAGAGAAAGAAAAGAAAACACCACGCTCCCTAGGAAGAGAGAGCTTGACATTTGACCTCTGCCTTTGAATATGCAGCAAATGTGACAAGATCTGAACAAGATTTAATGGCCTGTTTACAGAAAGTGAGTTTGTAGACAAATACAGTAAACAAGGCTTGGGCAACGAGAGGGATGAACTCAAGCTGGAAAGCCTAAAGCAAATAAATCCAGCAAATAGAAAGGCACAAAATGTGAGCTGCACACTACAAAGCCAGTGGTAGGCAATAGGAGGAATACATTTCTAGGTCCGTTTTCTGAAAGTCTCCAAGATGTCTTTAGCAAACCAGACAACTGTGCTGTCTGGTAGGCTTCGACCTAACAAAATGGCATGCAGAAGTGCCTCACTTTTGACTTGAATACAACATGTTAGTGGTCTAGTGGTTATGTAGAGCTCTGTGGTGAAGCTGCAGTTGGCCTCTAGGGAGTTAACTGGTAGACCAGTATCCATAGCAGGCATGTGCTTGAACTCGAAGGAAAACACTCTAAAACCAATAAAGGGTCCCTTTGGGACTGGCAATGCCCTTGGTCAAGACACGTCTGGCAGTCCTTGTTTGCAGTACTGTGGTAGTATTACTTGTGAGGGCTTTGAAGATAGTTGAAGAGACAGATACTTTTGATTTTCACTTTAAAGTGAAATTGGAAGTAATGTTACAAACAGACTGTACAGTTATTTGATGAGTGTGGGGGGGACTTTATGACAAAATGGTTGGAGCAAATTCCCGGATGGATCACTGGTAAGTAGTAGTTATGATATAGGATGGCCCCGTTTTGAAATAGTGACACACCGTAGGTCGACCTTATGGTTAAAAGAACAAATGTATTATCTCCGGAGGGAATACGAGTACTGGAAGTTCAACTTTTCAATTCCAAAAGTACAGAGATGGATAGGTAGAGTTATAAAAATGCATCCGTCAAGGACAGAAAAACTACAGCCACTAAGCCGAGCACCTTTGAACTTAAGGATAGTGAATGAATTGGCGCTGGAAGACCGTAGCAAACTAACAAGGGTGTAGGAAGGAGTACATCTAGAAATAAATATAGGCAGTAGTCATAACTTGCCTTATACAATGGTACACAATGTTTTGAAATTGATCCTGTCTGAAGGGAAACCAGTGCAGAGCAGATAAAAAGTGGTGGTCATGATTTTAGGAAGACCCGTATATGTGGAGTTAATTAATTCAGACAGAAGCCGAAAGTGACTGCAACTGCTAGAAACTTGCCATTGCCATTAAATAGGAGGATTTCCCTAAACGCAACAAAGATGGAAGGTGCAACAGGAGACAACAGCAGGAATCTGAGGGCCAATTTGTATAGCTGACTCGAAATGGACTCCTAAATTGCACACCGAAGACCCGTCTGAATCTAAAATCCAACCGACAGGGCCAATAGATGTCCAGCCAAAGGTCTGCCCTGACTCCAGCCACCATCAGCTCGGTCTTATCCAAGTTAAGTTCGATCCCCTGGCCACCAGACCACTCCCAGGCATGCTGTGTGAAGTGCTGGTGAGAACCCTTGCATTACCTGTCTCCCTGCCATATACTCAGCTAGGTGTCTTAAGGTACACATTTTTAAAAAGCAAACCATCAGACCAAATAGGTTTGGGCAAAGGCTCGAGATAGATATTAAAGAGGAGAGGTAAAGGGAGAGATCACTGGGAGCCTTATTGCCAATGAGATTGGGATATCATAAAAAGGCTGAAGCATCAAAGACTGGAGTTTTTTAATCGGAAAAGATCTGTACTATGTGTATACCAAGTAGGTGATACCAGCACCCACAAAGGACATCAATCATAAGGTGAACGAAATAATGTTTTATACGGCCTCTAAAATTTCTAAACAGGAATAATGTTAACAAATTTTCTGGACACTAGTAGGTCAATATAGTTTTTATATGAAAATAACTTTTTAGGGAACTATTGCTGAAAACTTATGTGGGGTAACTTAAATTTTTAGGCATATGTAGCACAATAGTTTAGACATGCCAATTCAGGATGATTAAATTGCTTTTGGTGTGAAAGTACAATGGCTTGGTGCACCGCAGTGTGAAAAATTGGGAAATGTGCAACGTAAACAAGTTAAAGTATTGGAGTTGTATAATATTGCAACAAAGGACTTGTGGCTGAAAAGGTTAACAGTTGTCACCTAATGGCTGTACATTGTTGTATCCACGAGACATAAATATGCTGACATAATGTTTTGGTCCCTAATAATTTATTGAGACTTTATCATTGCGGTATTAAGGCTTTTCAGAGAGAGGTCACCACACTAGCAACGTCAAAACCTACCAATAGCAGAAATGTTTATTGGGGTGTAGGCAGTGCTTAATTTGTGCTTGTTGTTTCCGGTGCTGAGCACCGGCACTTATTTTTGAGGGCCGGAGCTTACTCTTCTGCCTCAAACATTTGCTGTGAGCAAAAGACACATTTGGGAAAGACAGAGGAAGAGAAAAACGAAAAAGCGTGACGGTGAGAGAAAGCAGAAAGCTGCAGGTGTGAGCTGAAGAGGCAGGGAGTGGCTTCAAATGGATTGAAGAGGTCAGAGATGGCATCGGGATTACGCTGCCTCAGTATCGCAGATTTAATTGCAGCAGCCGTGTGTTTAAGAGGAGGACTTTGAGCACCGGCACCTTGTTATTTACAAATTAAGCGCTGGATGTAGGTCAGCTTTTAACTACACAGCACTTTGAAGGAGTATACAATATCTACCAATCAGCAGACCTGCTTAAAAATGACAAAACATTCAATGAAATATCTTTGCTGTTATTACTTTGATACCATTTTAAATATTGTCAATTGGATGCAAAGAGTTAGGCAAGCCGAGTAGATGAAGTGTTATTTATGACATGTGCCAAGTAATAGGCATGCCAACTTCTTTTATCTATTTAAATGTTACTGTCAGGTCCCTTCAGATTTTAAATTGCTATTTAAAATATGGATTGAAAAAAATATTTAATATTTGGCTTAATGGACATTTTTTATATTACAAAACAGCCACAGACATCGTCCAGCAGAATACGCTTTTGTAAGATTCAAAAAAATACATTGCTAGAACTTTAATGTGACTGGTAACGTTAGTAGGATGCAATAGTAAGGTGGCTTACCAAAAGTGCTCATAATTGTGATGAGTTTGTATTTTTAAACAACAGTTGTGATCGCAAGCATAGAATGCCTTTTTGTAAGGAATAAATGAGATAAGAAAATCAAAGTTTTGGGAGAACAGGGTTATCATGATTGGAGAGCGTTGGAAATGGCCCTTTCTGCAGGGTTATCCGAGACATTTTTCTGTTTTCCTCCTATGTTTCTAGCCATCTTTTTGTTGGCCTTAGGACTCCGAGCACTTTACTACTGCTGAACAGTGCTAAAGTGCCTGTGTTTCTCCCCTAAAACACAGTAACACTGGTGTAACCACAATTGCCATATTTAATTTACCTGTAAGTTGCTTGTAAAGTGGTATGCCGTATACCCATGGCCTGTAAATTAAGTGTTATTTGTGGGCCTGCAGCACTGATTGTGCCACCCACTTGAGTAGCTCTGTAAACATGGCTCAAGCCTGCCACTGCGGAGCCTGTGGGTGCAGTCTCACTGCCACCCTGACTTGGCATTTAAAACCTCTTGTCTAGCTTTAAACTCCCCTTTTCTTACATATGTCACCCCTAAAGTAGGCCCTGGGTAGACCATAGGGCAGAGTGCTATGTAAGTAGAAGACAGGAAATTTACTTTTAAGTTTTCATATCCTGGTAATGAAAAACTCCTGAAGTCGTTTTTCATTACAGTGAAGCCTTCACATCTCATAGGCCAGCATTGGAAATTCCTTGTGTTACATTTAAGCTGTAACTCCTGATCTTAGAGGAGTAGCAGGATCATGTTTAGTACCACTGGAATTGTAGTAATAAATGCTCTTTACTGGTGAAGTCGGATTTATTATTACTATTTGAAAAATTCCACTTTTAGAAAGTGGCATTTCTTTGCACTCACTGCCCTGTGTGCCCACAGCCTATCTCCAATACATGTCGTACTTAGGCTAGGTGACAGCTGCACGTATGTGTTCCCTTCAGACTCCCACAACACAGGATAATCAGATGCATTGGCATACTGATGAGTCTTCCTGGGGATGAGGTTGGGAAGGACTCACACTTACACTTCAAAGGGTAGTGACCAGAGTCCACACAAAGGGGCTGATTACCTCCCACCGATAGTCTGGAGCCAAGGTTGACCTTAACGAGGGCCCTTTAAACTTCACAAGGACTCTTTGCAGTCACCCCCCACATCAAATACACTTTCTAGTATAAGCATTGGGTCCCTGTATACTTCTGGACTCAAGGAAACACTGCTGGAGTAAAGACTGCTGGATTGACTGCTCCCAGGAACTGCTGCCCTGCTTTGCTGTGCCATCCTGCTGCCTACTGATCTCTGCCCAGTAGCTCAAGACTTGTACACCAACCCAGAGTGACTCCAAGCAGCTTTTGCTTCCTTTGCCGCTCGCTACTTGGACAGGGTGCATACCTCTGCCAACTAGAGACCCAGTTTCTAACAAAGTCTGCATTTCGAAATTTCTGCCAACCAGGCCCCTGCCTATTCGTAGCCCTGGCTACACTGACACAGGATTTCAGAACTTAAGACCCAACACGGTACTGAGACACCTGGTGGTCTTTGCCCCACAACAGCTTAGGCTCATTTTAAGGGCACAAGGAACACATGGGTTGCATGTATACATCAGTGTCACTCCAGGATTTCTGGTGCGCAAGCAAGGTACTAAAAACGTTAGGCTTATTTTAAGGGCACAAGGAACGCATGGGTTGCATGTATACATCAGTGTCACTCCAGGATTTCTGGTGCGCAAGCAAGGTACTAAAAAATGTATTGATCCTGGATTTTAAGTGTACCTTTGTTATAATAAATAGTGGGAGAATCTGGACAGAAGTATCCCTTGAAATCTAAGTACTCAGCATTTTGGATCACATACTGACCCCTGCCTTTATATCTGTATCAATAAAATTAAAGACTTTTATAAGAATACCTGTAGTGTTTAGAGCTCATCAAGAACTCATCTGTGTGTTATGCTGAACAGATGTGTAGTGAACCGGTGTACCATTTCCCAAGACTGCCATCTTTGGTTAATTCATGACGTCACTGAGCAGTTGTAGTAAGATTTCCACCCACCCCCGGCCAGTGACTCCAAACGCAGTGCATTGCATGACAGTAGTGCCTTCTGTGATTATAGGGTTCAGCTGATGTGAAAAGTCACTATTGTACATACAATGGAAAGCACTGTAGCATGCCATACCAATCGTGGTCGTCTTTCGTCACAGAATTGTTACTGCTAGAAACATTCCTGGGGTCAGTAGTTGCAGAGCATTATAAGTGTCAAGGAGAGGAAATGGGAAGGTACAGTACTTGACATACTCTTGTATTCCTATTAAGAGGGACATGGCCTAGCAGAGCAATAACTGCTTTGGATAAGGTTGGCCCTTGTATGTTACCGCACAGGTAACATGAAAAACAACAGAAGGTACCTGCAGTATTTACCTATAATTACTAGAGGCAGTCCAAATCTGCAACGAAATATATATGTGGAAATCAGTGTAAAAATCTTTAAATTCTTACAGGAAAAGGAAGTAAAATCTGTATCGACGGCAGAAGAAAGTCTTAGTAACATTTTTAAGACTGCCAAAATTGAAGCGCAAGTACATGACCTTCATTTGCTGCATTTATGGTTAGCATTCCTGGACGTTTATAAAAATAAGTTAATTGAAATATTTAGGATCTTTAATCCCCATGTGACTATTTCTCTACCTCCATATCTGTTCAGCTACAATTTTGGAGTCTTTATGTCAAAGGTTTCCATATACATTAAACATCTTATCTCCCCCATTGCAACTAAAAACTCACCTGATGGAGACTTCTAGTTGCAGATTTCTTACTTTTTTAATTTCCCCCAGGCGTCAGTCTGGATCCAGAGATTTTTCTTGAGCAGTTAGGTGGCATCAGTTGACTCCACGTCCATCGTCAGCTGTGTTCACACCAGATATGGCCACCCCAGCAACTAACGTCAGTTCTTTTCTTTCCGCTCCAACCAGCGCTGATCCGTACCCCTGAGTCATTTTTTGACTGGCCTTTTTTGGCTTTTTGATGACATTTTTTCGAGGTGTACAACTCCTGGTGTGTCAAGGATGTCATCTAGGAAGACCAGGTTTAAGCCCTGCAGATCCTGTTATAAGTCGATGTTGGTGACGAATCTTGACCTTTTGTGCCTCTGGTGTTTGGAGCATGACCACGACCTGAAGTCATGCTCCGAGTGTTGGCAATGCATCAGAAGGCTTTGAGGGAGTGGTCCTTAAAGATGCTAGCGACACAATGCTCAAATCTGCGTAAGTCGAGGTACCAGTCAAGAGGAAGGTCTCAGAAGTGGTTGCGGAGTCCCCCTTCATCGTCGTCCCTTTTTAAGTCATTGGGGCGATCAGTTATGTCGAAGCACAACAAGAAGACAAAGAAAGCAAAACGTTATTCGACTTCGTCCTGTCCGTCAGCTAACGCGGGATCAGGAGCGTCGTCGTTGTAGGCCTCCATTTGGGGACCCTGCGTCTGGGTTGATTCTGCACCTCCGCTCTTGCTCCGGAGCAATCCCTGCCCAGTTAAGAGTTTTATGAGGCCATGCGCCTCCTTTTTGGGTAGTCCGACACTGCTGGAGTGCCTTTGGGCCCCACAGAGTCAGAAGGGCCCCCTTCTGGTTCTGCACCGGTGGCTTTGGCCTCCAAGGGGCACCTATAGATCCATGCTTGGATCTGGGACGGCATCTGTCACGTTATCACGGCCTTCTCCATCCTCATTGCCAACTCTGACACAAAGCCAAATGGGTGTCGTACAACGCCGACTCCGGCGCTGACAGGAGACGTGTCTATGTCAGATCCTAAGCCTGTTTTTTATGGGCTAGGGTACGGTAAGGAATGGGGGGATCGCTGGACCCTTTGGACTGGTGTGCCAACTTGGGTGAAGCCAGTAGAACGGACTCCTCCACAGATACTGGCATGTTTACTGCTCCGGCCGTGGCTACAGAGGAGGGTGCTTCATACTCTATGGTGGTGTGACGAGCAGCTGAGGTCCTAGACCTTGAGCCGCCTTTGGTGGCAGTCAAGGCTAACCCCCTGAGAGAGGTGCTGCAGCCTGGAGCTTCATCCTCTGAACTCCTGCTGCCCTTCAATTAAGCCCTTACAGATGTTCTACTGGGTATCTGGTCCAAAACCAGCACAGAACAATTGCCTGCTGCCCCACCCTGTTCTGGGCGACCAGAGTTTCCTCACACAACACCCCACCCCCGAGAGCTTGGTCATCCGGGCCTCCACTTCTCAGGGCGTGTTCCCTTCCGCACACCCAGATAAAGAACCCAAGAGGCTGGACACACTTTGGAAGAAGACGTTTTCTTCCACCAACCTGACATTGCGGTCCGTGAACAATGCATGTCTTTTGGGACGTTATTCCCACACCCTGTGGGATTCTGTTGTGCAAGTGCTGCCATGGGTCCCGGAGGAGACCTGGGCTATACTCTCTCAAGCAGTTGTTGATGAGAGAGATGCAGCAAACTTCACAATCCAATGTGGACTGGACATGACTGATTCACTGGGCAGAGAGGTTGCATCAACAGTGGCCCTTAGGCGTCACAGCTGGTTGAGAATGTCTGCCTTTTTGGGCGATGTCCAAGTCAATCTTATGGACATGACCTTTGATGGCACCCGTCTCTTTGGAGAGAAAGCAGACTCAGCACTCAAGCGCTTCAAGAATTCTCTCGCTGCAGGACTTTCTTGTTTGATTTTGGTTTGCAGACCCACCTCCAGGGTTGGGATTGCTTAGGTATCTATTCGAAAGAAAAGGAATCTGTAACTAGAAGTCTGTCAGATGAACAAGTTACTCACCTTCAATAGTGCCTTGTTTGGTAGAGAACTATGCTAGTTGTAGATTCCTTACCAACCCACCTGTCCACCCCCCTCTGTGAACTGATTACTAGGGACAGAGACTGCTCTTTCAGGGCCTTAGTTTTGGCACACCAATGGTCAGTGTTCTTGATGTCTCTGTGCTTCTGGCGTGGAAAGTCGTGAAAAGAAACTGACGTCAGCATGCCAGGGTGGTGCCTATATAGAACCCACAACGTCACATCTGACACGGGCAATGCCGACAACAGACACGGAGACGATCAACAACACCTAATGGCACGCAGGGATACTGCTCGAGAGAAATCTCCAGATCCAGACTGACACCTGGGGGAAAATCAAAAAGGGAGGAATCTGCAACCAGATAGGGTGTTACCAAAGGTAAGTAACTTGTTCTTCTGTGTCCTCATGCCAGGGCATCTGCATCATCACACACTTTTCTCCAAGTCTCCCTGTGCATGTCTGTACACTGACCAGTGCATTCAGTTATGGATCATGGGATTCACTACATAACTGCATTTGGCTGGGCAGCTCCTCGTCTCTGTGAAGAATTACTATGCTGTGAAGAGGCTTTGAAGCACTTTGCAATAGGTACATGCTACTCCGGAACCAAGGTTTGGAGGTAAATAGATAATAAATTAGTAATATGTGCTTTATTTTGCTTGTAAAATTAGTGTTCTTGAGACCTCATGCATTTACTCTAGTGTGTTCAATAGGGATAGATTTTTTTATATTACTTATTTTCAAATTTTCCAACAAAAAATAAAAACTGCAATATAGTAGCAAGCTTAAAGAGTCGTCCATAAGGACAATAAGGATTGCGCTGCCACAGCCCTCCCACCCTCTTAACCTAATGGTAATATGACAAAAGGCTTGACTATCTCAAAATACTTTTACCAACAAACTCTTGACATTATATCACACATCAGGAACACTCAGTCCTTCTTTCTAAAGCTACTATTACTCTAGGTACCTTGGTACCATACCAGGGATAACCAATCTGTCCCTGAAGCAGTTGCATTTGAGAGAGAGAAATGAATAAAAGTAGTACAGTAAAAGAAAAATGTAAGATGTTATTGAGAATGGTGGACATGTGTGTTTGTTAGTTAAATGAGTAGGTAAAAAGAGGGGTTTGGAAAGCATGTATGGGAGTCCATTGTAATCTGAAACGTTTGGGATGAGTCAGATAGTAGGGGGAAAATGAGACGTGGAAGACATTTTTGGCTTTTTATTTTATATATCTAGACATGTATATAGACATATATATATATATATATATATATATATGTATCATCTTATGCATAGTCATAGCTCCCAGGCCTGCATCCAGTCATGCATGGTGATGGACATCTTCCTTTTTTTTTTTTTACTTTCTTTTTCTAATTTTTAACTCTCTGTACATTCTAAACATTGCATCATAACCACATTTGCACATATCAGCCGGTCTCCCTCACACTACTTCATGATATTCCATCTCAGAATTAGTCCGTGTCCTAGATTCAAAAGGTACAATAGGCGTGCATCATACATAATCATTGCGTTCCCCGTGATGGTGCAAATACAGTTTCTTGTAGCATAGCCTGCCCCACCGCTATTCATGTGTACCCAAGGAGACATCCTGCCCTGTTTCTTCAACCTCAGTAATTCTTATAAGTATTCCCTGCCATGTCTGTATATCCTCTTCAAAGTGTTCATCCCTTCTAACCCGTCGTAAGCGTATTTCTTCCTCCAATGCCCATTCCTTGATGTCTTTATGCCAGTTCTGTATGCTGAGCCCCCCACCGCACCCATCCAGGTAATCGCCACCCTCTGCCTGGCCAACACCAGCGCCATCTGCATAAATTTCCATTCCTTTTTGTTTTTTACATTTTTTTCTCTTGACATCCCCCAGAAGGCACTGAGTGGGGCACTGAGTGGGGGTTTGCTCGATTCTCATCCCCCCCCACTTCTCTTAAATTGTGGACCACAACTTCCCAGAAGCTTTGTAATGTGTGACAGTCCCATGCTAAGTGTAGGAAGGTTGCAGGTCTTGCATTGCAGCGTTGGCAACTATCATCCCTGCTAGGATCAATTCTATGGAGGAATGTAGGAGTGACATATTGTTGATGTATGTAATTAAAATGTATCAGGTTGAATCTAGCATTACAGGTCCCCTGATGGAGCAAGGCACATATATCCTTCCACTGTACCTCCTACAACAGTGCGTTCAGTTCGCCACCCCACGCCACTCGAGCCCGCAGAACAGGCTTAGGTGTATCTGCCACCATGGCCTTATATATGTGTGATATAAGATGTTTGCCATCCCCTCTCCCTCCCTCGCCCTGTATTCCAGGAGTACCCTAAACAGCACCGAAGAGGGTGGGGCCTCCGGGTGAGTGGGCCATATCTCTGGGCTATATTGAGTATACTGGCATATATTAAGAACTGTCCCTGGTTCATCCCAAAGGTATCCGGTGCCGCCTTGAAGGTTATAAAGGTCTCACTGAGGTGATGGACATCTTACTTTACGTTAAAAAAAAAAAGGCATGGAATGAAAATTCACTGAAAAAAAACAAAGGATAAAGTAATGTTTTAGTTAGGAATTGTAATTATATCTTATTTTACATTAAATAAAATCTAAAAAAAAATCAGTGAAATGAACAAAAGTTAAAATATTTTAGTTAGATTAAAATATCAGTTAAAACGTGCAGTTTTAAATAAACAAAGCCACTGAAATTCACCAGTTATAGTTATCTTGTGTCCGAAAGTAACTATAACTTGCACCCTTGTCATGCAGTTCTAATTACCTAACATGTTATATCACTCATGATATGTTCTATGTCATCATTGATAATAAATAGCACTGCAACTTCTGAAATGGCATCATTGATGACAGCACTGTGCATAGTGGGGAGGTGCTAGTTATAATTGCTTTAGAGCACTAGTTAGTTACTTGAGATAACTATAAATGGTGAATGTCAGTTGTTTTGTTAATTGAAAACAGTACATTTTAACTGCCATTTTCACCTAGCTAGACCGTCCCTTTAACCTCTTGATATTTATATCTATACACACACACACACATATACAGGTATGCTAAGCCTCAACCCATATTGATGCCACGTACATATGCACAAAACAGCAGCATATCCAAATACACATATTATTGTAAGCATTAAATATGCAAACATTGCACTATACATAGATTTTTTTTAAAATTTAGAGATGGATACAAATAATTACATATATGTATATACATTCACACATACCTATGACTGCATCCCCATACAAAATTTAGACCATTGTACACACACATGTACATACACATTACAATGTCTACATACATAGACATATATAAATGTGTAAGGTGTATGTGTGTGTTAGATAAGTATTTTGATCATGCAGAGAAGAGCCAGCTTGTGACTAGTCTTCAGAAGCTGAGATGCTTTTCAGTGGATCTTATTTTTGGGGGAAACAAATTCAGTAGTTTAGGTGCTTGCACAGAGAACAGTGTTCCACGTGTGTTTATTCTTGCATGTTGGAATTTTGCAACAGTCTAGAGTGTGGGTCTCTGTGTTGGAATGATCTTCGTGATGAAAAATGGTCCTTTGTCATTTATTGCCTTGTGGGTGATACAAAGCAGCTTGAAGGAGGATAGTCTGGTAACAAGTGGAGGGCCTACAAGGTGGAAAGAAATAAGCTTTTGCTTTGACATTCAGTAGTGTTAGCCTGGCAGAAACGTTCTGAACTCTGTAATCTTCTCAGTTAAAGCTGAACCCTTATAGAAATCTTTAGCATATCATAGTTAGTTTTTAGAGGGCATGGGAAATTGTTGCTTGGACCTTCTGGTCTAAACCTAGGTGTGGGGAAATGCGTTGCAGCTTCTTCTTAATAAGAATAGTTTATCTGAATATCTTATTCACTGTGTGCTTGGAGTCCACAGGAATGCCAAAGGTTTTCAAATGATTTGCCCATTTGTGTACATCAATTTTGCGCTGTCTCAGCATCAGATACATTTTACCACAGTTCAGTGTCTTTGTTACACGTAAGAGGTGGGTGTTTTATCTACGGACATGTTGAATACCCCAGACAGGGAAAAAATGTTCAATGAAAAGTAGAGACTTGTGGTATTTAAAAATTGCATTTTCGCAAATTGCCACCAGTGTGTTTTCAGTTTCATTGATTACACTGCTTGTGTTTAGAGTTTCGTAACGTGGCTTTGACGCTGGTACGGCACTTATGCTTCTGTGCTGCAGCCCTGCCTAGTTTCCCACGTCCATGTGTGATCTGCTGCTCTCATCAGTTTTTCATTAAAACGCAGGATTACAAGTTCTAGAAATCAAAAGGAAAAACTTGCACTGGAGCAACACATCACGCTAGGACCTTGGAAACCTGGCCCCAATGCAGTTGCCTGAAGTCACAGAGTAATGCAAAACATCGTAGATTAAACCTCCCGTCTCGGAGCTGTTTAAAGAGAGTTTGGCCTTTGCTGGACAGTGAGCGCTGTGCCACCTCTCAGTCCTAGGATGAAGAAACACTAACCTAAATGTTAAAGCCTGGCTACCACAGTGCCCTGAATGAAATGGCACTGAGACATTGTCCGAGCGCTGTGCTACCTCCCAGTCCTTGGCTGAAGAAGCCCTCCTAATAGTCTCGCTGCATACCGTAAATGTGCCAGCCTAGCTGCCATTGTGCCATCTCAATGAAATGGCTCGGCGACCCCGTCCCTACGCGCACAGGTGGGAGCGCGGCCGTGACGGCACGGCGCCGCCGGCGCTCTGCTGCTGCCGCTGCCTGCGCCAGCTGATGGGATTCCGCGTCCTCCAGGACCGCGTGGTGGCTGCGCATGCGCACCCGCTGCAGCCAGGGGTTAGAAAGGCAAAAGTGGGCGGTGCCTTGTAAATTGTGGGCGGGGAGTCGCCGAGCCTAAGCGGTGCAGATCCCGGGCAAGCAGAGCTCGGACCTGAGACACCGTCCTGCACTGACAAGCCCGGGCACGGAGCAGCCGCCCGGCGGGAGCAGCAGGCGACGGGGGGAAGCAGGAGCCGCCCGGCACGGGTTGCAGACGCTCCGGGCGCGCAGCACTTGGGTTGAGTGCAGTGTTGGGGTCTGTCCCGCTACAGGACCTTGTAATCCGGACTGTAAACCCAGAGGGGCCTCATGGGAAGCTGACAGCAGCCACACACCCGTCCGAACTCTGCAACTAAGAGCGGACACCGGACCCAAAGCCAAGCCACGGGCTGCCGGCTTCATGGCTTCCGCCCTGTCGTAGCGCCGGATCCCGCGCCCGGAATGGGTCGCCCTCCGCTGGGCTTCGCGGACTGAAGAGGCCTCAGCCCCCCGCCCGAGCTCCCGATGACCCTGGGTGCTCTCTGCGGCCGCAGCCTGTGCGCCTGCTGCGGGCAAAAAATGATCCCCTACTTCTCCGAGAATGCCGTCATCTCCCAGAATGCCATCAACCAACTGTGAGTACCCTGATATCGGGCTGTTACCCCCACCAGGGGCAATTGAAACAAGCTAGGAATATAAAGCCTGGCAAACACTAACCATCCGCCACCTCTAGTCCTGCCCACCCGCAAACTATTCTCGCTGTCTCTCTCTCCCCCTCCTGATTTTACCGACACTGACTGTCATTGCCCCCTCAAGACCATACAGGCCGCCTAGCGCCCGTGTGCATCTCACTGTGGGGGTTTCTTGGTGCCCCCGTGAGTAGAGTGTGACCCCCTCACTCCTGCTTCTCCACCAGTAGCGTGAAATGCCAGAGGGCGCATGGCTCCTTCTTACTTTCTTGGTTTGGATTGCTGCTAATGCCGGACCTCATTGTGTCTCGAGTTCACTTTGTTTCTTCCTTGTGTGACGACATTTTTGTTGCCTGCTCCGTATTTTGTTTTTAATCTGTTCGTTTACTTGCGGCGCTGTCCGATAAGCAGCAGCAATATTTACATTTGCCATGATAAGCTTTTTATTGGAGGCCGATTTCCTGTTCGCAGTTGGTTTTTGCGAGAAAGTTTTTTGTTTTCTTCACGCATTTATGCACTTCTCGTTTGTTTGTGTAGTTTACATCAGCAAATTCATAACTTTTAAGTCTAGTGTAAATTTAAGCTGTTTTTGTTGGTAGGAGCGCATGTTTTTTTGGTGGACGTTGGCTTTGTATGGTTTGTAGGTGTCGCTCATTTCAGCTGTAGTAGGAGTTAACTGAAGCATGTGCTGCTTTGTTGTCGCAGATGGGAGCGCTGCTGTGATAAGCCGCACGTGGGTTGGGTGACCGGGGACAAAATGAATCTAACAGGGCCTATTGTGTGCGCTGAGGAGGAGGCATTCACTGGCCTGCACTGCCGCTGAGGCTCCTTCCTCTGTCATCGTGCGCGCTGAGAAATGAGGACAGTGCTTGGTCGGAGTTTCGTGACCGGCTACTTCCTGACTCTGCTCCGGTCTTACCGGCGTATCAGGAAGTTTCTCCCTCCCCTAGGTCAGTCCATCTTACAGTAGCATGGCGGGAGTGGTGGTGCTGCTTCAACTTCCCAACTCCAGGCGCCCCCTCTGCTCCCTAGCACTGGTTCACACAGGGTTCCTTGGGCCAGGAATAGCAGCCGGTTGAGGGACTGAGCTCGAGTGGACAGGCAGAGGGTGGCGGGGTCTCCGGGAGGTAGATTTTGGCTGTGCTTGTGCTATTGGCGGCAGTCCCTGGGCAAGCTCGCCAGGCAGGCCTGTAAGTAAGTTTAAAGTCTCCGCCTGTCATGGCCAGCGAATGACGGGTAGGGCAGACTGAGCCTATTTTACCCCTCCCGAGGCCCCCGTCCGGGTCCTGTAGGACCATTTTCAGGGTTGTACTTAAGGCAGGAGAATGCCTTTTCAAAAACCAAAGTGAACTTATTGTGGTTGCCCCGTGCGCCTGCTGCCAGTGAACAGCTGGCACAGCTGTGGATTGGGGCAGATTGGTTGAAGGAACATTGTCCTTTGTGGCAGTACAATAGAAAGAGGTCTCTCTACACCCCACCCCAACAAGCACACCCCCTTTCGATATGCTGGGAGTGTAGGTTTCACGTTAAAGACCCGCTAGAGCCCATGTGGAATGGGATGAGTTGGCCCTGCCAGCTATTTGTGGTGGAGCTAAGTAGGCGCTTTCTGACCTAACCTAAGGCGGTATATTCTCTGCCTGGCAAGGTGAACTGCTCCGTGAATCTGACATGAAGTTTGTTAAAATTATTGCACCTGGGTGTCACCCGTGCCCACCGTCCTTACAAACAAACAAGGGGTTAGTGGATTGATGCGATTCACGACCTTTTTAAAGTATTGTGTTTTTTATGTATCGGTACTGCGATTTATTCTATTGAGTTTCCGTGAATAAGGGTCAGGTAATATAGCTAAATAGTACAGTTCCCAACTCGGATAAATGCACCCAGTATTGATGAAACATCTGCGCGCCCTTCATCAAAGTATGCGGGGGGCGCCTCAGGCAGCCGGTCCTTGTACACTGCTTGGTTCTCTGCATTCAGACACCTCAGTGAGGCCTTGTCCTTCCTCTGACTCCTGGGACCCGCTTCTGCCTTCGGATCATGCGGAGTTCGGGCTTCTGGGCCTTGACACTGGTATCGGAACAGTGTCTGGGTACAGAGGGACCTATTGTTCTCCATAGTTGGCAGCAGAACAGCTTCATGTACATCCCCTCTATCTGTTTTATGGAAAACACGGATTAGTTTAAACTCGGGGTGTGGACAGTCCCCTGGCTCTGTGGAGAGAAGAATATCTGGATTCTGGGAATCTAAACTGTTTGAATCGCTGCCTTTTCAGCTGCCAACATAAATGGGTTTGGAGGAGTGCTGGCAAGCGAGGTCTCGTATCTCCCAGGCGCTGCCTCTCTATTATTTTATCCTCCCTTTCATTAGGCGTGGGCTCTGTGCACCTTCTGAAGCCCTTTCGTCTCCAGTCCCACATGCCTGTGACTGATGCTTTTGTCTTAGGCCTGCGTTTAATACTCTGCTCTGTGCTTGTGCCCAGGCCAGTATATCCGAAACCCATCACTGCTGCTTTTCAGTGCACTTGTACTTTTCATACTGTGCCCTGTATAAATAGTAGGCCTGGGCGGAATGCCGAAAAAACTCTGCTTCGTGGAGTTCTGTGCACAGCTGAGTTTGGGTAAGTGTCCCACAGAGGTGTATAGGTCGACTTACCACATCCCAAAGTGTCTTCTCTACTGCCTGTTAGCTCATACCTAGCTCCTTGTCACTGTCAACGATTCATGTATGGCTGCGCTAGTTGTACTCTAGGAGCTTGGTGTAGTTAGCCCTGGTGGCAAGGGCTAATGTAAAGTTATGCCAGTCCTATTCCACTGCAACTTTTTTGTGTCTACAAGGGTGAATGTATTCAGGGTATTTAGGCTGTGCTGGTTAGTGCATGGGTATTCGCAAACTTGGAAAGATCAAGGGGAAGCGAAGTAGATATATTTAGTGGCTGAATTGCACAATATGAAACCAAGAAACCTGAGATCAATACTGTCTTGACCAAAAAGTGTGATCCAACATATTTGATTTACTTTTCTTTGCTTCCCTTGTCTTCACTATCACATAGAAGATGACCTCAAAATAAATAGCGTCAGAATGTGCACTTTACAAAGCCTTTTATATTTGATTTGTTAAACTATAAAGTCTATGTATAATAACTATCCGGGCCACCCAAAGGGTGCACATAACAAGTGACTTTGAGTCGTTGTGAGACGATGGGTAGGGGGCAGTGAGAGACTATGACTGTTTGTTTCTAAATTTCTGTATGAAACTTAAAACGTTTAAAAAAAAAAAAAAAAAAAAAAAAAAAAAAAACGTTTTTCAATGAACTGATAAAATCTGATGACTAATTATTTTATATATACTTTAATTAAAATCAAATACATTAATCATTTTATGTCAATCATCTTATGCAAATCACTCTATTAAATGTTTCACTGCAAATCCAAAATTAATATCTACTGATATACGTACTTTTTACATTTTTAACCATAAATCCATTTTTTTGACAGGATCCCTTCCTGGCCTGAACCTCCTTTGGACCACACAGGGACTGATCGTCACCTGTATCCCTTGGGGGGGGGGGGGGCAGTACCCCTGCTTCCTCTGTTCCTTGCCCACATGTTCAGGGTTCCGTCCCCTCTCCAAACACCAATCAGCCAAGGGGTGTACCGGGGCGGCCCAGGGCATGAGCCCCGTGACCACCCCAGTGATCTGGGCTCCCTACCCCCAATCTGGTGTGTCCATCCGCAGGTTGTTCCAGGACTTCAGGATCCTATCTCTGTTGTTATACCGGGGCCCCTCCGTTGGGGACCCATCTGTTACTTCAGGTTACTTTAGTACATCTTCTTCCGCCTAATATTAAGGAGAGGGTGGGTGGGTCAACGCGAAGCCTGCCCGTGCAGGCCGCCGCGCCAAGAAGAAGAAGGCCAAGCCTTCGGGGGGGGGTGCTTATAAGCCCCCCACTGGCTTGCGACGGCCTAAACCGGTCCGGCTCCAACGTCGGACCAGCGTTCTCTGAGGCGCTACTTTCGCCCCCACGCTTCGCGAGGCGGAAGAAGCTGGCCAGCCCGCACACAACTAGTGCGAGGGTCCGGCCCACGGTGTCTCCGACCTCCAAGGGGTCGCGATCCCCCCCCCCCCCCCCATGTTCGGGGGGGCGCCCTTCCATAGGGTGTCAACAACCATAAAAATGCGAACACAAAATAACCTTTAATCTAATAAAATTAAAGCACTTAAACATTGTTTGCGCACAATCACTCCGAAAACGTAACCCCGACACTGCGTGCCCCCGCACCTAATTTACTCCAGGTAAGAGTGAGGGGAAACCCCTAGCAGAAGAGAGCGCGCACAGCACAGAAACACAATAAAATGTATGCCCGATACCATGCGCCCACTCCCCTTAATTTAAATTTGATGCCGAAAAGGGGAACCCCTAGCAGGTGAGAGCGCGCTCAGATCAACTTCCTAAAAACGGAGTCCAACCTCCGTGCACTGCCCAAAAACACGGCCGCTCCCCTGGGCTCTTTCGCCTCCGGATGCCCATAACACGGCCGCTCCCCTGCGCTCCCCTTTCTCCTCAGCCCAAAACACACAAAACTAAGGGCGAAGGTCAGCCAAACGAAGTCCCACGAAGTACAACAGGCCGGTCCGTTTCTACAACAGGCCCGTCTGTTCGGGCCGCCGCGCCAGGAAGAAGGCTGAGCCTTCTGGGGGTGGGGGGTGGCTTTTATGCCCCCCCCTCCCCCCTCAACTGGCTCGCGGTGGCCCAAACCGGTCCGGCACTGCTGCCGACCCCAACGTCCTGCTTCCGACACTACTTCTGCTCGCACGCCTCACGAGGCATGCGAGCGGAAGCCGCAGGCCAGCCCACGCACAACTAGTGTGAGGGCCAGGCCCCCGGCGTCCCCGACCCTTAAGGGGCAGCGCTCCCCCCATGTTTGGGGGGGGGGGTGCTTTTCCATAAACACTTCTGGGTGATAATGAAGTACACGTCTTACATTTTTAAGTGACTTTTCATATTTTTACACGTCTTTCCTATTGCGTCAGTTGAGGTATAAATCAGGTTTCTCAAAGTAGCTCTTCAGCTACCTGTGAGTATCTCTCCTGTATGCAGCCCGACCTACTAAATTAGCGTTTTCTTAGTTGGATTAATACATCTATTCCAAAATAGAAGTGTGTTTTCAAGACAAATGTTTGAATTTTAAGAACTCAAATTTCCAAAACATTCTGATATCTAGCTGATGACTCGTATAGCATTGGATACTAAGTATTAATATTGTTACCAGTGGCACTGCAGCTATGGATTTTATATATTACCCATTTAAAGGCATTTCAGATTGACAAAGATTTTTTGCGGTATTGCTGGCAGCCCTGCACTGAGATGATCACTGCTGCTAATCTTGAATAGGTTGGCCACTAATGTAATCCTGTTTGCTGTGGTCACTAGTGACCACAATATCAATGTTAGCTTTGGATGATTTCCTTTGAACATCACTAGCTCCTATTAATGAAAAGGTTGTAGACCCCTGGAATAAATACATTTTTCCCATTTATTTAGCATCCTTCTCAGTGTTAGTGCAGGGTCAAGCAAACAGCCCAGAGTTTCTGTTGTCCAAAGGGCCTCATGTAAGGATCAGGAGGGCCACAAGCCATCCCTGTCTGTTATTGGAGTATGACTGGGTTAGTGGTACATCTTGTCAGTCGCGCACTCGTGTTTTACTTGCGCAAATCCGTGTAGGTTGCGCATCCCATAGCTGAAGACAAGTGGGCCCTGGCTTCTCCCATCTACACCCCCTTTCCTCCCTAGAGGTTTGCATTGGTCCTCCTGAGCTCCAGCAAGAGGGTCACGCAGTGGCAGTGCGCCCAATCAGCGCACCGCTTGCGCTAGAGCACAAAGTGCCCCCAGCTCAAGAGGAGCTGCTTGTCTGCCCAAGATCAAGGAGTCATCACTTATAATTATGTTCGAGGCTTGGCATCGGCTCGGAGCGCAAACAAAGAGCCTGTTGTCAAACACGGCTCTCTGCAGAGCTTGTTACATGTGTGCTATTTGTCTGCTTCAGTAGCCTGTCTTGGCTCTTTCTCCTTGTCCCAGAGGAGTGCTGCTATAATCAAGGGCCATGTGAGCTACACCGTCTTGCCAAATTCCCACTGGTATGCTGAGACCCCCAGTACGATCCCGCATAAAGGTGAACGCACTCCCTAAAACACAAGACCAAGGCCACGTTTGATCCCTCCAAAGCTGACCTGAGATGAAACCCTTTTCATTTCAGGCAGGTGGAGGTCCATTGACCTTCTGCCTGCTAGGCCCTCTTGGAGGAAGGAGGCCATTGAATATGGCTTGGTCGTTGGGAGCAAGAGCTTCCCTTTCAACAGCCAGAATGTTTTACAAAAATCTACTTTTCTGTTTTAAAAAAAAAAAAAAACGAAATTGTTCTGTTTAGTGACATGCAGGCCAGGGACAAATTGTGGCAGTGCCCTAATTACATAATTTTTTTTGATGATGGCCTATCTTATTATTTTTGGGTTTATTTCAGGGTTAGGATTCTTCTAATGCTTTTGCTTTTTTTCACCTTTCCACAAATCTTCATTCACAGCCTTGGAAGTACATAGGAAGCAATATTTTCAGGGTTGGAATGCCCTTAGTCTACACACACCCACAGTTTTTTGTTTTAAGGGTGTTCATCCATCTCTTCTCGCACTGAAAAATGTTTCATATTTATTCCTGAAAACAGCAGAAGTAAATCTTTTTGCAGTGGGAGTTAGCAAGGAGGGTGTGGAGAAAGTGAATTTGAAGTTACTCTGCAGATTTCACATGAGAAGATACATGTATGTATATTTTCTCCTCCCAAAATGTAACTAACATAAAGTTTGGAAAGAGTACTTTTTCCAGAGCCACATCTGTAAACTCTTGTGAATTCTTCTATGTTGTGATTTTTCACGAACGCAGGGACATAAACGTCTATGTGCATTTTTGTGCGTGTCATAAAAAATTGCCATCTTGTGCATAATGGCTTTTCAGCGAGTGCCCGTTATTTATTTTTGTGTTACTATTTTTTTTTTTATATATTGGCACGCCTCAAACATATTTTGCTAAATGATCCCTCGGAGAAAATACTTTTAAATTGCACTGTAGTTTAGAAGAAATGTCTTTTTGGTAAGTTTTTGTTTTGAAAGCAAAGAATTGGCCTTTCTTTCATTCTTCTGCATATATTTGCATACAATACAAGAATGTTATGGGAGCATTATAGGTAGCCCCAGATTGTTAGATTTTGCAAACATACATATTTTTATACTGGAGCTGTCTGTAACTTAAGCTGCGCCCAGATCACTCACTGCCTTACCTTAGATCACTCATCAAAATTGTAAAAGCTTTGTGTTAACAGATCCTGTGTATTAGTTTGAACAACGCTTACACGTGGAAACAAATCTTGCCACAGTGCAGTCGTCTTTCACAAATCCATATAGTGTGGAGTTGTAAAGTGGCAGCCAAAGAGTTGGTGCTGCAGGGTATGGGTCTACTTGCCATGGGGACAAAATAAACGTGAAAACGTTGTTTTCTTGACCCCAAACAATATGTTCTGGACGTCAGGTGATAGATATCATTCACCCCTGCTTCATACACAGCTGGATTAAAAAGGGTATTTTGATATACTTTAATGTCATTTTTTTTATTTTTGATGGCAGCCAGGCATCAAGTGTGCTTTGATCTGCTTAAATACTATAATTTTGTTTGTTTTACCCTTTTTTCAAAACCGCGATTTCCTGCAGTTTCCCTTGATTTCATGAAGTGCACCATGTTGTCTTTAGGTGTAAATATTAAATAAGCTCTCACGTTGAATGCATGTGGCTTTACCGTTTATTACACCGAAAGCAGTGTTGTGCTAACGTCACCCATACCAAGTGGCATTCCACATTTCAGGTTATTTAAAAATACAAATTTGACTGGGAGCACCTAGTAAAAGAGAGAAATGTACATTAGTTGTGCAAACTCAAGAACCGTTCAGAGGAACCACAGTGTACAGGGCAAAATATCTCTCGAGGGGATTCCTTATAACAACCACTGGTTAATATATTTGCTTATAGCAAAGCATGTTGTCTGTGTTCCTCGATTAGGAGATGGTGTGTAGCTTCTGAGTATGAAAAGTGAACTTCACAGGCAGACGCGACTGTCGAGCTGTGTTCAGGATATTTCCCTCTGCATGCTGCCATGGTATTGTCGTACTGACCCTACCTCTGGCCCGACCAGTCTGAGGTACTCTGCCTACTGGGCAGTAACTGAATTCAAGTCCAGCCGTCGTTACCCTGCTAGCTTCTGTGTCGAAAGCCGTGGCCTTGGTTCTAACGTTTGTTTGTCTTTAGCCGCGGGCGCCTGTATCTAGGTAACACCAGGTGAGTGTTCATTGTCATCTGTCATGTCACCTACTTAGTGCGAGACCGTTACCTGAGAAAGAGACCTGCACAAACAAAACAACTTTTGCTGCCATAGGAGATGGGAAGATGCGAGCTGGAGCCCGCGTACTCCACCTGGTATCCTAGCCGGCCGCTTTCTGTGGGGCTCACCTGTGCGGTGCCAGCCAGTGGATACCCGTGGGGAGCAGCCCAGTGCACTACCATCTTATGTGCTGCAGCGTGATCTCTTCTTGTACCATCCTGGGCGGCTGTGATGCACTCTGCTCAGTAGAGGGAAGATGGCACCGATGGGTTCTGAGAGGGGGGACATCGCCAAGTGTACCTGGATCTCTGGGCTCTTAATTAGATTCGGTTCAGCGTGTGCTGTGCTAGAAAACCAACTTTGTGAGATCGTGTTGCACCTTTTGACAGTATGTCCATTTCCAAAGTTGTTGATTATGAAACCAAGATACTGGGTCTTGCCGCTTGCTTTCCCAGTTGCACACGTTGTGTGAACCTGGATGAATACATTTAATGTTACGTGCCTCTGTCCCCTTACTGCCAAATGCGGCAGTGTCCACGCAAGCTGAACACACCCTTAAGTGTCTAGTACTAAATTTGAGTAGATGGTACCTAGACAGTATGTATTTATTTAGTCGTTTTAAAGTGGGTGTTTGTGGCTGCATAATGGTTCATGTTGAAAGCTAGTGTCAGGCTTTCTTTCAGCTCTGTTAATTTGTAGGAACCCTCTAGCACTGTGAACCAAAAGACTATTGGAGTGCACGTGGTATGCGGAGTACTTGGTCTGAGTTGGCGGGTTGGGCCTATTATGTCTTCTTGGCTCTTCTGGGTAGTGAGGTTGAGCAGTTAAGGCTTGGCTCATCTCAGGCGTGAATAACGGCGTGCCTTTTGATTTCTGCAGGTCACTAGAATTACTGGTGATTTTTTTTTTTTTTCGATTTTTTTTTTTTTTATACACGTATTTAGTTCTTGTTTGTGATCATCACAAATGTATCACATTATTCAACTTTTGGATCAAGTTGGAATTAAAATGGTATTTCCTCTCATTGTGTAAGTCGTAACATGCAGGTGTACATTTTTATACAAAAAATGCTCTAGTTGAGTGACGGTAGCAACAATAAACTTGACTGCTGCCATCTGTGTTTGTGCATTATCCGTCATCGTTTGAGGAAGAAAAAAAAACTATGGTATCCTAATATCGTTTGTACTATGTGATCCTTTAACGTAATACATGTTAATGAACTACATTAAGATGCTGGCGACCTATCAATTTTGTGCAAGTCCATTTTGTGGATGTTAAATTGTTACAACATTTGTGAATACTGACATTAAACCATTTCATGGTTGGGATTATTTTGCTTATCCTCGGTTATAAAAAAATAAATAAAAAAAAAGTTTTTGCGAGTCTGGTGTAAAAATTCTAATTGATATTACTGTTCCCGATTAGGTTTTGTTCAGATGTCATGTGGTTAATGATACCCATGTCCATGATGTAGAGGATTGTCGTTGGTAAATTCAAATGGTATATGTCTGCATTTGTTTCTAATTCTCTAAATTAGTAAATATTTTAATTTGATTTTCCTAGCTTCGATAAAAACACTTTGATTTTGGTCTGTGCTCTGTCTCCATTGCAAAGGTCTGAGGGTGGATATCTTCAAGTCCTGCACTTCCAGCCCAGTCTTCTTCAGACACTTTGATTTGGGCCTGTGCTCTACATCTCGATTGCTTTGGTCTGGGGTGGATATTCACATTTCCTACTCTTTAGACTAAGGCTTCGTCTTTGGTTTGGGCCAGTTGTGTGCATCTCCAGCGCTTTGGTCTGAGGGAGGACATCTAGAAGTTCAACTCGGTCTTCTTCAGATATTTTAATTCAGTGCTGTACATCTGTTGCTGGGGGGTGCCCGCAAGCCTGCACTTCAAGCCCAGGCTTCTTCAGACGTTTTGAATTGGTGCTCTACATCTCCATTGCTTTGGTCTGAGGATGGACATCCGAAGTTCTGCTCAATCTTCTTCGGATATTTTGATGTGGTGCTCTAGATCTCCATTGCTTTTGTCTGAGGGTGAATATCCGCAAGGCCTGCCCCTTCCCTTCAAACTTCATGGGACGGCTTGAGTTGGGCAGAGAAAAGGAAAAGCTTCTCTGCATCTCCCGATCCAGGCGTATATTGTGCTAAGAGTGACCGGGGTGTCATTAGCAGCAGGCTGTAAAAGTCCCGCGCATACCAGAGCGTCGCATCGGGAAGTCGCATGGTCGGTGTAATTGGCTTTCAATTAGTGTGTCCTCTTCCTGGCTTCCTTCATCTCACCTTCCAGGCATGAAGGCAATAAACTCGCCTCCCCGCCCGCTGTTCTGTCTGCTCTCAAGACCACGCGCACCATCCTCTGCTCACACGGGCTGCGTGTCCTGCGCTGGGATCCGGCAAATTCATATCCAGTACTTCTCCGTTACCTCTCGCGGTGCCCGTGTTCTGTGCACTTGCGCTCAGAACACAAAAAGGAGGATGCTTCAGACGGTCAGGTGGCACTGTGCAGCCTGGCAGAGGCCCTGCGGAAAATGACCAGTCCTATATAGTTGCAAACATTCAAAGCAGCAGATTTTTTCAAAATAACTTTTTGGGACTATTTCTAAGAAGTTCGTATGTCTCTTACGGCTTGCTAAACTCTAAACAATCACTGAAATAAGGCAACGGAAAACCAAACACAGACCAGGGCTTGAAATTCGCCTAATTGTTCCTTGTAGTGCTCTATAATTTGCTTTGTTGTGTTCCACTAGTACTCAGAACTCCTGGCTGTTGCTAATCTGTAGAACCTACTGGCCTAGGCCTCACTCACCTTCCACCCACCGCCTCGTGCGATGGGCGCCACTCTCTGGGCTGTCCTGCATCTGTAACACCCGTTCATGTTGTCTCACTTTCTAGAGCAAGTCGCCCGCTCGAGCGTCATGGCGAGGTTTGGGAACAGCCTCTCTCCGGGGACTGGAAGTACTGCAGACCAGCACACGCAGGATCTGTCCTGGTGACCATATCAGTCTTTTCATCCCGAGAGATGTCTCCCATGGATGAAGCCTGAGAAGTGGGGGCCTAGAGCACAGTAATAGCTGAAGGATGGATGGAGGGGGTGTGGTCGTCCACGAGCAGCCCATTGAAAGCTACGGCTGGGGGCAGCAGACTTCAGTACAACGGGGCAGAGGGCGCCTGACTGATGGATGCCAGTCTGGTGAGGTTTGGGAACAGAGACGGAAAAGGGGGGGGGGGGGAGGGGTGTAACCCTTTCAATTAAACCTGACTCGGGATCCAGGTGTTGCGTGGCACTGACCACCAGGCCCCGTGTTGGGTACTCAGCCGATCTCCCTTCGAGTTGAGCAGGTTGGGGTAGGTTTGAACCCATCTTAACTTGTGTGGCACAGGGTAGAGGGTCTTGCTTAGGAATCCCTGCTGTCGCGAGTCCCTTGAGCAGAAGGAAAGTAGTATCGATGGCTCCATGTAGGAGTAGAATGGTGTCCTGGTTGTATGCACCTATGTGCCCTGAAATGTAAGTATTTTTTTTTTCCTTTAGTAAGCCTGCCTACACTACAGATTAGTGGAGCTCTGTGTAGAATTTATGCCTATGAACAGCAATACAAAGATGGGCGGTCGGACACAGACCCAAGAAATTAATGGAGGAATTCGCTTTTTCAAGAAAGTATTTTATATCTGCTCGAATGTTTATAGTTTATGCATATGGCTTGAAAGACTCCAGAGAATTGTTTATTTGTATCAAATGCACACACAAGGCAGTGACATAAACCAAGATATCCAATTTCCAAATGTCTTAGATTTTTTTCTGTTTGTTTTCTATTGTATGAGCCCAGGTTTCTGACCTTACTGAGTAAACCGAGAACCATTAGATAGATTCGGGTTTTTGCCTCAGTGCAAATGCTTAGTAAAGAGCCCCTGCCTTGCAATGAGACCTGCATTGTCATACTGTACGGGCAGCCAGGGGAGACTGCTAGGGACCATATTGTTGTTTTTATTTTCCTGCTCAATTATGTTGCAGTTCTGTTGGGCACAGTCTCAGCAGATGATGTTTTTTTGTTTCGTGGTTGCAGTATTTCTCCTGCACCCTCCATCCCCCACGGACCACAGGTGTGCAGACTCTCCTCGGGGCATTAAATCCACTGCCCTCCTCTTCCCCGAGAAAGATGATTAACAGGTAAAGGGGGGGGGGGGGTGCTTGAGGCTGCCAATACACATCTGACTTGTGTACTTCGAGGCCGCACGGGCATGCAGAGCTGAGAAGTGCTTGTATCGCCAGTACTTGCCCGGTCCAGAATTGCACATTGCTGGTCAGATCACAGTCCATTCCACATATGGGCGTTGGAAGCGACGCTTCTTCACATGCAAGTGAAGCAGGTGATGTGGACTAAACCTGAATGCAAGTTACAGTTACCTCGGGGCACTAAAGTCAAGGTGTATGTCTGTAGGCTTAGAGAAGAGGGGTTCCGGCCAGGCAAGATGTGTATTACAGATCACCGAGATCTGCTGTGATTTGGACTAGTAGCAAAATCGTTGGGATCATAGAAACCAGAGATTATGATGCTAGTTCTAGCTTCAGTACTTCACTAAAACGATGATTCTGAGCAAATTCCTTAATCTACCTGTGCCCCAAAGTGCGTTCAGTTGTGCATTCTGCTTCTTGTAATCCAAGGCTCTTGGTGCGCTGCTGCCCGGCCTGGACTGAAGATCGTTCCACATTCACCTTAGTGAATCCCAACCCCCACCTCACTGTTCAGCTAGCATCTGAACGCACTTACAGATCTAAGTTCCACTGAATCTTCATGACGCGTTTCCACATTTGTTGTTAATGCTGTAACCGAGGTCAGTCAGGACGTGTCCGTTCCTCCCGACTGTGAATATTTGCTCTCTGTCGCATATTGCTCGCTGACGCACGGTTTGTTGTATGAGATGTGCACTCCTATGTTGAGTTATTGTAGTGTGCCTTTTCTGTACATGGTTCTGAGGTGTTCAGAAGTGCACGGTGGACCATCTGCCTTAAATATGTTCACAAGCTTTGCACTCATTTCCACTGCATTTACTTCCGTTCCGGTGGAAGTTTTCCAACTGCTCTTTCTAGGCAGTCACTAGTAGAGGGGAAATTGACGTTTCGTTTTAGCATTCCCTATAGATCCTAAGTAGTGTTGCTGAGTTTGACAGAGCTGGTTGGTTGTATGATTGATTATATTTTGTTTCTCTGTTTCTTTAAAGTTGCTCTCTGATTTGGTGCCCTAAGGATGAAAGTCCCTAGTTTTTTGACCGAGTTTCATCGTGTTTTTTTTTTTTTTTTTTGTGTACCTTTCCCCCCTAGGTTTTCTGTATTTTGGTATAACGTGTTAAGGTGGCCCCCTAATATTGGCAACCACCCATACACCACCCCCTCTGAACCCGGGCATAGCCCATACATGTTGCTTGAAAGGATGAACCCTAGATGGGAAATCCACGGTTATTTTCGAATGGGCCCTATTGGTGTAGAACAGCCATCTGGAAGCTATAACTGCAGATTTGTGCATATAGTGTGGCAGCAACCCAATAATATCTAGGGCCTCCTGCATTTTAAAGTTCAGCAACCATGGTAACTGGGATCTCTTTTCCTTCTTAAAGCTTGAGTGGCACTTAACCTAGGAAAAAAGTGACACTATCTCCCTTTGCACACAACCAATGTTCCTTCTTGCCTACGGCCAAATGTTAAAATCTTACTGCTTACCTGGGTTGATAGGCCAGCCCAATATCCAGTTACCACCTGACTTGAAATTTCCAGATTATGATTAGTAGATCATGAGAGATCTGTTCTTTTACTCCATGGGCACCATGAAATAATTGGAATTTCTGATGGATACAACTACCTGTGGATTCCTCACCTAATGAATACTCCCATGGCGCCAGCATTCGACGGAAATCTTCTTACTAGTCTCTGGACGTCACTCTAGCCCACGTGACGCCGTCTGACGTCATACAGGCAATAAGAGGTCCGTGCCGACGTGCCGATGACAGTTCCCTTTTTTCCGTGCATTCGAAACGGTTATCTTCGAGGGAGCTACTGTTACCTTCGTGGTTACAGTGTATTGTCTGCTGCGTAGTCTTCTCTGCGGTAATAATGTCTCAGAGGAAGTCGGGTTTCAAGCCCTGTCGAGAGTGTGGGGGCAAGATGTCAGTTACAGATCCTCACTCCGACTGTCTATGGTGTTTGAGCTCCGACCACGACGTCTCGACTTGCGATTCATGTCAACACATGAATCCGAAGGCCCTCAAAGAGCGTGAGGCCAAGTTATTCATGGCAAAGTCAAAGAAGAAGGAGAAACATCATAAGAAGTCTTCTTCGCCAAGGTCTCACCGGCGTCATCGAGACTCCCGGCGCCGTAGAGACTCACGACGTCATTCCAGCAAGGAGTCTCGTTCGAGGTCACCTTCGGCTCGGCGTCGGAGGACTTGGGAGGTCAGCCCCACGGTCACGCCGCATCCATCGACGCCGTTGCCCTCTCCGGCGTCACCGACTTCGCCTGGTCAGGCGTCGGTGATTGAGGTGGTGCAGCCTCTTGTGTTTTCTCCGGCGTCGCAGACGTCGAGGCCGGCGTCGGGGTCGCCCTCGATCCAGGCACCCCAGTATCTGGCTTTTCCCACTCCTGGAGCCGATAGTACTGCGTTTCTTAATGCGATGTATGCCATCTTTCAGCAGATGGCTCCAGGAGCTGCTCCGGCTGGTCCTTCGGGGCCCTTGGCCTTTTCGTTGGGTGATCCTGCGCCTCTTCGGCCGGCACCCTTTATGCCCTTTCTCCCTTTTGGGAATGTGGGCTCGGCGCCGGTGGCCGCTCCGGTGGCCGCTCCGGTGGCTTCGGATGTTTCGGCCCCGGAGGTTGCCCTTCCGTCGAAGTCAGGATTTTGCCCTGTGACTCCGGTTGGTCCATCGGCTCCAAGACCTCGTCCTCCGGCTCCTGCCTCGGCGCCGAAGCTGCCTGTGGCGCCGGACGCGGCGTCAGATGCTTCTGGAGATCGGCGCCGTTCTTCGACGTCGGCGGAGGCCATGTCGACTCCGCGTATCGAGGAGAGACTTCATTCGAGGAGGCGTGCTCTCCGTCTTTTAGAAGAGCAGGAGTATCAGCGAGTCTTAGAGGAGGGAGAGATTGAGGACTCTGGAGACGGACTACATGGTCTGGATACAGCCAGTGGGCTGGACACTTCCCCTGAGTGGGACCTTTCATCTCCAGGGGAATATACGGAGGAGGCTGCTTCCTTTCATGCTGTGGTGAGGAAGGCAGCGAGCTTTTTGGACCTGCCTTTGCCGGTGGCAGAGGCGAAGCAGAATTTGCTGACAGAGGTATTGCATCCGGCCTCTGCTGCAGCCGAGCCTCTCTTGCCATTTAATGAGGCTTTGCTGGATCCGGTGTTGGAGGTGTGGAAGAAGCCGGTGTCTTCCTCGGCCGTTCATAGGGCTGTGGCCAGGAGGTATCGAGCTGCACCATCTGACCCTGGCTTTCTCTCTAGACACCCTACGCCGGAGAGCATGGTGGTGCAAGCCTCCTGTTCCTCAAAGTCCGCGCCTGGTTCCTTCCCGACGGTGCCTGGAGACAGAGACTCCAAGAAACTGGATGCGCAGTCCAAGAAAATATTTTCGTCATGCAGTTTGGCGTTGAAGGCCACCAACGCAACGTGCATTCTGGGGAGGTACATCCATGCTCTGATGGATGATATTTCGTCTTCATTTACGGAGCTCCCCCAGGGTCTCTTGGATGTGGTCTCGGACGCCCAGGCTGCCGCGACCCAGATTATCCAGTCTGGGCTGGACACGACCGACTCGGTGGCCAGGGCGATGGGCACGGCTGTGGTGGCAAGAAGACAGGCCTGGCTCCGAAACTCAGGGTTTTCTGCGGATGTGCAGTCGACCCTGCTGGACCTCCCGTTTGATGGGGACAGACTGTTTGGAGCCAAGGCAGATTCGGCCTTGGAACAATTTAAGGAGAGCAGAGCCACAGCCAAATCGTTAGGACTGCAAGCTCCTTCTTCCTCTGCCTCTTCTAGATTTTTCAGGAGGTTTCGGGGATTTGGGCGTGGCTCTTCTTCATCTTCCTGTTGGGGGAGGTTCCAGCAACCCGCCTCTTCCCTCCCCTATAGGTCATTTAGAGGGAGGGGGAGGGGTGGGGCCCGTACCAGAGGAGCCTCTCAACAGCACTCTGCCTCTTCCTCGTCCTCTGGAGGGGTGCAGCAGGGGAAGCAGCCTTAGGCTTCCACCGTTTCCCACTCACTCCTCTCCTGTAGGGGGAAGATTACAGCATTTTCTCCACAAGTGGAAGTCTATCACAACGGACACTTGGGTTCTCGGCATTGTGGGGAAAGGCTACGCCCTTCCCTTTCGGGAGTTCCCGCCCCTCATCCCGCCCCGCCCATCTTATTGTTCAGAAGAACACCTCCTGTTGCTAGAACAGGAGGTTCAAGTCCTCCTTTCAAAGGGCGCGGTAGAGTTGGTCCCAGAGCAGGAAAAGGGTCGAGGTTGTTACTCAAGATACTTCCTGATTCCCAAAAAGGATGGTCAGTTGAGACCAATCCTGGATCTGAGGATCTTGAATTGGTTCCTCAAACAGGAAAAGCTCAAGATGCTGACCCTAGCCCAGGTGCTTTTGGCGTTGAACAAGGAAGATTGGATGGTGTCTGTCGACTTGCAGGATGCTTACTTTCATATCCCGATACTCAAGTCGCACAGGAAGTATCTCTGGTTTGTGGTAGGGTCGCAGCACTATCAGTTTGCGGTCCTCCCGTTTGGTCTTACTTCAGCACCTCGAGTCTTCACAAAGGTGATGTCAGTGGTTGCGGCGGAGCTCAGAAGGAAGGGGATAGCAGTATTCCCTTACTTGGACGACTGGTTGATCAAAGCCAAGTCCCCGGAGCTTGTGTCGCATCATCTGCAGTCAACAACCCAGTTGTTGTTCGACCTGGGCTTTTCGGTGAACGTGCCCAAATCTCACCTGGAGCCCTCTCAGCGCCTCCTGTTCATAGGGGCAGTACTGGATACAACATTGAGTCGAGCCTTTCCTCCGCCTCAGCGGATTCAAGATATTCAGGAATTGGTTCCAATGTTTCGAAATGGAGCGGTAGTTCCAGTCCTCAAGGTCCTTCGTCTGCTCGGTCTGTTCGCCTCCTGCATTCTGTTGGTCACGCATGCTCGCTGGCACATGAGGGCTCTTCAGTGGTGCCTCCGAAGGCAGTGGTCTCAACACAAGGGAGATTTAGAAGGTACTGTCAAGATCTCCAGAGATGCTGCTGTGGAATTGAAGTGGTGGATTGCGGGCAACAATCTTTCACAGGGAAAGCCGTTCGCGCAGTCGCCACCAGTGGCCACGGTCATAACGGATGCTTCCACCCTAGGATGGGGAGCTCATCTGGGGGATCTGGAGATCAAAGGGCTTTGGTCTCCAGAGGAACAGGTGTTTCATATCAATCTGTTGGAGTTACGGGCTGTACGTCTGGCTCTCAAGGCCTTCCTCCCATCCCTTCGTGGTCAGTCGGTACAGGTCCTGACGGACAATACTACCACGATGTGGTACATAAACAAACAGGGAGGAGTAGGGTCGTACCTTCTCTGCAGAGAAGCTCTTCGGCTATGGTCCTGGGCAAAGGACCATCAGATTTGCTTGGTGGCAAATCATCTGGCCGGGGTCTTGAATGTACGTGCGGACAGTCTGTCGCCAATTCTCGGCAGACCACGAGTGGCGTCTCCATCCAGATCAAGTTTGTTTAATCTTCCAGATGTGGGTGTTTCCTCGGATAGATCTGTTTGTCACTCGGGAGAACGCGCATTGCCCGTTATTCTGCAGCCTCCAGTATCCGATGCAGGGAGCGTTGGGGGACGCGTTTCAGATAACCTGGTGCGACCAGTTGCTTTACGCGTTTCCCCCCCATACCCTTGATTCCTCGAGTGTTGAGGAAAATTCGCCAAGACCGGGCCCAAGTCATCTTAATAGCTCCGGATTGGCCAAGGAGGGTATGGTACTCCGACCTTCTCCAACTCTCACTGTGCCCTCCGCTCCGTCTCCCTCTCAGGGCAGACCTCCTCTCGCAGTCGCAGGGGCAGGTTTTACACCCCAACCTCCAGAGTCTGCACCTACATGCTTGGAGATTGAACGGGGCAACCGGAGTTCCTTCTCTCTCCCGCCTGATGTAGTGGATGTTATCTTAGCGGCCAGGCGACACTCCACTAAATCTATCTACGCTAATAGGTGGTCTAAATTTGTTATGTGGTGTGGAGAGAGACAGATTGATCCCTTACATGCTCATCTGTCACATGTTTTGTCTTTTGCACTGTCTCTAGCGCAGAAAGGTTGTGCAGTGGCTACCATTAAGGGTTATTTTTCTGCCTTGTCAGCCTTCATTTGTCTTCCAGACCAACCATCGTTATTTAAATCCCCTATTGTTCTCAGATTCTTGAAAGGTCTTCTGAATCAATATCGTCCAAAACCATTCGTTATGCCTCAATGGGATTTGTCCTTGGTCCTGACTTTCCTTATGGGGTCCCCTTTTGAGCCTATGCATTCTTGCCCCTTAAGGTATTTGGTTATTAAAACAGTATTCCTGGTAGCTATAACATCTGCAAGGAGAGTGAGTGAGTTGCAGGCCTTATCGGTTAAACCCCCTTATATAACGTTTTATGGGGATAAGGTGGTGTTGAGGACCAAGGCTGCTTTCCTTCCGAAGGTTGTTTCACCCTTCCATTTGGCTCAGACAATCACTTTGTCCACGTTTTATCCTCCGCCTCATCCTTCAAAGGAGGAAGAAAGACTACATCGCCTGGACCCAAAAAGGGCGTTGAGCTTCTATATCGACAGAATGAAAGATATCAGGCTGGAGGATCAGCTGTTTGTCGGATAAGTGGGCAAGAGGAGAGGAAAGGCAGTCCACAAGAGAACACTCTCCAGGTGGGTTGTTCTTTGCATTAAAATCTGTTACTCTTTGCAAAGAAGGATCCGCCTGAGGGCATTAGAGCTCACTCCACCAGAGCTAAGTCGGCCTCTTCGGCCTTGGCCAGGGGTGTTCCTGAGGTCGACATCTGCAAGGCCGCAACTTGGTCGTCCCTTCACACTTTTGTGAAACATTACTGTTTGGACTCTGAGGTCAGAAGGGACGGTCATTTTGCACGGTCAGTGCTGCAGGATTTCTTGGTTTGACCATTTAGGCACCCACCGCCGGGCGTGGTACTGCTTTGGGACTCTATTCATTAGGTGAGGAATCCACAGGTAGTTGTATCCATCAGAAGAACGAGTTATTTACCTTCGGTAACGACTTTTCTGGTGGATACATTAGCTACCTGTGGATTCCTCACGGTCCCACCCGCCTCCCCGTTGCCTTTTTGGTCTCTCCAAGCAATCCTTGAGTGTGCTCCTTTTGGTCTTCAAAGTTGCAATACATTTTGCATATATGATATTTGTATATATGTGTATATTTATATATAAATCTATATATATTGTGTATATACATGATTCGTATGTATAAATATATTTATTTGTTAAAAAAAAAAAAAAAGTTATATTAAATCTACAGCTATTTTATTGCAATGTTGTGTGATTTACAATATTAAGAGATGTTGCTTTGCTCTTTCATTACATTGGGTTATTATTATTCTCATGCACGTAAAAAAATGTTGGTACTGTCATCGGCACGTCGGCGAGGACCTCTTATTGCCTGTATGACGTCAGACGGCGTCGCGTGGGCTAGAGTGACGTCCTCGTCGACGTGCAGAGACTAGTAAGAAGATTTCCGTCGAATGCTGGCGCCATGGGAGTATTCATTAGGTGAGGAATCCACAGGTAGCTAATGTATCCACCAGAAAAGTCGTTACCGAAGGTAAGTAACTCGTTCTTTTATCCAGACTTTGATTAACAGTGATTTGGTGTATGCCAGACTTATTTTACAAAATAACCTTACCAGGAGGACCTACGTTTTTGTGAAGCTTAATAATGAATGCCCTTGAGTCATCTTTTGGATTAGTCATCTGTCACCTCTCCAGAGCAATAAAGGGACATCTTCACTGTTGAACTGGCCCACTCTGGACAGCGGTAAAGCTGGACAGGTTGGTTATCATTTAATTGTGGCCATTGTTTTCTATGACCTACCCACAGAGCAGTACCCAAATCAGTATCTGGAAGACAGACCCTGCCTTATGATGCACCATGTCCTTGAACTGCCAACACTATAGTTTTAAAGTACTCATTAAAGTGTTTCTACTTTTTCATGTAATTATCTGAGCTGTAATAATTACAATGTCTGGCTTGTCCCTTAGTTTCCTGTGAACTAGGCTTTGACTGGTTGATCATGCTATCTTCGAGAGTACATTTTTAGGCGACCCGAATCAGTTTTAGACCCAGTACCTATTATCCTGGCAGTTGGGAATACGTACAGCCTCATTTTTTATGTCACGACCTTACAAACAGCAAAACTTTCTGGTTTACAAGGCATCTTGGGGACTTTCAGAAAGTTGACCTGGGAATGCATTCTGGCTGTTGCTTGCCTTTGGCTTTGTGGTTTGTAACTCACATTTTCTTGCTTTCATTTTGCTGGCTGTAATTGTTTTAGGCTGTCCAGCTTGAGTTTGTACCTTACCTTGCACAAATCTTATTTACAGTATCCTTCTGAGTGTTCCCTTTCTGTAAACAGGCCTGTAAATCTTCCTCATACCCTGTCCCATTTGCTGTGCATTAAGAGACGGAGGTCAAATGTCAGGTGCTGTTTTACAAGGGTACTTGTTTAATTTTCTTTCTCTGACTTCAAAGTGAGAAGAGTTATGTGACTATCTTGGTGGATACTGGGGTTAGGAAAGAGTTTTTTTTAGCACACAACAACATTTAAATGAACCGTGTAAGTATTTCAGATTATATCAGAATTAGGAACACAAGTGAAGCACATTTTTTTTAATTTCTG
This sequence comes from Pleurodeles waltl, assembly GCF_031143425.1. NCBI lineage: Eukaryota > Metazoa > Chordata > Amphibia > Caudata > Salamandridae > Pleurodeles > Pleurodeles waltl. The sequence continues at coordinate 1,950,769,378 of NC_090440.1, forward strand.
AAGTGTTTTAGAAACATACTATAGTATGATGCAGTTTCTTCATGTTTTTGTCTGTACACTGTATAGTTTTATTAATAAAACTCGGTCTGTGCAAATGTAATAGTCATTTCAATTGAGAATATGTCTGTGATGGCAGTGTGCTACTGCACCATGAATGCTCCACTCTGTGCCATTCCACCCTGCGCCACTTCACTCTACCACTTGACACTACCCCTCTCTACCCTGTACCACTTTATGCTTTCAATGCACTCTTCACCACTGCATTCTACACCACTCCAGTCTACCACACCATGAATACTCCATGCCACACCAATCTACTCTGTACAACTCCACTCTATGCCAATGTACTTCACACCACTCCGCAACACTACACTCTATGCCAATACACTGTCAATGCCCTTTGTTCTGTAACACTCCACTCAATGCTCCAGGACCCTTCAGTATTGCATTATACGTCACACTTATACTTTTTGCACCACTACGATGTGCCACTGCACTCTACACCACTTTACTCTACACCATTACACTATATGCCACTCTACTCAACTGCACTTTGCCCTGCACCCCTCCACTCTGCCACTTAAATCTACACTGTGCCACTCCAGTCTATACCACTGCACTCTGCCTTTAACCACTGCACTCTACACAACTGCACTCTGCCACTGCACTCTCGCCGTCATTCTGGTCTACCCCACTCTACGCCATTCCAATATGTGCCACTTGACTGTGTGCCACTGCCCTCTGCAACACTCAACTCCACCCTACGCAACTCCACACTATGGCACTCCAGTACACTACACTCCCTTCCACTCTACAACACTCCACTATCTGCCTTACACTGTAAGACATTCTACTCCATTCTTCCATTCCACTCTGACACTCCGTCACTCTCCTCTACACCACTAGCTTTTAGCCATGCTGAACAGCAGCCACGCTGGTGTACCACATGACTAAAACACGTTGGCAAAGCCAATAGCTCTTACATAGGTGGGATCTATTGGCTTTGCCAGTGCTTGTTGATACTGCTGGAATGTCCTTTGAACTATAGAATCTGAGGAAAGCCATGATTCATTGCATGATTGAATTGTTATTCTGGTTGATTGGCTTTTTCTAGGTATTCACGTTCCTGAATCGGAAGGGGCTGGAACGCGAAACTGCCTCGAATATTTGAATTCTTATCCATATAACGTGGTGCTCCACCCACTCCATTCACGAGGACGTGCTTTAGAAGACTCTCTTTGGTGTTTAGGGATCGTTTGTTTCTACTGTTTTCAAATATGCTAGTTCTGAATTGCCTGAATGCTCTCAGATTCAGATAAATACCTGAATAACATGCTTTTAAGTTCAAGATATAGATTCCCTTTTCCATTATGCAGGAAATTCAATAGAATGCAGATCTTTGAACGTTCTTATTTAAAAAAAAAAAAAAAAAAAAAACTCGATTTTAGAGATGTCTAGCTTCAGGTGACAGACCTTGCTCTCTGTGAGTACTAAATGTGATTGTGGAAATCTACGTTCAGCACCAATCGTATAATAGCTAAACAGATAAACACTGTCACTCTCTTAGGAAACCCTGGAATGGTGGCCGCCTATTTCTTCTGTTTTGTGGGTAGTGATCCAGAGAGGGTTGAGCTATCTCTCTGAGTTGTGTCGTATGTAATGCTAAAACACATCAGCTGGCTCCCTAGGTTTGTTCTAGGTTTGGACCATTAAAACAACTTGGCCATTTCTTTGAGTTTATTCGAGGAAAGTACTTGGCAATAAGATGGCTTTCTTATATCTGTTTAGACATTTTCGTATCCAACGCAGAGAAATCGTGACATTCTGTAGATGTTTGAGAATGTATCCAAAGAGTAACTTGGCCTCAGTCTGAGCTTACAAGCATTTACCCAGGGATGCTTGGCTAGCTCTCTGCTTTTCTGTTCTTGCCCTTGGCAAACCTAACTCGTCGGATGCCTGACTATTTAGCTGTGAGGCAGTTAGGCTTTCTGAATAAGTTTCTGAATATTTAGCTGTAAGGCATGCCAGTTATCCGCAGCTTTGTGGGTATTTGGCTATGGGTGCCTTGGCTATTGCTGGGATTTTAAGTATTTATCAATAGAGGTGCCTTAGGCACTGTTAGATTTTGAGAATCCATGGTGGTACATTATTTGAGTATTTATTGATGGTGTGGCTGTAGCCTGAATGAGTCTAGGTTTTAGAATATGTACCTTGGGGGGAGTAGGAGGCCCTTGACTGACTGACTGACTAGGGTTTTGAACATTTGCCATGGAGGATGCTGGGCCATGAGGCGGTTTGACTAATTGTCTGTGTTTCTCGGTGTTTGGCCGGGAAACATCTTGGCTACACATTTCTATCTTTTTTGGATACTGCGTCACTCACAGACAACTGAACAGTTTTTTGCGAGAATTTCGTATGACTTGGAGTGGTTGTCTCTAGCCATTTGAGTAAGTGTCGCAGAAAACGCTGACTAAGCTCCGTCTCGTGTATTTTACCTTAAGCGAGGCTGACTGCCTGTCTCTCTAGGGATAGCCCCATGTTCGGATTTCTCCCAATGTCTGGAAGCGTGCTGTGCACCGTACGCACAAGGAGACGACCCTATCCATTGTCTATCGCACGTGCTGAGCTTGACACGATGTAATCCGGTTATCCCAGGGTTTCTCTGCTGTCCTGCTATTGCCCCTACACTTTGCCCGTCGTACTCCGCGTCGAATCATTTGCATACGGGTGTTTACCCGCCAGGATCCCTGTGGATCATTAACCATGCATAGAGCTCAGAATAAATCCACTTCCTGGATGGACGCGAGCATTTGGCATAGCGTCTGTTTTCATTTCACAGGTCTCTCATCAGTGTTTGCGAGGGGCGGAGCTGGCACAGGGGTATCAGATGCAAACCTGAAGGTCAGAGCGGCAACTGCTGGGAGGGCTCCCAGGTGTGAGTGCGGTTCAGTAAGATCCAGCCCCTCCCAAAATGGGAGGTCCTAAGCTACCGGAAGGCTGCTAGACGGAGTGGATGAATAATGCAGCCGTACCGAGACCCGCCTGCACCCAGCTGAGCCCCCGCATTCGCACCTGGCATGTTTACCTTGCATTCAAGACCGGGTGCACCCTGGGCACTCTTCTCTCACTGGGAGTGCACAGCCTCTTGGGATGGCAGGGCTATTCCCGCCTCACCTTTTCAGTAATACCTGCCAGTAATGGTGGTTACATACACCACCTCCGGCCATATGATGCTGGGGATGTCCTGCCATTTATACAGACCTACCCCCTGACCAGAATATTGCGGGACATCCTTGCCAGTAACGGTGGGCGCGTGCACCACGTCATGCCACTGGTGCTCCGGTATGTCCTGCCAACTAGGTATACAGACCTGCTCCACTATACCTGTGGTAGGAGGGTACAGACCTGGCGTGCTGTAGCGCGGGGGTTCCAGCATGACCTTCCGACATGCTGAGCTATAGTCCTTTCATCCTAAATGTTGGTACAGTCTTCCCATATGCCAGTAGTGCTGTAGTGCACTCCCGGGATACGTCACCCACGCCCCCTCCCCCCGACCGTGTTATGCTGCTGGTGATTGTTCCCAAGCACTTCTTGGCTAGTAAGGTTGCAGGGAGGGGAGGGGCACAGTGACGTCACCCGAGAGTGAACGTACCTCTCGCAGTCGGTCAGGTGAATGGACGGGGCCCATGAGCGTAATACACGACCGAGAAAACTGAATGAAATATGAAGGGATGGGTGCCGTGCCAAGAATGGCACAATTGTGTATGTTTTATCGTACCATGTTGCTCTCGCCCCCCTCCCCCCCCCCCCCCCCCCCCCCCCACACACACACACACACACACACACACACACACTTTATAAAATATTTCTTGGTTGGCCCTGTGCATGACCCAATACCAGACTGGCCGGGTATTCAGGCAGAAGTTAAATCTTGGCCTTTGCTTTGCAAGGGACGTGCTGGAAATCCAATGCTTGTTAGATGTCAAGTGCTGCCTACACGTATGACGGTATGAAGGGCTCTCAGTAATGCGCAGGATTTTACCTTGATCAAAAGGATGTACTCGGGTCTGTCCTATCGGTTTTGTATTGTAGTGGAATAGCGCTTACTACCGCTGATTAGGCGCTAAGAAAAGTAGCATGCTAGTCCTGATCCCCAGGTGCTGCTGGTTAGTATTGGCTATGTAAATTAATCGGTGGCGTTCTTCAATTCCTCAGCCTTACTCCAGGGGCTTTATCGTCCATATAATTCCCTGGCATTGTATGAGGATATATTAAAATGCCTGCATCGTGCCTTAGGAGGAGCACCGTGCCCTCCGGGGTTAAATGCGGATAGACATTTCAATCTGCTGCTCTCTTTTCTTTCCTCCCCCTATCGGAACCCTGATTTTTCTCCTCGCAATCCCTTTTTTGTTGTCATCTTGCATGCCCCTGCTCTGTTAAGTGTTTTGATTAAACCCTTGCTTACTGATATGATATCGAAAATGTATTCTTTGTACACCTCTCTCCATTAAATAATCGTGTGTGTCCAGTAGGAACGTGGCCTGTGCCCTGCTGCTAAAAATGCCTAACTATGCCAGCCTGGCCTCTTGTACAGATGTAAGTAACATAACCAGCCTGTCACTGCGGATCTCGGAATACATATTGTTTTTGGTCCTTGTTACTGTTATTTTACGAGCAGCCTCCCTGTGCCACTTAACTTGAATGCGCCGTTCTATACCTATGAGGCTGTTTGTGTTGTGTGGTTGTGTTTTTCGTTTGATCAAATTGTGTGTTTTTGTTTAGAAGTTTTATGCTTTTAATTTTTTGTTATCCGTAGCTTTTTTGTTTGACCCATTTTAGCTACTTTCTTTAACGTATGTGTAATCTTTCTAATCAAAGTGAAGCCTGCGCTTTTATACATTTGGCTTGGGGGTTTCTATAAAATGAAGCCTACTTATTTTGTTAATGCGCGAACCGTTAAATATGATACAGCCGAATGTTGCAAGTGTAAAACTCCTGGAGAGAGGAGGGAAGTGTTTGGCAGGTTAAATAAGCTTGTGATGGCTCGAAAGAGGTAGAGAAAACTGAAATGTACCTTTTTCACAGATGTTTCGAATTGGTCAGATGTTTGTATTTTCTATCTGCAGTTTGTTCGCAACCATGTGAATCTGTTATGCCAATATCTACATTCGACATTGTTACCATTCAACTCGCTTTTTGAACTTTTTTCGACATGACTCCCCAACCACATGACCCCATCACCGCCTTCTGCTGCAACAGCATTGGGAAACAGAGTATAACATTTGTAGAGGCATCTTCTTCTGCCTCCATATTGAATGTGTCATTTACCTTATTTCTGCAAATGACCAACAAATATATAAAAGCTGATCCAGAAAGAACTTAGTTGAGTAGAAACCTCCCAGGGTCCTCTCATGGTAAACACGCAGGGTCACCTCAGCTTGAGATCATGAGCACAGTGGGTTCAGTGACTATCTTGTTGTTACAGTCATGATTTCCAATTGTAATCTGGGTTCTCCCATCTGAGTAGTAGTTTGTAGTGCACTGCTAAAATCCATGTCATTTGTAAGTATACACGAATGCTAACTACATGTTAACTAACAGAATCTACATGTTAATTGCACTGCGGACGGATGATACCAGAAGCAGATGACTGACCGGAGCGCCTGATCGTTAGTTTGTGGAAGAATACATAGTGGCAGGTTTGTGAGAATGGCTCAACAAGGGAAAGGTTTGGAATTGTGGTAGGCAGGTCTTCTCCCGGAAGTCTGTGTACAGGAAAACATTGGGACTAGTAATCGGGCAGCACACTAATAAAACAAAAAAATGAAGCAGGCTGACGATTTGATTCCAGGCTTGAGTAGCCACATATATGTGCATTTAAGAATCCAACATGCAAATTCCAGAGAGGCTAAGAAGCAAAGTAACAGCATGCATAACGCTGATTCTTGTAAATTCAATTAAACCAGCGGGCACCTTCTACCTCTACAACCAACATCTGATCTAGAGGCGGCAGTAATGAAACAACAAAGGTTCCGCCCTCCTCTGTGCGCCCTTGTCCAATTCAGATAGTAGACGAGGGTGGCCTTCGGCTATGTTGGAGCCACCACTGGCTTTGTCATCTGGCAGTTGTGACACAACCGCAAACGGCATTGACTCAGCCACAAATTGAAGCATGAAGTATTGCACCATTTTTGGTAGTACCACATCCATGCAAGGCCACCAGGTAAAACATATCGCTCTCACATGGAACTTCATGAAAGTCTCTATGACGCGTTTAATTTGGGTACTGGATTCGAGTTCTGAATAGGTACACCCTTTAGGATTATTTCCAGTATGGAAGCTGGCAAATGTCAGTCCCACTATGCCACACAATCGTGGTGCACTTGCAAGTCCCAAGTGTTTACCTGAGACCACTATTGCATACCAGTGGTACCAGTCTCAGCTGGACCAGCCAGCAAGGCTTGTCAGGCCGATGGTGTGTTTTCTTTTTTTTTTTATTTTTTTATTTTTTTTTTTAACCTTTTGCCGGATTTTGGGGATTTAGCTTCACTGCTTGCTGCTGGGACTGGAAACAAAATTCTTAAAGGAGCACGGCCACTTAATATTTTTCCTGCAGGCAGATAGAACTTTCAAACGTCCGGAGTTTAACATCTGATTGTTTTAAAGCTTTTTCTTTACTGTGATACCACCTACGTTCCGTGCCTCAGATGCTCAGCTATGTAGGGCATGGGGCATGAGACACTGGCAAGTGGCGGACAGGGGTGGAGGAATTAAGCACTGGGGTCACTTTCCACACTTGGCCTTTTCTACCATCAGCACAAACCCCTTCTTCCTTACTGAAGTGAAGCCTGCTGTACTTGTTGTCATCAGTCTTATTATGAGTCTGTCTGATAGGAAATTGCCATCCACCTTTCTCTTGCTATAATAACACTTCATGACCTTGTGTGTCTAACGCTGCTCTGAGCTCCTCCTCTTCCACGTCATCCTCCCTCCCCCCCTCTCCATACTGTGCACCAGCATGGCTGCAGTGTGGTCACGGCAGGCCTATCCTGCCACACTCAGTTGGTGGTACGACACGCAGCAGCCAGGTGCCCTGGTGTGGGCACCGTGGAGGCAGAAAGGCCCATGGCGATGACGTCACGGGTGTGGCATAGGATTCCTCGCCCAGTGCCCAGGGAACGCCAGCCTTCGGTGCCGCTGGGTTCAGGAGATGGAAACAAAGCCCTCTTCACAGGAGCGGGGCAGAGGCGTTGTTGCAGCGAGTGTTTACTCCTCTGAATGGGCTCGGCGTCGGCTCCTCGGCCGCACAATGGGCTGAAGTGTCCGGCTCCTCGTCTCTGAGAACGCCCCGCGGGCCCGCTAGAGAACGAACAGGCTCCGCATTTAGCGGGCTTCACCTTTGACCCTCTGCCCTACTTAAAACGTCAGGGGCGATGAACTCCACATTGTGAGTCGAGCAGCGAGTCGCCGCGCGGCTGCTGAGGCGGGGAAGGTCTTTGTTGACCCGTGACGGCAGCGTGCGTGGAGGCAGGCCGCGGTTCAGACTCCTTCTCCCCCCGACAATGCCGTGTGTGCGCCGGCACCCCCGACCCGCCTCTTCTGTATGTGGCATGTCATCTGCGTGGTGTAAGACTTGTGTATTTTAATGTGGCACTTTTACAACCTACTAGTGACCCCGCACGTGCGCCTCTGCCCCAGTATTTGTATTTTTGAGCGAGCTTGTTGCAAAAGGATTGCACACATCTACATGCAGCACATAATCTTGTCCGGCTAGGGGCTTGGTGAGACTTGGCAGAAAATACACATTACAGCTTCTGCTTATGTTGATGTAAGATGGGGGTGGGGGGGTGGGGGGAAGAGGTGAGTGTTGGCACTATGTCCATGGGAGAAGGAGAAAGTGCTGGTTGTGTACTCTAGACTTCAGAACCTTAAACTGGTTGTTGACAGAGGGAAGTGGGCAAGCTGCATGATAGCTTGTGAGTAAATTGAGATGAGTGAGTTATAGGTCACTTATTGCTTTAACCAGAAGGTTAAGTAGTTTATGCTGGGTCTCGTGATCGCCAACAGCCAATGCTACCTGATCTTAGAGGAGTGACACCCACAGGTGTTGTGGGGTGGGATTCAGGGGCGGAGAAGAGGATTCGACGGGAGTACAGCTAGTAAGTTGATTATTTAGAACTGGGGTATTAGTGATTTAGTAGTCTAGAAGGGGAGGTAAACTTTTTTGTTGAATGTTGAGTAGTTGGAGCCTCGCAGCTGTGATCATTAATTCTAATTGCACGTGCAAGTTAACAGGCAAACAAAGGTTCATTGCGAAGGAGTAGGTAGGTAGGTAGGTGTGGCGTTAAGGTATTGAGAGAGCAACAGGTCATGGGTTAGAGGAAATGCATTGTTTTGGTTTTGAAGCAGATAAGCATAAAAGGTAAGGAGGTCCATCCAATGACTAATACCACCAAAGCATTGAGGTTTTCGTTTGGAGGTATTGTGTAACAGGATGGAAACAACACTTCTCAGAGAGAGGTGGTATGGAGGGGACACTGGGGTTTAAGGCCCTTTGTGCATACATTGCCCCCTAGGGCTCCACATGGTGTCTGCCTTGATCTCCTGATCATCGGTGGTCTTCTTATGCTCCTCCAGCGCACGTTGTCACTTTCTGCCCTAGTGCCCCAAAGCTGCTGGTGCTGCCTGCCCATGTGTGGAAGCCAGCTCGTGTATGTGATAAGTTATTGTGTTTGAACTTAGATGCATGAGTGTTGTGGAAGCACACTTACTCTCTTCCTAGAGGCTAACCTGCATATTCTAATTGGGTAGCTGGACATTGGCAAAGAAGGTCTTGGTCAGGTTGGGTCTTTAGCATACTTACCCGCGCAAGACTTATGGCATATATTTCATTTGGTGGATCATAGTTATGACTGTACGTTGTGTGGTGTGGGAGCAGTGAGAGTATATGGCCCTCAGATTTCACTCTTTATGAAAAGTACTCCTAGTAATCTCTTCTGTAGGCTTCCACCACGAACATTCGTAAGGGACAGGATTCATTGCAATACGAGGAGAACAATTTTGTTCCATAATACATGTAGTCTTCCCCTCTTCGATCAGTAATTTCCGGGGGATCGGCTTGTGTTGAAATCTTACTGTCTAGTCGACATCAGCTGGCTCACTTCTCCGTTTACTCTGATTTGCATCAAGTTCATTTGTCATCTGTGTTTTACCTGTTTTTCAAAGGGTCAAAGTACAGATACTACAGAATGTAGAGATGGGTTTCCAGCCTCCCACTTGTCTTTATGGGGACTTAGGCGGAGTCAGTTGCATTTTGGCGTAGATTTGCTTGTTGTGCACTCTGATCTGTGATTGGCCCTGTCCCAAACTTACTGACATATGATTCCTCTCTAAGCTAGTCTGCCTCAGCTCCAGCTTGCAGCTTTTCCTGGATTGCAGATGTTTGTACACGAACTTCAAATAAGATTCACTGTTGAGCAAACACGAAAAAAAACGTATTGCATAGGCTCATAAATAGTGTTCTTTTTTTTGGTTTTATCAAAGAACAAAATAGAAAATTGAAGGCGATAGCAAGAAATACAGAAAACTGTACAGATCTATAGATGTATAGTGATCAAGCTTCCTAAAAAACCTCGAATATGTACCTGAGCAGGAGACTACAGAACACTGCTAGTACAGTCTGTCAAGACTCTAAAAAGAGCTCTAGGTTTAGAGCCCTGTTACTAGGTTTGCTTGTTGAGCTGCAATCTTTCCTCTGGTTCATTTGCTAAAACACCGCCATAATCTACTAAGAGCCAATGAGAGGCCGACAAACTGGATAGTGCCAGAGCTGCGCTTAGTCCTGAACTTTTTTAATATGGGGGGGGGGGGGGTCTGTGGAGGTGTTCTGAGGTTCGATAAATCACAGCCCATGAGAAGCTGATCCTGCAAATTCACGTCAAAGGTCGCCACCAGAACCAATATTTCTAGTTCCTCCGGCTAGTTTCTGCACCTGTGCCGGCAGGATCTAGGGATGATCTCATGTGGCTCAGGACACTAAGTACCTAGGCCATAGGTGGAGGTCCAGACCGTGCTTGACGCTGCAAAGCGTGGGTTTCCAGTCAGGAAAGAGCTGATTTGTTAACTCCAAGCCAAACAGTGTCAAAACTCCTTATACGCAGTTAGTTCTTTTGGTCGGTTTAAGGCCTTGTTTTGCATGCATGAATGCCTAAGATGATGTAAACAAGCAGGATGCTGCATAGATGGGGGCCGTTAAACCCATAGCGGTGGCGGTTTTCATGGCGCATCCACAATTACTGGCTCCAGACCCTTTTTGGGCACATTCTTCAAAGTCTGTTTCCCATTTATCAAGGGATAAAGCATCAATATTACAGGCTGGGGGGAGAAGCTACGTGTATTTATCAGGAGGGGTCGAGAGTATCAGACCTCAGCCTAACAGATGGTTAACTTGTTAGGGAACCAGAAGTCCAAAAATGCTTCCCCGGTTCAACAGCGGCGGCGCGGATTTCGTGAGCCACGGTGTCTGCTAATTCTCCGTCCTCTGGACGGTTAATGTCGGGTATGTCTGCAATCGTGCCACGTTTCTGATGCACTCTGTGCACAAATCTGGAACTGTACATTTGACTGACGGTGTCTGACCACCCTTTCCCCCACCAGGAGTGGTGTGTAGGGGACAGTGAAAAGCTCTGCTCCCCTCCCTCTTGGCCGGTGTCAGTTCGTCTTGGGTACGCACCAGGCCGAGGAACCCCTTGCAAGGGACCAAGGCAGGTCTTGCACCATCTCCAACTGTTGTTCAGTTTTTTTGTTCTTTCTCAGAATTAGCAGTGTGTTCATCACTGGGCCCTGTGGTTTCGTGATATTAATGAAACATTTACTCTGGTCACTGCGGAAGTAGTGTGCCGACGTCAGTGTGATGTCCTAGGGCCCTGTGTAGGAAGCGATGTTCCCCTTCTGCTCAGCAGTTAAGTAATGAGGACCTGCCCTTCCCCCCAGCCAGCCTTCTCCATCCTGTACTATGCTTCATCTCTCCTCGGTAGGGGAAAGGCTCTATTGCGGCGGGACCTGGCTCTAAAAATGACAGATTGTGCATCTGTGCGCCACACGATGTAAGGTGTCTGACTCTAGGACCTGAGAGTTCAAAATGGCCTCATCTCCAGCACTGACATGGTTCCCTGCGCCGGAGCCCTGGCTGAGACCTTGGGCGTGGTATCTCCCTCGGGAGGCTACGACGTCACCACACTTCCGGCCTGTATTCCTTACCTGGCTGCCCCCGCCGCCTGATAATTACTGGCCTAGGGCTCTGCTGCCTTATCAGCGGTCCGCCCCCTGATAATCACTCACTTAGTGTGCTGTTCCCCTGGGCCAGGACCCATGACCTGGGATATTCATCACCAAGTCTGTCGCTGGAGGAGCTTGGGCCTTCACTTTTACTCTGAATTTCTTCGCTTCAGGATCTGCTGAGGACAGCTGTCCCTTTGCCCTAATGGTAGCCTGCGATAACATCAGTTGCCAAAACCTCCTCTGTTGTGTTCGAAAACATCTTTTACAGGAGCATTGTTTTCCCACGACATCTTCCACCAAATTAATATTTGCAGTATGTGGCCCAAAACAATGACATTTAGCTTAAAATATATGTTAGTAATTCGGCAGCATAGCTTCGACAGTAAGATTTAGTCTTTCACCCTGATGAACATTTTGTAAACACCGTAGAATGTTAAGCGGGTGTTTAAGGATAAACGGATGAAACAAAGGGAGTAGGGATACATCTAACTAGGGCTACGTTTGTGTTTATCTAGAGAGAGAAAAGTTATAGGGGCATGTAAGGAAGGAAAGAAAACAAATTTGGGGTGTGGGTGTTTGAGTTGTATACCCAAAAATGAATGTAATCTAAAAACAAAATACCCGACATAATGTGACGTGTTGCATAGCCCCGCTCCGCAAAGTTATACAACTTTAAACTTCACTCTTTCTCCTTATCCCTCCATAGTTATTGATGCGTTCTTTCATTATGCTAATCAGACCAGTATGTATACATATGTGAGGGGACTTGTACAACCCCAAGACACCGACGCTGGGATCGGGGTGTAACCGGCTTTCAGGAAGAACATGGACGTGTGTGTGTGTATATACATACATACACACACTCGTGTCCTACGTTTATTATTTTTATGTTTGTTTCTATATAATCACATATGCACGCATACAAAGTAACACAGGGGCGTGTGGATGGTTAGGGATTTGTTTATCCACCACAAATCTAGATATGTAAAGAGGAAGCGATTACAGAAAGATGGACATAATACTAAAACCAAAGTTAAAAAGATGTTAAGGGACGGCCAAAATTTAGGAAAAGGTGTTTTGGTCAAACTAATATGCTATTTAGAAAAAACGATGTTATTGTAAAATATGTTTTGCAAAGTATTCTAACAAGGAAGATCTAATGGCCATTAAGGCTGAACACCGCACATGCTAGTGGCTGGAAAGGGCGAGGGTGCTGTGTGATGTAGAAGTCTGTCTGGGGATATGAGCGGTAGATCCCATCGGATGTGATTTACTTGATAGTATCTCTTGGACAGTGCTTTAAATTAAAGTATGGACGTACAGGTACTCCCTGCCAAAGATCACCTGTTTCCTTGTGAGGAGTGGCAGTATTCTTGCATTTACAGCATTGTCCGTTTATACCCCCCCCCACCACCACTAAAGTACACGCAGTAAATGGGTATTCACGTGTACACGTTTCAGGTCCACTTTTGACGAGTCCACAGCTGTTACAAGCACAAGTTCAGCATGCCAGAAGCGTGTCCGTGGTTGCTGAACGCTATTGAGCTGCGTCCTTTGCTGCCATTAGCTTGGACATTTGTCGGCGCCTTGGAAGCCACACATCGGTGTCCGGCAGAGTGAGTGTGCGGTATCCTATGATTGCACCGGGACCTTGACTTTCTAGGAAGCCTGGGCCCTACTCCTCGTGCCTTCCCGCCCGATGTTACCGGGAGGCCGCTCAGGAGAAGTCTGCGGGCGAGTTATTTTTCGGCCGTCAGCACCGGGCACAGCTGGGCTAAGAATAGTGTCCTGGGCTTGACTGATATGGGGAGGACGGTACCCTGACCTGGGCGGCCGCCTGCACTCCGGTTACAGTCACGGTATTTAAAGCGGCAGGCGTCTTGTGGGACGAGCCTCGCAGGCCCAAACATGGCCACGCAGCGAGCGACGACGGGCATGTCGGGCCCTTGGGTCAACCTTGCTGCCGCCAGCTCTCGGGCAGGACTCGGCTTGGGTGCTCTCACAGCCCGGACCTGCTGCTGACATTCTTAGCACTCCTCAAGTACACTCGAATAACGGAGTCCCAGAGCGTACATTGGTCGAGGCTGCAGTGTTGGTAGTCACTTCAGTGATCTTCAGACTTGAGCCACGCTTGTCAGGCAGCAGGCCCGGAATGTGGGTCTGCAGCTGAGGCCCTGCATCTGTGGGCACAGGCTTCACGTGGGAGACCCCATGTGCCTTGGTTATAAAGGCAAGCAAGTGGTCATAGTTAACAGCCTGAACTGTTTATTATGAAAAAGGTAGTAGGTCCGATGTATTTGTATTAAAGCTTATAAATAAGCATTTTGTTATATACTACAGTAATCTGAGAGATTAAATGTAAGGGTTTTGGTGTTGCTTATCTCCTCTGACAGACCATGGGTACAGAAGATTTACACTGTGGGACTCCTTGCTAAGATACATGAGGAGATTTTGCCTACTGTAATTTTGTATGCATTTGTAATATAACAATACTGGATGGGTAACCTTATGAGAAAGCTTATGCACAGTACAGTAGGCCTGAGTTGTTTATGGTGACAAGTGACCAGATGCTATCGGTCTGGTCATAGGAAAAGTTATAACAAAGATAGAAGGCCTGGCTTATTTATTGTGAACTGATTTGTTAACGCCAATAGGCCTTTATTGTTATCACACGGTGTTGCAGGCTGTAGACCAGTATTTGGTTACATGTAACATCCCAAATTACCATACTAGGCAGTTTTGTTTTTAGTGTTGGTCACCCTCTCTGACAAACTGTGGGAGAGGAAGATTTTTAGTGTCAAGATTCTTGTTAGACCCTTTTTAGAGGGGATGTATGTTATTTTGCCATCTCTAATTCTGTACGTATTTTGCACTTTTATGACCGTATTGCCTAATGGTTGCCAGTTTATGCACACATCAGTAAGCCTGTGTTAGTTATAGTATCAAGCCAATGGTAAAGTCTGTAAACCTTATCAGTTTACTGGGTAAAGTTAATTCAGATTCCTTAAGAGTGATCTGTTTTTAGTGAAAAGTTACGACAAAGCAAGTCGGCCTGACTTATTGCAAAAACCATGTGTTAAAAGCAATAGGATTTTAAGGTTGGGTTATCATCACACTGTGCTAAAGCATGTATTTTGGTGCACTGAATCTCACAGATTACCTTAGTAGGGAAGGGTTTTGGTGACCTTCCTTCGAGCCAACCATGGAGGCGGAAGATTTGCACTGTGGTGAAACTTAATGGGCGTATAGCAGTGGTTGTATATTCTTTTTAGAAATGTAATTGTGTGCACATTTTTAATATTATTACCACATACCTGATGGTTGTCTGTCGGAAAGTTTATGCCTGACTCAGTAGATCTGAGTTGGTTGTGGTTACAAGCCAGTGGTAGAGGCTGTAGAACTAATTGTTTATTATGGAAAGTTATCAAAAAGGCATTAAAGGGTGGATTGCTGATACTCCTGTTAAAGCCTACGGAGAGGTATTTTGTTACATGCAATCTCACAGATTACATTTTGTAGGAAAGGGTTTTGGTATTGGTTTCCCGCCTCTGTCAAACCCTTGGTGGGTGCATTTCTTAGTAGAATCTCTTCAGAAGGCCTGACAGGCTTTTCTGTCTGTCAGGATTTTGTAATAAAGTAATTGTAAAAAAAAGTGTGAGATTTAATGTAACAAAATACCTATCTGTAGGCTTTAAACACAGCAATACAAATTCACCCTGGAACGCCCATTGACTTTAATATATGCTTTTAGTAGTCAATACGTATGCCGGGCTGACTGCCTTAATCATAAATGTTCTTATTAAACAATCAGACCCATAACTTTATAAGCATATCCATATAGATACATAGAGGTTCCATGTAGATATATGGAGGGTCTTTAAGTCAACCACATTATGCTATTGGTCTCTCTGAGTGTTGTTTAAACACTTCCTCCTTCCATATAAGTATACCTCTTGGGGTATTGGTTCATTCCACATCAGTCACTGGCCCTCTTGCCCTATGAATAGTGGCAGTTCTGATCACATGGGCACATCCACCTGAAAATGAATGTGCTCAGTGTTGGGACTGGTTGGCCAGTTCTTCAGTTTTCTACATTTATACTTACTCTTTTATTTGCTTCTCAAATTTTTATATTTTTCTTCAGAGGATATTACAGTTATCTAGACAGTGTTAATAGGTTGCATGTTTGACACTCATTTCATCTGCAGTGCACCACATTCTGCGTTGGCATTTCTTCTAACTTAGTCCGCCATCATGGAATGCTGTTGCCCATAGTCTATCACTAGTTTACCATTCCAAGATAGCCAACACGTTGGTTCTGGAAGTGAAGGCCATGCAGAAACGGTAAAACAATACACCATGCACAATACTCCTGCAATACCGACAACCACTGCTATTTTTAATCCAGTTATTGCAAGTTTATGCCTGATACGTTAGAGTAGCATGTTTTACTTTTTTCTACTTCTATTATTTTAATTTATCTTGCTTATGTTATTTAATTGCAGTTGTGTTAGTGGATGAATGGAAGGAGTCAGATTGATGAATGGGTGCATGAGTCAAAACATGAGTGACAGAATACATGTACAATGACTTATTGAGTTGAGTGCCTAAACCCTTGAATGAGACAGAAAGCGCTCTTACTCATAAGTAAAACTATTGGCTTTGCTGATGCCTGTTTTTATGACACAGAATCGGATGTATTTTTAGAACAAAAATGTGTATTCTTTTTCAATTAGTAGTATTGCTGTGTCAAGGACGTTGCAGACTCCTTGGTTCGAATTGGCAATCAATATTGGCAAATGCCTTATTCAGCTTTACTTTAAGTACATGGTGCTCGGCTCAATCTACTGCTCTGTTCCACTACGTTGCAGCTTTACTGTGTATTTTAACAGAAAAAAATATTAACTATAGCTTCACCATAATATTCGATGTAATTGCTATGCTGGCTATACATTCTTTGAATTGTTGTCAGTAGAGCATTAGACCTTGCATTATAAACGGGATTCCGTTATATAACTGTTTTTCCTTTTTAAACCGTGAATTTAATTCCAGTCAAGCATATGCACTTTTTGATGAGGGCTAGGGCAACCATGTTTGTTATACTACTTCTGTTGTTTGCCTTAAATCAGACTGCAATTACGGGAGTTTCTGCTGATAGTATGTATGCGTAAATAATGTGACAGGCGTAAGATTCTTTCATTCTTTTAAACGGTCGTGTAGGTTTGCGGCTAAAAACTATACCTCTAGAACTGCCTTTTCGCTCGGTTTGCTCAATACAATCAAGTCAATCGTGCAAAGAACTTGTTGAAGGTCTGCTTTGAAAGTGGAATGTGCGCGCGCAGGGGGTCTCACTGGAAGCATGTGCATGACCAGAGGGAAAACGTTACGCAAGGGCTCTGGGCTGGTGTTACATGTGGGGCTGGGAGGGGGTACACCAAAAGTTCTGATTGTTAGAAAAAGCCCATCTTGACGGCGGATAAATATCCCTTGGAGAAACGTTCCGCCATGTATGCGAACCCATTCTGCTGAATTGGGTTTGGCAATTTGGACATGGGGTTATTTTCTGGACAGGCCGGTGCCCCTGAGAATGTCATGTGCTTTCGTCCTACTTGTCTTTGACAACAGCCGACCTCAGCTCCGCCAGGCTCGTCCAACCTCCCCGTGTCCGCGCCCGGAGGGGCATCTCTTGAGACGGGGATCTGCCCTGCACACCGTTCCCATCAGTCGGTAAGGAAGATGGCGCGAAAGTGACGTCTGCAGCCCTGTGCCAAACTTCGCAGAAATCACAACCGCAGCGAGTAAGGAGGGGTCGAGTGAAACCACAAGAACCGTCTTGTGCAGGTTCTCTGAAGCGTCCTTTCTGAGAACTCCATGTTCGTGCCCTGCCGGCCGCTCCCAGGCCTCGCCGGCAATAACATCTGCAGGCCGGGCCCATTCTCACGCTCCGCGCGCTCTTGCGAAACTGACCGTGCGCCGTACAGGAACCGGAACCAGCCGTCGCCAAACCACTTCCTACTTTGACATCGTCTCATCTGCTTGCGGGTTTAACAACTCACCTTTCGGGGAAGCCACTTCCCCATCTGCTTGTGAAACATATCCTGGCCATGTACCGTCGTCACTGTGTCATGTTCTTGAGGTACAAAAGTGCACGGAGGGCCGAAGAGGACCGACGAGTAAATACAGCGCGGAGAGTGCTTTTCTCAAACCCTGTTCCGTTGTAATTCTACCAACAAGGTGTATAAATGTTTCTAGCATTAATCTCCCCAGCAGCTCATTAGTGCCATTCCGACTAAGGTCTTTGCATCGTTCTCCCTAAACTCTCCGGTGCTGACGGTGTCCAGGTTTATTTCACAACAAGGCAGTTCTAGGAACCTACCTGTGAAAGCCTTTAATGAAGAAAAGGGTGGGGAAGGCAGGCTCTTGACAGTGCCCTGGATGGCTCCCACAAGCGTCAAAATTAGTCCTATTAAGGCAGGGGAGGTGGGGTGAGGGTCATGGGTGCGGGGGCAGCAAAATGTAATTTCACCCCCGGCAGAAAGTCTTTGCAAGAGTCGTGAGCGTTGCAACCTTTAGGTCCCTATAGTCTGCGCACTACAATGATTGTGGGTACTGCTGTGCAAAACCAATCATATGTGTACGCAAGTATGAGGGTTAGGTAAATGCTAGAATGGAACACTTGACTGAAGAAGTCACATACATTTAGTGTTAGTCAGGTTTTGTTCTTAGGTACGAGCCTGAGGGTACATGCACTAGCTGCATCTCGCTTGCGAGACACTATTCTTAACAAAAACAGCTTGGTTCCCTTCCATTGCTTACCATATGTGTGCTTCATTGTCACTCTTCTTTGCAGTGTCTAGTCTGAGCTGGTGAGTTGAAAATGTGGGGGGCGGGGGTAATAAAGTAAACAAAAAACACAAAGTACCTGAACTTCTTCACCGCTGTCCGGTGCACTGCAGGCACAGGCTCCCAGCCTGCCCTGTGCAAATCATGACGCTGCTCACAGCAGCGTTATGATTGGCTGGAGTCCCCTGGCTGGGCGCTCCAGTGCAGACTGAGAGCCAGTGCCAGGTTGGAGAGAGCGCTTGTGCGCATGTGTTTGGCCGGCCGGAGACGGCCGGTGAAACGTACATGGTCCTTGGGGGGAGAGCTCTGTGCACACCCCATGCTGCTTGTCACCCTATGGCCCCGCCTATTTAGAAATAAAAGGATAATAAACATTGTTTATTATCCTTTTATTTTTAAAGGTTTGCAGCTGCTCTGTGTGTGTGTGGGGGGGGGGGGGGGGGGGTAGACTCCCTCCGCCCAAGCAGCAAAGCTGTCCCTGACTGTGACCCTAATTGGCTAGTCCAGTTGAAACTTCCGATGCTTGCTGCTCCTGAAGTTGAGATACTAGTTCTCCCCCCCCCCCCCCCCTCCCTCTTCCTGCTGTTCCCTCTATAGCATCTTTTTTCCTTGTTTTTCTTATTTTTCATGGTGAGTACAATGCTAAAGTTATCCCAAACTAGCCCATATCAAATCGTCCACATTCCGTGTTCACAGTTCTCTCTGTTGAGTGCCATATTCACATGTATCCATTTACGATTCTTGTGCCACGTTGCTCTGTGTCCATGAGAGGCCTAGTGCCCAATCCAAGGTGTCTGCCGTGGTCTCAGTACAGCCTGTGACGCAGGGCTGGTTCCTTAAACTTTGATGCAGAAAAGTGATTGGTACATCAATTAAACAACGCGGCGAGTGAGCAGTGAGGGTCTCTTTATTAACAAGAGGCGGGGGAGCTTCGCTGTGCCCTCGGCGTGACACTGGGTTCTGTCGTTGTCCATTCCTTGATCGACCTGTTGATGTGAGGTAATGGGCTCACGAGATACTCGGATACCCCATCATAACGCAATGAGTAGATATAGTAAGTGTATGCATAATCTCCCCAGATTACTCAAACTTTAACAATTTAATGTGTTCTGGGAGTTGTAGCACCGCATCACTTGGGCGCAATTTCAGAGTAGTGTTTGTAGAATGGAAGACCGCTGGGGTATGGTAAACTGTCCGGAGGTGCGAACGGTAACTGGCTTTGTAGCAGAAGAGCGAAGATGGGTGTAATTCAACGGGGTATTTAATCCAGCCACTGTAGTTTCACATGCGCACACCATCTCATGAATTAACGGTCACAAATGTAAGCGTTCCAGATCAAATAACATTTGAGAAATTGTTTTGCATAGATTGCATTTTCACAATGATCTTGACTTTTAGAAAAGAGAAGTAAACACACCAGGCTACATTTAGGAAGCTTTGCGCGCTGACCTCGGATTTGCATGTACATAATGAGTTTCTGCCAGTGTTATATATGCACAGTTCACAACAGTACCTATGGTCACGTGCTCTTTGGTCTTTTGGCAGTGAACATTTCTGAGAAGTGCGGTTGACGATAGTGCAGAAGGCTTCAAAAGTACACCAACCCTGCGCACACTTCATCAAATTGAAGAGTTGTGTTCGGAGAACAGATACACGAACCGCGAGCAATGATTGTATTACAGCAAACACTGCGGGGGAAAAACCGTAAACCTCAAAGCGCTTTTGAATACGAGCTAGCCTGCTGATGTCTGAAGCGCCCTGGGCTGGAAGGTTTTGAAAGAGGTAGATAAGAAAAGCCCCTTACTTGGCGAACAGTTCCTTAAACTTAGATACACTCGTAAAAGCTCATAGATGTCGAAGAGAGATAAAATTATGGTCACACAATGGAGTCAGGCCAAAACTGAAAGATCGAGCTTCTGAGAGTTCACGCAGAGAGCAAAATAAAAGAAGCATTGGCAAAGCCTGTAGGTCGCGCCTCTGCAGGAGTTATTGGCTTTTACAATGTTGTCTAGCCGTGTTGTGTAGCACGGCTACACGTAGATTTGTTTCTAACGTTTAGCACACAGCATTGCTCACACGGTTAAAAGACGTTGTGAAAACCAACTGCTCTGACACAGGCGCCATTTATTTCTCTTTGCCAGTGCTTCTTTTCAGCAGTTGTTGAGCAGTGGAATTAAAATCATGACCAGCCCTCCAGCCGGATGTCTTTCAGCTGCCTTTCGCTGCACACTATATTGTGCGGTAAGTTTCTAGCGCATCGGCTTCTTTCTGTTCTACCCTGTTTTCACGTCTTTGCGGTAATCTACGTGGCCTGTCAACCAGCTGATTTATATCCTGCCTACTTATATACAAGACTTTGATTCCTCCGAGTCCTGGTGCACCTTATTTAAAATCACATCATTATTTATCTAAATGCATCTGCTATTTAGAGTTGTATTGACTGGTTTAACTTATGTCGAGATGCTCCGCTCAACTTTTATAAAGTTGAGCTAATTAAGATGTCATTGATTTTAAGACTGGGTGACTTGGGTACTACGAAGCTACAAACCTCTGGTAACAAATCCTGTAACAAAGGTTGTTATTGGTGTTCTGGTTCGAGCTGAAATAATAGCTAATTTCGCCTGCAGCTGGGAGCGTTTTTACTGAAGTTCACGGCCTGTTGGCGCCTGGCCACTCGAGCTCCGATCGGTTCAGACCCCTCAGGTTTTTAGAGCCTCCCCTCTCTTTGCAGTGCTTGAGGGAAGTGCAGTTTTTCTGGTTAGGGGCCTATTTCGGGGTAAGCTGAGCCAGGCTGTGGGAACTGGAACCTAATCTGAGCTGAAGCAAGGCATCAGCAGGTGTGCGTGCAGCGGGCGGCCGAGGATCCGCCAACATCTGTTACTCGGAGCAAAACAGCTGGTGAAAGTCATTACCAAAGTGCTCAAGAAGGAGGGAAAGGAGAAGCTCGTAGCAGGTTCATTTAGCGTCACATTTTCCATGTTATGTTATATGTCGGGGCCCGAGTGTCTCCCGTGCTGGATCCCTCGAAGTTTGTCGCAATGTTTGCTGGTACTTCACGGCCTGCGATGGTCCTGGAGCCTTGACAATGATAATGTGTGGTTTATCCGCCTTCCAGACCAGAACCAGTGACTTCTTGAGAGGATATTTAGGGGACGATCCAGTGCACAAAGAGGCTTCATACTTCCACCACTTACCTACCTGCTAGTTCTACTGTCCTCTGTACACAAACCCTTAGGACAGAAACAATTCACACCACTGACCCCAGCTTCCCACTGTGGGAATCTTGTGGAAGATGGAGTGTAAAACTTGTAAAGTTACAGACGTGTATCCTCCAAGAAGTATTGTTGTGCATCTGTAGTGATCTTAATACTCACCGTGTAAATGAACCAATTAAATATGGTAATTTGTCACTGCTTGCTTGTTGTGTGTTGTTTGGTTCTCTTGAGGCGCCAGCTGGCGGACTGCAAGGTTGCCTTCTTTTCCTTCTGCTAATGTGACGGAAACATGTGTAATAGTTGAGAGCTCACTGGTGTACCAAATGTGCGGCGTGGTCTTGCACTGTCTGGTTGCAAAAGACCTATTGTGGGCTTACCAAGAACTTAAATGTGGCTTACAGCCTGCCCACCCATTGCTTACTGTTGATTGCCTTTACCGTCACGAGGAACTTTTTACGTCTTATTCAGGTACTTTCTATGTTCTTTTTGTGTTTGTCCTTCACCTCAAACGTAGTCTCTTTACCATCCGTTTGATTGGCTCCTGTATTTCTCCACCGTTAAGGAGCTACTTTTTTCTATTTGGTTAAGCACTCCAGGAGACTACAGTTTGCTTTCCAGCTCTCTCGTGTGCCCCCCCACCCCCGCCAAATATCCACCCCGCACACTCCCTGTTGCTCTCTGCCCACACATGCTTCTCTTTGAGCTTCTCCCCTGCCCCATCTTATGATCTCTGCCTCGTGTGCTGCATTTCCTTCTTTACCAAACAAGATCTTTTTTTACCCCTTAACATTTTTTCTGGTTTTCACATGCCTCTTCTCTGTAACCTGCTGCTTTTTGATTATTTTTATTATTTTGTTTTTATTTTGTGGGTGGGAGTGAATTAGCAAATTGCTTCTGGCATTTCCGTCTTACAGATAAGTGCCTTCCCAGATCTTTAGTTCGGTAAATGGTAAATAAATGGCTCCTAAATCCTTTCATAGGCGCATCTAGGGGACTTACCTACGAAATGACACAGCCATGCCACTGCACTTTTCTTTTTCTTCTTTTGGCCGATGAAGCATTGGCACAATGTTTTTTTTTTTTTTTTTTTTTTTTTTTTTTTAATGCTGTACTGCGTTGTCAAAGACATTAGCAAAGCCAATAGGTCCCCAAGGTGAGACCTATTGACTTTGCTAATGCTTGTTAGCTGTGTGACTTAATCAGCAGGCCGAGCTAAAAACTTGGGTAGAAAGGGAAACTGAAGTATGGGCTATCTAGAACTTTGTTTCATCATTGTGCATGTTTGCAGAGCTGTCCATTGTGGAACATTTTGCAGGACACCCATTCAGGAGATGGACAATGGGCAAGGAAACTAGCTGACCGTTGACATGTTTGCTTTAAATGGAGATACTGCATGGCCCCTTTACTGCCTAGTAGTAGTCAGTGGAGTAGTTGTTGTTGTTTTAGTGATACACATATCTTTCCCCCGCCTCCCTGGGAGAAAGCTCCCTGGGTTCCCCTTATACGAGAAGGTATCTGTAAAATGGAGAAAGATGCCTGCCATGGATATGACAGACTGGTCTACCCACAGTTCCCTTTTCACAGCTTTTCTGAAGTGTTACCTGCCTGGTCGTCCATAGCAGTTCCCAGAAACGTCATCACCTGAACAGCTAGATATGCTGATGCACAAACTTTAAACATTCCTTTGAATTTGATAGGTGTTGGGAAACTGCCCCAAGTGCCGAAGAAGAAGCATAAAAGTGGCTCATCTACTCAAGCTAGCTGAAGTTCCTGAACTCGGGACGGCTTTAGTTCAATGGTACATAACACCCCAAAGCTAGGATTAATCATGAACGTTTGCTGTAGGCCCTACTGCTCTGCGTGTTTGAAGTTCTGGGTGTGGCCATCCTTTCCACTCAGGGCGGAGGCCGTGACGCCATGCTCTTAAAGCCCTTTCGGCCCCGGGACATAAATCGATGCGAGGTTACATTGCTTTGCTAGTC
Organism: Pleurodeles waltl; assembly: GCF_031143425.1. Taxonomy (NCBI): domain Eukaryota; kingdom Metazoa; phylum Chordata; class Amphibia; order Caudata; family Salamandridae; genus Pleurodeles; species Pleurodeles waltl. The sequence continues at coordinate 1,950,792,698 of NC_090440.1, forward strand.
TCGTCTCCTGCACGAATATTTGTTTCTTGGAAATTGTGTTTTTTTCCCCCCATAGTCTCCTTGCCCCCTGCGGCATTCCCAGTATCCCCACGTCACTCACTAACCTAAACACAACCCTCCCATGCTCCTTGTGTTCAGCTGTATCTGAGGGAACCCTAACACCGCACGCCAGCATGAGGTTCGCCTTGGCCGCTCTTCCAGGTATCGTTGTCTATTTCAGGACTGGTTCTCTGCATCCGTGTAAGTGTGGCCACATGCAGTTTAACCTGGGAGCTCTAAGTGACCCCTATAACTAAGGTTCTGGGAACAGGCTAACACGGAGTCCGGCCGATTCTCTCCAAATCTCTGTTGGAATATTTGTTTTGTTTTTATTCTAAGCTTCGTTCGCAGACTTTCCTTGTTCCTTTCATAACTGTACACGTTATCAAAGTCTTTTAAAAATGGCCAAATCCCTTATTAAAAATTGCGAAAAGAGGGTCGATAATGGAGAAGGTGTGTTATTGAACATTCGGGGAAAAGGAAAGATAAACTGTTCCACTTTCTTTGGAGGTTTTGGACAGTTTTTTTTAGTCCTTTCAGTCCAGCCCTGTGCTTGATGTTCCGAGAATGGATTGTCTCTAGGGGACTTGAAATATGAATATGTCTCTCCTTAGTACCTCTCTCTGTATCCTGATGTCACGGTGTTTGCTGCTCCAATCAACATCTGCCATCCTCACCGTAGCATGATGCCAGGCTCTCCGTCCCTCATAGACCTAGATTCGGCTCTCTTTTGCGGATCCGTGCCCCTCAGACTCGCCACTGTTAGCCTTAGTAGCCATTCGAAAGCTGCCAGTGGGTGACTGCGTGACTTCCCTTGCTATGCAAATGCCCACTTATCAATCAGACGCCATACTCCTAGTTCCTTGACGGTTAAATATTTCCAGGTAGTACCAGTGGAGTTGGTTGCACGCTCTTCCCTGTCTATCATTTCTTCTGCATTTATGATGGTCCTGCACACTTCTGTCTTACTGGAAACTTAAGATGGGCGAGGCAGTATCATGGGAAACCCGGGTAAGCCGCTGTGGTACGGGTGCGACCACTGGGGTCCGTTGGCTAGATGGGCCTGACGGCCTTTCTTCGCTTTCCACAGCCGAGACGTGCACAATGAATGTCCTACTGTTCCTCTTTACATCTTTAGGCTAGTCTTCATTTTTTTCAGTGGATCTTGTGTATGCCTGAGTGGTGTTGGCACCATCTGGTCTGTTTATCTTCCTGCGAGAAAACATCTGCTTGCAAGCACCCAGTCTTCAGAAGCCTTTTCCTTCTGACACAACATCCCTTTTTCGTCTCCTATAAAATCAGAAATCCGCTTGAGAAACACTTGGCTCTTGAAGCAGGAGCTGGTCATTGAGCCAGGTGCTGTGTGTGCCTAGCACCGTAAAGCTACATTTTAAATGTCTCTTGCCTGGTTAAATGTTGTCAGATCGGAGAACCTCGCCCTTAAGTAGAGGGCTTCATTTGGTTGTGTTTTTAAAATGATCATGAACCCAGCAAGAGGTACTCATTGATCAGTTTGTAGTACTTCATGGCCTGAACTCGGTCGAAACACTTACTTTGTACAGCCTCTCCAATGATGATTGTTTTTGCTATAGGGTGCCAATGGTATTTTTTCCTGATGCTGTGCAGCATCAGCTAAAAGTCTCAGCTGCTGCTGGCATTCATGGCGTGTGCAGATGTCCCCTCTCGCTTGCTTACCAGCAGAATGATGCATGACATTTTTGCCAAAATCCAAGATGGCAGACAGTTGGAGCAGTGGGGGAGGGGTCTGGTTAGGTGAAGGGGAGGTATTCGAAGGGAGGGGCAGTACACTGAAAACCAAGAAAACACATGCTGGCATTGAGAGCTTAATGAACAAGCATTTACAATGCAACGGATCTCGCGTTTGCTCATGTTAGAGCTGATCGCATTGTAAACTCCTAACCCGACTTTTCACTTATCGGGCAAAAGTGCATTTATGTACATAACACGAAAAAGTGAAATTTACTATGTAAAGCGCTCGAATTCTGCCAAGCGAGATCGCGCTCTTAAATTAAAGAAAAAGAAGTCCACGAGCCCTAAGGAAAACAGCGAGCCTCGCATGTTTTCTGTACTTGGTCGCTGCGCTCGAGGAGGGCTAGCCACTGGAAAAGGCATGACGTATGGATGCCTCGAACTAATGAAAGCAAGCAGATTTTATTAGGCAAGCCCACGGACCAATAAAAAACACTGACGTGAAGTTGACAGGGCTCCGAGCCCTTTTCTAAATACTAAAGCGTCTCGCTGCGATACGCATCCGCGAGCGCATGCAACGCAGGCTCGACCCTAAAAAGAAAGAAGCAGTTTCTTTAAATGTGAGCGGTGGAAGCGTACAGGTCATCCTTTCACAAGGATGGTATAGAGGCTATCCTCCATGGGAGGGGAGGGGGGGGCGGGGTTAAACAAAAAAGCATACAATTAAACTATGAAACTGAGGATAGCTTTTTTGTATGGTCCCCTAGAGGCCTTTCTCTCACACACACACACACACACACACACACTGTTATTAAGTGTCTGTAGGTGAGACCTGTAAAATCCACAGGTTGTGGCATAGCCTGCATTGGCTGCTCTGACCCCCGAGCAGCTGTTTGCAAGCAAGGTCAAGTTGTGCCTGGAAAAAAAAAAACCCTTTTTGTTGTTTAGGTCTTGCTGGTGATATGCTGGCGGCACTTCAGTGTGTATAATACTTGAACAGGCTGACGACTTGAAGCACCTGAGCGCCATCCCTTGCAGGCACGCTGAGTCAGTCTGTTCATTGAACGTGGCAATGCTAGCAGGCTATGTCCCAGGGCCTCTCGGTTCTAGGAGTAGATAGCTGCTTCTGGGGGCAGCTCTCTGATGATGCGCCACCCGAAAGAGCTGGCTCGAAGGTTATGCACCTGAACATGCACGACGCTGCAGCCACGCCCGATGCCTTGCTGTTGTGAGAAAGAGGTAAGCCCCGGAACGACGAGCAAGGAAAGCCTTCCCATGCGGGCGGTGGACAGTCCATTGGTGTGAGCGGTCTTTGCAGTGATCTGTTTGGAGAGTGCAGGTCTGACCTGGCCTTTCATCTTCCCGTGCTCATCAAATGCGTACTTTGAGTTTTAACAATAGATGTTCATTAACCAACTCCACAGACAGTACTGTTTTTGAAGTACACTGTTTTAATAGCCGTAGTTCACTTTTATTTTATCGCGAATAATTCTAACTCCATATTTTAAGTAATCGAACTTAGTTAATTATTATGCCGTTTGTACTAAAGAAATCATTGTCTTTCTCTGTACAGCTTCTCGGCTGGGAGCTTGATTTCTGACTAGGTATTTGGAAGTCGGGCTGCTGTTTCTTGCTCCTGTTGTTGGTAAGGCGTAAACCGAGCCACTGGAATCTTTGCAGACTGGAATGCACAGCTGTGCAGAAACATTTCTGAATCACGCGTCCTCACTCAAATTTCATTTGAACATTTTGGTCTTGTTTTGCTCTTCTGCCATGACATGCTTCTTGGAATTCTACAACTTTTTCTTAAAAAAAAAAAAAGATAAAAAGCAGACCTCTTAGCTACATATTGGACGTTGTTTCCCGTTATCCAGGAGTTGTTGCGTTGTCTGTATGAACCTGAATCCGCCGTTATTGTGGGATAGGGCCTCTGCCCTTACAGGCCTGTATGCCGCCTGAGCCGAATGCGTGGTGCGATGCCCCCTCACTGGCTAGCTGGCTCCCACTGCAGCACATAGGATTGGCTGCAGCCTGTAATGTCTTCTCTCAGGGAAAAGTCTCTGTATGTGATACATACAGATGTTGGTAATGGAATGTGGCACTGTGCTCAAGCCATTGTACAGGACTTCTGTGACCATCCACATCACATAATAATGTTTGCGTGAGGGTTGTATGAGACTTGGATGCAGTCTGTTTCATGCTGTAGTTATGCTTCTGTTGGTATAGTTGTATGTTACCACCACTTGCGCTTTTGTGAGTAGCCCGTATCACCGATACTGACGTTCGTCACTAGATTGTGAGACATCTGGGGTCATTCATGCTGTATTTTGTGGCATGTGTAGGTTACTGGGTGTAATAAGGTCTCTCTTGTCCTATTGTACAACTTTGACCAGTCCCTACCTCGAATATTGTGAGGCTCGGGTGTTGTCTATATTGTGCCATATGGCGCGTCTGGAGGTTTTGTCATCCTTGAGGGAGTCTACAATGAAACATGGTGCTACTCTAAAGTCTCATTTCATTGAATTCCTTGTTCAGTGGTATCTTTCTTTTCTGGGTTTCACTGCATCATTCTGCATCTTCAGCAGAGTGGTACTACTTTTCAGCACGTTGTTCAATGATATTTGGACCGGATCTCTACTTATGATTCCTCCTGGCATTGATCAGGATTTTCTATTGTAGACATGCATAGTTTTCTTTGTCATGCAAACCTCAACTTATGGATAACTGGTCTAATTTTTCTAATTCCGTGAGAGCATTTTTTGGTGAGCATTAATAACCGCCTACTGACAACCTGAGTACACCCTGTCACCATGTATGACTTGCATGCATATAAAGCAGATCATCATCGGAATTATCAGCAGACTTATTGTTTGAATGTAACTTCACAGTTTGCTCTCATCATGGCTCCCTCGTGGCGGACTGAGCTTGACTATTTTGGGGTGGGGCTTAATGCAATTGCACAACACAGTGAGATTTTAATCAAAATGATATAAAATCCATCTCTTACAATTCAGCCCTCTTGCACTGGATGGAGCCAGACATTGCCTGCGGATTAACCCCTTTCTTGGGCCCTGAGTTTCAGATAAACTGTGCAGTGATACAATGAGTAGTGCAGTTGGAGATGCCTTTCTAGTGTTAAATGCCACGGTTTGCCTTACAGCGGGTTAGAACCCTTGATGCTGACCGCTTTCTTTTCTTTCCCTTCCAGCATCAGCGAAAGTTTTCTCACTGTGAAAGGAGCAGCCCTCTTTCTACCACGAGGAAATGGCTCATCTACACCCAGAATCAGCCACCGACGCAACAAACATGCAGGTAATGCAATAAACGCACCGCAGGCAGCCCACCGGGTCATCGCTGCATGCCTTAATGTTCTTCTGGCTACCTGCAGTATTGTTTGGGGGGGGAGGGGAGGTACTGAGCAGTTTCAGGGTTAGGGACGTGAGCCACCATTGGCAAGAGCAACACCGCAGGAGTCTAAGCATCTTGATGCGGATCCAGCATCCAGTGTGAGAGAGGTGGTACACGTCCCTTGCCTCTGCTGCAATAGCACCCATTTATTTGTTGCAAATGTGAAGTAATGTCGACCCCTTCTAGTACCTCATGTGTCTCTCTGGAAGCTTGTGTCCAGCTTTTCCTTCCAATGATAAACCCTGTACTGCACTTCTCCACTTTGTCATCCATTCCCAAATGAACTATGCCACACTTTTCCTTTAGGCTGTACATGCGTGCCACACTTTCCATCTCTCCTGTAGACCTGTTTCACTCGTCTCTTCCCACCCTGTAGACTTATTCCTTTCTGTAGACCCACGCCGCACTTTCCGCCCTGTACATTTGCGAAACACGCCTTCCCCTGCAATGGAGTCTGGTGCCACACATTTCCTTCTGCTCCCTAGATTTATACATTACTTCCTCCTCACCCTAAGGTCCCTGACTGCCTCAGGAATCCTGTGCTACAGTTTTCCTTCATTCCCTAGTACGGTACCACACTTTTCTGCCCACTTCCTAAATCAGTACTTTAGTTTTCCTTCAGGTCATAGATCTGTGGTGCACTTTCCTTCAGCATAAGTAGTGCTGCCCTGTAGATCTGTGCCACACTTTTCATCCTACTTATAAATCCATACCACGTGTCTTTTCCCACCCTGAGAAACTGTCACTATTTTTCTCTAACGCTGTACACCTGTGCCACACGTTTCCTCCCTGCCACACCGTTAAATGTTGCCAGTTGGAATTCATATGTTCTTAGGTTTTTGATCACTGCTGAGGAATCCCTGTATGTTATTTATAAGTATAAAAAGAAATATTTCATCGCTGTACTAACAAACCTTAAGCATCATTTCACATACATTTTAGCATTTGAAATGCAGGAGAGTCTTTAAAAACAATCTCTTACTCGAAACTATAGTAGCCAAACCATCCTTCCCAGCCCATTTTTTGTTCATCTCATTCACAGCAGTCCTTTTTGCGGCTGTCTCCCATTCTCCGTCTGCTGTTGACTTAAAGCACATTAAATCAGTTCATAGTGGCATAAGCACTGTTAGAACAAGAAGGCAAAGGTGCCTGCCTAAAACCGTTTCTCAGACTAGCATACTTGTAATTTTCTATAATAAGCCTCTGCAGATTTGACATAGTTGTTTTTTCTTTAAATCTTATTAAATCACAATTAACAGACCACTTTTTAGGTCTGAATTATCCTGGACCTTTTTGATTTAACAATCCACAATGATCGCAAACGCACACAAATTAGCTCCCTTCAGTGCCAAGACTACTGTGGCAATGTTTGCTTTTTGAGATTAAAAAAAAAAAGTTTTTTTTTTTTTTTTTTTTTTTTTTTGATTGCCGGGGCCCCATTAGCTTTCCCATATTTTTGCAAAAACTTGCCAAAATAATCCTTGATCAAGTAAAAAATGATGGTTACCAGCACCAGACCTTTTTGGCTTTATCAGTGCTTGTTTTACGTGTGTGTGCGTCCCCTCCTTTTTGTCATTTTCTTCGGATTTACGTTTTAATTACTTTCTGGACATTAACTCGACTGAATTGTTGGCCATTTTCTCACGTTTGGTTGAGATTTGAATGATTTCTTAAAAACAGTCGTGCTGTGGCTTTGCTAGAACGTTACTAATTCACGACTACTTCTTGCATATGCTTCGCTGATCGCAGAAAGCACTGGTTGGTTTGTCTTGTATGTACCGCCACGCTTCCCCTTGTCACGAAAGGACTTCTCATCCTGTGATTATTGAAGTCGATACCTATGGAATCATCAAACACTCCGCTACTCGCCTTTGAATGGTACATGCCGCTGCCGAAGGAGCAGGCTCCAGGTGTCATGTGGAGGACTTCTTAGTCCTGTTTACGCACATGCAAGTGACCCTGACGGGTTCTCGTCTGCGAGGTCCTGTGCTACTCTGGGGCCGCCCATGACGCCCGATTCATACTTGAGGGTGCATCGCCCGGGCTCGCGCTCCCAGGACCTACCGGCCATTTCGAAGAGCTCGGCCTTCCTGAAAGGTTTGAGGACCAGTGGCTCAAGACCATGGAAGAGGGGTCAATATTGAGGTATAAAGTAGAATTATAAGGCAGGAATGACGTGGAACAGTCCTAAAAATAGCCTTTCGCCCAGCCATGGGGAGTAAGCTGTTAAAGTCAGCCAGGGGATGCTGGAGAGCAAGCGTGCTCTGCAGACACAACAGTATGAGGATACTTGGCGAATGGGAGGGTCTCTGCAGGTCGCAGGTCCTCACTGCTCAGGATTGCGGCCCTTCATGTCCAACCCCAGCAACTCTACAAGGGACTAATGCGCTAACCCAACCTGCTCCATTTACGTTATCACGTTTCTGCAGCAGGTGGATCTAGCGTGAGCACCTAAGCATTTAGCTGTGCCTGTGCAGAAGCCCGGTGACTGTCGGGAAAAATGCCAGAGTGTTTGAGTGGAGGAAAGATAACCTGCTTCAGCTCTGAGGCAGAAGGAGAAATTATCAGGCGCCGCCAGGCTGCACGCAGCCTCGTATGCGAGAGCTCTTCCAGCTTCCTACTGCTCTGTGTCAGCCCATCAGCTCTTCCCCCACCACCTACCAGAACTCACGAACCAGAGGGAATAAGCGTTGAACATCGGAGATTAGCCACATAGTGCAAAGCAGCATATTAAAGAGCATATTAGTGCTACATAGAACACCCCAAAAAGATGCCTTCACAATAGCCACCCTTATTAGCAGCCTCATCGGGGAAACCAGATCTTGTATGAAGGCGGTTGTTGCATCCGGGTTCTTCAGTAAAATGTTTAAAAACTTGCTATGGGTGTTTCAGTGTACTCTCACATGACATAAGAGATGAGCATTCAGAGAAAATATTGTCCTAGCCTGCACCGTTCACAACAGCTACATGCTCTCAAAAGCCATTTTGGTGTCTAGTGAGCACTTCTGAGTAAGCAAATTATTGTTGTACCAGAAAAAGTGTTCAGGCAACAGCGGATGAAATGGCTCCGTGGGTTGTGTACCCACTTGAAAACATGTTTGACCTGCATGTAGTAGATTTGATTCTTGGCTCAGCCTTTCTGCCTTATCTCTTTTTGACGTTGGTTATGAGCATCTTTAATTAAGCAACACACTCGAATTCCATTTGTTCTCTTCGGTTTGTGGATTTCCAGAATTACTTCGTAGTGTAACTGGCTCCTAATTCTGGGTATGTGATTTGCCGTACTCTGATCCGTGGACTCCAGAGGCATGGCCTCCTCTCAGTTCCACCTATTTTGTGCAGTTGACCTCTAAGCACATTGGGAAGCAGGTTGGTGACCCTGAATACTATGTAAAGTTAGGCTTGGCTGCTGACGGCCCTGTACATGATGTACATCATGAGTAAGTGAAAGCCTGTCTGATCTCTTGCTCTGTCTATTGCGTACTCCCCAGGTCACCTCTGGCCACTTTGCTGGTACTAATGCTGTTGGCGGGTACCTTTTTAAGACATTCTGGCTTCCGAGCCTCTCAACCATAACAAATGAAGATGCACTGTGATCTCTGAGCCTGTTAAACATTTGGGTGACCTAGTTTCAGTGATCCTTCTCAGTCGTATAGCTCCTGCTGCAGTAGTTCACCATATAGATCAGTAGAGTTGCCCAAGAGACGTGTTCCTACCTGGACCTGTTGGTTTTCAGGTACAAGTATTATGCAGTTTCCAGCACCCCGCCCTCAGCTTCCTAGTGAGGTCCTTTCTAAGAATTTTCAAACTTTTCCCACTACTGTGGTAACATAAAGTTTGCAATTAGATACTTGATCAGTCGTGCCAGGAGGGTGTGTGACTGATCATGTTTCCATTTTCAAACTTGCCGTATGTTTGGTTGCGTACATCTGGCATATGTTGGGCCTTAACAAAATGCCTGTACCCTAGGGTTTTAATGACATTCCCAGCCTTCATTACATTATGGGGCAGTTGCCCGGATCAGGTGTCTGACTAAAGTTCTTTAAGGGTGTCACAATCGCACAGTAATCAGGTTCCCTTTCACTTGCATGGTCCTCAGAAAGTACCGGATGAGTGAGCCATTGGGCCGATATGTCATAAGGGGGATAAAGTGTGCAGTGGGAATTCCCTTAAAGCAGTCTTGACTACAGGGAGGTTAGTGGTGGAATATTTACTTCTGTTTTCTTGGACTTTGTTGTGCCAGTAGCAAAGCCTCCTTAGTGCATGATGTGCATTGGATAGGGTGGACAGAGCAGGTTGACATATTGATGCAAGCGGGTCTGTCACTTACACCCTCACTGGTTCCAGATCTGGGTGCCCAGCTCTTTATGTAAATTAATGAATGTTTTTGTTATACATACTTGAAAAAGGCTGGGCTTGTTAGCTCACATAGGACCTTTGCAACTTTACCCTTATCGTACCCTGTTCCATGAATTTGTTACTATCAACATTTGGAAATTGACGAGTGAAGAACTACTGTAGAAAAACAGCAGCGTTTTACACTTCAATTTGGTAACAGTTGAAGAGTTGAATCTACAGGAACACAAATCCATAATTGGCCATGTCACTAATCCTCGAAAGAAACTACAAGCCCACCCAGAAAAGTTGGCCTTACTTTTACTTAGTGGTCGACGATACACTTTTAGTAGCTTTGGAGTTTTATGGTGACAGAAACAGAGCCCTGAGACTCACCAAGTCTTCCCTTCTGCTTACTTCTCTACAATTGTCTGTCACACATGTGGTCTCACGTTTTGCTTGCATACAACAGTGCAAATTAGAAACCATTGTGGCTGACCAATATTTCCAGTCCTAACCATCGGGTAGTGGCTCGTACACCGTTCCGAACTTCGGCAAGAAACCTCTAACAGGAAGCATTGGCCAGTGTTGTCAAATGGATTGTCAGCACTGTGGATAGCGCTGAAGCTGTCCAGCGTGCAGACGTTGTTTCACATTGAGGTGCATGATGGTTTCTGATGTTGCTTACATGGGAATACTCAGATGATGATAATGGTAAGTATTCCATGGGGTATTCATTGTAGATATTTCATTCATCTTGACTCTCTTTAAAAATACGCCCCAAGTCCAAATCAAAGATAATCAATGTTCAATGCAAGTTAATATGAGTGGACCAATGTCCAGAGGTTATTGTTGCTTCCAGTATTGGTTTGATATGTATAATGGACACATCTGCGACCAATACTTCAGTCTGACTGTTGTAGCTGAGATTTTCCTGTACGAGTGTCATGAGGAGTTCTTGGATTAGCCAACTGATCAGGTTTCGTAGCCCAGACATCTTCCACAAGGACGTAGGTACTGCAGTACAGTTGGTCTTGATGCAGCAGATGTATGTCATGAGGCACAGAGGTCAGTAAGCTTGGGCCACACCATGGAGTGCATAGTCATGTTTGTCCGGGGTGGGGGAGAAGGGGATATTAGTAGAGCTAAAGGCATCATTAGTATCGATTACGAAGTGCTGACATACATTTCAGATTAAAGTATCTTAGATGACCATTTTTATATTGAGCAAAATATTTTTCATTTGCTAACTAGATGACATGGAATTCTGTGAAAGTGATCTAATTTATTGGGGCTCCTAATGTTTCTGCACTGGTTTAGGGGTCTTACTTCTATATCCACATGCCAAATAGTGGAGACTTGGCACTGTCCTTGATCCTAGGGAAGTGGGTATAGAAGCAACAGGCCATAAAAGGGTCTGTGAATTAAGTTGGTAGGGGGAGCGGCGGCAATCCAATGACATACACTGGGATAGATGTGCTAAGACACATACAGGGGTGTGCTCACTATGTGGAGTGGCTGTCTCATCTCTTGGTGCAGATGAGGTGTCTTCTTCATGAGCAAGGGTTTCTGTTCCACTCATCTGACACTTACATACCCCCAGAGGGATTTTGCTTCAGTCCATAGCCCATTATTGTTCGGCTTTTTCTCTGTCTTCTTATGGGGACAGCATTATAGAGACTGGGCAAGACCAGCACACAATTCAGGTACAATGTCTTATACGGAGAGGCCAACAGTTTTCATACTTCAAAAATGTAATTTCAGAGCCTCGCTAGTTACATAATTTTCTCAACATCTTGAGACTGTAATCCATATTTCACTTTTGAATGTCTTGATCGAGCGTTTCCAATTGTATCAGTTTTAGTCTTTTTCCCAAGCAAACTAGCCAATGCAGTGTTAGTGCAAAGCTTTGTGTATTCGGTTTGGGAGGCTGGGCATTCCCCGATGAGCAAAATAAGGTAAAGCTGGGTATTATTTTTGAGAATCGTGGTCATATACAGAAGTATGTACATGCCTATGTTGGGCACATCTGAGCTCCATAAAATTGAGCAACCAGTATTTACAGGCACATCTCGCAGTGCCAGCATCTGGGGTTAGGGAGTAATAGGCATCACGCCTGGGCACAGAAAACATGCTTTACAAACCCTAAAACAGATTGTGTTGCCAGCAGTCATATCATTGCTGCATCTGGCCAGGTGCAGGTATATTCTCCTTGGAGAGAGGGTTCTTTCGTTACTCCAAACCTACAAAAGCCTGTGTGGGGGTAATTAGAATGGTATAAGACTTTTGGTTGACTAGGTTTCTGTTGCTTCTAAACAGGGCAAGATCTGCGTAACAGTTTCAGTTTTATCGTAATATGGGTTGTGCTTTCAAAGTAAAAACATAGGAATTCTCCTATTACCGTATCACAGTGTCACTTATAGATGAAGATGTTTTACTCGCAGCATTGGGATCTTACTTACTCTACAAAATCCATTTACAGCATAATTGTAACTCCCAGCCCTTCATTTGGTGGCTCTCTTGATCAAATGCTTTTATTTTTTCTGTTTGTATGAGGGCAAGAATTTGGCAGGTTTTTGTTTACATTTTTTTATTAGACCAACCTGTCTGATTCACCCATTTTGCAAAAACAGTACGACACTAAATTTCATAAAATTAAAATGGACATGATTTTCATGACCATGTTTAACTAGATTTAAGTTAGACCACAGGAGATTCTGCTCGCACTGGTTTTGCGGTATTGAGTCAACTAATTAAGTTCCATTTCAGTGAATAGACTTTACGTACAGTTTCGTAGAGTAACCTACATACAGTTTCTGACTCATCCTTACCTTTTCAGCGGCACTGTGGAAAAGCTTTCAAGCACAGGGCAGTTTCTACTAGGATAGTGGTAACTGGACTTCTGTCCCTACTGAAAGCTTGTAGATTTAATGTTGGTAGTAATAGGGTTAGATCTTCAATTGGTATTGGCAACACAGTGGTTGGATCACTACGCGCATAGCACTGGTAGTAGTACATGTAATATGTAATATATTATAATAAGAATTACTTGAGGTTGAGGTTTCTTGCAGTAGTATTAGTAGTAGCTGGACCACTTTTTAAAGAAGCAGTATGAATAGTCCTAGAAGTAATTACAGTAGTACTAGCAGTAGTAGTATGAGGTGGAACAGTGGTGACAGTAAAAGTGATAATACTTGTATCAGTAGAGCTGGTTATAGTTAATAGTAGTCCTGGATTTGTCGATAGGTGTTGGTACTGACACAAGTAGCTGTAGTTTCTGTACGCATGTTATTACTATTAGTCTTGCACTACATTGTGTAATAGTAGCTCTAAGGGCAGTATCATTGGCATTGGTGACATGGTACTGCTGTACCTTAAGATGAGAAAACCTTGTCGATCGAACTCTGTATTGAGCAGTATGTTGCGTGTTACATACCGTGTTCTTTTGGAAAAGATTTAAAATGGGATTCCAAGAAAGCACTGATGTATTTTGAAAAAGGCAATGAAACCAACTCTATTCGGTGGTAGATATATTTGTTCTCAATAAAATAACAGTTTGTGCACGGTGATTATAGTTTCCAAATCTTGGAGTTGTGTTTCACTGATGTCTACATTTAGCAGAAACTTTGTTCCTAAGAAACACAAATGCACGAGGGTCCGCATCCCTGACACTTTGTCTTGCTTGTTTCAGGGGACCTTCAGCAGCACCTCCAGGCAATGTTCACGCTTCTCCGCCCAGAGGACAACATCAGGCTGGTGAGTTTCTCTTTTCTCTGACCCTTTAGTTTTTGTATCCAAATGTCATAGATCTGGTTGAGGCATTTGTGTTATTGGATTCTGAGGATGACCCTTCTATTGGTGTTCTAGGTAATAATGCTACTTTTCTCCCTAAACATTTAACAGACAAAATAAAATACATTCCCATCATAGTGGAAGTAGTTGCTTCTTTGTAAGGAGTCTAAAAGTTGTGGGGGAAAAAAAGAATCCCTGCACTGAGAAATGAAAAGTTGTTGCTAGGAGTGCTATGTCCTGCACTGTATGCCACTGTGCCACTTACTAGAGTGAGCTGGAAGCATGGAAGAGGTAGGCTACAACTTGTACTATTTGATGTGCTACAGAGTAGAGGTGATCTATTCTTGTCTAAATGATCAAGCATTCTCTAACCCAAATAATCTGTAGCAAACGCCTTTACAAATGGGCGCAATCGGACGTTAAGTACGTTCAGACTTCTATAGATTTCAGAAAACAATGAGTTTGACTCTTTGTATGGTGCAGAGCCCTCAGTAAGGGTTGAATTCAAGCTACGAGCTCTGCACTGTGCCAGCTCGGTGCCTAGGAAGTGCCTGGGGTGAGAGGGTTGGGTTTCGTGGTGACTCCTTGCTGAATGAGGATCAACAGAAGCTCGGTGTGCCATTTCCCGACAAACAAAAGAAGAGTCCCAAGGGGATGAAACTAGGGCAAGGCACAGAAGAAGCCATTGTCCACATGGAATTTCAGGCCGTAAACCGAGATGAGTGATTGAGAAGATGTCTCGTCCCGAAATATGGAGCACTCCAAGTATAACCGTGGTCGGTCCCTACTCATTGAGCACAGTGTTAGCCCTTCCCTTTCAGATCTAATTGAAAGGGTTCATTAACCTGCTGTCATTTCAGTGGAATGTGAACGGATATAGTAGCGCCATATAGCATCACTCTTATGGATTCAGATCCCCCAGCCTTTCTTCCTTTTTGATTCAATTATTACCATTCAAGTGTCGGATATGTGGTACACACCCGTCCAACTCCACACCATGACATCCCTCTACCCACTATATCGACCATTTACTTGAACCGCGACCAGTACCCTGGCCTGCCTCCAACACCCAAATTGGCCAAGACTTGACTAAAATAGGAAATGTGGCCAGTCCAAGTAACTGCATTGATTGAAGTAATAGCAGTGGTCAGTGATCATGGTTAGTGAAATGGGGATTGCGACATACATGCTAAACAACTTTTTCTAGTCTGCGCTGTTTGAATGGTTGGTATAATATTGTAATGTATTATTATAATACTTGAGATTCTGTAATCCCTCTATAAATGCACGTCTCTATTTTCTTTAGAATTGATGACTAGTAACAGTTGCCGATTATAAAGAAAATACGTCAGAACTTGACTATTATAACTTATCACAGTCAAGTTCTGAAGTCCGTGTCTGCCGGCAGAGCCAGCAGCCCAGCTGAAAGTTGGTCAGGTCACAGAGCATAATTGCAACCGCATGTTAAAGCAATGAAAATGGAACATTGCTTTTCTTTCTTCTGGTCTATTTTAAGAGCTTACATTGACAAGCAAAGAGAATGTTCATTTTTTTGCATTCCTTAGACAGGAAAAAGCTAGAATTTTTATGCATGTTGCTGTACATTCTGAGCTACTGCAGTTTTTTTTTTTTTAATTGTCTTGCATTGAACTGTTTCTTATAATCTTGCAGCAAGTATCTAAGAGGTTTTTGGTGTGTTTAATTTTGCACTAGAGGTGGTGTTTTATTCTTCATGTTTGCAAACATGCTCACTCTTTGATATGAAAGAGATACGCACCAAGACTTTAAGTGGTTTATGGGTAAGGTGATGTGACCATGGGATAAAGTACCTCCTGGTGTACATGATAAGGATAGTGTAAGTCCCCTTGGAGTTCCATAATCTTATAAAGGAACTCTGTCTTTGGCATTGTTCCTCTATATGGTTACGAAACTCCTCGGTGACTTGCAATATTCTTATAATTTACTGCTGCTTTCTCATTGTTAGCCTTTCTCCCAGTAGTTCAGTGCCCTGAAATCACAATGCTCAGTCTGATTTTAAGCCCCATTTTTAGAAAGACTCACCTGAAATTGAAAAAGCTGTGGGGGCATAGTCGCACAACACACAGGTCTTTAACAGATTTGACCAAACAAAATGGTGGAATAGTTTCTGACTACGTCCAGAGCAATGGTGACTGAGCAAAATAATTCAGAACAGTGACTCGAACGAGGTCAGAGTCGAAATAATCACAGGCTTTATTCTGCAGTTTATGTTGGATAAATGTGAACTATGGATGAGGGTGGTTCTAAACCCTCAAGGGTTGTTTTGTTTTAGACTTACTTTCAATACTGAAAAGTGCCCTTCTAGATGAGGCCCGAGGTGAAAGGTTTGAGGACTCTTGTGTAGTAAGTTGGCTTTTGAAAGGCGAGCCAAAAACCAGAGACAGCACGCTTTCTATTGGCACATTGTGTGTATTTACCGCCAAGTATGTGGTGCATTCAATAACGGGTTGGTGCTCTATTTTGCCGAGATTATCTGTTTGTCCTTCTCTGTTCTTTTTTTCTTCTACTGTCTTACCTGTCGCCCCGTGCTCCAGAGAGACAATCCAGGTCCAGCGATCCAGGGTTTCAGCCTAGATTTGTCTGCTGCAACTGGAATCGCCTCTTAGTTTTGTATGATAGATGTTGTAAATGTGTGTGGCAGCTCAAGAAAGAGACCAGAATAACATATGGACGAGATCCACTGTGCCAGGTAATTGCCCTGTATTCCATGAACACTGACCCTGGATAAGCGTTTGCCGTCACACGAGTTTGTCGGATACTATGCCCTCGGATTGTCTGTGGCTCGAAGTGTCATGCACACTTCCATTACCAGAAGCATGAGATGGACCTCGTTGAGAGTTTTCTTATGTAATTTTCATCAAACGGAAGGTGAACTGAACTTGACACATGTTGAAGCCGCCTGAATCCAGGTTCACGGGCATTGGTCATTCCCCTCTGGATGAATACGGTGTAGAGAATCCCACCCGTTTCATCGAAAGACCTCTTGTACCCCTTGAGATCCTCTCACTCTGCCTGGCTCCATTCTGTACATGCATCCCCCATCCTATATGATCCAACTCTAGACACGTGTTGCTACCTGGTCGCCTCCCTTCCTTAGTCGGTCGTCTCTTCGTGTTTGTTGCATCCCTTTGGCACCCAGGCCTTTTATCCTGTGCAGTAACTCGCTACCGCCTGTGTGAATCCCAGACTTGCTCGTTGTTTGGGGCTAAACACCTGCTTTTTGAGACAGTTAATGCAAGTGTGGCCTGGCATTGAGCCAAGGCTGTCCGGTAATGGGGTAGGGCTGCTGTGTGCCCAGAAGCAATTTCACGTAATTGGTTTCTTTCGTCCTGGGGTGATGGGATAAGAGGACTGTATTGTGGTGTTGTCGGTGATTGCGGGCACGGCCTGCTGCTCTCGGTTGGTCGCCGGCTGGCTCCTTGATGTTATCCCGTTCGGCGTTTGCCTTCTCATCAGTGCTTCTTGCCAACCGCAGTGGTTTCTTTAATTGCACGAGTACGCCAGGTACAGCACGATATGAATAGAAGCCAAGCCCCGCCTCTGAGCCCGGATTCCTGCAGAGCTTTGATCCCCGGGCCGCAGCGGCTTAGAAATACTATAAACTTGACACTTGGGTTTCTAGCTACAGCTTTTCTGGTGGAGGACGTCGTTTCGCCGGCTCTTGGATTTCTTCTTCCTGCCCTGTGAGTCACAGGTACACAGCATCGTGCGGCCGAGCCGGGCCGCCGTGGGACCCTCTGCCTACAGCCCCCCCAGATCCTTCCATATTCGCTACATTACCTTTGATATATAGCTGAAGTTGCAGCACGATAAAATAGCCAAATGTTGGCATCTAGATATCTCGATCTAGCAATTCCACTCTTATCTTGAGTTTGAAAAACCCAATCTGCGAGGGAGTGGAGGCAGGCACTGCGTTGAGCGTTTAAGAACATTCCTCTTGTGCGCCAAGAGTGGACAGCCCAAGGCATTTCTTTCATGTATTTTACGCAGTGTCAACATGTTTTTCACATGGAATCTGTAGATGGACACCTCGAGCTTCTTAAATGTGTATTAATTGTGATTATCGATAATGTTCCCAAGTGCAAAGAACATGATAAAGAAAGACGGATGGGCAGATGTGCAAAAAAGGTGATGTCACTTGGGTTTGAGAACTTCGACACCATGGAGGTGTGACCCTTGGAGGTGCTATGAACGAATAAGATGGGTTTGTCTATTTTACTAGCCTAGTGAGGTGTAACTGCTTGATTTCTTGGCAGCATCACATCAGTTCGAATTGCTTAACCTACCTTTTCCAGTGCCCTGCAGACTCACATGCAACTTTGACTTCAAATGCATTTTGGAACATCTAGTTGTTTTGAACCAACGCACCTAGTATTACACAAAGTGGATACATTGCCAGCAGTTAAGGACCAAGTGGCCTTTGTAGTGTACCTTCTGCAGTGCTCGCAACTATACCGCTGGCACTTCCTTTGCTCTTATTCTGCGAACGGTCCCCAGTCTGTCTTGGTCCTTCTGCCAATGGGGCTTCCTCGAAATGACATACTACTCCAGATATATGTTGGGTATCCTCCAGGTCTGGGCACAGTACTCTACATGGGCTCCAGGAAATTAATAGAATATTCCGAGTGAGGCCTCACCAAACACTATATACTGATAACGTAACTCCCCGCCCCCCTCCTCTTTTTAGGTCTGACTTGACAACACATCTGTCTCCGGATATATGTGATAAGCAGAAAAATGTGCTTTTAGAATGCCTACTGAGAAGGGGGCTTTGGCTTCCCTCCTTTTTTTGATCCCCTTAGAGTACAGCATTCCATTGGACAGACGCGTGTATCCTCTGAAAAAGAGGACTTGTGGGGCACTTTCTACCAGATGGGAAAACTTAAGCCTGATGCAGCGAAACTGATTTGTTTATGTAGACAAACCAATGATCATGGCTTTAAGCCTGATCTGGTTACTGTAAAATGTTACACCAGAGGCAGTAGGCCTGGCATGTTTATAGTGAAAACAATGTGTTAAAACCAATAGATATTTAAGGGGGTTGTTGTTATAAGTGTTAAAGCTTGTCAACTGTATTTTATCACACTACCATAGGCAAGAGATTTCGTTTTGGTTACCATTTAAAAAAAAAAAAAAAAAAAAAAAAAAAAAAAAACCTTTGGTAGAAGATTTGCAATGTGTTAATAATGGTTAGGCTTTCTTAGGAGTGGGCTGTACATTGTTTAACCAACTAACTTTGTACATATTGTCAATTATTTTATGACTGCATGTCTCATGGGAAAGCTTATGCTTAACACAATAGGCCTGAGATGGTGATGGCGACAAGCCAGTGTAGAAGGCTATTGCACTGGTTGGTTCATTGGAAAATAGTTGTCACATACTATAAGTCCGATCAGTATATTCTGAAAAAGTTATGACAAATACATTAGGCCTTTTTTTCTTTTTTCTTTTTTTAGTGTGAAAAACATTTAAATCAATAGGTTTTTAAGGGTGCATTGTTATGACTCTATTAAAGCTGCCTGGAATTTCACAACATACCATAGTATATAAGGGTTTAAGTGTCATGTTACCCCCATGACACATCCTTGGGTTTGAAGATTTGCAGTACGATTATCCTTCATATGCCCCCTTTGCAGGGATCCCGTACTGTTTTGTTAAATGTAACATTCTAGGTTTTTGTAATTTTTATCACTGTGTACCTGATTGCTGACAGCTTTATGTACACAATCTGTTGACCTGAGTTAGTTATGTAAGGCAATTTACTTGACTGTTACAATGGGTAATATAATTTTATTATTAAACATTACATCAGGAATAGGCTTGACGTGTTATGAAAAGCTTATGATAAAACCAGTAGGCCTGTAAGGGTGGATTGTTACTACTCTGTTATAGCCTTTATACAGTGATGGAATCTCACTAGTAACCTTGGCAGGCAAAGGTTTTGGTGTAAGCCCCTTTCAAAAACACTAGGGTGGATGTTTTGTACTATAATTAGATCCTTGAAGAAGGGCCTTACGGGTTTTTCTCCCAGGATCATGTAAACCAAACAAATTTAAATATTATATCATTACAAACCCTCTGCTGCCATTGTTCTTCTCTGTTCAAGTGCCATTCACATTGTGCCCATGACAGAATGGGAGATTGACCCTACTGTCCATTGACTGTTGACATTTTACGTGATCACATGTGAACATTTGTCTGAAAATTAGTGTGCATTAGTGCCAAAGTTTGTGGACCGATCCTTTAATTTTATCAATTTTTCCATTTGTAGGTTACCTTTCATTCCTTTGCTTCTCCTTTATTTTTATGTAAAAAAAATGTAGGGGCTTCCTGCAACCTTCCGGATAGTGCTGCTAGGCAGCTTGCTTGCTGCTTATTTCATTTGTTGTGTGCATCCATCTTATGGTGTATTATTGTCTTACCATTCCAAAATGGCCACGTTTAGAAGCATTATTTTGACCATGTTGGATTGCCGCAACATTGATGCACTATGTACAGTACCATTCCAAGATCTGCACCCAATGCGATGTTTGCTGAGTGGCCATCTTGCTTGTTGTGCATAGTGCATCATTGTTTTAACACACTAAAATGGCCAAGCCATTGCCTTTACATTTGGTTGCTATATTGCAACTTTAAAATAATGATGCATTATGTGCACAAAACATTCTCTAATTTCTATTTTTAGTTTTTTTTAATGCAAACATACGCCCGCGCCATCATGAGACATGGTTTTATGTTCTACTTTTACTCTTTTAGTTTGTGTTGGTGTGTGTATGGATTTTTGTGCTTTATTTTGGGTTAAGTGGGTGAATGCATGAATCACTGGATGGTTACATGGATTCATGTGTGCAAGGACGAGTGTCAGAATGCACCTTTGTAGGCCTAAATTCAGCAGTGCCTGAAAAAGGGAACCTTTATTTATAAGGCAGACAGGTTACCATTGCCAATCCTTGTCCAAAGGTTGAACTTCTCCCTCTGTGGTATACAGCATGAATGTAGGGTAACAAATTTGAGTTTAATTTACCATAAGTACTCTTTCAGCAAATTCTTTTAGTTGTTGTTGTTGGCGGCATTTGCAGCAGCCACAAAGACCGTCTCTGCCGCTGGAAGCCTTTAAGCATTGTTAAGCGAAAAGATTTGTTTAGCTTCTATTATACTGTAGGAGGGAGCTGTTTTTCTTTCTTTCCTAGCAGGGGTAGAACTAACAAATAGAGATGGTTCTCCTTTTAACTTTTGAAACCCAGAAGTGACATTTCATCTGTAATCCTTTTGTGAAATCCTTGAAACATGTTTTTTGCAATTGCTTCAACTCCTAGGTCTCAGTATAAATGGCCTTGCTTAATTACTGCTACCAAAATTGGTTTAGGGAATTCAATTGGATTACTTTAATCTTAAATCCACCAGACATACCACAGTGACTGGAGTTATCAGAAGCCAAAGTGATGTGTGTAAATAGTCTCTTGGCTGCAAGTTTTGGTAACCCTCTTCGTTGCTGTTTGACTCTTCTGTTTGAGGATCCTGTGTTGTTTCCTGTCTAACACTCCCCAGCTGAACACAGGGTCTGTGGGGATAGATGACGTGACAGGTAGTCGGGAATACTGACAAACTAGTCCTAGTGGACTAGGCTCGGAGCCTCTGGTTGTCAGTCCTGTGCTACACCTTGTCAGAACATGTTGATGGGATAGCTCCGTGATGCATGTTCTTTCTTGTAGTTTGTGAAGATATTCCAATGTTGCAGGATAAACAAGATCTCTCAATGTCTCATTGTGTGGCGTGCTGTTACCCAAAGCGTTTACCACCAGTGAGAACACCCAGGAGAGGTGTTCACGACCTGCTAACCAACCTGTTGCAATAGCTAATAAATACTTGCACCGCATTAGGGAGGGATGTTAGAGGAAAGAATACAGACCCCTCTCTGCATTGTACTGTTCGGAGATTGAGAAGTGAGAAGACCCCACAGAGCAGGGGCGTGACTTGATGGGCAGTTCTAGTAGTGGGGTGGGCAGGCCCATCCTTTAGCGCATCTGCGACCACAGACAGAGACTGTCGAATTGTGATCTTAAGGGCACCACGAAAGAATGGAAAATAAACGTCTCTCTTTTTAAAATAATCATATCATTTGCAAAGCGCCCTCTGTCCAAATTATTGTACCCCTCTGCATTTCGTCTAACGATGAGTAGTGTCACTAAAGGGAAAAGATTGTACCAGTGTGACAGAGAGCAAGAAGTTAGACCATTCGTCATTCGTTTCCTGGCGCATCTTTAGAATGCATCATGCCACAAACACTGAGAGCTGGGTGCAGCGCCACTTTCTATGCAGATCAAAGCTTCACTTTGGCATTCTTGTAACATAAATAATATTTCAGGAAAAGACCCACTCCATCATAAACCACTCATTCTCCACCAAGAAAAATGCATTCGAAAAATCTGCATTTCTGAATCTAAATTTAGAAAATAGATAAGACTGCATCAGTTACCTGCATCTTTTTGCCCTACCTCATCTCTCATACAAGTAAGAATGGGAAATTCTCCCCCGCCGCAAGAAAAGCTCTCAATTTTTATGAACAAATTAGCAATTGCAATTTGTCCCACTGCATGCTCTTGCAGCTTGAGCAACCCTCTTAAAAAAACTTCCAACAGATTGCAAGGGTTAATCGTTTTTCTGTGCATTAAAGACTGTACCTTGGTGCTGGCAGCACCTTACCTGTTCTCTGTGAGGGTAGCTGGCACTGTTATCCTCTACACTTGTCTTGTGTATGAGGGAACCTTACATTGTTGTTGGTTGAATTAAACTTGGCATGTTTGTGATGAATGAGAAAACTTCACTATAAATCCAAAAACTATTGAATTTGTCAATGCTTGTTGGCAGTTCGGGTGCTTTAGTGTTTTTTAATGTACCCTGGAAGTAGTTGAGCAAGGTTGTAGCTTGATCTGTAATTAGCTGCCACAGATGCTGAGATCTTACTCAAAAACCGTGCTGGTAGGTACGATCCGGTGTCGGGTATTAGAGCCAAGTTTCTTTATTAAAGCCTCAGACATAAGCACTCTTCTCTTGTGCCAGATCCAGTAATAATGGTTGTAATGTACTGTGGGGGGAGGAGAGTGGTTCTGTAGTCTTGTCTCCAGTGCCTGGTTCCTCTTCAGCATGCTTTTGGTATCCATGAGACCCCGAGAGCATTGGTGATGGTGTCATTTTGTTGCGTCCACCTCCTTGTTACTTCATTTGTAAAAGTGCTTGGTAGGATCTTGTAATGCATGCCTCGCCCCCATCCTCTCCCACCTCCCCTCTTCCTCCTCCCCCCCCCCCGATCTACAAGAGTGCTTCTGCTGTAACCCACCTTCTCTCATACACTCTAATTAGTGGTGCCCTCGTGCTTTTATACTGGCCCTGATGGCCCTTTCATGCACATCTTCCCTTCTACGCATGCACACTGCACTTTCCCTCCGAAACCTCTTTCTTGCGCTTTGCATCACCACACTCTGATGCAATAGGCACCCACCTTTGCTCAGGTTGGTAGCATGTTGTGTGCGGAGCTCGCCCTGTGCCAAATGCAAGGATCTTAAGAAAATTTCTCAAGCTTTATGTACGCTGCTAACATCTATTCTCTCATTCCAGGCTGTGCGGTTGGAAAGCTCCTATCAGAACCGTACCCGATACATGGTGGTGGTCTCAACCAATGGCCGGCAAGACACAGAAGAGAGCCTCGTGTTGGGGATGGACTTTGCCTTTAATGACAGGTAAATTGACTGAGCGCATCCTGAAAGCTTATTTTGAAGCCCTTTCCTCTTCATACTGGTGACAAAAAGCTGTGCCGGCCTAATGTCTTGCTGTATATGATGTCTAGGACATGCTGCCAGTGCTTGGAGGTAGGCTGGTCAAGATGTCACCTTCTGATGCAGGGCAGGTAGTCTTGGGCATAGTTTTCTTGTGCTCAGTAAGATCTATTGGCCTGGAGCACACTTCCCTCCAAGGCCCAGGTGGGCCGTCTTAGGCATGCTGTCCACCAATGCTGAACAGGGTGTCTCAGACGTGCCAGGATGTCTCGGTCCTTCGGGGTTCCAGGGGCGGTTGAATGTCTTGGGTATGTCGTGCTTTAAGGTTGCAACATGTGTCTTGGGCCTTCTCTGGAGCTGGGGAGAGTATCTTCAGCACACTGGATCACTGGTCTCAACCACAGCCTGCCGTCAACCCGTTGAGCCCCTGCTGCAGAAGCTCCTTTTCTAGGCCTTCGACCCCCAAATCTTGACCTCTGCACTAGGGCGCACGCCGGTCCTCACTGAGGAGCAGCTCATTAAGTTCAGTCATTTCAAGCAAAAACTCAGTAATTCCTTAAGGACGGCGTTGAAGAAACAAAACGTTGTCAGACTTGTCTTTATCGCAGTTTTCTTAAAGTTACTGAAGATCAATCTTGTGCCCTGGTTTAAACGCAGTGTACGTCCAAGGGTGATAAACAGGTTGGACTTTATAACTGCCGTCTGAGTGCCTCGCTATGAATAGTCCACCGTCGGATTGCTGTAAGACATCTTTGCATGTCCGTTTGCATTCTTATGAAAGTTGCCTTGTTTACTCCAGTGGGCGGCTCTGGCTCCAGTTAGTGCTTTGGAAGAAGTTCACAAGTTCAAGCCGTCTCTGGACCACGTCGATTTCGCTGTCCAGGCCTCCTCTTGCCGAGCACCCCCAGCCCGCATCAAAAATAGAGCTGGCTCGGACCCGGTGTTCAGCTGATGCCCCCGGAGGTGCGGGACACAGCTGTAGGCATCACCGGCCTGTCACACGACTAGGCCTTACTCAAGGGGTACTCCTAGCAGATGAGGCAAGAGCGGGGCCTGTTTATCCCTTTCGTTGCTAGAAAGCCCCTCAGCAGTCAGAAACAGTTTCTCGCTGTATCCTGACGGTGTGGAGTTGTGAGGCTTCCAAGGAAGGGCGTTCATATTAAACCGGGAGCGTTGATGTGCCTGGGAGAAAGCAAGGGTTATAATAGGTGAAGATACAAACAGAAGGTACTTAGTAAGTAGGAAGTTGTGATTCGAATGTGCCCTGGTTAATGTCTTATCAGACTGCTGTCGAGAGGCCATCACTGAGACCAGAGGGGTTATGCATGGATTGGAGACTTTAAGCATCACTGACAGTTGTATACAAAACGCCAATAATGCATTATGTAGTTCGATCATATTCAAAATCAAAAGGACGGTGTTTTTCCCCCTCTTTTTTTCAGAAGCGGCTTTGAAGTCTCTTAAAAGCCAGCCGAACTGGTGCTCTTTCATGGTTCAACAAGCGAGCGAATGAATGATGTGAAATAGGTGTTGAGCTCCTGCTCCCGCCGCCATGTCTTTACATGTTTAGGCAGCCGTAGGGCAGAATCTGTGACCCAAACCATCTGTGACCTGGAAGGAGCGCTCCATAACCCAAATTACATTTCATATTATTTTCACAATTGAAGGGTGATCTGAGTGGCACATTAGCAAGGTTTAATTTCAGTGCAAGGTTTCGAAACCGCTGTAGGAAACATTTAAATGATTCCAAGGCAGTCGTGTAGCTAGTGTCATGGAGCCCCTCGCTGCTGTTTGACTTGTGAAATATAGCAATAATCGGGGTTCATTGGACCCCGGTGCCACTGTACCTGTTGCACCAATGAAAGCTACGCACCTGTTCAAGAAAACGTGCTGCCATGCATGTCTTTCATGAAACCATTGCACCTGTTTGGGTGCATCAACAGAAGTTATTTTTCTCCGTGTTAGCACCAGGTACACATACAAGTGCTCATTTGCATGCTTTCTAGTGGTGTTTGTCTTCCGGGTTCACTCAGGTGTTAGACTAATCACTGGTGCATCCCTGTATCTGTGAGGTGGAAGGTCAGTTCTTTCATGGCCTGTATATCGTGGTAAAACAATGCCTCACCACAACGACCTGGTATCTACTTCCCAGAGCTCACGGCGCCAGCAGCGATGCCTTCCAGACGTCTATGGGTAGTGTTATAAATGATCCTTTGTATTTAGTGTGGAGTTGTAATGTCTAGTGTCTGCTCTGTGTGGTCTCACTCCTCTGCCTTATTCCTATTCAGTACCACCGAGGAAAGGCATTGCTCTTTCTACTGACCTAACACAGGTTCTAATTGACTGGCCTGTCCTGTTTTGTAAATAATATACGCCAAAAGTCAGTAGTTTTTTTTTTTTTTTTTCGGCCTTGTTTAAACTGCAACACTTGTGAAGTTTGCCTTCGTCACGAGTCACTCTTTTGTTCTTCCCTGTTCTCAGTGGTGTGTCCTGCTAGGGGACTACGAGTACACTAGTGGTGTGTGTTGACTAGCAAAATATAACAATGCATGTTCTCCTCCTCACCGGAACTATCTAGTGCATAGTTGGGTAGGCACACGCATCTAGTTATGTAAAAGACATGTTCGCCAGAGCATGGCATCGGGGCTCGGTCCCAGGCCGGCCTGCTTCCGTAAGATTCATGGCTTCTAAATATAGTTCTCTTCGAGGCCATAGTGATCGGGAAGTCTAGATGAGGTCCTCAGGCTTTTAGGGTACAAACCGTTGTGGTTTGGCGTGCTTTATCTGGTTGCTGAGGCCGTATGTTGACCCAAGTCGGAATTTGTATCTTAAATGATGTTTTAAGGACCTCTCTTACAAAATACCCCACATCCCGGATTCCTTCTGTTTTGTGCCATAAAGAGTGACCCTTCTAGCATCTACAGAATGGATCTCTCTATGAAGAAAGACCGGGAATGGTGCCATGAGTTACTACAGTGAAACCTTCTGTTTTACATGGGCACGTTGAGTGCCTGCTCCAAGTTCATTGAGAACTTGAAAATTCCACAGGTAGACCATAATGGCCAAATCCCAGAATAAAAGTAGAGCCGAGTTCCCTCTGGCAGCATTTATTCCATTAATGAATTGATTCACCTTCCAGCTTTCAACACTCACCGCTGCCGTGTTTTAATTCTCCAGTTAGAAGCTCCAGTTGTGCAAGTGTCCCTGCGGTCACTCATCTGGTTGTAGGTCTTAGGGCTCCTGGATATTAAGACATTTTTTGTTGATGGTGGTGAAGCGCTTGCTTCCTGCGTCCGGTTGTAAAACATGTCTTGAAGCTGCGAGTAAGGATGCAGCCTCACATTGCACAGCGGTGCTCAGCGCAAGGGACCTGCTTTTGCTCCTGTTTGTTTGGCGCTATATTGACCCTCCAGCCTGTGGAGGCTCGGTGCTCTTTGTAGCTTGCTTGGGTTACTTGGCGCTGGGCCGGCCACTGTGGTCCCAGGCCCTCGGTATTTATAACTGGGTTTAGACATGTTGCTAGGGACGTGTGTTGAGCACTTGCTTAAAGGCAAAGCTAAAAATATCATGGTCTGGTGACAGGGCCGGACGTTTCCATGGACTCCACATATTGAGAGGGCACTAGAGGAGTGTGCCGTGGCTCCAGCTATTCCTTGCATGTACACAGCAATGCTTGGATTGGACCCCTGCAAAGGCATGCAGTACCCTGCGTAATCTGCAGGCTGTCGCATAAGCATTAATGAAGCTGAAGTCAAAATGGCCGTAGATTGGCGATAATTCCACCCAAAAGACTACCTTTAGTGACAATTATCAGCAGAGTCCATAAAGAACACTGACGTTCAGGGGAGTCTTTTCTTGAGAATAGAAGAGGATGTGGCTTGGTCCCTGTATAAGTCACCCCTAGTGTAAAGCCTGCTTTTGTCCAGGCGTTTTTGCAGCTCTCTTGGTAAAGCTGGTAGTGAGGTAGATCCAGGGAACCCGTAATAAGCGGTTGCCATCATGGCACCTAGATGGACACCACTGAATACTGGGTATGTTGGTCTCACAACCTAAGTGTTCCAGGATCGTCGTGACAAGTTCCTTGCCTTTTGCTGTTGGGACACCCACGCCCAATAGCTGCCGATCTGAGTGGTAAACACCTCTTTTTCGTCACCCTATGGGTGTCTAAAACTTACCAATTGGAGGATGGCCATTCTTTATTCTTATTGAAGTACACATGGTGCGTCTCTGGCCGAAATGTCCAGGCTAACACCTAGAGCGCAGTTTTTGGACGGTCACTATTCTCCATGTGTTTTCTTGCTAGCCATGTTTCTTGTTTTCTTTTGATTTTACATTAGGAAACTAGTTCTCAAGTCTTTGGTTCAGGCTTCACAATGGTGGCTGCAATAAGTCAAAACCATGCGTTGTGCACCTGCAGAATAATGAATGAAACCTTGCCGTCTGCTTATAAAAAAACATATATATCGATCTGAATGAGGTCGTCAAATAAGTTCCATATTCCGGCATAGCCCTACATGCACATTATTATATTTCTGCCCAAATGCAGGTACCCGAAGGTATGAAAATTGCAGCATCTGGAACGTTTTTTAAAATAATTAATCTTAGGTTAATGCAGGAATCAACTGACTGCATGTCAGAGTCCTAAAATGCCCGATGACCAATACTTCTAGAGCTTAGAAGGTTAATGAGTAACTGTTGCTGAATACATTATGTATCAGAACATTGAGCTTCCTTATAAGGATGCTTCGGAAAATCTGCTTTGTGGAACTGCGCCCACGTGTGCATTTGGGTGGTAAGCACAATTGACAGTTGTGTTGTACAAAATACAAAGTTGTGTCTGGATAGTCGGTTTAATGACATGCTTTATATTGCAGAATAATGCGCCATGGACAACAAAATGAATATGGTTTGTTAGAAATGGGGTCTTTGGTTGGCAGTCAGGTTACCCCCTGTCCAAGCAAGGACCCTCACTCTAGTCAGGGGAAAGGAGAATCACCCTCAGTTCAACCCACTCACCCCCTTGGTAGCTTGGCACGAGCAGGCAGGCTTAACTTCAGAAGCAAGGTGTAAGGTATTTGTACCAACACACACAGTAACTCAGTGAAAACACTACAAAATGACACAACACATGTTTCAAACAATAGATAATATTTATCAAAACAAAACAAGACCAAAACGACAAAAATCCAACATACACAAGTCAAGTTATGAATTTAAGAAGCAAAAGAGTCGTAAATCCTTTAGAAAACAGTGAGAACGTTGTTAGCATACAAAAGTACTTGGGTAGCGTCAAACCCGCACGGACGAGTGTGCATCAAAAAAGGCCAGCTACGCACCGATTTGTCACCCACAAGTGAGAACATGTGTTGTTCCTTCTCCGGTCGGGTCAGCGTGCGTCGTCTCTTCAGCCCCGTTGCGTTGATCTTCCAGCCGTGATGCAGGTGGAGTGTCGATGTTAGCTGTGAGGTGGGTGGTGCGTCGAACGTTTCCCCGCACAGCTGTCTTTGCGTGGATTTCTGTCCTTTTCCACCAGCTGCACCTTTTCAAGGGCCCAGAGACCGGTTTCGGCACCACTTGGCAGGCAGGACTCTCAGCAGAGAACCCAAGTGCTGGCAGAGAGAATTCTTCACCAGTGGGAAGTCACACCAAAGTCAGTCTGTCCTCTCTCAGGCAGAATCAGCTACTGCAGGCCAACCACAGTCGCAGGCAAAGGGGCAGTACTCCTCCATCTTCCAGCTCTTCTCCTTGGCAGAGGTTCCTCTTGGTTCCAGAAGTAATCTGATTTTCGTGGGTTTTGGGTGCTCTTTTTATACTCCTTTCTGCCTTTGAAGTAGGCCTACTTCAAAGAGAAGTCTCTGTTGTTTACAAGATCCTGCCTTGCCCAGGCCAGGTCACAGACACACACTAGGGGGTCGGAGACTGCATTGTGTGAGGGCAGGCACAGCCCTTTCAGGTGTAAGTGACCACTCCTCCCCTCAGCCCAGAAGGCCCATCAGGATATGGAGGCTACACCCCTGCTCCCTTTGTGTCGCTGTCTAGAGGAGAGGTGTAGACAGCCCAACTGTCAAACTGACTCAGACAGGGAATCCACAAACAAGCAGAGTCACAGAACGGTTTAAGCAAGAAAATGCCTTCTTTCTAAAAGTGGCATTTTCAAACACACAATCTAAAAACCGATTTCACTAAAATATGAATTTTTAAATTGTGAGTTCAGAGACCCCAAACTCCATGTGTATCTGGTTCAAAAGGGAATCTGTGCTTTTGTAATATTTAAAGGCAGCCCCCATGTTAACCTATGAGAGAAACAGGCTGTGCAACAGTGAAAAACAAATTTGGCAGTATTTCACGGTCAGGACATGTAAAACACTTAAGTACATGTCTTACCTTTTAACATACACTGCACCTTGCCCAGGGAGCTACATAGGGCCTAATTTGGGGGTGCCTTACATGTATTAAAAGGGAAGATTTTGGCCCAGCAAGTGGGCACACTTGCCAAGTCGTATTGGCAGTTTAAAACTGCACACACAGACACTGAAATGGCAGGTCTGAGCCATGTTTACAGGGCTACTCATGTGGTTGGCACAACCAGTGCTGCAGGCCCACTAGTAGCACTTGATTTACAGGCCCTGGGCACCTCTAGTGCACTTTACTAGGGACTTACTAGTAAATTAAATAAGCCAATGTACATGTACAAGTTATACAAGGAACACTTACACTTTAGCACTGGTCAGCAGTGGTAAAGTGTCCAGAAAAAACAGAGTCCAGCACACAGAAACAACCTGTGAAGTAGAGGCAAAAAGTTAGGGGAGACCATGGCAATGATGTCAAGTCTAACCGTGTAAAAAAAAAAAAAAAAAAAAAATACACAGAAAAATGTGCATGATTGAGTTCAAATGAAAATATTGCTGCTAGGAATGCAATACGCTGACCTGTTGAACTCTAAAACACAATAAGGGAGCAGCAATGCAGCTTTGGCTCTTCTCATTGTTAACTTAAAAATAAAAATCTGCAGATTCTAAGCCCACATCTAAATGGTGGTAGAAGAATTTACCTCCTGCCTGCTATGTTTGCACAGCTGTGCTCACCATTGAGCTTGCTCTTGCTTTTCAGATGCAGAGCAGAGCGTGCTGGCATTGCTCACATAAACACCTGCCAGAGCAAGAAATGACAGCCGGTGGCGCAGTCGTGCATATAGTAATATTTGCAGGTTAATCCTCAACCCCAAAAGATACCGGCAGTCTTAGATCAGTGCTAGATTCGCACATGAAGGGTGCATTCGTTTTGTCGTGTCTCATGTGAGAAAAATAAATAGAAAACATGATTTATTCAGAGTAACTACTTTTTTATCACTGCCCCTAAATCTAAGAATTTCTATTATTAGAAAAATTTTAGCATTGCCAAAAGGAACTTTTTTTTTTTTGTCTTTTTATTTTTTTATTTTTTGAATTGTGCTAAGTAGGAGAACCTGAGTTTTGATTTTGGAACATATGTTTTTTTAAACGGGTGCCACCGATCTGAGGGGGTAAAATGTCAGTGGGGATGGATGCCGTTGACTCTTACCAGCATTCCATTGCCCTTACACTAGGTTTTTGCTGTCGGATATCCATACCTACTTAACTTGAAGTATTTGAGTTCTGCAGGATCTGAGATCACGGTTAAACCAACCTATTGGTGTATCACATGGTGGGAGTTGGGTAAAATGGAGTGATGGGGTGTTGAAAACTCATCTGGGAACTCAACTGGCTTGCTGGTTTCTCTATTAAGCTGCCAGCTACTTGTGCTTAGGTCAGCCTTTTCTGCAAAGGCCCTCTTGCGCACAAATCCTTCCACGTGCTTTGTGTACACTTTGTTGCCGCTCGGCTGGCACATGCACTGCAGCCCTAAACGTTAGGCCTGCTACAGCTTGGGAAGCTACAGGGAAGGAAGATCTAGCTTAGCAGGCAGTAGGGCATGGGGGACCAGAGCTGGGGAGATTGAAAGTGAGGGTGGTTAGATAATGGGGGTGGGAGGGAGGTGGCTTAGATAGGTGAAAGTAACTGGATCTTTACCACCCTCTCTCTTTTCCTCCACAGCAGCTCGTGCTCACTGGGCCTGGTGCTTCCCCTCTGGAGTGACACACTCATCCATCTGGATGGCGATGGGTAAGGCACCATGGATAGTACAATCTACACACTTGTATCGCTGCTTACCTTGAATTGTTTACTTGTACATTTGTCTATCTGTGCCATCTGCTCATTGTACTATGACTGTGGTTCAGCACGGGATGCAGGGGTAGTGGGTAAGTCTATTTTTATATAGTGCACACCGTGAGATTAGTCGCCTCTAGGTAATGCACCTTGGATTGCTTTGGGTTTTTCCTCAGAATTGTTGTTTTAATTGTGGACACAGTACTGTGTAAGCAATGGTTCAGCCTTTCCTACACTGCTGGCCTTGTCATGCCGAAAATCTGGGTGTATGGTGGCCACAGGCTTTGCAGCCCTTCGCCAAAGTTCCCCATCTACTGTGGCTTTCCTGAGCTGCAGAGGCTGCGAGGTTACTTTAAAACCTCCATTCACGCTTGCTTTTCTAAGTCCTCAGTTCAAACTGGCAATGAACACAGTTCACCATGTTACGTTCATTTGTATACATAATAAAACATCTGATTTGTTTTCAAGTACCACTTCCTGGTTCGCTGCTCAGTATAATTTGTGAACACCTCAGTGTTTGCTTTTATTTAGTTTTTCCAGTGACATCAGTGGTGACCTAGACTCTTATGTTTTCCCCCAGGGGCTTCAGCGTCTCGACAGACAACAGAGTTCACATCTTCAAACCTGTGTCTGTGCAAGCGATGTGGTAAGAGATTGTGTTTGAAACAGTATTGTGTTGGCTAAAGAGTTGGATGTTTTGGAGGATGTGAAGAGAAGACGGACTCAGTGGGGGTCGGGAGAGTAAATGCCAGATACGAGTTTTGGTGAGCTCGAAACATACTGTACCACGCACTCTGATGCCTGAAAGGAGGCCCGCTGGGTGCTCTTCAGAGGCTGGTGACACAGGCTGGAGCTCTTCAGTGGACACCGCAGTGTGCTCCCCTCCGTGTGGGGAGCATCACAGTACCTCTGCTGTGGGACATGGTGAGGTGGCAGCATTGACACAGAGGGCCCAGATGCAATTTTGAAACTGTAATTCATACTTTAGGTCTCTGTTCTTCTGAATAGAAAACTGTATCTTTAATTTAAAAGTCCGTTTTGGATAAGGCACCAAAAAAGGCACCTGAGTGTGTTGCTGTTGCCGCCACTGATCAAAGCCATTCAGGAGAGCAACCAGGGTCGGAGCAAGTGACCTCCCTTATCACGTTTTACTTTGAATCTCTTAGCTTCTTCTTTTTTGGGGGGGGGGGGGGGGGGTGGACTGGAGGGGGTTTACTAGCCTGCTTTTCAAGAGTGAGCTAGTCTGTCCACCGTTGGTTCAGATTTTGCACACCCACTTGAAGAGATGGCCAGACTGAAAACTAAAATCGAGCTAGGCAGAAATGTCCCCCCCTCCCCCCCCCCCCTCACTGCAGGAGGCTGTGACTAGAATGGGGCCACGGTTGGGTCATGTCATCCAGTGTGTGTGGGACGTGCCAAAGTGACAGAATGGCTAGTTTCACCCTAACTGAAGAAAAATCCCAGTGCCGGGGTAGAAGAATCCTGAGAGGTTCACTCATTAGTCATTTGCCTGAAACAAGACAATTTATTTAAAATGTTTAATTGGATTAGTACCTCGGCACAGCCTGGGTTGGTGATCAAGGATAGGTTTCCCCCGAGCAGCCAGCGTGCTGAGGAGGGTCCTGGTTCTGTTCCGGTTTGGAAGGTGTTAGTTTGGACAGTGGTGATCATGTCGCTCATCATCTTGAGGTAGAGTCTGCTGGAGTAATGTGACGTTGAGTCTTCTGTTTTTAAGGTCTGCTCTACAGAGTCTGCACAAAGCATGCGAGGTGGCCCGCTCACACAACTACTACCCCGGAAGCCTGTTCCTCACTTGGGTCAGCTACTATGAGAGTCACATCAACTCTGACCAGATCTCTGTCAACGAGTGGAATGCAATGCAGGATGTGCAGTCGCACCGCTCCGACTCGCCCGTTCTCTTCACTGATGTGTAAGTACACCAGGGTTGGACCTGGTAAAGGAGGGGGGATGAATGCAAGCGACTGTATATATTCAATGGGAACGGCCACAGCCTCGTCTTAGTGCCGACTTGTTTACATTTGTAAGCACTTCCATTTGTTGCAGGTAAGAGAACTAAAAAATTCGGATATTAAATGATTTGCTTAAGTTACATTTTTGTCGCATATAAGTACAAGATTAGAAAGGGGTCTGTAAGCTTCAAGGCAGTAAATACTCACTCGAATGCATCTAAAAACGGATGTTTTTGCAACAGGGTTCAAAACACACCAGAACAGGATAATGCATTGTCACTGTTTTACTTTCAGAAATGAGCAGAGTGGCTTTTAAAAATTCATGAAGCAGTATAGATCTGGCAATGTCCCTTTGATTCTCTGCGCAGTGACTTACCTGTTCAGACATCTCCGCTAATAACACTTTTGTAAGTTGTGTGGTTCCCTGCCAGTGGGCGCGCTGGAAAGGATAGCTGCTGAGCATGAGTGTCATGCCTGTCTGATTAGTGAGGCTATTTTTACTGCTAGTGATAAGCCCCTGGGAAGCAGGGGGACTGGAATGCACGCCTGGCTTGTTGCAATGCCATCGCCTTGTAGGGAGTCCGAACTAGTCCTCCAGGAAGGTAATGACTGCTTGTGTAAAGTAGTCCTTGGTTGGACCCAAGTCTCTAATGTTCTGCTGGTAATTCTCTTGTCAATCACCATCAAGTATTTATTTAGTGTCAGGTGACCTTATACAAGGAGTTTACGACTTGGTACTCTCTAGAGTAAGTCAGTCTTCCTTGAGGGATGGCAAAAGGCCCACCTGTTCTCCATGCTACAGACTGAGCTGCAGAAGGTCTCATTTTGGAAAGATATTAGAGGACTTTGCAGTTGTGTAAGTATGCCAGTTATACAGGTGGGTGGGGACTTAGGTCTGTTGGTGCTTATTTTATTATATCTCCCCTCTCAAGAGTAGAGAAAAACATTTTTTGTGCCTTTTTAAAAAAAAAAAAAAAATTTTTTAGACTAAGGCTTATTTTTATAAGTAGACTTTGACATTGGCACAGAGGAAGAGACCGGCATTAGAGGAAATAGGTGAAAGAGGGAAAATAGTGATCGGGAGGAAGCATGGAGGAAAAGGAACCTGGAAGAGAGAAATAGACATTGGAAACTTGAGCATGATGTTGAATCAAGTCTAGGCACCGTAGGTATTCAGCAACACTGAGACCAGCGCAGTGCTCTTTAGAAAACCCTCGGACCCGTAGTGATGCCTGTGAGCCGCAGTGAAGTATTAAACCCGTTAATTGTGGCAGGTACCCTTCAGCTGGTGTCCCACAGGCCAGCCAGGAGGTAACCGGCTCACGGTGGAACACTGTTCATAGGTCCCACCAGGGGCTCGCATTCCATAGCGCAACGCACATCTTTAAGAGGACCTTTGTACTTTTTTCCAAATTAACTGTTACTAAGTGTTTTAAAAAACACAGTATTTATCTTCTGAAATCACATTTTTCTTGTTCAATCCTGTCCCCTTAACACTGGGGGGGCTCACGTTTAGGGTTTTGTCCTGCTGACTGACCAAACTGACCCAAATCTGTTCTGTACCAAAGGAATGTTCACTTAAGTCATAACTGCTAGAATACAATCATTCTCTTGAGGGACCCCGGAACATTTGATGCCTCCTAAATGAAAACTACCTTGTATATATTTTCCATTACCAAATGCAGATAACCACACCCTAGCCTGAGGCAAACCTTTCAGAGAGTGTTTGAAGTCTTTGAACTGTAGTTGAGTGACAAATGCTACACAACCCAACACTGGTGAATAAAACCTAATTTTGCTGCTTCTAAACAGTCTGAAAATGTGAACTGTTCCTTCACAAGGAGCCACAAGCGTCCATATCCCAGCATACTGCACGCTGTCAGTTCTTTTTTCTAGCTAGTTAGGAGTTTAAATAGCTTGTTTTTTGAGAAATTTATGTCAGACTTCCATTTCATTTCTGCTTGAACTGTCTCACACTTGCTTTTCACATCTTTTCAGAAAGCTTTGTTTCCCCATAAACAATATGTCTTCACTGTTTGTCAAGTGTCCTTCCTGTGGTAGGAGGAAAGTAGAAAATGACCTTCACTCAGTCAGTGCGATCTGTCTGCCATCCTCTCATTCTACTAATGAGTGTGGATTTTGGGAAGATGTGTTGGGGAGGGCCCTCAAGGACAGAGAAGCATCTGTCATTGAGGGAAGTTGGAGGACCTTCAGTGCCAGGAGGAGCAAAAAAAAGCATAACAGTGAAGGCCACAGCGAAAAAGCAGCTTCTGGTGGCCATGTTTGAAATATTCAGACGCTCCTCTGGTCTCCCTTTAGCAGCTTCATAATACGGATTCAGAACTGCAGGGTGACGG
Organism: Pleurodeles waltl; assembly: GCF_031143425.1. Lineage (NCBI taxonomy): Eukaryota > Metazoa > Chordata > Amphibia > Caudata > Salamandridae > Pleurodeles > Pleurodeles waltl. The sequence continues at coordinate 1,950,828,307 of NC_090440.1, forward strand.
GCACAGTTTCAGTTAGTTGGTTGCACTGTGGTCCCTCATTATGAACCAAAGGCAGTGTATTCTACGATCCAAGAGTCTTTCAAAGTCAGACAGTAACACAGCCTATGGTACCTTAGGGAACTGATTCTGAATTCCACAGGTGAGGCAGAGTAAGGAACTGGGATGCACTGAAGCAGGCTTCTGAGGAGATGTATTGCAGGGCCGTTATTGCTGAGCCCAGTAAGATGTATGATAAGGTAGAGGTACCATGGCACAGATTAAGTTATCTCTAAACAAGAGATTTTGAATCACTAGTTTTCTCCTTCAAGTCTCCATCACCAGTCCTGAGTGACAAGGCCTATTAGTTGGTCAGTTAATGCATAGAAGGGGAGCCCACTAGACTTGGCTTCCTTACTCCAGGAGGGGCTCTTGTTCCGTTGCGTACAGAGGAGATCTGGATGGCCATGCCATAGCATGGCTGTTTCCATGTATCCTGGTCCCGACATGGCTACAGGTTGACAGGCAATGCATGTTCAGTGAAGGAACCCCGGTGTATGGAGATAGGACCAGCTCTTAGTGGCGCCTTGACTGATGCAAGTTGTATGATGCATCATCTACTGTTCATGATGAAGGTCCTCCCACATGTCACTGATGCAGGGAATGCTGTACTCCTGATGAAATAATTGCGTACATTTCACTTGTGCCTCTTTGTCCTTTTAGTCCAACAGAGAGAGCGCGAACGGAGCGGTTGATTAAGATCAAGTTACGGGAGATAATGATGCAGAAGGATTTGGAGAACATCACATCCAAAGAGGTGAGGAAGGGGTGAATGGATGTGTGTTGATTTGCTTCTTGAGTGGGATTAGTAATCACGAGAAGGCTATGTAAGCGTGGGTATGGTTTTTTATAATGGGTCCAGTCTGATTTGTTCCTAAACAAATGTGTTTCTTTGTTGTTTAGTGCACTCTATTTAAAACTTTCAGAATTTGTTGTTGCCTAGTATATGGCACTCAGTCACCCTAAGTGCTTTCTTTTTTTTTTTTTTTTTTTTTTTTTGCGAGTTCCCTGAAAATTGTGCCTGTGCTAAAATTGCACAGCCTGCTCTTGGCGCACCATTCGACGACTAAAAGTTTTCAGCTACTTCTTCACTTGGGTGTGCTGTCCGCAGCCTCCACCAATTATTTCAGATTCCCCAGCTGTCAGTTTGACCCACAATCTTTTACATACTTTTCTTAGTAGAGCTGCTAAAAGGTCCTAATCATCACCTTGAAATACAGGACTCTTAATGCTGTCAGTACCCCCTGGTGCCAATCCCTTTTCCCCTATCACTGGTACACACTTCCTTGGTTCTTGCATATACCCAGGCCCACTCACTAATTTCCCACGATGTTCTCTTTCTTTTGTACCTCCTCTGTGTCTAAAGTCGCAGTCTCTCATTTTCATTAGTTCCTACCTGTCATAGCCCCATTATTGTTGTGAACGGTTTCAAATTCATTCTTCTCTTCTTCACATACTATTTCCGATCCCCCCTCTTCAGCTTTCAGCCGTGGGGCCAAGTGAAACTGCAACAAGTGTCCCTTAGAGCCAGGCAGTACCAATCCTCTCATTACTATGTTGACTTCGAAAACGTAGCAAACTACACTTATGTTGCAGCCCATTCTGTGTAGCCTAACAAAGTTCTGAATTGAGAATGTTGGTTGGATTATTTAAAACGTTAATTCGGTTGCATCACTGGTGTCCTCTTCTCTTTGTGTTGTTTCCCCCTCCCATAGAAGTAGTTTGGCCCAGCTGTATAAGTTCCCATCTGATTGGACCGCAGGTTGCTTCATATTGATGAAGCCCGACTTGGTTAACTGTATCGGGATCTTTACTCCCGAATGCTTTACCTGCTTACACAGCCGAAGGGGCGCTTTTGTTTGTTCTATTGCTGTACTGGGTTAAGTCAAAATGTGAGTCAAGGCATGTTAGTGCGTTGTGATGCAGTTGTGCTGCTTGTGCCCTCGAGTACACTTCTGCATGAGTGCAGTGGGCTCGCCTTAGTTCTCATCTGGTGGTTTGTCTCTGGTGTCTTTCTGGACTCGCTGTTCTTTCTTCAGGTTAATAGCTAGTCTCAGACATTGCTTTCACTGGGATGCAGAATAGAGCTGGGAGCGTGCGTTGGAGGGGCTGTTGGAATGTAGGCGAGGGCACAGTTTGGAGAGTTATCAGTGGTCAGCTGTGAGGAGGAAGAGGGGACCGATGGCAGGCAGCAGGCTGGGGGACATTCCACCACAGCATGTTTTCTTGCACAGTCTAGTATCGCTGTCAGCCACTGTGTTTGTATGCGTGTTACACCCTGAGGTGATTTGCCTTTCCCTGTCTGTGTTCTTAAGAACATTGTGTATTACTGAGTTGAGGCTAAAGGCCTCTGCCCTTTATCTTTCAGTTCACAGTAAGTTCTTGTAACACAAGGCAGTGAATATTGATTGTGTTTTTTGTCCATTGAAGGAATTTGGGTCTGATTCCTCTCCAATATTTGTCTTCGATACTGGAGACTGGCCTGTCAGCCTGCCATCTTCTCTGGTAGTTGAATCATCACCTGCAACTCACCCAGAGTCCTGCCTTTCCATACTCTGTCTTTGGCCTTGCGTCGCTGAACTGTGACATGAATGTACGATCTTAATCCCAGGTGTGTTATCCTGCAGCCATCCTCTAGGACTAGTTCAGCATCCGTACTTTTGATTGCCCCCATGTTGTTGGTTAGGCGAGATGTGCTAAGGAACAGGTGCCGCAGATCTTGAAAATCCCCTCATAGCATACCATACCCCTTTGCAGATGTGGGTGTCCTTGTCATTGTGTAAAACAACCCAGTTCCTCCCTGTCCGGAACATATTCTGGGCCTGCTGTCCACTCCTCTTTGTTCAGTAATACTGGCATCCATTCCCACCTGCTCTGTCTGCTACCTCCCTGAACGGCATCTAACAGGCCACTATCAATGTGACTGAAAGCTCCTTAGGGTATGAGTTGTTGCAGACTTAACTCACCCTGCAGTTTCTACATTTTGTTTCATCTCTTTTAACTGTATCTGTAGTAATAACCTGTCCATTTGAGTATGTCAAGGCCTCCTTTCGTTTGAACGGCTCATTAAAGCAGATGTATTTTGTTATCCTTGGCATGACAGCTGTAGAGTCCAGTTCCATGCAGATTGTTGCTGCCTCACGAACCCCACCATTTGTATACATGTTTTTGCCTGTTCCAAAAAATGTTCTTTTGTCCAATCGCAACCAACCTGTCATTTCCCTTTCAAACGATTTTCCAGACTATAGGTTGCTAAACCTTTAACGTGCATTTTTAGCCTCCCATGATTGCCTGGGCCAGAACTTACAGACCATCCAGGTGGACTGTACTGAACATTTTTATGTACGGATCGCCTGCCTCTTAAACAGTGGATCGTTTGATAGTTTCTCTGCCCCTCTGAAGCTCCCTGGTCCTCTTATGAGCTTTATTTAACATTGTACTTTCTCTGATCAGTGCCTGTGGTTACTGGTGACACAGAACTTGTTGCCTCCTTCTGTCTTAGGATATAATGATTATTTGTCTACTTGTAAGGTTGTGCCTCTGTTTTTGCACGTGAATCGCAGGGACAGATACATAAACCCCAGAGTACTTCACTTATTGCCCTTCCCCCTAGGGTGTCAGTAGTTGTATCCCCCTACTGCTCTCGAGGGGTCCTAGTAAACGTGTGTCCCACAGTTCCTGTATCTCCTCCCTGTCTTCTTGTAACACGTCACCCGCCCCTTGCTGTATAAGTAGCGAAGCGTATGGTAAATGCTCTTGGGAACTGACTTGCTCTCCATCATTGTCGCGACTATATGGTTTATCTCCGTGATCCAGCACGGGGGGGGGGGGGGGGGGGCTTTTCTCTCGGGAACATTTATGAACTTCTTTGCATTCTACATGGGTCATTAATTTCTTGAAACTGTGCCACCTCCCGGCCTGTGAACCCTGCAGTCCATGGCATCCGGTTTATCCTGTCGGAGGTCACTGGGGTCTGTACTCTCCTGAGCAGCGGGTGCTGTCTCTGATGTGTCCTGCGCAGCGGTGTTGATCTGTGCCGGGTCCATCCTGAATCCGCACTTTTCCACCACTCACAGGCTGCCTAAAGGTTGCTTTAGATTTGCTGCCTTGCTTGTGACTTTCTGCAGTTGCTCCCTTATGGAAGGTTTAGCTCCCTTCTTGTTAGATCTGCTCGGTTGTTTATCTAAGCTTTGAGTTTGGGTCTGGTCAGCTTTTTCATCACAGCATATATTCATTCTAAGAACCTGCATGCTGTTCACGGTCATCCTCTGACTTTCTCTCGATGTCGTTTCTCTTCCATTGCTGCATGAATGGGGTTAATGTTTTATCCTCTGAAGCCTTGTGTGACCCTCGTCCGTTGAGCTTCGGTCATGTACAATGCTGGCACTTCCTTTGGTTGTTGCTCTTTTTTATTATTTTGAGCTAAAAAGTTAACATGTTGTCTCCTTTTTAAGATTTTCACCTCCCTTTTATCTGCTCTTTTCAGCATCGGTTTTCTATTGATGGTTCTGGACTCGTGTAACATACCAGCGCAGTGTTTACTTTATTTTGTTATTTAATTATTTTGTTGTTCTTTGTTTTGTTTTAGTTTTTTGGGCCTGTGGCAATCAGGTACTCTTGCATAATCTCTAGCGAAGTCTCCCTAATTCCTTTCTAACATGCCGTGGTAACTGCAGCCCCTTGTTTGTGGCCCTGGAACCCTCCGTGGTGGCTGCCTGCTCCAGCTAGTCTGACCTTAGCCCGGCCATGTAGTGGGGTGAATCCATCTACCGTCACACACCCCCCCCCCCCCCCCCCCCCCCCCCCCCCCCCAGATGCTGCAGTTCTTTGGCCCCCGGTGAATTTGTGTGGGTCAGGAGCGGCCCCTCTTACTTCTCGGGTTACAGGTTCACCACATCAGCAACACCGTCATTCAAGCACAGTTCTTCTTTAGGGCCTTATTACAACTTTGGAGGACGGAGTTAATTCGTCCCAAATGTGACGGATATACCACCTACCGGATTACGAGTCCATTATATCCTATGGAACTCGTAATACGGTAGGTGGTATATCCGTCACATTTGGGACGGATTAACACCGTCCTCCAAAGTTGTAATAAGGCCCTTAGTGTTTCATATATGGCCCAGGTTAACATTACTTTTCTAATGCATCATTTTATCCCAGGGGTGTAACGCCTTGGTTCCTTGAACCAGTTGTTCACATTTTTTTAAATATATATTTACCTCCTCAGATCCGCACCGAGTTAGAGATGCAGATGGTTTGTAACCTGCGAGAATTTAAAGAATTTATCGACAACGAGATGATCATAATCCTCGGACAGATGGACAGCCCCACTGAAATATTTGACCACGTCTACCTGGTATGTTAAGTCTAACTCCGCGTTGTCTCCTTAATATTGTGCAAGGGTGTCATCTCTTTAGAGCAGGGACACACTGACTGACACATGGAACCCCAGCATCTCTCCCGAAACACTTGTACATATTTTAAAAAAAAAACTGCACCTTCTAACAGGCACGGCCCGTCCTTTAGGGTGTAGGGGCCACGCCCCCCACCTTTTGCCCCTCATGAAGAGTGTCTGTCAGGTTGAGCAAAGGTCAGCCTGACAGACACTTCATGTTCAGGTCAGGCAGCCAGGAGCAGATATGCGCGATTTGTGCAAACTCCTGGCTGCCTGAGCTAAACTTTGCTGGGCTGAAGAGGTCATGGCTCCTATGGGTGTGACCTCCTCGGCTCAGCAAAGGTGCCTTGAGGCTCTCCCCCGGGTGACGAGGAAAGCGTCACCCATTGACTTCGACCTGGGTGTTTCAGGTTTAAGCCCTGAAGTGCCCAGGGTGAGTGTCAATCAGTGACACTTTGTCACAGAGTGGGATGGGGTCAGCACTCTCACTTACCCCCATTCCACTCTGTGACGAGGCTGGGACTGCTGCCTTCCCTCATTGGCTAACAGCCAATGAGGGAAGGCAGCAGTCCCAACCTTCCTGGGACCCTCCGAGGCTGTAAGTGTATGTGTGTGATCTTTTTAAATAAATGTTGTGAGTGTTGTTAATGGATGTGTGTGTGTGTGTGTGTGTGTGTGTGTGTGTGTGTGTGTGTGTGTGTGTGTGTGTGTGTGTGTGTGTGATTACTGCCCGCCCCCCTCCCTCCTAAAACTGCCAGCCGCCACTGCCTTCTAATTATGAAAATGTCAACTGTGATTGAATGCGGGCCCCAGACGTGGAGGATGTCATGATAGCCGATGAGACGGCCTCTCTCAGATGGAAAGTTGTGTGAGTGCAAGTGTTGCAGGAGCGTTTGTTTCTTTGTTGTGTGAAGCCGGACTCGTGCTTCTCAGAGCAGCTTCGAGGGTTCCTTTGAAAGAAACTTTACCTGTTAGCATGTTGGGGCTGAAGAAGCGCGGCGGGAGCGAGTGCAAACGTGAAGTTTTGCTAAATATTACTGGTCGATGTAGCAGACACTGACGGCTTCACAGGGAACAGAGGGACAGCAAGCTGGTGCTAGTCATGTCACTGGCTCTTTCAAGCTCCCCGGTTCTTTCAGAAGCAAGTATTCCCATCAACTCTTTGTCTCCGCCCTGTGACGCGAGGGTATTCCCATTTCTGAAGCAACAATGAAATATGCACAACAACACTAATTTCCCTGTGGAACCAGTGGTCGCTGCTACCATTGAAAACCCCCTTTTGTCCTTTTCCACTTAGTAATGAACTAAATGATCGTCTCAAAAATCACACGATTTCCCTGCGAGGCACTTTTCCATTGCCCATCGCTGCCACTGGGAATCCCACGTGTCTCATCCTGTTCCGCTCTGCTCTCTTGGCAGCTTGTGGCCTTTCCAGGCAGAGAGTAAATTAGGGAAGTGGAAAGCATTGAAACATTGTACCGGTTCCCAAAACCATTGCAATTCTCGCCCACCTTTGATGGTGCTTGTAATCGTGGGAAAGAAGAGCGTGGCTCGCTTCCTGGAATTTCTCATACCCTCGTCTCTCAGATCTCTGCTGTTGGCATGAAAGCAGGGTTTTTCCTACAACTCCCATGTCTCCTTCCTCTGCCTTTTATCTGGGTGGGGCTGCAGAGTTTATCAAAGCAAGCGGATGAAACATCCACGTAAATGAAATGATGATTGTGTAGAAATTGTTCTGTCCTATGTGTTGTAAAAGCATATATTTATGAGCACACACATCTTAAAAGGCACTTAAAAGGGTTGTGTGTGCATGATCGTTGAATAGTGTTTTTTCCACTTCCACATGCTGGGATAGACCCTAGTCAAGCATTGCGCATGTGCTCTTCCACACACTATTGCGCACTAAGCCTCTACCCCCTACTTCACCACCATGTTTCCAGATATTTCCAATTGCTGAAAATAGTGTCCTGTCCTTCGAGTTTACGTTCCTCAGGAGTTGTGTAAAACATACAAACGAGTGTCACCTGGATGAGAATGAATTGTATGTTGTTTATCCATTGGATTGCCTTTTTTCCGTTCTCAGTGACATATTTTTCAAGTGAATATTTGGAATCCTTTCCATACGGATGTGGATGTTGTGCCAGCCTAGCTCTTTCTGCTTGCATCACTGTCTTATGTTTTTTACTGGCTTACTTTTCTGCTTATAAACTTGTCTACATGTGCTAGAATAGATAGTAACGTAAAAATCCCAGATTGGCTGGCCATCATCTGTCTGACTTTGGACAAAGTGAGATACCTGTTCTGCTGTCCCAGGCAAACACTGTTTTAGAATCGGAAGTGTTGTCTGCCTAAAACGCCCATTTTCCATCCACCTCTGATTCTTGGGACCAGTTTAAAAGAGGCGAGGGGGATGGAATCTTTTAGTGTGGTAAACAACATTTCTGAACTCTGCCATTTCTCTACAGCTACAAACGTCCTTTATGCCAACCACCTTCACACATTGAAAAATTGATGAAAGATGAATGTTAGAAAAGTACACTTATTAATTAATATCAAATATTACAAATCTTGAAAGTCTGTGATTACACAATACAACTTTACTTCTTATATTATACCCATTAGTATATTCCTTGCACATATATTCCCTTACTGTGTAATTACATATCTATTTATTACTCTAGCCCTACTGTACTAGAGAAAAATAAATACAAATAAATAAAATCAAATCTATAAATAAAATGTAAAAAATATATAATGAAATATATACATTTTACTCTCTAGTAAGCTTTGCTCCGTCTCCCCATCACCCTATGTCTCTATCAATCTGTCCTCCATCCCCACTGACTCATCCCAAACCCATTCTACTACTTTCATCTCCAAAATAACCCTGCCTAAGCCCTTCCCTCCTCTACCGTATCTAGCTCACCACAAACCTCCGTTTACAACCATGATCTCCCAAACAACCCTACTGAATTCTCCCTCATTTATCTCACCTTAGACTCATCCAAAACCCGTCCTGCTACTATCATCTCCCTAACCCTTTACACAGACTCTTCCCGCCTCCATCTCTCCTTTACTCATCCCAAGCCTCATCCTATTACTGTAAACTCACAATTAACCCTTCTGGATTCTTCCCTCCTCTATCCCTCCATTACTCTAGTCAATACAGTTAACAAACTCACATATCCTCTGCTCTAAGTCAACTCATATACTTATACTGTACTCATATTTCCCTATAGTAATCCTCCACAAATTCCTCTTGGGTTCCAGGGTAGCATGCTACTTGCAGAAAAGCGCTTCAATGCCTTGTCAGGGGTAGTAAGAGCTATATAAATACAATTATAATGACAATTTCTCGTAAAAATTGCAGCAAATGTATCCCAGCTTTGGCAATGTCCAAATCCAGGATAGTGTGACGAAGAGAGGGATTTTTGTTCTCAGTTGTTCTGCTGGTTGCTAAGGGAGTGTGTCTGGCGTGGTCACACGTTCTCCAGTCCTGTGCTTTTCATCTTTCACGTATTAGTACAGTTGGTTCAGTCTATGATCAAAGAGTGCAGCTCCCAGAATGCAAGGAGCTGTTAAATGAAAGTGTACAAGTGGAGTGATCGAGTGTCCATAGTGCTAGGAATGGAAGGGGAGTACGATTGGCAAACTGTTTTGTGATGCAAAGAGTACGGGGCAGGGCGCTGACCTCCACTGACATTTTGTATGGGAGGATCTGCGCCGACAGGGAACACAGCCGAGGATGTCCTTCAGCACTGTTGCATCGTCATACATGTCACATCTGGCAGCATGTAGACAGCCGACCCTCCCACCAGCCTCTAAGGCTCGGAAACAATGGCATGTATCGGATAATGTGTCGCAGCTAACCCATCTGGTAGAATCAACAAGCCTGGCTTCCCACGGTGCCCGGAGTTCACCTAGGCGTTTGCCCTGGACTTCCAGCTCGATGCATCGGGGCCATGCCCTGCATTGCTTGCTACTGCTTCATCTCATCGGGGCGTTGTAATATACGTTTACCCCATCGTCCTGCTTGACACCAGTGATCTGCTGTTCAGCCGATGCAAACAAGGGACGTTCCAATAGTGGTGGATTACCCCCTCATCCAAATAAACCACTTAGCATGTGGCCTGTAGAAGATATACCTCCGGCTATAGGGGGAGGGAGGAGTACTCGGAGGAAGCTTGTTTGTGTTTTGGCAGCAGACTGAGTGTGCCGCGCCCCACCTATTGCACCGCCACCAAGAACAACATCCCAAAGGGAACGTTTTTCAGTAAATTAGCCTGTATTGCCGTCCTTTGCAGCGCGGAAGGCGGCAGAAGCCTGGAGTGCGCAGCCTGCTAATGACATTAGCTCTGTGCGGGTCACTGCTCCGGAACGCAGAGGTGAGTTCGGTGTGTCCTTGATGCCGTCCGTGTCCCTTCCCTGTGCCATCTTTGTGCCCACAGGAGGGAGTGTGCTGTACGGGCTGTCTTCAAGCCTTGCACATGGGCACAATACACAGGCCCAGCAAGTGTGCGAAATGAGCGCTGTGCAGGGTATCGAGGCTTTCGGTGTCTGTTGCTTCAAAGGAGTTGCCTGACCTGATCATGGGTGGAAAGTTTGGCAGCGCCTCAGTCTCGTACACATTTCTCTTCTTCCATTGCAGTTTGCTTTGCTATCGGAAGTCAGGAAGGGCAGAGGGGATTCAGAGTTTGGAGTTGAGAGGTCAAGCCTGGAGGAAATGCTGTGTATCGCATCCCACGACCTATTCCCAAGCTGTGGGGTTCGTTTGCTGGGAAATATGGACAGGGATGCGAATTCCCCACTGAGCGCTTTATACAGATTCCAAACCTTCTGCCTCTTCCCAGGGGTCTGACATGACAAAGTTTATCCTACACTTGCGTTTGAGAAAGGAAAGCTTATCTTGCTGTGTCTCTTGGCTAGCTTGTGAAGTGATGCACAGCAGCTATCAAGGTTAGTAAACATGCACTCTTGAGTCTAAAGACGAGGTGTGTAGGTGTTCAGATAAGCTGCCCTGAAGTGGAGCAAAGCGCCACAGCAGGAAAAGGTGGCGAGGGAGTGCCTTTGGTCTCCCCATGCTGTGCACCGCCTGCTACTAAAGGCCTCACAGCACTCACTGAATGTTCTTAGGCACCAGTTTCTGCTATGGACCCCTGTGTTGGTATCGCTGTACTAAGGTAAAGTCAAGGGAATTTCTGGGAGCCACGTCCTGGCATCAGAATTGAAGTACAGGATATTACATCTGAGGACCCAAGTCCTTTGAATTATACATCTGACAGGAATGCATAACGCAGCCGAGTGACGGCCCCAGGGAAGTGTTTTCCTATAGAAATGTGCATGGTCTCACTATCTGCTTGTTATATTTGTGTTTGTATAACCCTGACACAACTGCCTCTTCCTGGTTATACCTTCTACAGCATGGCGCGTTATTTTCTCAAACTTTTATTTTTTCATGGCATTGCAGTTGTTTGCTGCTTGTGTGGTCTGAATCCTTGTCTCCTGTTTATCATTATACATCCACCTCCATCACCCCTCTCCCTACCCATCCTTCTCGAGGTCTGACAGCGTGTATTTTCTTCATGTGCTACGATGTGCATCTTTCTAAGTAGGCCATCTTTGTATTTCAGGGCTCGGAGTGGAACGCTTCCAATCTAGAAGACTTGCAGAACAGAGGGTGAGTGAGCTGCATCCCTTCGGCCATTGTTCTAGCACATTTGGTCGTTCATTGGCTGCTATAAGGTTTGATGTGTGGGAGGATGGAAGATCTGCATGATAACACCGCCTCCACATGGGGGGCGTCAGTTTCTGATGGATACAACTACCTGTGGATTCCTCACCTGATGAATACTCCCATGGCGCCAGCATTTGACGGAAATCTTCTTACTAGTCTCTGCACGTCGACGAGGACGTCACTTTAGCCCACGCGACGCCGTCTGACGTCATACAGGCAATAAGAAGTCCTCGCCGACGTGCCGATGACAGTTCCCTTTTTTCCGTGCATTCGAAACGGTTATCTTCGAGGGAGTTACTGTTACCTTCGTGGTTACAGTGTATTGTCTGCTGCGTAGTCTTCTCTGCGGTAACAATGTCTCAGAGGAAGTCGGGTTTCAAGCCCTGTCGAGAGTGTGGGGGCAAGATGTCAGTTACAGATCCTCACTCCGACTGTCTATGGTGTTTGAGCTCCGACCACGACGTCTCGACTTGCGATTCATGTCAACACATGAATCCGAAGGCCCTCAAAGAGCGCGAGGCCAAGTTATTCATGGCAAAGTCAAAGAAGAAGGAGAAACATCATAAGAAGTCTTCTTCGCCAAGGTCTCACCGGCGTCATCGAGACTCCCGGCGCCGTAGAGACTCACGACGCCACTCCAGCAAGGAGTCTCGTTCGAGGTCACCTTCGGCTCGGCGTCGGAGGACTTGGGAGGTCAGCCCCACGGTCACGCCGCATCCATCGACGCCGTTGCCCTCTCCGGCGTCACCGACTTCACCTGGTCAGGCGTCAGTGATTGAGGTGGTGCAGCCTCTTGTGTTTTCTCCGGCGTCGCAGACGTCGAGGCCGGCGTCGGGGTCGCCCTCGATCCAGGCACCCCAGTATCCGGCTTTTCCCACTCCTGGAGCCGATAGTACCGCGTTTCTTAATGCGATGTATACCATCTTTCAGCAGATGGCTCCAGGAGCTGCTCCGGCTGGTCCTTCGGGGCCCTTGGCCTTTTCGTTGGGTGATCCTGCGCCTCTTCGGCCGGCACCCTTTATGCCCTTTCTCCCTTTTGGGAATGTGGGCTCGGCGCCGGTGCCGGCGTCGGTGGCCGCTCCGGTGGCTTCGGATGTTTCGGCCCCGGAGGTTGCCCCTCCGTCGAAGTCAGGATTTTGCCCTGTGACTCCGGTTGGTCCATCGGCTCCTGCCTCGGCGCCGAAGCTGCCTGTGGCGCCGGACGCGGCGTCAGATGCTTCTGGAGATCGGCGCCGTTCTTCGACGTCGGCGGAGGCCATATCGACTCCGCGTATCGAGGAGAGACTTCATTCGAGGAGGCGTGCTCTCCGTCTTTTAGAAGAGCAAGAGTACCAGCGAGTCCTAGAGGAGGGAGAGATTGAGGACTCTGGAGACGGACTGCATGGTCTGGATACAGCCAGTGGGCTGGACACTTCCCCTGAGTGGGACCTTTCATCTCCAGGGGAATATACGGAGGAGGCTGCTTCCTTTCATGCTGTGGTGAGGAAGGCAGCGAGCTTTTTGGACCTGCCTTTGCCGGTGGCAGAGGCAAAGCAGAATTTGCTGACAGAGGTATTGCATCCGGCCTCTGCTGCAGCTGAGCCTCTCTTGCCATTTAATGAGGCTTTGCTGGATCCGGTGTTGGAGGTGTGGAAGAAGCCGGTGTCTTCCTCGGCCGTTCATAGGGCTGTGGCCAGGAGGTATCGAGCTGCACCATCTGACCCTGGCTTTCTCTCTAGACACCCTACGCCGGAGAGCTTGGTGGTGCAAGCCTCCTGTTCCTCAAAGTCAGCGCCTGGTTCCTTCCCGACGGTGCCTGGAGACAGAGACTCCAAGAAACTGGATGCGCAGTCCAAGAAAATATTTTCGTCATGCAGTTTGGCGTTGAAGGCCACCAACGCCACGTGCATTCTGGGGAGGTACATCCATGCGCTGATGGATGATATTTCGTCTTCATTCACGGAGCTTCCCCAGGGTCTTTTGGATGTGGTCTCGGACGCCCAGGCTGCCGCGACCCAGATTATCCAGTCTGGGCTGGACACGACCGACTCGGTGGCCAGGGCGATGGGCACGGCTGTGGTGGCAAGAAGACAGGCCTGGCTCCGAAACTCAGGGTTCTCTGCGGATGTGCAGTCGACCCTGCTGGACCTCCCGTTTGATGGGGACAGACTGTTTGGAGCCAAGGCAGATTCAGCCTTGGAACGATTTAAGGAGAGCAGAGCCACAGCCAAATCGTTAGGACTGCAAGCTCCTTCTTCCTCTGCCTCTTCTAGAGTTTTCAGGAGGTTTCGGGGATTTGGGCGTGGCTCTTATTCCTCTTCCTTTCGGGGGAGGTTCCAGCAACCCGCCTCTTCCCTCCCCTATAGGTCATTTAGAGGGAGGGGGAGGGGTGGGGTCCGTACCAGAGGAGCCTCTCAACAGCACTCTGCCTCTTCCTCGTCCTCTGGAGGGGTGCAGCAGGGGAAGCAGCCTTAGGCTTCCACCGTCTCCCACTCACTCCTCTCCTGTAGGGGGAAGATTACAGCGTTTTCTCCACAAGTGGAAGTCTATCACAACGGACACTTGGGTTCTCGGCATTGTGGGAAAAGGCTACGCCCTTCCCTTTCGGGAGTTCCCGCCCCTCATCCCGCCCCGCCCATCTTATTGTTCAGAAGAACACCTCCTGTTGCTAGAACAGGAGGTTCAAGTCCTCCTTTCAAAGGGCGCGGTAGAGTTGGTCCCAGAGCAGGAAAAGGGTCGAGGTTGTTACTCAAGATACTTCCTGATTCCCAAAAAGGATGGTCAGTTGAGACCAATCCTGGATCTGAGGATCTTGAATTGGTTCCTCAAACAGGAAAAGTTCAAGATGCTGACCCTAGCACAGGTGCTTTTGGCGTTGAACAAGGAAGATTGGATGGTGTCTGTCGACTTGCAGGATGCTTACTTTCATATCCCGATACTCAAGTCGCACAGGAAGTATCTCCGGTTTGTGGTAGGGTCGCAGCATTATCAGTTTGCGGTCCTCCCGTTTGGTCTTACTTCAGCACCTCGAGTCTTCACAAAGGTGATGTCAGTGGTTGCGGCGGAGCTCAGAAGGAGGGGGATAGCAGTATTCCCTTACTTGGACGACTGGTTGATCAAAGCCAAGTCCCCGGAGCTTGTGTCGCATCATCTGCAGTCAACAACCCAGTTGTTGTTCGACCTGGGCTTTTCGGTGAACGTGCCCAAATCTCACCTGGAGCCCTCTCAGCGCCTCCTGTTCATAGGGGCAGTACTGGATACAACATTGAGTCGAGCCTTTCCTCCGCCTCAGCGGATTCAAGATATTCAGGAATTGGTTCCAATGTTTCGAAATGGAGCGGTAGTTCCAGTCCTCAAGGTCCTTCGTCTGCTCGGTCTGTTCGCCTCCTGCATTCTGTTGGTCACGCATGCTCGCTGGCACATGAGGGCTCTTCAGTGGTGCCTCCGAAGGCAGTGGTCTCAACACAAGGGAGATTTAGAAGGTACTGTCAAGATCTCCAGAGATGCTGCTGTGGAATTGAAGTGGTGGATTGCGGGCAACAATCTTTCACAGGGGAAGCCGTTCGCGCAGTCGCCACCAGTGGCCACGGTAATAACGGATGCCTCCACCCTAGGATGGGGAGCTCATCTGGGGGATCTGGAGATCAAAGGGCTTTGGTCTCCAGAGGAACAGGTGTTTCATATCAATCTGTTGGAGTTACGGGCTGTACGTTTGGCTCTCAAGGCCTCCTCCCATCCCTTCGTGGTCAGTCGGTACAGGTCCTGACGGACAATACTACCACGATGTGGTACATAAACAAACAGGGAGGAGTAGGGTCGTACCTTCTCTGCAGAGAAGCTCTTCGGCTATGGTCCTGGGCAAAGGACCATCAGATTTGCTTGGTGGCAAATCATCTGGCCGGGGTCTTGAATGTACGTGCGGACAGTCTCAGTCGCCAATTCTCGGCAGACCACGAGTGGCGTCTCCATCCAGATCAAGTCTGTTTAATCTTCCAGATGTGGGGGTTTCCTCGGATAGATCTGTTTGCCACTCGGGAGAACGCGCATTGCCCGTTATTCTGCAGCCTCCAGTATCCGATGCAGGGAGCGTTGGGAGACGCGTTTCAGATAACCTGGTGCGACCAGTTGCTTTACGCGTTTCCCCCCATACCCTTGATTCCTCGAGTGTTGAGGAAAATTCGCCAAGACCGGGCCCAAGTCATCTTAATAGCTCCGGATTGGCCAAGGAGGGTATGGTACTCCGACCTTCTCCAACTCTCACTGTGCCCTCCGCTCCGTCTCCCTCTCAGGGCAGACCTCCTCTCGCAGTCGCAGGGGCAGGTTTTACACCCCAACCTCCAGAGTCTGCACCTACATGCTTTGAGATTGAACGGGGCAACCTGAGTTCCTTCTCTCTCCCGCCTGATGTAGTGGATGTTATCTTAGCGGCCAGGCGACACTCCACTAAATCTATCTACGCTAATAGGTGGTCTAAATTTGTTATGTGGTGTGGAGAGAGACAGATGGATCCCTTACATGCTCATCTGTCACATGTTTTGTCTTTTGCACTGTCTCTAGCGCAGAAAGGTTGTGCAGTAGCTACCATTAAGGGTTATTTGTCGGCCTTGTCAGCCTTCATTTGTCTTCCAGACCAACCATCGTTATTTAAATCCCCTATTGTTCTCAGATTCTTGAAAGGTCTTCTGAATCAATATCCTCCAAAACCATTCGTTATGCCTCAATGGGATTTGTCCTTGGTCCTGACTTTCCTTATGGGGTCCCCTTTTGAGCCTATGCATTCTTGCCCCTTAAGGTATTTGGTTATTAAAACAGTATTCCTGGTAGCTATAACATCTGCAAGGAGAGTGAGTGAGTTGCAGGCCTTATCGGTTAAACCCCCTTATATAACGTTTTATGGGGATAAGGTGGTGTTGAGGACCAAGGCTGCTTTCCTTCCGAAGGTTGTTTCACCCTTCCATTTGGCTCAGACAATCACTTTGTCCACGTTTTATCCTCCGCCTCATCCTTCAAAGGAGGAAGAAAGACTACATCGCCTGGACCCAAAAAGGGCGTTGAGCTTCTATATCGACAGAATGAAGGATATCAGGCTGGAGGATCAGCTGTTTGTCGGATACGTGGGCAAGAGGAGAGGAAAGGCAGTCCACAAGAGAACACTCTCCAGGTGGGTTGTTCTTTGCATTAAAATCTGTTACTCTTTGGCAAAGAAGGATCCGCCTGAGGGCATTAGAGCTCACTCCACCAGAGCTAAGTCGGCCTCTTCGGCCTTGGCCAGGGGTGTTCCTGTGGTTGACATCTGCAAGGCCGCAACTTGGTCGTCCCTTCACACTTTTGTGAAACATTACTGTTTGGACTCTGAGGTCAGAAGGGACGGTCATTTTGCACGGTCAGTGCTGCAGGATTTCTTGGTTTGACCATTTAGGCACCCACCGCCGGGCGTGGTACTGCTTTGGGACTCTATTCATCAGGTGAGGAATCCACAGGTAGTTGTATCCATCAGAAGAACGAGTTACTTACCTTCGGTAACGACTTTTCTGGTGGATACATTAGCTACCTGTGGATTCCTCACGGTCCCACCCGCCTCCCCGTTGCCTTTTTGGTCTCTCCAAGGAATCCTTGAGTGTGCTCCTTTTGGTATTCAAAGTTGCAATACATTTTGCATGTATGATATTTGTATATATGTGTATATTTATATATAAATCTATATATATATTGGGTATATACATGGTTCGTATGTATAAATATATTTATTTGTTTAAAAAAAAAAAAAAAAAAAGTTATATTAAATCTATAGCTATTTTATTGCAATGTTGTGTGATTTACAATATTAAGAGATGTTGCTTTGCTCTTTCATTGCATTGGGTTATTATTATTATTCTCATGCACGTAAAAAATGTTGGTACTGTCATCGGCACGTCGGCGAGGACTTCTTATTGCCTGTATGACGTCAGACGGCGTCGCGTGGGCTAAAGTGACGTCCTCGTCGACGTGCAGAGACTAGTAAGAAGATTTCCGTCAAATGCTGGCGCCATGGGAGTATTCATCAGGTGAGGAATCCACAGGTAGCTAATGTATCCACCAGAAAAGTCGTTACCGAAGGTAAGTAACTCGTTCATCTGCATCAATGGCACCTTATGAGATCTTTTCCCTGGTGGTGTTGGGGGATAGCAGGGTGACACATCAGTAAACATGTCACAGAAAGTGGACTGAACACACCCCACCTCCCTCCAGAGTCCCGGGCTTGCCACCTTCTGCCCTAGCACAAGGAAGCAGACAGAGAAATATTTACCATGACCACCCCTTGTTGTCGTTGGCACGATCCGGGCTTCCTGGAAGAAGGAAAATAGTCTGCAGTGTTACGGGGAATTTTAATGTTTATGACTTTTGTAGTATTTACCCTCTGGCCCTGAAAATAAGTCACTGGTTAACTTTTAAAGTAACTCCTCCTCTGTGTCCATGTGTCACTTAGTTTTTCCCCAGAATGACACACCACCTGCGATTGGCTAATTTACTCACTGGCTGAAATAGCCTGTGGCACTTTCTAATTGTTTAGACAGTGAAGAATTGATTGTGTTCCTGTCTGAGACTTTTTTTATTTAAAAGAAGCCCAGACTGTGATGTCTAAACACAGGCGACGAAAAGGCTTATGCTCTCGGAGTTGGGGGAACATGGGACAGCCTCTTTGGCGAAGTTGTGATAAAACCATAATTTGTGTAGTACCTGGACCACTCACAAATGGTCAGTAGCATCGAGAAAGCAAGCTTAGTGCTGGATTAAATGTAGGTTTTCTGTGGGGTTGGTAGTCTCTCACTTTCTGTATAATTTTGGACCTTTTTTTGTTCTGTATCTGGATCCAAGGTGAAACTTCCCCGTTATCACCACATTATGTAGTGTGGCTGACATGGAGTAGGCAGATGTTCTGTTTTCGGTAGCGAGAGTCCTGCATACGGCGAGAACCCCTGAACATCACTAGCCTATTTATCTGGATGCAGCAGAGCATTAGCTGATCGTGAACCCAGCCATACCAGTATGGGGACAAGGTGCCCCTGTTCATTCAGCAGTGTGTTTTGAGTTGTCTAAACATGTCCAGTGGCCGCACTTCAAGAACTTTCAAGCTGGAGCCAGTGTTCTACTCTCTTACAGTCAGGCTCTTATTACAGGTGATGGGTTGTAAACACATGCATTTACTGGTGATCACAACAACCGGGAAAGGCTGTGTTGTTTATTCACCTACTTTAGTTTTATTATCAGAAATGTTGTGGTCTTTTCAAAACATTGTTCTTTCTCAGGGCCCATATTCTTCCTTTCCTAGCACTCACCCCTATCTTTTCTCACCAGGCCCAAAAATTCCAGTCTTCCTTCTTTAGTCCCACTTTACCTTCCAGAGGGCCCACGATCACAATTTGGGTCTGATTTAGAGTTGGGCGGATGGTCCATTTGCCTTATTACTATTTCCATAGGATATTACGGAATCCTAATACGGCAGACAGGATATCCTTCACCTTTGTGACTGAGTAAACCCGCGCTGCCAAAATCAAATTCAGGCCCTTGGTCCTCAAGCCCCCTTTCCCACTCTTCTTCTGTGGACCTCTCTCGGTCTTTCATTAGGGCATATGTTCCTGTGGAAGGCCACTCCAATGGAGAGCATGGATCATGCTCTGCCTTCTTGATCTTCTTTCTTCCCAACTGGTTGGGGAATGCAAGTCCCACAGACAGGACCAAAACAGTGTTTAAAAACAAAGCACACTGTCACTTGGGAATGTTGGGCACTCCATGCCTGAGCGTTTCTCCGCACCTGTGAACTCCACCTCTCACCTGTGCATCGCCACCCTTACTTTTACCGAACCACTGGGTTACAGTCAGTCATTGGCGTCCAGTGTGAAGGAGAAGAGAATTGTGGAAGCAAACATCTCAGCAGACTGCACCACACTCTTCACAAGTAGAAGACCAGCCCAGTAGTTTTTACTGTTCACGTTAACTGGGTCTTTCCACAAATATTAATGCCTACAGCTTGCGTCACATCTGGAGTCATCCGGATTTTTTTCATATTATACGTCATTGTCTTACAGCTTGTTTGCTTGGAGTCTTTTTGGGTGTATGTGCCCTACTCTGAGCGTTGTTCAGTGAAACCAGATGCCCAACCTGTGGGAAAGAGTGAGAGCAGTTCAGAAGAGTATGTACGAATACCTTCATGGTGATCGTGGAAATCTTTGTATTTGCTCTTCTCCTTCACAAAATCCTCCAGCCATTCCCCCTTACACCATAAGTTATGCTGCAACTTTGCATGGAGGGAAAATCGTGGGCACTGGGCGTAACCGTTGCTGATGCAGAGTAAAGGGTGGATCTCAGAAGCACAGAGGAAGTTCTTTGTATGGAAACTACATATTCTGTTTAGTGGTAGAATTTTTTTTTAGACTGTTCAGACAGGCAGGGCAGCCATTTCCCAATCATTTATGGAGGTGGGCAGGAGCAAGGGCTGAGTACTAGAATCACCTTGATGATATTTTTCATTCCTCCTAGAATGCTGCCTGCATTTTGTGTGACTTGGTGTGATGGCATTGCTACATAGGAGCACATGGGGAGTTTTTAGTTATAGTCCTGGATCTTCTGTTTTCACGTGGTTCTTAATTAAGAATTATCCTTAACCCTTCATTCCCTGGCAGGGTACGGTACATCTTAAATGTCACTCGAGAGATCGACAACTTCTTCCCAGGGGTCTTCGAATACCACAACATACGGGTGTATGACGAGGAGGCCACAGACCTGCTCGCCTACTGGAATGATACCTACAAATTCATCTCAAAAGCAAAGTAAGTGTGTCCACAGCATGCAAATGGTTCTTTATTTAAGCAGATTCATATTCTTCAACTGTTCCTCATGCCGCAAACCAGTAGGGACTCCTAGAACGAAGGAGCCATAATTCCGCTTACCTAATGAAGCACTCAGCCAATTTCCTCTCGCTAATCCTCCACCTTCTCCCCCCCCCACCACACACACTCCCCAATCAATTGTCTCATTGAGGTTTTGGTTTGAGCGTGCAGGAGTTAATGTTAGGAAAGCTCTCCATAGCTTAAAACAAATACCTGTGTAGCTTCTATGCACTTTCTTCTTGTAAACACTCCACTTGGCGTACGAAGACATTTTGAGACGTTTACATGATTCTCTTGATACTAAACTCTTTTCTTCTTTCTTGTTAATACCTTGCTTTAAAATATTCGTTTCCACAAACATTTGGTAAACAGGAGCATGTTTTCAAGAAACTTGGAAAGGCTAAGGCTGGGAGTGGTGTACCGCAAATGGTAGTGTGAAGGTGCCACTGAGCCCGTCTCGGAGATGCTGTTCCTACATGGTTTCTGGCTCTGTTACAGTTTGTGGGACGCATTGTAAATGAAGAATATGTATGCTAATGTTGATATTCCTCTCCTGGACAGAAAACATGGTTCAAAATGCCTGGTGCACTGCAAGATGGGCGTCAGCCGATCGGCCTCCACTGTTATTGCTTATGCCATGAAGGAGTACGGGTGGAACCTGGACCGTGCCTTCGACTATGTTAAGGAAAGACGCCATGTCACCAAGCCCAACCCGAGCTTCATGAGACAACTGGAGGAGTACCAGGGCATCCTGCTGGCCAGGTGAGGTGCCCCTGTGGTAGTGGAATTCACCTTTGTGATGTCATTAACGTTTATAATCACATTTGTTGCTAGTCCTTCCTAGCGGTTAGAAGGTGCCTCGTGAGTGTGCTGCTGTGATGTATACCATTTCTGCTCGTTCGTGTTGTGAACCCGTTAGTTGTTCTGGAATTGTAGCAGAACCATTGGTGTTGTCACACATAGTTCTTCTGTAAGGTGCTCTGTTGCTACAAAGGTTATATATCTTTCATTCGTCGTTAAAAGGTTAACCATCCTTGATAGCCACAGTCACTGTTGTGAAAAAGTGTTGCATCCTTAATATTTCCAGCACTGTCGATCAGTAGTACTACCACGCTTCCATGTTTTGCGTTAGTGAAATCATATGGATAGTGGTTTCCTTGCAACCCCGCCCCTCTGAGCAATGGAAAGTTAACTTGATAAAGATTTACTGCTGCATCAGATCGGAGGAACATTTATGGCTGCTTGTCCAGTTCTTGGGTTCATTTACCCTCTTCTGTCTTCCAAAGCTAGAATGCCAACAAATCTGAAAAAAGGCTGAAAGTTTAAACAACATAAAAACTTCCAGCCTTTTAAATGAACTCTTTTCGATGCCACCTGAGCAGGACCACTTATTCTGAGCTCAGTTAACTCTCTGCTTTGACGGTAAAGCACGCCACCTCTCTTTTACTAATAGGCATATTAGTTTGAAAATTTCTTCTTTAGGTTATTAAGCAAATAAATCTGTCTGCTTTGTAAATTTTAAACCTAGTGCTGAATTTTTGCAAGCACTACTACGATGGCACTGCAGCATGTGTATTTCTTATGCTATTTTCTCTTGATCCACTTTATACTGGTGACAGCATCTAGGTGGTTCTGCAAGAGACAAAGCGTGATCTGCCTTTGAGTTTGTACGGTATCCATGGGTAAATGGATTGCTTTCTACAAGGAAGTCTAGCTTACTCGCCTAAGGAAAGCCTATGAATGTCCCCTGGATGCTGCAATTAGCAGGAACTTGATGGCCTGGGTTTCACAAAACACAAAAGGAGAGGGGGAGTGTACGCCACCATGCATCCCCCCAAAGTAAAGACCCAAAACACTTACAATAAGATTGTTTTTTGTTCATCTCTTGGGCATACCCTTATCCACGCCAGAATCCTAGTAATTTAGGTATTGGTGATTTGTACCATAACACTGATTAACATAGCATTGTTGAAGCCACCATACGTTTGTGTTTTGGGTCTGGGTTCACATTGCTCCTGTATTCTATAAGCGGACAGAAGCATTTACCACACAGTCCACGTGTAGTGATGTTGACTGTTGAAGAAAGTCAGGAGAAGTGTAAACTACGTGGCCAAGGGCTAACGTGTACTGGATATGGCATCTAAACGATCCAAGTGTTGCACAGCCTAGAGGCAGCACCGAATGTACCTTGGAAACAGAGAAGTATAAATAACTGCAGAGTTTAGTGTTGTGAAGAGTTCCTGGAAGACAAAAGAAGTATCAGCTTCTTAACCTGGAAGTAATATTGTGGAAAGCAAGAAGTATCAACGTCACACTTGAGCCATAGAGAATTGCGCTGTAATTACTAGAATACAAGAACCTAATTGTAAGGACCAGAATCTTCCTTGGGCTCCCTGCGTCACTTATATTTTTTAATTATTTTTTTCTTCTGCAACTGTAATCCCCTAGCAAAACTTTCAGATGTGTGGAATCTGTGTGGTGCCCACTTCATGTTTTAGCTGGGTTCAGTGGAGACAACCTCTAAGCCTGCACTCTGACCCGTATCTGCCTGCCGACCTTTGTGTAAGCACTTGCACCTAGGGGAAACCAGCACGAGTTCAGGACTAGCTTGACCAGCATCTTTAGACCCATGGAGTTGCCTCACAATAGTCTTAAGCGTGAAGGACACAAACAAGTTGGACATAACATCAGCCAGGTGCATTTGAGACATTGGGATGCTGCACCATCCTGGCGGGCTCACCCTCACTACATCAGTGTTGAAGAACATGCCATCTAGACGTGGCATTGCATCCTAGCAGGAGAACCCTTGGTTGAACCACAGCCCCTAGTACCCCTGTGGAGGACTCCTCCCCTGGCTCAGAGCACACATGTTCTGTCAGGGTGTATGTGACGCTTTGCTGTGGCCTATGATTTTCCTTGTCTCACCTCCCTTTAGCTACAAGTGTGGTGCTTGATAAACAATTGCAGACATCTGTCTGAAGGGTTGGAGGCCTAATCCCCCTGCCTCGTTGTATCAATAGCCATAACCTGCCTATACACCAGTAACAGATGTCACTTGCGCTCTCTGATTTTGATCATATGGAACCCCCCCAAACTCGTTTCTTAGTTCACCTCTGACCCTGAACTGTCTAAAGCAGAGAAACCACGAGAGCACTAAGAAAACCCAATATAAAGAAATCAAATACATTATTCCAATATTTAATTTTGATGACTATTCCCTTTTATTAAACCAGTCTAGAGAATGCAGCAGCAAAAAAGATTGTACCACAAATTTGGAGACCGCCTCGTCCCTCTGGAAAGGTTACATACAGAAAAGTCAAGGTTTCTTTGTAGTATCTAAGGTATACTGTTCAGTTATTAGGGGATATTTCTTTCCGACGATTAATTCCTCTTAATGGACTTGGGTGACGTGTTCAGTTGTTCCCCCATGAGCTAGGCCTTGACTGCTCGACCACTGGAGAGGCCTAAGACCTACAGGGTCCTGTGTAACCTTAGTAGTCCTAGTACCCATGTTCTAGCACCATTAATGTGACTTATCTGTAATATATTTGAAACTGCTAGGTGCATTCTACAGGCAATACGATTGCATATTCACTATTAACTGTGCGACGTAGAGATGAAACTGCAAACTTTCCCAGCAGGGTAAAAGAGGAATGAACTATGGGACTTGGGAATAATTCTGATCTTTGCTAAGAAATCAAAGAAAGCTTGACTTGTAAAGCCTACCGGAATGGATTCCTATCTGCGCCTGCAGCAGCGGGACGTCAGCCGCCTGCTTTACACAAA
This sequence comes from Pleurodeles waltl, assembly GCF_031143425.1. Classification (NCBI taxonomy): domain Eukaryota; kingdom Metazoa; phylum Chordata; class Amphibia; order Caudata; family Salamandridae; genus Pleurodeles; species Pleurodeles waltl. The sequence continues at coordinate 1,950,852,107 of NC_090440.1, forward strand.
CACTTCCTTCCTGCCTGCTGTCTGACCCAGCTAGGGCCTCGCTGGCCATCATCCCGTCACCAGTTCCCGTCAGGGCATGTTGCAGATAGGGCGGCCAGCGAGGTCCTTTGTGTTCGAGCATTGTGGGAGTTTTCAGCGGACATGAGCAGGTGTGAGGGACGGAGCTGGTGATGAAGTCCCGGCTGTGGGAAGTGCTGCCGTTGCCTACCATTGTTTGAGTACCGACGACCGGTCTGGTCCTCCGCAGGCGGAAGTTTGGTGCTTCCTTTCAAGATTGACCTGTAACCCGAGGATCCAGGCTGGGATGTGGAGGTGAAGCAGGAAGCCTGGAGCTCTGCTTTAACTCAAAGCTCACTTTAAAATGGTGCTGGAGCTCCAAGGAGAGTGTTGACGTTTGTGGTTAAATAGGGTGGTGTAGTGCGTAATTACTTGCTGTGGAACCACGGAACCCATATTGTAATGCCACTGAAAGTGTAATTCGAGGCTCCGGTTAACCTTCGTGAAGTTTTCTACAGATCAGTCTGCTGACAACTCATGATAGCAAGCAAGAGTTGCATGCACGTAACATTTTCTTCTGCAGTCATGAGCAGAAATTGATTTTTTTTTTGTTTTGTTTCACTTGTATGTCCTGCTCTCAACAGTTGTGCTTTTATGTGTGTATTTTTTACCACCGGCCATTCTAGCGAGTCAGTCAGAGCTTCATTTTCTGAACGTTGGTTTGCCTCGGGAGATTGTAAGGTTTGAGTCTGTTCAGCTGCTTTGCTGTGTTTGACGTTGGTATTTCTGCATTGCTGTGTGATCATGCATACATTCCCGACTAGGAAGACCCTTTATTCCCGAGTTGGAAAAGCAGCAGAAAATAAGCTGCTTAGTGACCCATTCTTTGATCCACCCAGTTTTTTCTCTTCTTGCTCGGCAGGGACCAACGATATAATTTACAGTTGACACCGTCCCCGGGACGGTGTACTACCCATCTCACACCAGTAGTGCTTGGAAGGATGTTGCTCAGCCTTCTGTACGTGATACAGTACATAAGTGTTGTCACCTTCTAGACATTTGAGAACGATGTACCAGGACTCGGGCGGTGTCTGACATTGTTGGAACTTGCTTGGGATTCCAAGAAGAATTGATGGCAAAGAACATACTGTCACTACCATGTTCAAAGGTTGCTTGGAAAGGAACACATTCCGGAAGAAAAGACTGGATGAAGAGTGAGATCGGATGAGCAGGGGTGGGACAAAAGAATCAAGCCCTGCAACGGAAGGTGCCTCTGCCAGTGACACCATATCCATCCCCAGGAGGGACCTGAGCCCTACTGCCCGAGCGTTGTGACGTACAGGGTGTTGTGCAAAGCATACTCCATATCGCAGTTCATTTGCACAGCAACCTTAAAGTTGACTTTCTATACCATTTTCAAAAGTTAGTGAGCGTGAGATTCTTTAAAACCCAAACCAACTCTAGAAACGAGAATTTATAATGCAAATGTTTCTTAGAAGCATTTCATTGCGCATAGTTGTTTGAGGATTGGGGAGTTTTGCCTAGACTCCTGACCATGTAGACGAAACTATCTTGTGGGGTGCGCAACACTGATTTAACAGATGGGATGCGCTTATTTGTGAAGAGCTCTGCCCAAAGGCTTGTTGTAGATGGTCCTCTCCCTTTCTCCTGGCTGTGAAGTTAGGGCATGCATCTGCAGTGAGCAAGTAAGCTAGCCCTGTGGGCACATGACCCCGTTTCCAAAATCTCTGTTCAATCTGAAGTCCACAGATCTTAATGCTTACTGGCCGAATCAAGTTTTCATTCATCTTCGAATGATAAAATGAGTCTTATGAAGTTGTGGTCTGTTGTCAGACGCGAAGATCCAGCCCTGCAGATGTGGTGCTTGTTACTTACAAGAAGCTGGCGCTCCTCCTTTCATCCCATTATATTTACAGCAAGCTCCTGGCGTATTGTCTTCTGTTGCTGGCCCATAAACGCCCAGGAAGGGTTGGGCAGGAAGAGCATGCAACAAAAGCAATCCGAGTGTGTACGTGACTGGTCGCGCCCTTTGTACCTGCACTTGTAACTGAGCAGAAGGCGATGGTTGATGAGGTAATGGCCTCGCGGGCAACTAGGAGCCAATTCCCGGAAGCGCAGCGCACTGGCAGCCACGTCAGGAGTGGATGGCAGACACTTCTGAAAAACCGGGTGCTCCGGGGCTGCCGTGGCCTGCTTTACTGGGTAGCTTCAGTGTGAAGTACCATGCAGACACTGTGACGTGACCCAGGCCGGGCACAGACACAGAAGCTGCTTACTGGACCATCAAGAAAGGACTTTGAGCACTAGCCAGTAGCAGGAAAGCTCTGCGTCTGAACCAATGATGCAGCGTACTACAGTGGCAAGAGACACCCAGCCAACCTGTAGCTTAGCCAGCGGGTTTCTTTGGTTGCCTCCAGTGCTCCCTTGCTGCATCGGTGACCTCTGGCTACCAAGGAACCCGTTTTGGTTGAGTTTTCTTCTTCATGCTGCCATAGAGCTTGCTCGTAGTTGCCTACCAAAAGGCACTGATAATATATGAATGATGTGTGCCCCTCCTGGTGGAAATGAATGGAAGTGCAGGATATTTGGAAAATAATACTTAATTTACATGTTGCTTCTTGTGTGTTTGTAAAAGTGGTTTAGGAGGTTGCTTTTTGTGTTTGGATAATATCTTACCCACACGGCACCCGTGGCCTGCCCTCATTGCAACAGGTGCAGATGTTAATATTAATAATTAATAATTGTGTATAACCTATTTGACACTTCACAGTTTGTCCCAGCACTCTGGCAGTACACGAGGAGGGTATTAGCACTACCAGGGACATAACTTATTGTTCCACTGGCTTCTACTTCATTTATGGTCTCTCCTGCAGGGTTACATTCAAAACTGAACAGCACTGTCCTGTTTTTGGAAAATTGAGGCAGGAGGGTGCAATGAAGAAAACCTAGACAATCAACAGTTTTCATCGAAGTTTCCATGGTTTTCAACCCTAACCAGCTGACCACAAGGTCATCAGCCATGTGGCCTGGACAGTGCATGTGGGGTATGGAACACATGCCGTTTACGTTCTGCCCTGAATGCCACCACAAGGTTGCGCAGACGAATAGTCACCAAGTGTGAGGCTTGTGTTTGCCCAAGGACTCCAGATCACAGGGATGTAACACCTGTGCCGATTTTCAGCCAAAGACCCTCTAGGCAAGGGAAGAACAGAGGTGGGCACACTACGCCATGACTCTGACCATCGAAAAAAAAAACAGTTGAGGTTAAGACCAAAGAACCAAACTGGAGCTGCCATCAACATCTGAGCCAGGGGACAAACAGAAAAGGGAAGCCTTCAACTTACAAGATGATCTTGAAGAAAGCTCCTTCCAGGAAGGGCAGTTAGAAGTTCACACCTCTGAAGATTTTCCAGATGTTGACTCCAACTCCCTGTTATTGGGTGTAGACACGTGTACCCCTTGTGATCCTTAGCATGATGCTAGAGAATAAACAAGGGGAATCCTATTTCCTACTGGAAACCCTACTGCCATTACAGGTGAAGAGCCAGTTCCTGCAAATGATCCCAAGAGTATTGAACCAGGGAAGGGAAAAAAACAACTAAGCAAAGATGAGTAACTCCACATGTGGAGAGAAATAGACATTAACACAAGACCCTGCCTACTTCAGGGGATTGGTGGCTACCAAGTCAGTTATTGTGTCCACAGCTTGGAAACAAGAACAATCACTTGCATCAGTGGGCCACCACCCGATTGAGCAAGAGAACAGACGTGGTGGGACAATAGATGGGAATGCTTGTTGACAGTCTAGTGGAGAATTGCCAACTCCTATGTACTGTCTAATCAGTATGCCTATCAACAGTGGGAGGAGATGGAGTCCTCTACAGCAGTGCCAAAAGAGAGGAAAATCCATCATCCAGGGGAGTAAGGCAATTACTAGCATTTTTCTCAAGTCGCCCTTGGACGCCACATATACTGCCAAAAGACAGCTCTGAACCAGGACCACACTGAGGAGGCATGCCTGGCTAAAGGTACTGGGGTTCAAACAAGAGGTGTGTAGGCTGCTGCAGTCAACATGACGTTCACGGGAGAGACTCTCTTGGGAAAAGCAGTGGATGGATCATTTCAGAGGATGAGGGACAGTCAGACAGCAAACTACATGGGCTTTCTGAGGTTGAGGCCAATTAGTGGAGCTGTTACCCCATGAAAAATGATTCCTAGGAGAATTGCAACCAACAGTACCTCGTGCATCGTTTGGTGCATAACAGTTAAACCACAGCACACTAGCAGAGTGGCAGTAGATGGGGCCACAGAGGCAGCCCCTCTGTGGGATGGCACTCGGAAGAGGTACAGCGCCAAGAGGTGCTGCACACCCTGGCAAGTGCCTTTTCAGAGCAACAACACCTACATGTTACCCAGTAGGGGGAGAATCCGAGGATTCTTTGGGGAATGGCAAAACATCACCTCCAGCAAGTGGATACCTAGTATAATTCGACCCAAATATTGCATAGACTTCTTAAAATCTTTGCCTAAGCATGAAACAAATGGCGAGGCCCCAAAGCAACAAGGACACACCGTCCCTGCCTTTAGAATGTTCAGAGAGTCCTGAGGAGGATTAGGATGTCCATACCATATGAGCTCAGGAGCTGTGTGGCCCA